>NC_040909.2:34390418-35087209 GCF_004126475.2 Phyllostomus discolor | reverse complement strand
CACAAGGCTGTTTATAAATACATGGCTGGGTTGGATCTCCAAGACAAGAGGCTCTGAAAGATAGAAGCTCCATGGAGACTGAAAGATACTGCCATATCAGAAAGCAGCACCTTCCTCTTTTTGAGCCTGTGGAGTAAAAGAAATGAGACAGAGAGGCACTTGCTCCCTGCCATAGACAAAGCTGGGGCCAGGCATAGGCAGGGCGAGAAAGAGCTGGCAGAGCCCAGAGGCTGCACACCACAACAGCCCTGCCAGACCACTTTGCATTAGCAGAGACTGAGTCAACTGCAGTCATAACATTGCTGGTAATTGTCAGTGTGCTACCGACAAACAGGAGAGTACTTGTAAACAGAGGCTTCTGGAGAGTTTGTTATTTAGCACAATAGGCACAGACCCAGATCTAGATTTGAATTCTGGTTCAGCTACAAACTAGCTGTGTGAACTCAGACAAACAACTTAACACCTCTGAGCCTCAGCTAATTCACCTGTAAAACAGGCCTGCCAAAGCCCTGCTTGTAGGGATGTTGTGAGCATGGAATTTGTACAAAATCCCCTGGCTCTGCCCCTGGCTTCTTACTTCCTACAATCCACCGGGCTCAGCCAACCAAATAGGTATTTCTAAAATACTAGGACTTTCAAAACATTTTTAGTGTTAAATATAACTTGCATTCAAAATGCTGAAAGAACCAATATTTGACCTAACAAGTTACTATAAAGTAAATATCTATGTGCTTCTCCTGAAACAAAACATTTAACGTTGCCTAGACTCCAGAAGCCACCACATGTCATCTTCCTATCATAGCTCTTCCTTTTTTTTCACCTGAACAGTATTAATATATGTGATCACACAGTATGTATGGCTTCCAAAGATCATCTTATCTGTTTTGAATTAATTCTGGTTGTCATGTGTCACTTAAGTCATTTTCATGGATGTATAATATTCTACTATATGAATATTCCATAATTTATTTATACAGCTATTAATAGACATTCTCATATTTATCCTAGAGCACAGTGAAAGGATACTACATACTACTGGAACATTTCTGGCTACCTGATATACAGATGTTTTTCCCACACCAACCAATTCTCCAATACCAGCTGAGTATCCTATGATTCAATTTAAGCCTGGCATTATCTGCCCAGCGTTAGCATCAGATCCCACAGGTCAAGGGCTTAGCCCCCCAAGGCGGCCCCATTCAGATGCCAATTGCAAATAGTGGGTCCCCAGATTACTCACACCTGTATCCAACTTGGCTACAAATTAAAGGTTTCCAAGACCCCTCCTCAGGTTTAATAATTTGCTATAACAGCCCACAGAACTCAGGGAAACACTCATGTTTACCAGTCTACCATAACAAATGATATGATAAAGATATAGATGAACAGCCACATGAAGAGGTCCGTAGGGTGAGGCCCAGAAGGGCCCTGCACAGGAGTTTGTGTCCCCACAAAGCTGGACTCTGCCACCCTGCCGTTGTGTGGATGTGTTCACCACCCTAGAAGCTCTCCAGATCTGTAGTTCAGGGGTCTTATGGGGGCTTCCTCATGTGGGCATGATGGATTATCAACTCAATCTCCAGCCCCTTTCCTCACCCCAGAGGATAGGGGTGAGGGGTAGAGCTGAAAGTTCTAATCATGTTCTGTTCTTCCTGGCAACCAGTCCCCTTCCAGGACCCCACCAGGAGTCACCTCATTAGGACAAAAGATGCTCCTGTCACCCAGGAAATACCAAGGAACTCAGGAGCTCTGTACCAGGAACAGGGGTCAAAGACCAAATATTAAAACAACAGATGTTCCTCACACCTTTATTGCTTAAAAAATTTAAAAGGTTTTGGAAGCTCTGGCCCAGATCCAGAGATGAAGACCAAAATACATATTTATTATGTTCATAATATCACACACAGCTTTACATTTATTTGGGGTATATATCTCTGGGAAAGGAATTGATATGAGGTAAAAGTCAAATTTCTTTTTTTTTTTGATGTAGATACCCAATTTTCCCAATACCATGTATTATGAGTTTCCTCCACTGCTCTGTAGTAGCACCTTTATCATAAGTCAATGTCCACATATGCAAGGTCTCAGGTATCTTCCATCACTGTATGTGTATCCTTGGGCCAGTACCACATCGTCTTAATACCCGTAGCTCTGTAGGAAGTCTTGAGGAGGCACTACATACCCGTCTTTTCCTCCAAGATTGTCTTTGCTGTTCTTGTCCCTTAGCATTTCCATATAAATTTTAGAGCCACAAAGGCAAAAGTTTGGACTTTTACTGGAATTGTATTATATCTATAGATCACTTTGAGAACTGGTATCTTAAAATATAGTCTTCCAGTCTGTGAACACTGTATGTCTTCTCTGTGTTGAATTTCTTTATTTTCTTTCAATAATATCTTACAGTTTTTCTCCATAGAAGTTTTGTATATGTTTTGTTAGATTTATTTCTAGGTATTTGATATTTCTTCATATATTGAAAGTGGTATATTTTTACATTTTAATTTTATTTGTTACCAGTGTATAGAAACATGATTAATTTATGTACATTGTCTTTATGGGCAGCTAAAGTCTCTTATCAAGTCTAAAATTTTATCTGTATGTGGGGGGTGGATGGATTGAACAAAAAAGAAAAACAGGAAAAACCCATGGACGCGGACAAGTGTGGTGATTCCCAGGGCTGCGAGGGGGTAAGGAGGTGTGGAGGGAGGTGAAAGAGGGTAAATGTGATGGAAGGAGACTTGCCTTGGGGTGGGGAGCACTCGGGGCAGTGTTTGGATGATGTGTTATAGAACTGTACACCTGAAACCTGTATAATCTTGTTAACCAGTGTCACCTCAATAACTTCAATAAAAGAAAAGACAATTTTAAAAATTTTATCTGCAGATTCTCTTGGCTATTCTACATTTACAATCCTATCCTCTTTAAACACTGGGAGTTCTGCTTATCCCTTTCATACAGTCTATTTCTTTTCTTACCCTACTGTTCTGGCCAGGACTTCCAAGACAACCTCAACCAGGAGTGAGGCGAGTGGACATCCTTGTCTTGTTCCTGATCGTCGGGGGAAGGGGATGAAAGGGTTCAGTACTTCCCCATTGAGTGTGGTATTGATTATAGAGTTTCTATTGATGCTTCCTAGTTTGCTGATAGTTTTTAAAATCATAAATGGAATTTTATGAAATGTTTTTTTCTGTGTTTATTGAGATGATCATGTGGTTTTCCTCCTTTCTGTTAATTTAGTGAATGCAATGACTAGCTTTCAAATTTTAAACTAACCTACATTTTTTAAATAAATCCAACTCTCTCTAAAGATGTTTTATGCTTGCTTTATATTACTGGATGCAGTTTCTAATACTATGTTTAATACTTTTAATTTATAATTATCAGTGGAATTGGTTTGTTATTTTCATTTTCAAGCTGTCTGTGTCAGGTTGCACTACCAAGGGTATGCTAGCCTCACTAACATGAGTTGGGGAATCCACTCTTCTTTTATATTCTGAAAGAGCTTGTGTAAGATTAATGTAATTTCTTGCTTAAATTTTTGGTAGAAAATGCTTGTGGTATTTTTTGGTGGAAGTATTTATTTTTGGATACAATATTTTAAATAATTACAACACTAATAGAATTTCTACGTCTTAAATCCACTTTGGAAAGTTGTTTTTTTATAAGAATTTATACGTTCTACTTAAACTTTCAAATGCTTTATCATAAAGCTGTCCATGCTTTATCATAAAGCTACTCCCTCATTTTTCTTCCCTATGTCTGTGACTCTAAGTTGATATCCTGTTTTTCATTCCCTAACATTGCTTATATCCTCCTCCTTAAATACTAGTGCATTATCAATTTTATGAGTCTTTTTCAATAAACCAAATTTGGTGTTGCCAATCTCTTCTATTTTATGTTTGGTTTCTCTTTAATTAATTTCTAATCTTATCTTTACTATATAAGTTTTTCCTTCTACTTCCTTGAGTTTATTTTGTTTTTGCTATTAATGACCATATTTTCCTCATTTCTTGAGATAGATGCTAAGTTCCTTAATTTCATTTTTATGTGCTTTAAAGAATATACATTTCTCTATAAATATATGTTTAACTGCCTTGCACATGTGTTGTTATCATTCAGTTAAAAATATTTAGTTTAATTTCCATTGTGGATTTTATTTTGTTTAGGATAACATTACTTAATTTTCAAATATAGTCATCCTTTTGCTCTTGATTTAGAGCTTAATTGCACTATGTTCAAAAAAACTCAGTGTATGCAATTTTTGCAAATTTCTTATTTGTACTTAAAAATAATGTGTATTCTGAAAATACTGGGGACAGTATTTTATTAAAACACTGTTTTCATAACTTTATTTCACTTATGAGAAACCTCCAAAGGTTGCCATGGCCCCTTGCTTGTACCCATGTTCAAAGGCTACTCCTATAGACCATTACATAACTTACCTGGGCCACACAGCTACCAAATGTGAGTCAGACCCAGGTTTTTCAGTTCCCAGTCATGTCCATGTTCTTTTTCTCTTACTCCACCTTTCCCTAGACTGTTTGGTGGGAAACAGTCTAGAGATAAAATAAGAACTTCATAACCAAAGGATCTATTATAGTCAAGTACATTTTGGAAAAGCTTCAAGAAATCAAGTAAGTTTTTTCACTGCAGGATTATGTGCTTTGTGGATCTCTAAGAAGGGAGATATAGTCCAATTCTCCAAAGTTATTTGGCATGGGAGCACTCTTCTTTTACACGACCCCGGCTCTACGGTGCTTCCTGTACATGCATGCAGGAATATGTAGGTGTGTTTGTGTGCACACACGGTATTGTTATGTTTGTACGATCCACACTAACTCCTACTTCAGCCTTCTGGCAACTGATTAACATAATCCAATGAATTAGTTTAATACATAATCTGATGATGATGAATATTTGTGGAATTAAAAACATGGGGGACGGAGAAAAGGTGAATGTGGTTATATTATAAGAGGGCAACATGAGGGGTCCTTATGATGTCAAGAGCTGTTCAAACGTAAATATGAACCTACTCAGGTGAGAAAATTGTATAGAATTTGTCCTGACTGGTATAGTTTGGTGCATTGGGCATTGTCCTGCAAACCCAAATGTCGCCTGTTTGATTCCTAGTCACGGCACGTGCCTGGGTTGAGGGCCAGGTCTCCAGCTGGGTGTGTGCGAGAGGCAACTCATCAATGTTTCTCTCCCTCTCTTTCTCCCTCCCTTCCCTTCTCTCTAAAAATAAATAAACAAAATATTTTTTAAAAATTGTATAGAGCTTAAAGCATACAAATGAATACAAATAAAACTTGAGAAGTCTGAATAGTATTAATGGATTGTACGAGTGTCAATATCCTGGTTGGGATACTATATTATAGTTTTGCAGAATGGTACCACTGGGGACAATGGACAATGTATAAAAGGGACCATGCAGTATTATTTCCTACAACCACATGTAAATCTATAATTATCTCCAAAAAATTTCCATTTAAAAACTTTGAAAAAATAAATTATATTCTCAACTTCAAAGAGAAAACTAAGAATTATACAAAATATTTTCCAAAATTCCCACTGAGAATGGCTAAATATTTTGGTGCTTTTAGGAATGAGCTTAATTTCTCTAGGAAATAACCACTTACATAGAATACATTTTGCCTTATTAACAATGGTGGAAACATGAAGTATCCATGCAATGTTGCAGGTAGCACAGGCCCCAAGCAGCTCCTGCTCGGGAAACAGGCCAAGGACAAAAATGCAAAAATATCCAGAGCCTGAACTTGAGGAAGAGAAAATTCCTAAAACTGCAGGGTGCTTTCCCTGTGGCACATGCTTTTGTTTGTCTGCTGTCCACTTGTCCAAATTTCTTTCAAGATTATGGCCTAGTGGGTTAGAACACAGGCTCAGAATCAGACAAACATAGGCTCAAAGCCCAGCTCTACCACCTACAAATTACATGGTCTTGACCCTGGCTGGTGTAGCTCAGTGGATTAAGTGCGGGCTGGGAACCAGGCATCACAGGTTCCATTCCCAGTCAGGACACATGCCTAGGTTGCAGGCCATGGCCCCCAGCAACCGCACATTGATGTCTCTCTCTCTCTCTCTCTCTCTCTCTCTCTCTCTCTCTTTCTCTCTCCCCTCCCTCTCTAAAAATAAATAAATAAAATCTTTAAAAAAAATTGCATGGTCTTGGACAATTACTGTCCCAAATTTTTTCATCTGCAAAGTAGGGGCAATAGTAGTTCTTAACACCATTGGGCTGTTGCGAGGAGTGAATGAAAGCATGTATCTAAACCACTTAGCCCAGTGCCTGATACTCAGTGTGTTCTTATTTAAAATAGCCATTTTTATTACTAGAAATCAAAATCACATTTTTGACAATGAATAAAAGCAAGCATTGTAGAAGGTACAGAGTAATATAATTATAGAATAAAAGTCCAAGAAAATGTAAAAGATATTAACAGACCAATACCCATAGATGATACAGAAAAAATAGTCAATAGCCTACCCTAAAAAAGTCTAGGGTAAGATAGTATTTTAGACAAATTGTACTGGTCCTTCAGCAGACAGATTAGTCTCAGGCTATCTGAGTAACAGTCAGAGCATGGTAAAAAAAAATGTTTCTCGGCCTCTTTTACAAGGCTGGTTTTAACCTTTGCAATAAATCTGTATGTACACACACACGGGTCAAGCATACTTTTGAATACAGAAGCAGAAATCCTCAATAATATATCATCAAACAAACTTTGGCAGAATATTAAGAAAATAATAAATAATGGACTCTTGGTAAGCATACAGCTGAGAATCTGATTTACAACTCCCTTTCCCAGTGCCCGGGGCACCAGCCTCTTTGTTTACAGAAGAAACAGAGTATCAGTTAATCCAGCTAGTCAGTTCAACAAAGTGGTCAGTTAAGTGAAGGTCTATTAAAACAGATTTACTGTTGGGTGTCTGTATGGTTGGGAGAGGTGTAGGCACATGCAAGAGACAGAGAGTTGAAAAGCTCATCATACCCTTTTTAATTTAATATTTTGACATAGCATATCTTTCATAAAGATTATTTGAAACAACTGACAACCATTTCTCATTATGGATGCACCATTTTTGACATAAGTAATCCCTTATTGTTAGGCATCTAAGTTTCTCTCTTTAATACTAGAAATTACATTACAATGAACACTTTCCTGCCTAATTCTCTGTCAACATTTCTGATATCTCCTTAGGACCTATTTCTAGAAGTAGAATCATTATACCAACTACTGCAACATATTTTGAATTCTTAATGCTACATATTAAAAATCTTGATCATTTGGCTTAAGTGCTCTCCAAAAGGTTGGCATTTTCTACTTCTACCAGCAATGCACAAGCATGCCTTTTACTACGTCCTCAGTAGCACTTAAGCCTTCTCTTTTCCTATCCTGTGTCAGTCCAGGGGCTCAAAAAATGGTGTATCATTGTTCTTTTAACTTAGCGCTGTTTGATGAACAGTGATGGCGGACTTTCTTTCCCATGTCTGTCAGCCAGCTCCTTTGCTGTGTGTTGGCTTTACTTGAGTGAAGGCAACCCCTGAATTCTGCTGCCTTATAGAAATCTTTCTACAGGGTGATTTTCTGCAGTACAAAGTCTCCAGCACGTGTGCTGGGAGACACGCAGTCACGGGCCTGCCGTCAGCCAGGTACCCGGCTGGCCTGATGACGGAAACCCGAGCACCTCTTTGCAAAACCACTTTCATAATGACCAGCCCTCTGAATAAGCCAAGAGGAGGATAAAGTGAAAAGGCCATATGTGAGGTCTCTTAATTGCCACAGGACTGGAAACACTATTACACTTGTTTTTAATTTCCCCGCTCTCTGTTCATCTTTCTCCTTTTAATTTTCCTAAATGGCCCAGCCGCTGCTGTTGAGGAGAAGGTATTTAATATGGGTGAGGATTTAGCTGTTCATCTAGGACCAGGCTGGGCCACTGCTTTTGAAATGTCATCTTGATTTGCTGCTTCCCCCACTAAGTAAGAGACTTAATAGGGCTTAGAGGATGAATATGGAAACAAACCTCCCTAATGAAATGGCCTGGGGCCTTGCCCACTGCTGCAGCTCTGGGGACAGCTGCCCTTGGAGCAGGAGCTACTGACAGGGAAGGCGTCTGGAACCTGAAGGACAGTCCTCCCACCCCTTTTCGTAACCCCCACCCTGGCCAGCCACTCAGAACCAGGTCAAGTTCACCTGGTTTGCTCTGTTTCTCAGTCTCTCTCCACCTCCTCCCTCTCTCTCTCTTTCTACCCTCCCCACTCCTAAGTTCACCCAGCACCCTATATTTACACTTCTGCTAATATTTATTCCACAATGTTGGAATTACCAGTTGACTTCCACTTTCCCTTCCTCCTACGCTCATTCCAAACTGAGTTCTTTTAGAACAGGGACTGTGTCTACTTTCCCAGGATACCCCTGTGTTAGGCAGTGTTGGTTCCAGAAGTTGCTGCATAAATAGCTGGTGACTGGATAAATGAACGACTCACTGGATGACCTCTAACAAGACCCTTAACACCTTTACACTTTGAGTCCATTGCGCCTCAGTTATCAGGTGGGGACACAGATCCCTGCTGTGCCTCCCTTGCAGAGGTGTGGTCAACTGCTAGTAGAGGGCTGTTTAGAGTATGTTTTTTGAAATGTAGTATATACCTGGGTGTACTTCCCAAGGGTGTCTGAACAAGAGAGTGAGTGGAATCTGGGATCAGGCATGAGCTCAGCCTACCTAGTCATGTGTCCTGGCTCATGGCTGTGTCAGGCTCAGGGTGTCACTGGAGAGGCACTCAACAACCAAATGGCAGAATTACTTGACCATTTTGGGTCAGCCAGCCTCTGTTATTGGCTTCCCAGTTGCTAGCTCCAGAGCCCCTACCAGGTCAATGGTCCCAACTGGCAGCCTACCTGCACCATAGCCTAGACCTGCAGTAGAGCCCTTTCATACTACCCACCCCCTAAAAACTGTCCACTCTCCTTATCCCCCAAAATGGACCAGGAAAGTATATCCGAATGCAGTGTATGCTCCCTCCAGAATCCACAGAAACCTACCATACACCGTGCTGGTTTTGCTGGGAAGCACAAGATACAATGATTATCCTCTGGAGGAGATATCCCAGGCTGCCCCTGACCACTGAATCCCTAAAACTGCCACAGAAGGCCCTGTGTCCTCATGGGATTGACCTCCAACCATATGGCGGGCACGTGCCACACAAACACCTCCAATGCACCCTCCATTTCCTGTTCATCCAGTTCAATTAACATGTTGTCATCCATCTAGTGAACCAGTAGGAGATTCTGCCAAATGTCTAGAAAGGCTGGGCCCTTTGCACCATATTGTAATTGAAGGAAGAGAAATAACATCGTCCTGGGACAAGACCGTAAATGTATACTGGTGTCCGCCCCAGACTGACTCTGCTCCCGCCTCATGGCAGCTGCGCCACACCGTTGCCAGCCTGATGTTCACATACCACCTGCTGGAGACTGTGTGGATCTTCTCCAACAAGCAGAGCACCCCCGGCTCAGCATCTGCAATAGGGCTTCTCCTAGTGTTAAAATGGAGACAATTCAAGACCAAAATTTGATGGCTGAGTGAAAGTTTTCACCACCAAACAGGGAACTTCCAGCACAATTTCTAGGTAAGCTTTTCAGGATGAGATACAAAGAAAAAAAAAAACTAGAGAAGCCCTGTCCAAGCCAACAGACAGAGTTGCTTCTGTCCCACATTCGGAAAGGAAGGTCTGGGTGAAGCTGATGGGCAATTATTGGGTTTCTCTGTTGTATAATATAACCATTGAAAGTCCGAGGTGTTTATGTGGTACATGTTTCGGGATTACATCATCTAGGTGTCTCTGTTGAGGATCCTCAGTCCCCACCTCGGGATTATAGTGTCCAGCTGCTTTGTCATGTGTCTGAGTCAGGGTTGTGTCACCTAGCCAGGTCTGACCAGTATGAGCAGGCTACTCTAATAGGCTAACCAGCCAGGTCACAATTTACTATTGGTTAGTATGGGGTAGTCCACTGCTGTCCATCAGAATCCACCAGGTGTGGAAGGTGCCAAGCTGTGAATTAAGTAGGGCTAGGATACCTTTTGGGTCTTTGAGCATAGCGGGAATCTCGGCCAACTCTCCTTGGACATTAGAGCCTTCATGTGGCTTCTCTCATTACAATCATTCTTGCCCCACATGTCAAGGAACTAATGTGAGGGCTCTGCAAAGCACCAAGTGAATCCATTCCAGTTGTACACTTGGGGCCTGGGGAAGTGAGCATCGGGTGGATCTGTGGACCCAGTGGACCCCCTGTGAGCCAGAGCTAGCCCGGGACCCATGTATTGCATGGACCTTGCAGGCTGCCATTCTAGGAGAGCCGGGACCACACTTGTAATCTCTGGGTATCAATGTCAGTTCAGACTCTATGATAAATCTCAAAGTTTTTCCAGATTTTGGTAAAGTCTCAGCATTCTCTCCAGTGTGTGGTTACCTGAGTAAATGACCATAAGCAGCTTTGGGGAAAGTCTGGGCTAATTACTACTGAGCACGGTTGCTTCAGAGTTGCAGCATCCTTCCCCAAAGGATCTGGCCTCTCCTTGTTGGCTGCCCATCTATCTTGTAAGGAAGACTGTGGTCCTTAAACCACGTGTGTCACAGGTGGTGCCCTCCTACTGCACTTAGACTCTGCTGCTCATTGCCATAGTTACGTTCACCTTGCTCCTGAGACTTCAGCACTGCCCTGTGGCCTCTAGCATTGGGATTCTGTTATTCCCCATTGCTAAGTAGGAGTCCTGTACTATGACAGCATCTCTTACCAACATCAGCCCTGCTCCACCAGCCTTCTCAGTGATACCAATACCCCTCTCAGTGTGTTCCTTATGACTTTGGCAAACAGATCATCCCCTTGGCCCGCCTGTGGAGCACAGCTGCCTTTTTCCATGGCACATCCACTGTATTCTCTCAGCCTTCGGATCCCTGCTGTGCAGTCTGTCGTGTCTGTCTCACTTTGTGTGGGCCATCACTTCTGCCAAGTTTCCAACAGCCATCCCAGCAGCATGTTACCACAGGCTCCTCGTTCTTGCCATGTTAACCCCTGTATGTGCTACCATATCAGTAAACTCCCATCTATCTATCTTTAAGTCCCACCTCCCTTGACACCGCCCAACTCCTTCCACTCATATAAAAAATTTGCCAGATCCTGCCCCCTCAGCAGCACCCCCCAAGTCAGATCTTCTGAGATTTGATCTGGTTGCCAGGAAGGGAAATGGGAATAAATCCCAAGGAAGTGAAGCATTGTTTTATATCTCTCTTATTTTATTTGAGGCCTTTATGTAATCTCCAAAAAGGCAGTAGGGGTGTAAAGAGGACAACTCGCCTCTAATAATGGGGAGTGGACCATTTCTGCCCATTAGATTCAGGTTAAGGTTCTGGAAGTTCAAGGTTCTCAATTGTATCTACCCAGATATCTCCATCTCAAGTGCCCTAGACTTGTTCAAGGGCTCACTGGCACTGAAAATTTAGCCTCTGCTGTTCTACTGCTCTTAGAATTAAGTCCAGTCTTCTCCATCTGCCTTTGGCTGAATAAGATTAGTGTTTCCTTAAATAATGCCAGTCAGGGTCTCTTGCCTTCTCATTTAGCCTTAAACTGGTGATCTAACCCAGAGCCTGCCATTATCGCTCTTCAACAAATCCATGGCACCAGCAACAGCCACCCAATTCTATAGCCTCATAGTTACTGGTACCACTTCTGTCTTATTTCCCTTAAATGCCAGAGGTGATATATCAGCCTGCATTGCCTCCCATCAGTGTCCCATCCCTGTTCACCAAGGTCAAAGTTTTTAGTAACTGTATCTGTATAGAACACAAGGTCTTGCTGTGCTCACTCCCCACTAATGGTAGAGTCCTCACTGTCAGCTACCTAGCACATGATCGCACCTTGCAGCCTGACACTGAGGACCAAGCTGAGTACCATCTTCGATCAGACTCCCTAATCACAGACTCTGAGACTAACAGCTGTGTCAGCAGATCTACTGGCAGGGTTCGTGAGAGACACGAGTAGAAAGTGAGAAAGGCAGGACTGGGCAGAGGGAGAAACCAATCCGTGGTTTCAATTTGCAGTGGAGGCCTCAGCTGATCCTGCTGGCTAGGCCTTGTTATATTGACACCAGCCAGCCAAGGGCCCATGGGCTAATCCCCAGGAGAAGACTTAACCTTAGGCATGCAGTTTTATGCTGCAGGGCCCAGTGAGGAGCACAGCTGTGAGCAGCAATATCCCCAGCAACTAGGGAGAGGGGTGTCAACCCTTAAGAGATCTGAGCAGAGCACCATGGTGCCCACAGTGATGCCACATGCACTGGCGGTGGCATGAGTTGCTATCACAGCTCCAGAGCTCATCCCAGTTTTCAGCTTCCTTCACCCCATTCCCTAAAGGCTGCAAGCTCACTGGAGACTCCTGGCACCTGAGGCCTTGGCCCACCTGCCACAAGCTAACTGCAAACTTGGATGTGGGGATGGCTGGGACTTTAGGAACCGATCCCTAAGCAGCCGTCACTCAGACAGGGACCCAATGTCCATTGTTCCCTGAGTCAATCCCTGTGTACAGCGAAGGTGAGGGAAAGGACTGCGAGTCTCTGTCTCCCCACCATGCCACATCCAACCTCAAACAGAAGCTGCCTTCATTCCCCCCGTCCTGCACAGCTGGCATTAGGGAATAAACAGATGCAGGCTAAGGGTTCCTCTCCCACTGCCAATGACTCTAGCACTGTCTGGGCTCCCTTCACTGTCTCCTACCACATAACAGGCCCAGCCCTTCATACAGCACATGCTACTATTCCCCAGGCATTGAACATCCACCTCGCCACAGGCCCTGCGCTAGGCGCTCTACACACACAGCTCATTCAACTCTTGGGACAATCTTTTCAGAGCTATTACTGTTCCCATTTTAGAGATAAGGAACTGAGGTTCAGTGAGACAAGGCAGCTGCTTGACTGTTGTTCCAGAGGTGGTGAGCAGCAGAACCAGCATCTAAACCGTGCTCTTTTCTCCTCACTGTGAAAGCCGCCTGGTCAGAGTGTGAGCTCCCAGGGATGGAGGCCCTGTCCCTTCCTTCTCTCTTGGATCTTACCTGCCCACTTACATGACTCAGGCAGTGCTGTGCAAATCCCTGGAGCCTGGTTTAGGAGCAGCCCAGATGCCCCTGCCCTGGAGACCACTGTCAGTCTGCCCAGGACAGAGGGTCTTTCCCAGGACTCAGGACTTCCACCCCTACTCTCTTCCCACTCTTGTGCCTGCTCTCAGGAGAGAGGGTGGTAGGTCGGTGATCATAGATGGGGTTGCCTCGGAGAGGGAGGCCACTGTCCTCTGCACCTATCACTGCTCTCCCTCCAAAACCCTCCCTCTTGGTAGCCCTCCCCAAATGTCGCTCTTCCTTTGAGGTTTGCCTCAAGTGTCACCACCCCCAGAGGCTGCATCATCTGTGCCTACAAGCACCTGCGTTTCTGTCTACTCCAGCACCAATCACACCCCACTTCCCCAAACCAGACTGTGAGCTCCAATGGGGCAGACCCATGGCCAGCCTGGCAGAGAGAAGGCACTCCAAGACCTTTGCTGAGTGAATGGATAGATGGATGAGTGAATGGTATGTACCCCCTCCTTTCTTGTTGTCCCTTCCCTATCTATCCTTACCTGACAATTCATGTGGTAGTTGTTCCCCAGCCAGACCACTAGCTCACTGAAAACTAAGGCTGGGTCTTTCTTCAGGTCTTCTGCAGAGCACTGAGCACATGCATGCAGTAGGCCCACAGTAGGTGTGCAGGAGAGCCTTCGAATAGATACTTAAGGACACCTCCTGCCTGCAGTAAACTTCCTCAGGCTCCTCGGGGCATAGGAGAGATGGCTACTGCTTTTTAAAATGCTTTACCCCTTGATCTTCGCAGCAGTGGCTGCTCTGAGCCCATGCACCCAGCCTGGCTGCCTCTGCAGGTCAAGGCTGTACCTGAGGGAAGTGGTGGTGGGGCAAGTGCAGTGGCTGGAATTAGAGAAATTCCTGCAGTGTTTGCTCTGACCAGGAGGGGAACTTCTGTCTGGAGATGCCAGCACCTGCCATGAACTGCTCCTCTTTAAACGGCTCTGAGGTCTTGAATTCTGAATCTGGCTTATCTGTTTGCCTGTCCCTCTGTCTGTTCATTTGTCTGTCTTGGGGCATCTCCAGCCCTTCCAGCTGCTCCCCTCCCGACCCATCTTGCTAGCCTTCTGTAGGCACTGGCTCCCCTCCATTGTCACAAAGACAAAGCCACTTGAGTAGCATTTCTATTCCCAGGGCTTAAGGTCCTGAAGAGGGACGGTGACTATTCATGGGTGTGCGTAACTGAGCTGAGAGGTGCTCACAGCCTGCAGGACTTCCCGATCCAGCTGACCTCAATGTGCACCTGCAGGACCAAATTCCAGCCCCAGGCATCTCTCTGGTTTAAGACTGGGATTTGAAGATGGAGTTAGGAGGCTTGTTCAAGGAGGACTGTTGGAAGCATCGAAAGTTGTAGCAGCCCTTGACTATTCCAGTTCAGATATTTTGTTTCACAGGGAACACACACACTCACACACACACATACAGCTTTCAAACTCCTGTTACCTATCTATTGCCTTTACCCAATCAGCCGCTGGACCACCTCACACGTGCCCGCCTGCTCAGCCCAAGCCAGGGGTGCAGCTCAAGGCATTAACCAGAGATCACCTGGCTATGACCATTGTTCCAGTGGAAGGTCTGTCATCCAAGTCTCCCCTTCCTCTCCTGCCTGCCTATCTGGGTTGACTCAAGCACCTCAAACGGGCCAGGTACCATGTGCCAGGTGTTTTAAACCCACCACACAATTTAGCACTCAAGAGTACTCTGTGTATTAACTCCATTTTGCAGATAAGGAAATTGAGCCTCACAGGCATTAAATGACTTACCCAAAGGCAGTCAGCAATAGATGAAGAATTCAAAGTCTTCCTGACTCCAACCCCCGCCTTCCTGGTGCACTGCCCTACTTACATGTGAATTTCACATGTGAATTTCACATGTAAGTGACCACCACCACCTTTCTGTACACAAAACCTCCTCCATACATACCTCTCTACCCTCTCTACTTCCTCTCAGTTATCCAAAGCCAGGCCTTGACCTTGACCTCTCCCTCAACTCTGCAGCCCAAGTCCTTTCCCACCACCTCTCCAGTTCCTCCATCATCAGTCCCCTTCTCTCAATTTCAAATGCCCATGCCTGAGAGATCCCTTACCATCTCTCACTAGACTCCCATCCCAACCTGTCCTCCCCCTCACTCTTCCAGTCTGTCACCTCTTTATCCCCTGCCCACAAAATCTCAAACCCTCTGTTTCCCTGTCATAGTCCTGCCTCTTCCTCCGTGGGCCTTGCTTCCTCACAACTCTGCATATGCCAAGAGAGCTGCCCCATTCTCTGCCTGTGAATTTCTGGTTATCCTTTGGGATTCAGCTCAAATGTCACCTCTGCTGAGAAGCCCTCTCAGACCCTCCCAGGCAGGGACAGGTGTACCTCCTCTGACCCCTATACTTAGCTCTCTCTCATGTCCTTCGTCACTCATTATTGCGACAGCTTAGTGCATGTGCATGTGTCTCCCCCACTGCACTCTGAACATCTTGAAAACAGGAACTATCTTTCATCTCTCTGGCATTTTTCATGTGTGCGTGCATATGTGTATACGTGTGTGTGTAATCTCAGGTGCAGAGAGCTACATTAATGTGCTTCTCAGTTTCATGGAATCTCATCATTACTGGTCCATGAAAGCCTTTTATCCCCATCCCCACTCCCCCTACCCTCCTCTTCCTCCTGCATGTCTGTATGCACAGAGCCTGCCACGGAGCCCAAAGGATGCTCAGCAAATGTAGCTAGGTGCAGGACAAGGATGACAAATTAATCATAATCCTATTTAATTCCACTCCTTTCAGGTTCCATCAGTTAGCCAAAATGGAATAGAATGTGGTTTAGCTGCTACAGTCTAGAAACCTCAAATTGCCAAGAAAGTGCAAGTTACTGAAAGATTTAGTCGTCACTGTTGAGGACCTGGCTGTTGCAGAAAGAAAGAAATAAAAAAGCAATATATGCATTAGATGGGTTTATCATTTGGAGACTGCAAGGTAAGATTTTCAATACAAAATTAATTAAATCGAACAAGCCCAGGATGGAACTCTCGCCCTTCATCTAAAAGAGCACTCTCCTGATGGCAGCATAGGTAAACAGGGCACTCAAATCCTCCCACAGCCATGTCAAAATTACAACTCAGCTACAGAGCAACCATCATTCACAACTGCCTGAAACCTGGCTGAATGGAAGTCCTACAATGAGGGAATTAAAGAAGAAGCCACATGGAGACTAGTAGGAGGGGCAGAGTCATGGGAATAGGCTCACTCCACACCCACGTGTGCCAGAAAAAAATCAAGAGGGATTATTTTGGCTGCAGAGGTACCGCCTGAAGAGTGAGGAATCCCAGCTCCATACCAGCTCCCCCAGCCCAGGGTTCCACAGCCAGGAAGAGAAGTCCCATAACTTGTGGCTGCAAAAATCAGCAGGGCTTGTGGCTGAGTCAGATGAGGCTTCTAGAGTCCCAGGTGCTTCTCTTAAAGGGTACATGGACTTACTTAGACCTTATTCCCTCTGAGCTCCAGCACCGAGGCAGCAGCTCAAAAGCACCAAGAACATATAAGGAAGAACTGAATTGTCTGGCATCAGGACAAAACCTGGAGGGGAAGCTTTCTGCTAGACAGGAGTGTGGGCAGGGGCCATTGTTCCTCTTCTGAGACTACTACCCCCCTCCACTGAACTGGCAGGCAGGCACCATATCTAAGTCTCCATGGACCTGGCTTACACTGTTTGCCCCACCCTGGTGATTCCCTGAGACCTCGCCCCATGCAACTTTCAGGACCACTTATGCCAGTTTCCAGTGACTTTTCCATATAAACTGCATGTCTTGGCTCCTGCTTCAGACTTTCCTAAAATCTCTCAAAGGTTCACAAATTGCAGACAAGCAGCATCTGACTTTGGTGTGCCCCATACCTCTCGCTAAGTGCCCCAAGCCCAGCACTAGCAGCAGAGGGCCTTGGTTTACATCTTGGCTTCTCCTGGACACCTCCAAACCCAGCACAAGTAGCAGCCATTTGCAGATTGCTC
Organism: Phyllostomus discolor; assembly: GCF_004126475.2. Taxonomy (NCBI): domain Eukaryota; kingdom Metazoa; phylum Chordata; class Mammalia; order Chiroptera; family Phyllostomidae; genus Phyllostomus; species Phyllostomus discolor. Next base: position 35,070,029 of record NC_040909.2, on the reverse strand, counting down.
TGTAGCTCATGCTGGGTGGTCCCAGGCAAGGCACAGGTGGTGGCTGACTTTGCACCTCCTGGGAGGCCCAAAGCCAATGGACCCAGTAGACAGCTTCAGACCATGCCTGGATTACGACCCTGCCACCTCCACAAGTGACACACTCAAGGGGGTGCTCCATGAGCACCAAAGCCCTACTGAAGCAAGTTCAGATCTGTAGGGTCAGATCCTGCACAGCAGCTCCTCCACTGTAGCTGCAGTTGGTCCTCACAGCCAGTTGGCCTGAGGGTCAATCCCTCCCAGTGATGCCAATGGCAACCAAGGCTCAACTATAACAGGACAGTCACACAGCCCACACAGGGGTGCACCTGGAGCACCAGCTCAGGTGACTGGGAGGCTGTGCCACTGGGCCCTACAGGATACCTACTACACAAGTAGTAGGGGGTTGTTGTAGGTCAACTGTGATTGAAAAATAAAACATTATTAAATAGCAAAAAAAAGCACTGTCCTCCCCATCAATCACCTCAAAGGCCATACCCTTCTACAGGGGTGTCCAACCTTTTGGCATCTCTGGGCCACACTGGAAAAGGAAGAGTTGTCTTGGGCCACACATTAAATACACTACAACACATATTCACACAAAAAAATCTTATAATGTTTTAAGTATGTTTACAATTTCGTGTTGAGCTGCATTCACAGCCACCCTGGGCTACATGAAGCCCATGGGCCACAGGATGGATACCCCTGAGCCTAAAAGATGCCAATGTTGTCAGAGACCATGTGAAACTGTCCCCTCAAACAGCTATGTGGAACGCTTGTCTAGGGCAGTTCACTGACTTCTCCTAAGTTCACTGTCAGGATTTTTAGGCCACAACTCCCTTTGAAACTAAGACATGTCCTAATTTAATCACTGTAAAAGGCAGCAAATTCAATTTAATCACTGAGCAGATGGCAAAAAAAAAGTCACAGTTCTTTATTCCTCCTTGTATTCATATCTTTTGCTATATGACTTGCTTTGGCCAATAGGATGTTGGCAGAAATGATGCACAGGCTTGAAATAACCTATACCCTGAGGTTATTTTCTCTTTATACCTCTACTATCACTATGAGAATATGCCTCAGGTAGCCTGCTGGAGGATGAAAGGTAAGTCAAACAGAGCTGAGTCCCCAAGATATCCCTGAATAAGGCCATTCTAGACCAGCCATCATCCAGCTGTTCCCCAGATCCGTGAGCAAACTCAGCCAGGATCAGCTAACCACAGACACATGAACCAACCCTGCCAAGATCAGCCAAACCCAGCCCAGTTCAGCTGAAGTCCTGCAGAGTCCCGAGCTAAATAATGTTCACTGTTGTGAGTCCTTGAGGGTTTTGTTGTTGTTTCTTTTGCAGCAATACTGTGGCCATCGAAAACCAATACAATTACACACACATACATTTCATTGATCTGAGCTTGGATTGACTATGGAAAAAATTTTCTAAAAGCCAAATCTGTGCCTAGGAACAAAGAATGGCCTTACAGACAATGAAATGAATATGTAATAGGTTCTGAAGGTTGTCACTTGCAAGAAGCCATAGAAAAGCATGGAGCAATGATAGCATCTTTGGAATAAGTGTAGAGCCCTCAGGGAAATTACTTTTTTAAAAAGACAACATACACTTGGACATGTAAATGCTGGCATATTTATCCATTTACCTGTGATCATACCTCATATTTCCTGAATATTTTCACCTGTGACTGCCAGAAGTGACAATATTTTTTCATTTTTTTCTTGTTTTTTAAAGATTCTGTGTCTGTTTTATTTTAGATTTTATTTAACTATTTTTAGAGAGATGAGAAGGGACGGAGAGAAACATTGATGTGTGAAAGATAGATCACCTGGTTGCCTCTCGCACGCCCCCCACTGGGGACCTGGCCCACAACCCAGGCCTGGGCCCTGACCATGATTCAAACCAGCGACCCTTTTGTTCGCAAACTGGCACTCACTTCACTGAGCCATACCAGCCAGGGCTTTCTTTTTTTTTTTTTAATTGAAGTATAGACAATATTTTTTGCTGTCCAGGAGATGATCTCCTTTAAAAGCTATGTGAATTCAATTAACAGACATTACCATTTCTAAGCCATGGGCTACTGTTTTTCCCTTGGAAATGCTAGATGCCTATGAGTATCTACAGAGAACCGCTGGATTAGTGGGAAACTGTTTGAAAATCTGTTAACAGACTACTGTAAAGCTCAAACAACCATTATCTTTGGGACTCTGGGCACGAGTGGCAGAAACCAAGACATATGTTTTCCATCCCTACCCACCATCACACACAAAAGGGGAAGGTCCATGTGACCTAAAAATACAGTTTGCAAATCTTCAAAGTCTGCTTGTCATTAAATCTCCTCTGAAGATGTGCAGAGCTTGCACTTTTAAGTGCAAATGTCTGAAGGGCCTCCAGACTAGGGAGAACCACACCTCCTCCTGTGTGTGTATGTGTGTGCAGACACACTGCCAGCTGTCCCCATAAGCTCACCTAATGAGGATCCCAGGCCACCACACCAGAACCAAAGCCATACAGTGGGAGGAGGGATGTGCAGGTCCAAGGAGCCACTGGGGCTCTTTAGAAGTTCGTAGGATTCTTTGGATAGAGGGCTTATGGAGTCCTGTGACCAAGTACAATGGTTTTGGGATCATGCCTGATTCTGTCCTGGCCCTGGGCCCTCAGAAAGTCACTACACCCTTTCTGCCTCAACTTCCTCAGCTGTGATGTGGAAACAGAGACACATCCCTTGGAGGGCAGTTAAGTCAGAAAATGAATGTAGAGTTCTCAGCATGGTCCCTGGCACACAGTAAATGATTAATAAAAGACTGAGCCCTGTGGCAGAAGCCACAGTTATACCATGGTCAAGTGGCTCAGTCAGTTGGAGCATTGTCCTGTACACCAAAATGTTGCAGGTTTGATTCCCAGTCAGGGCACATGCCCACATACCTGGGCTACAGGTTTGATCCCTGGTTGGGGCACATATGGAAGGTTGCCAATAGATGTTTTTCTCTCACATCGATGTTTCTCTCAGTCTCCTCCCCACCCCCACCCACTCCAATCTCTCTAAAATCAGTAAAAACATGTCCTTCAGTGAGGATATTTTTTAATATTATTAGTGAATTATAGACAGCAAATTTTGGCTTGACTGGGGTGAAAGCTGTTTTGAACAACAGAATTACTAACTGCCAACAGTGTTAGAACAAGCCAAGGAGACACACAAACCTCCTGTGGGTAATGACGTGTTGACGGTGTCCATTGACAGGTTCCCTCTTCTGTCTGTTCAGCCTAACCCCACCTGTCTCCTGTCCATTTCTCAGAAGCCACAGACAAGGAAAACAGTAAAACAAACACAGAAACACATTAAAATTGTGTCTAAAGTAGGACTAAAATTGTTCTGAAAGAAGACGTGAACCTGTGAGGACCATGCCCAGACCTCAGGCATGGCCTCTAAGCCTACCTGGTCTTTTCTACTTCTTTCTCAAGTGAGCCAGCATTCATCAAGCACCTGTTACACACTGGGCACTATGCCAGGTGCACCAGAGGCACCACCTCACTTAATTCTCATAGGGACACTTTAAGATGCATAGTAACATCTCAGTTTTGCTGATGAGGACCAAGGCCCAGAGCAGAAAAGTCACTTGCCTAATGTCATACAGCCATTACAGGCAGACTCAGGAATTAAAACGAGGTCTGTTCATCTCCAAAGCCCCCAGTCTTACTCCTGCTTCTTGCTGTCATGACCCCCATGCTGAACCTTCTAGCTAAACGGCCTCATAAGGCTCACACAGCATGCACTCAGAGTAATGAACAGAGTCCTCTCTCATCAAAACTTTAAAGATGTTTCCAAAACTTCAGCAATTCAATTCCTATCTCTAGTATGTTTGCCATATCACTTATCTCTTCCATTCACGTTTACTTCTTAATTCCTTTCATCAGATCAACTCAATTTTTCTAATCTTAAAAGGAAACATTTCACACTACCATAGCCCATAGCACTTGCTACAGTTAATTAAACTTTATATAATTCAAATATAAAGGTTTATTGACATATCACTTATAGTCAGCTTGTATACTTCATATCTAGCAAAGTTCTGCTATAAACATTCTTTCACACATATAAAAACACACAGGCACATGTGCATAGAACTTTTCTTACTTTTTATTATGAAAAGTTTCAAAACTAAAAGGAGAAATAATAATACAATGAACCCCTGTGTACCCATCACCCAGCTTCAACAACTCAATCACAACTAGTCCTGTTTTCGTCTTTACCCCAACCCACTTCCTAGCTCCCATATTTTATTTTAAAGCAAATTTGAGACATCATATCATGTCATTCATGTACGTGACATTCTTGATAAGAGAAGCATTTGAAGAGCCTTTGCTAGATGCCAGGCAGGGACAGATCAACAAGCACACACTCATACATTTTCAGTCACCAAGATCGTGGGAAGCTTGTTGTTATCCCCAGCTTACAGATAGAAGCGTTGAGGCACAGAATCAAAAGCTACTTGTCCAGGGTCCCACAACTGGTAAATGGCAGAGCTGGAACTTGAACTCAGGCACTCTGTGCCCTTATGCCCTGTACCACACCACTTCTCAGGAGCACGGCCATCTGTCAGCCTGGGTGAAGGCAACATGCTATTCTCCCGCTCCCCACATGACTGGCCCAGAATAAGTTTCCAGCAGTTCACATGCATAGCCTGCCATCTCTGGTATCATCTCTCATTCCTCTGCCACATCATCATTGTCATCAGGTTAGCTAAGAGGAGCTGCTTGCAGAAACAAGGCAGGAAGGGTGGGCCCCAAAGTCCCATTAGAGCCTCTGCTGAGGGCAGAATGTAGGGCCAGCATGCAGGACATGAGCCTCCAGACCCAGGGCTGGAGAGAAGATGGTGTGATGCAGTTGAAGGACTCAATACCCAAGTCGACCTTTGATAATCATTTACAACTTGGCACTCACTGCTCTTCTTTTCAGCCTTCAGCATCCTCACACAAGGTGCTGATTTCTCCAAGGTCCTTGCTTCCTGGGAACATGGCTGCTGCTTAGGCTGGTCCTGACAGCACTGGCATCAGGCTGGAGGAATGCCTTTTGTCTTAATTGAAACCCTCTTCATCCATTTGCTTCTAGCAGCCTGCAGGGTCCTGGTTTTAAGGGGGGGGGTAAGAGCTTAAATGTCTCCAAAAAGGTTTCTGAGACATGGGATTTCTCAAGGGAGAAAAGGTGATGATTTCAGGGTAAAGGAATCAAAAGCACATGCAGTACCTTTCTCTGTGCATACAGAGTGACTTCAAAATGAAGGGGGCGAAAGCATTAGAAAAAGCAGTTTTGAGTTTCATTGAACCAATATTGGAAAAGTACAGCAAGATCCTTTCTAAATCCAAAGCAGAACTGTATCCTCCCACCTCTGTGGGAAACTCTTCTGGTCTGGAAGCCAGGTCTCCTGGGGCTGCTAAGTGTCCCCAGCCTCAGCCCAGCACTCCCACCCCCTTCCTTCTGACCAGGAAGCAGAGGGTCCTACCGTCACCCTCCCCCACCCAAAAGCTGGATGAAGGGTGGGATGAAGACCATGCCAAACCTGGCAATTCCCCTTGGCAGAATCTTCTATTTTTACTTGTCTGTGGTGCCCAACAGAAGCATCTCCATGAGCAAGAATGTAGGTAGGCCTTGGATTGGCTAGGCTCCCTTAGGGAGCAAGAAGCTAAATGGGTTCAAAGGATCTCCAGGGAGGTATGTGTATAGTAAGGCTATGTGGAGACATGTAGGTGCTCAGCTAAGGAACAGGAATTACCTTCAAAAACCACTATGGCTCTGGGGTCCTGACATTCTCATGATCTAGTCTTCTGTCTCCTCTTGTTGCCACCAACTGCCTTCTCAATAGTCCCTGCTCTCCTACTATCCCAGGGTTCCTAAGAATCTCTTGACTTCTGCCTTTTTCTTTACCTGCTGGTATTTGTCCCTCCTCCCTGGTACCCACAGAGGAGAGGATCTGATTGGGCCTACTAGCCGTGGTACCAAATCTTGAGTCTATTGGACAGCATCCTGCAGCATGGCACCCCATAGGACACTCATTAGCCTATAAGAGGCTGCCTTTGGCTGAGCCTCAATTTCTGGTCCAATCATGTGGCTGGAGGGTAGGGACACAAAGTTCAGCTCTAGGCAACGCAGAAAAAAGGAGCTACCTCCAGCCACTCTGTTTGTACCAAGGACTTGGAGGTCAGAGATAATGGGAGTCCACCTCACCCAACTGTGTTGCCCCAGACCTTGAAACAAAGGCTCAGTTGTTCTGGGCAGAACAACAAAGGGGCAGAAAATCAGGGGCTAACAACAAAGTCTGCAGCCTGAGGCAGGTCCTGGCCTTTTAAATCCCAGCTCTCATGGAGGCCTCTGCTTTCCAGGAAGTTATTCCCATCAGCAGTTATTTCTGCATCGTGGTTGTTATGAAGCCCTTTATTTTGAAAACACATTTCAAAACAAGGCTTCTTACGCACTCAGCTTTCTCTGGTCCATTTGGAGCAAAATGGCGCAGATGTTTCCTTGTGGCCCATGCACTCGCGCGTTATCCCTGCAGGCCATTCAAGTCCCAAAACCCATCTTGTAGTCACCACGGAAAAATGCAGAGGCACGCTGTGGGGGGACGCACATCAACTCATCCCAAACACTCCCCTTCAGCCGGCTCCCTGCCCCACACGTGGCTGAGCCATGACACAACAGCCTGCTCCTCAGAGAGTAATTCATTATGTAATTAAATTTTTTTCATCAAAGTCAATTTCTAAAGCAACTGCTGAGATAATACCAATTAGGAAACACTAACAGAGGAGGAGCTGGCCCTGACGTCAGGGCTCACGCCCGTAAGAGTTTACATGACTTGTCAGATGCTCGTGCCAGGGACCCTGACAGAATGCTGGGTAAGAAACAAACAGCACACGCTCTTCAGGCTGGAATGACCCTTTCCAGAGCTTGCTTGCTCCCACAGATCACTTACAAAGGGCCAGGGTGGAGTCGTGGAAAAAAAAGGCTTTGTGATGAGACCCACATGAAACCTAATCCTTACTCAAACTCTTACCAGCTGTGGGACTCTGGGCAAGTCACTCCACCTCTCTGAACCTCACTTTCTCCATCGGAGGGATGTTTTATACTGCCCACCTCACAGGGCTCCGTGAGGGTTAGAGATAAGATGTGTTAAAATTGGGAAACAGTGCTGGCACATAGCTGGTGCACTGTGTGGAAGCTCAGTGGTACTACCACCTGCCTTTCCACTCGGGTGTGAGTCTTGAGTCCACTGGCCCTTCATTGGCATGGTCTGGGGTCTCAGGAGAGAGGGGCTGAGATATAGAACATTCTTCTCCTCAGACCACTCAACAATCACCAGAGGTTTCCCCCCCTCTCCTTGGTCCCATTCACCAGGGTTTGGTTCAGAAAACTCCTCCTAAGCCCCTGGTCTCAGGGTGCTTACTCTGAAGGGAGACAATAGACAGGAAATCCCACTACCTCCTGGCCTGGGCAATGAGAGACATGTGTACTGATGCTTTGGAGAGCAGAGAGGGGAAACCAGGGATAGCTTCCTGGAGGAGGAGATGGAGGATGAGGAGAGAAGTCTCTGGGCAGATGGCATGGAATGAGTAAAGGCTCAGAGGTGATGAGGCAGGAGCCATGGGCAGGACCAGGTCTCTGGCTGCAGCATTAAGGAGCTCCCACTTCAGGTGTGTGTTTAGGAAGATAACTCCAGACAGAGTGAGGAAACGGGACTGCACAGGTGAGACCTGGGCCTCTGGTGTCCAAGGAGAAGACAGAGGCAGCCATTCAAGGGAGGAGGGCAGCCACTGACAGCTGGGCCAGGCTTATCTTCACTCTGGAACCAAAAGGGAAAACCAATTTGACAAATGGAAAAAGTCTCAAGTCTAGGAATCAAGTTACCTCTGGGGCAAGTAGGATGTGTGGCAGCCCTTCCCCTGACCTCCTTCCTGAGGCAGGTTCTCTCTGCAGCCCTGCAGGCCCAGCCCTGGGTAAGCCCAGCTGCACACGCCCAGGCTGCAGGCCACTATACTGAGTGGGAGCTGGAGATGGGAATCGGGTGGGAAACAGCACAGGGTGGGTCCCAACTGACCTGCCACAGCCTCTCAGCCCTCTGGATCGTCCACCCTGTCATAGCCAGACAAGAGCCTCTCCCATCTCAGAAATGAACCAGGATCCTCATTGACTTCCTCCCACCTGCCTCTATTATGGACTGAGTGAGCCACCAGCCTCCCACACAGGTGTCAGCCCCGCTGCTGCCTGATGGCAAGTGCTGTCCACAGCCACCCGGGCTGCACACTATCCACCTGTGGCCAGGGAACTGCACTTCCCTGGTGCCAGTCTTTACAACTGGCCACCCAATGACTTCACCCCCACTTTGAGGTCCCTATGAGTGCCATACCCAGGTCCTGGAATGTTTCACAGTGACAGGGGAGAGCTAGAGGCCAGGCCTTGGGGTGAGTTGGATTTTGGAGTCCTGATGGAGGTGGGGCCAGGACAGGGGCAGCTCCATCAGCTGGGTCAAGGAGCCCTTCACACTCTCTGTCCCTGCTCTCACCCGTGACATTGTGAGAGGAGCTGTACCAAAGCTTCATGCCTCTGCTTGTGGTTCCAAAGGGGAAGCATGCCCGATTCTCCACCCCCTTTAGAAGTGTATAATTTGTACATTATAGACTTAAGAAAATATGTTATGGTTGATCTGTGCAATTTACACACTCACACATTCACACACTCACTCCAATAGCCAGCCTTTCCCTATCATTCACTCCTGGCCCTTCCTTTGCTCTTGCCCTTGCCCTTCCCCCATAATGGATGACACCCCCTTCCTTTCCTTTGGGCATGACTTAAGCTGTCCTTCCTACCTGAAGCATCCTTAACCCTCTACTCCACACTGCCCTCCCCCTTCCTTAAGCTGTGAACCAAACCAATGTCTGATAATTGGGTGTCAGCTGTCAGTCTCCTAATGTTCTCTGTGTGGAAGCTCAGTGGTACTGCCACAGGCCTTCCCACTCTGGTGTGAGTTTCAAGTTCACTGGCCCCTCATTGGCAAGGTCTGCCCAGAGGTCTCAGGAGAGAAGGGCTGAGATGTATAACATGAGAGCCTGGACCTCCTCCCCACTCAGAACCTCAGCAAAGGGCCAGGCACAAAGTAGGTGCTCCACATAGATTGTCCTGATATGCAGCTGTTAACCCGAAGACTCTCCAGCCACAAGTAGAAATTTAGAAAATCTCTGCGAACAGTCTAGCCAGTGGAACCCCCAACCCTTCCTGGGAGATGCAACAGTTCATGAGGCACCAGAGCCAGAGGACAGGAAAGGGCTCTGAGTGCTTCAAAAGGGCAGCCAGTATCTGGCCCCAGGGCCCAGGCAGAGCCACACAATTACAGGTGAACTTGCCCAGCACCACGTTCCTTGAAGAAGATGGCCCTGCCATGAAAATAGCACCATCACTGGCACCCAAGCTAGAGACCAGGCCTCCATCACCACTGACCCCACAAGCCTTATACGTGCTATACATGCTCAATCAGTCAACAAATGTATCCTAACCTTGATTTCCAGCTCTGGCCCCTCAACTAGACCTCTGTAGCCACAATCCCCTTCTCAGTCACCTGAGTGACAACCACAGCTGCCTCGTGGCCACTGACCTCTAGTATCACCCCATCCACTTCACACTGTGAATGCTTGAAAACAAACCTGCCAGTATTGCTGCACATAAGATGGAGCCTGAACTCCTTTAGCCTGCACCCTGCATGCCTGAGAGCCTGTCTCTTGGTCTGCCTCTCTCCTCTACAATTCTGAGCTCCCACCACATGGAACCACTTGCAGGGCCTTAATTGGGCCATGTTCTATTTTGTGCCATGGCCTTTGCAAAGGATGCACAGACACTCAAACATGCACAACTTCACCCGACTACCACTGTCTCTACGTCTTCTCAAATGTCCTTCTCTGAACCCCCAGACTGCACTACATGCCTCATTTCCACACTTTCTGAGTCCCCCAAGCCAACAAACCTGCTATCAAGAATTGAACGTATAGGAGTAGGCCACTCCCTGGAACAGATGACTGGTGGTCTATACCTGATGAGGACATGACTGAGCCATTGGTCAAAGGCATGGCATCTGAGAGCCCAAATCTGTCTTCAGTGGACTCAGAGAATTAAAGACTCTGGGGTGGACTGGGCAGGCCACGTTGTAGGGGCTCCCCATTCCCTGCAGTTAAGTGATGGCTAATGCTATTCTCTACTCCTTTGGCCATCCCCTTCTTCCTAGAGGGGCTCTGGCCAGGTTCCTGGGGGGACCCAGCCAGTCCCCACAAGAGTATAACCAGAGCCTGCAGGTCAGTGCCCAACAGGAGCTCTAGCAGACTCACAGCCACCAATAGGAAAGGCTAGAGAATATTCTGAAAAGAAGAGATTCCAGGGCTAGAAATCACATGTGCTGTTAAATCTTTGTGAGGAGCAGACAGGACTGCAATTCATGCCAACACTCAGAAGTCTCCTCGGACCTCCCATTAATGTAGTGGGGCTCCCCAGGAATAAGTTCACTATTCAGCATTCCACAACCTGCTCAACCCAACCCACCAACAAGGCAGAAGCCCCAGCTCCAGAGGACTCTACAGTGTGCATGTCCCTAGGAGAGGCCCTTTCTCCTGACTCATGGGTACAGCCCAGCTCTCCCCTGGGCAGGGGGAAGTCAGCCATATTGTTTCACCTGCTGTGTTTTTGTCTGTGGGGGGATACCCTCACAAAGAAGAGGTTTCTTAAGCCCCCCATAATCAGGATGGAGATAAGCCAGCTAGTCCCTGTGATGGTTAATTTTGTATGTTAACTTGGCTAGGCTATAGTTCTCAGATATTTGGTCAAACCTGTCTGTGTGTTACTATGAAGATATTTTTAGGTGATAACATTTTTTCCCTTTTTATTGAAGTTATTGAGGTGATAGTGGTTAACAAAATTATAGAGGTTTCGGGTGCACAATTCCACAACACATCATCTGGCAACTACATTATGTGTCACCACCCCAAGTCAAGTTTCCTTCCTTCTAAGTGAGGTTAACATTTAAATCAGGGGACTTTAAGTAGAGCAGGTTACCATCCCTACGTGGGAGGGCCTCATCCAATCACTTGAAGGCCTTAAGAAAAAACTAACCTTCCCTGAAGAAAATGGAATTCTGTCCACAGACAGCCTTCACACACAAACTGAAGCATCATCTCTTCCCAGGGTCCCACCCTGCCAGCCTACCTTGCAAATTTTGCATTTGCCAGCCTCAACAATTACATGAGGTAATTCCTTTTAAATACACACACACACGCACATCCCCTGTTGGCTACTCTGGAGAACCTTGACTAATACAATTCATCAAAAGTGATGGAGGCCTGGCCTCCAGCTTGGGTACCATGCAGGGATGGTGCTGCTTTCATGGAAGGGCCACCACTTTCTGGGTTCTGCCTTGGGCATCATTTTATAAAATGTGTATGTACACGCATATACATACATGTGCATGTGTGCATGCAGTACTCCCACCCTCCCTGGGTACTAAAAGCTCATATTCACTCCAAGACACCTGTGATACATCCATACAACATACACAGTTGGAAATGGATGCTCCAAGCCAGCCCTCCCTCAGACTAATTTACAGATGGCAACCTCCTTGAGGGCAGGCAGGTGGTTACTAAGCACTCGGCCACTTACTGAGTATATATTCTTCAACATGTTATTTGACATCTCTGGCCTCAGCTTCTTCTTCTTGTAAATGAGATTAATAATAGTGCCTGTTTCAAAGGATTGTTGGGGGAGAAATAAAATGGAGTGCCCAGCACAGTTCCTGGCTACTCCCAGTAGATCATTCCCAGTAATGTAATATTATCCTCAATTTTAGGATTCATAGATGTTCCCACCCTCATACTTATACACACAAAGACTAGTAAGCAGGGCTCACGGTTTTGTTCATGAAGACTTCAGGAGAAGAGTCCACCTTGCTTTTAAATCAACTCTTTATACCCACAGAGACTGACAGCCCTTGTGTTCTTTGATTCTCACTAGACTGTGGAGTACTGGGTAGTTTAGTCCACATACCAGGTGGGAACAGTGAAGCAAAGGGACAGCATGTGATATTCTTAATCTGGTGATGGAGCTGGGCCTAGAACCTGCAACTCCTGGCTCCAACTTCTGAGTGCCCGCTCTACTCCCCAGGGCTCTGCGGTTCTTACTGGTTCCACTTGAGCATGGGCAGGTGAGGCAGCCCATGCAGACCCAGCCCTGAAGCAATGACCTGGCAGCCCCATCCACCATCAGGCAATCCCTCCTCCTGTCTCACCCGAGAGCTTTCTCACTCTCTTTCATTCTGCTAATTTGGGTTTAACAGGAGTCACGACTCTTGGCCAAAGTCATGTATAATTTGTTGTCCTGTGTTCTCTTTCAAATATGCATATACAGAACCCATTTCTTTCTTCTCTCTTAAGATTTGTTTCCCAATATTCAGCCTTACAATCTTCCCTCTGTATTCTAACTGGAATACAAAAACACAAAAAGAAGCATTACTTTTGGAGCTTTTTCTTGGCAGCCATGTCTAAAGATCCTAAAACACCAGACAAAAGGAGTTAGTGTGGTGTTGGGGACCTTGTTTGAACACAGAATTAGATCAACTGGAAAGGCAGGGTGTGTTCAGGAAGACATTGGCACTCATGTTCAGACACCCACCTTCTAATCACTGCCCCTGGCCATGTGTCCATGAGCAACTCATGTTGTCTATATGTGCCTCAGTTTCTACATCTATGAAATAAGAATTAGGATAATTTCTAGTCCTAAATATCTAGGATTCTCTGACTTACAGGTACATCCTCATAGATAAGTGACCCCTTACATCAAGAAAAAGTGTCATGCCCTTGCCAGTGTGGCTCAGTTGGTTAGATCATTGTCCTGTAGACCAAAGGGTAGCAGATATGATTCCCAATCATGGCACATACCAGGTTGTGGGTTCAGTCCCTGATTGGGGCACATATGAGACACAACAAATCAATGTTTCTCTCTCCTAACAATATTTCTTTCTCATATCAATGCCTCTCCCTCTCTCTCTCTACCCTCCACTCCCCTTTCCCTCCTTCTTTCCCTCCCTCCCTTTCTCCTTCTCTTTCTGAAAGCAATGACAAAAATGTCCTTGGGTGAGGATAAAAAAGAAAAAAATGTCATGAGTGCTAGTTTGGCCCCAAGCCTTGGACAGACACACTGACTGGCAATAGCTTTCCTTCCTTCTAAGCTAGACCCAGCCTCAGAAGTCTTCTCAACATAGCATTCCCATAACTATTACCACACATCCAGAGTTAAGACACAAAATTTATTTGCATTTGAAACATTCAAGAGCCTGAAAGCTTGCCACCAATCCAAATCCCCTAGTGCTGCCCACCCAGAGTGTGGGGCCTGAAGCCTCTGCACTGTCTCTGGGCTTGGATTTCAGGAGCACTCGCCAGCCTCCCACAGATGCCTGGGCCATCAGGAGAGCTGGACTTGTCCTGGTCTCTCAGTAACTAACTCCCTGGGGTCAGGTGCCCATATCCCAGGGCTCATAGGAGATGTCTCAGAAGCAGTAATTTCTATCTTAAGGAACAATTCCAGAGAAGCAGGGGCACAAAGAATGGGCTGGGACATAGCAAGAACCAAGCCAAAGATGTCTGAAACACACAAACACACAGACACACTCCCCAACCAGCTCAGTTTGTTCATGCATGCACACCCTCACACATACACCCTAAGAAGGGCTTCTGGGTGGAAACTACCTGCAACAGTGCCATCTAGTGGGGGCTGGGGCTGTCCTGCCCTCAAGGTTTCTCCGCTGAGCCCTGGAGAGATGGTCTCTAGATTCAGGGCCATGAAGGTCATGTCTGTATCTTACAGGAAAAAGACACAAAAGAAGCAATGACACTAACTACCTTGAGATCTCTCACCACCCCACTCAATTTTTACCTCCACAGGGTGCTAACTGGCCCCTGCCCCTACATACTCAAATGCCCACAGCACTGACAGGCCCTGCACCCAACAGAGATGACAAGCTCTGCACATGAATTCCAGGAAACCCATTTTAGGCCCCATTCTGTGGGGAGTGGGAAAAGGGCATGTTGCATTCACCCAGGCCAAGAAATGTCGGTGCTCCTGAGAGATGGTGGAGTGCAGGGGTGAAGGGCACAGACTATCTGAGTTCAGGTCCCTGCCACAGGCATTTCTACCCCAGCATTCAGACACACAAATGTGGGCAAAGCTCCCCAGTTTCTTGCTTCTGAAACTTAGTTTACTCTTCCTTATAATAGAAGAATAATGTCTTCCTGACTGGGCTGCTGTGTCCATGATGTCTCAAAGAGCCCAGCAGCACCCAGGAGGGCCGTGGTTGAAGGTAGTCAGGAAAGCCATCTGCTGGAGGCCAGGGCAGGACTCATTTCTACAGTGCTGAGAATACCTGGACAGTCTCTCTACCCCACCCCACCCCCAGGGACTCTGTCCCACCCCTCTTCAGTGTGGGGTAGGACACCGTCATTCTAAATAATTAAATACAGCACGGGCTCTGGCCAAGAGGGCCACTCCTTGCCTTTTTAGAATCTGTAGGAAGATCTGTTGTAGCTTAATGATCTCTGGTTTGGGCAGGGGTTGGGGGAGGATGGGGTTTTACAATTAAAATCAATTCCAATTTCCCCTTCCCATGGTTCACACTGAACCACCTTCTGACCTTCTCACCCAGCCCACCAGGAAGCTACACAGCAGAAGGAAGAAGACTTCATAGTCAGGAAGTAGCACAAAACAGAAGGATGGTTTTATTTTGTTTTTTTGAAGGATACAGGGATATCTCAGGGAATCTGAGGGTAAAAAAATAGGATACAGGGATATCTCAGGGAATCTGAGGGTAAAAAAATAGGAAGGTATCACTGGAATTAAAGTCATATCTGCCAAATCGCTGGGGCCATGGGAGTCACTTAATAACTCTCTCTCTCTCTCTCTCTCTCTCTCTCTCTCTCTCTCAACATTTTCTGCTCACTCACCTGCTGACAGCTGTGAGCTGGCCAAAGGGGGTTGGGATGGAGAGGGTTGGGTGGCACAAATGGAACAACCAGAATGTGAGAAGTGGGGGCATAAGGAACATGATATATAGCATATATATTATAGATAGATAAAAATATGTATGTAGGTATGTATACATATATGTGTGTAGACACACACACACACACACACACATATTAAGCCCTCCCTTAGAGTCCTAGATAGGTTTCTGGAACTGTGGCGAAACCTGTACAAGGAAACCAGTTTTATCATAGGCCAATCAATATAAAGAAGAGTTAAGTTCCCACAGCATCTCATCAATGTTATAATGAAATCACTTTAAAAGAAACCAAGTTATTCAAGCAACTCCTGTACATGTATAATATATAGAGTGTAAAAATTTTTCACACAGTATTGTTTAGAACCAAAAAACCATGTTCCTCACCCACAGGCTGCTCAGGATGCATAGTTCACCCTGTGTTCACTCAGCATGGGCGGCTTCTGGACTCTGAGTGGAACACTGGACACAGGCAAGGGCATGTGGCTTCGGCTCAGAAGCACACAGCCACTGTATGGGTGGAGGACCAAAGCACAAGCAGCTTCTCAAAGGGAGGTACACCAAGGCCAGCAGGTACCTCCAGAAAAGAAACAAATAAACAAATAACTAACAAATCAAATACACTATGCCCCAATGAAAAATCGGCAAAGCAACCAAAATGACATGAAGAGCAACAGTTAGGCCCTTCCTGGGCTGTGTGCACATGACAAAAATATCAGAGCCCTGTGGGCCAGCGGCCAAGAGCTCCGAAACAGAGCAGAAGGTCCAGTCTCCCGGTCTGAACCTGCCTTTCGGCCCCAGAGCCAGCAGCCTCGGCTGACAGATACAGTGTCCTTGCCTCTACCTGAGTTTAATTCAAACCATTCTGTCCAGCCCTAATTCAGAGTTTTTATTGGGTTTTAGGTTTCTCCATATATGGCAAAATAGAAATATTTTTTCAGTCTTAAATTAGAAACATACCACAGGAGGATTTTTTGAAGCTTTTTAACAACATTGCTGAGTGAAATGCCTTCAACTCTGCAACTGAAACCTAACTTAGGTAACCGCCCACTAGAGACTTTGATATCAAGAGTGGCATGTGTCCCCTGGAATGTGCTCTTCTCCCCTTTTCCAAAGCAGCCCACAGTGGTCTATTCTAAGGAGTCTGGGTATTGTGCGAGTGTTGAAAGACTACTCTGGGATTCTAGGAGAACCAGTAGCAGAGATGGACAGAACAAAATCACCACTCTGGACATGCCCTTTCAAATGGGTGTGTCCGTCACCTCCGCCTATGACAGTAAAGCGAGGCCTGGGAGAAGGCTGTTCTCCAGATGGGTCACACCAGGATTCTTGGCTGGCCTGGCACATTTAGACACCTGAGGCATGTTGTAAAAGGGGCCATTCTCAGGAGAGGAGCGGGTGTTAGAGACCAGGGCACAAATGGTCTGAGCTCCAGGTGGCCCCAAGGTACTTAATCTAGAAAGTGCTTCTGGCACCCCTGCTAAGAACACTGCTGCACAGAGAGCTCCTCCAGTGACCACATTTCACACACACTCTGACAGGAGGGGCTCAGGAGCTCTCTGCATTCTGGCTGTACCCTTGCTGGACATCATAAGGGGGGCCTGTTGAATGATCAAAGATGCAGGCATATGGCTTGGCACATGGCAGAACCCAATCCTTTGACATTTTGGACCCAACTTAGAATTTTGGAATGAATGTAGTTGTCTTTTGGAAAGAAATCAAGGCAATGAATAAGAGGCAGCTGATAAATGCCAGAAAAAAATATATAAGAATCATGAGAATATGCATAGATTTGTCCTATATGGGGTAATCTAATTTCCTTGAAATGGACCAAGAAACCATGGAATCTAAAAACCAAAGCATCACTCTTCAAGGCTGCTCTTTGTCCCTGTGATCTGACCACCATCTCGAGGGCACAGCAGCTGGCCAGCTTGATGCCACTGTCACCACATTGGAGACAATGCAAACTCAGGGCCAGGAAGACAAATCACACCTTTGGAGCACTGGGAAATGGTGGGCTCATTTCACAGTGTACTGGGGTGGGATTGTGCTTGCTTTCTGTCCCCCAAGCCAACAAATGCCAGGTAGAATAAAAATAATCTGGCACCTCCAGGTTTTGGGGCCTGAGGTTGCACAGAGCACCATGCCCCCATTAGAGAACAACCCCAGACCACAGCTGTCTATTGCCCCCCTGATGTTGAGGCTTCCTGCAAGCCTACACCTAGTCTGGGTCCAGTCTCTGCACACCACTGCGGGCTGGTGGGGAGGAAGTGACCTTGGTGCTCTAGGGTCCTGCCTGGTGTTGGAGGCTGGACCTTCATGTGAAATGGTGGGGGAACTGCACAGGTCATAGGCCTGAATAGTGTGTCCCTTGAGTACACATTACAGGAAGAATTCTGGTGAAAAAAGTCCAGTGGACTGGAAAAGGCATATAGGCTTTCTAGAGGCAGGCCTGGAGTTGGTCCTTGAAGGACAGGCCGAAAGGGGAAAGGCACTGAAGGCTGGGGGTGCAACAAGCACTAAGAGTTGCAGGTGGGGAATAAACAAGGCATGCTGGGGGATGGCCAAAGCAGGACAAAGGGCTTGCCTTGCAGAGGAGCAAGAATAAGTAGTTTCCTCCTCCCAAGTTTATTGTCTGATGTGTCTCGTCTCTGAGAGTCCTCTGAGATGGCTCTCCTTAGATCTGAAATGCCACCTGACAAAGAGAAAGCAGGCAGGCTGCCTGGAAGAGTACTGCATCTCCTCACCTCCTGGCCTCCAGGCCAAAGGTTTTCACAGTGTCAAAAGACTTGAGAGAAGTCAGCAGGCCCTGTTGTCCCCTCCCCCACTTCTTGCCTCCACAATCTGGGTGGGGGGAGCAGCTTTTACTATTGATAACTCCCCAGAACAGGCTCAGTCTGCCCTGCCTTTGGACATAGGGGTCAGAGTGAGCTCTGGGCCTTGGGCACAGCCCCCAGATGCTGGGAATGCAGACTGAGGCCCAGCCCCTTGCCCGTCCTTGGCCTTGAGAATATCACTCTGTAGGAAGGGGGGCTACTAAGGGAGCCTCACTGCATTAGAGGGTGGGGGCAGGATAGCTTTGAACTCCCCTCCCCTAAGTCAGGGACCTGTGCCAGCCTGGCTTTCAGCAGACCTCTGGAGATGGAAAAGATCACAGGCTCTTCTTATCTGAAGTGGTCCTCTGCAGAAACAGCAGCCTCTGGGCTCTGTTAGGCCCTCAGGGCTTTCTCTACAGCATCAGAGTCTCCCTTCATCAGTCTCAAATGGCACGTCTGTTAACTCAGCTCCGTCCTTCTGCCCCCTCTCTCCTACCTCCTTCCCCTTCAGCAGAAGGAGACACTTGGGGAGTTCATCTGGTTGCTGCCTCACCCCCTGGGTTCCCAAGTGGAGCCTGCTCAGGCTAGCAACTCTACCTTCTCCCTCTCTGCCCAGGCAGGCATGGCCAGATCCCACTGAGTGAAGGAGAAAGGGCTGGAGACCAGTCTCACTTGACTCACAGCCACAGTGACGAGCACAGGGAATTGGGAAGTGACCATGGGCTAGACCAGACGAGAGCAGCTCCTGCCCCCAACAAAATCTACCTTGGAAAGCTGCTACCCCTTTGTGTACAAGATAGAGTGAACAGATTCCCACTGCCCACAACACTGTGGTTTATACCTGTTGTCCCTGCTTGGTTCACTCTTGAAAGTGTTCCAGCTGAGATGATAAATTATAGGGTCACCTTGTTTGACCACTCCTAAGGCTAATGAGTAGTCAAGATAAAATTCGAACCCAGACCTGGCTTCAAATACAAAGCTTATCCAGACATAAGGACTAACAAAGGCTTGAGGAGGGCAGATGGTAAACAATCAGAGCGGTACTTTTATAGAGTAGCCTACAGGCAGCACAAACAAAAATAGGGAGGATCCAGGAAGACCTCCTGGGGGAAGTAACGTGGCCACAGGCTATGGCAGGCAAATAGAAGAAGAAAGAGTGTATGCAAAGGCAGCAGGCGGCCTGACCCTGGGAGAGACATCTCCGCCTCCAAGACTCCCTGGCTAAGATGACTGTGAAGAAGACATATTTTCAAGTAATGAGTCTGTCACCTAAAATATCTCCACTTCAGCTTCAATGACGAGGTTTGATCTCCAAATGCAATCTGGGTATATAGGACAGCAATCAAAGCCAGGCATCCGATGTCAGACAGACAATTATTTTAAAAGCCCCTGGGTGAGTGGAGGATGACTCGTTCTTCCTCTGGAGCATCAGGAACATCTGCTGGGCCAGGTCATGAGCGGGCCAGGGCAGAATGTGCAGCCTGGAGACTTGGGGAGGTCTGCTACACAGTCTCTGAGTGACAGTCATCAGCAACTCCAGGAGTCTGGGCAGACTTGGACCAGGTGTAAACTATGAGGGCTCCCTGAGGGCGAGGCACTGTGTGGGCAGGACCCCCATACCGGCTGGAGGCCTGGGTTTATGAGGGAAGGTCACAGAGCCCAGGAAGGCTCCCAGGCCAGGACACCTTCCCTGCCTGGCCAATTCCTTCTCATCTTAAAGTTTAGCTCCTCTAAAAGGTAAGCAGTGTTATCCCATTTTACAGAGGAGGCAGCTGGGGCCAGAGCGGACAAGTAACCTGCCAAAGAACACACAGGTAATTAGGAGAGAGGACCTGGATCCAAATACAGGCCCTCTGATGCCCATCCCCGGGTCAGGGCTGCCTCCAGTAATTACAGGCTATAGCACAGCTTCTGAGACTGATGAGACCAGAGACTGAGGAGACTGCTGAAGGAAAGTGTGCTTGGCTTTCATCACTGGAACAGGAGGGGGCCACCACCTCCAGGGCTAATCTTGCCGGTCAAGGCCCCAGGCCTTGCTTCACAAACAAAAGACCTTGAAAAGAAGGGGCAGGCCTGAAGATAGAGAGATCCCACACTTCTCATCAACTCTTCTTCCCAGTTTAGGTCAGTGGCAGTACTGGTCATTAGCCATGTCAAAATCTAAGGAACTTTATGCAGCAAATAATAACCCCTTCTCTTCCACTCCCTCCACAGAACACTTGCCCCACCTGCCACTTCCCCCTACCTACCAATGAGCCACGTGGAGGGGACTCTAGCAGGCAGGGTAGCAACAAGACAGGGTAACTCTCTACTGTCCTTCCCCTGTCTCCCGACAGGAAAGGGGAGAAACGCCAGGCCTGGGGTCCCAGCGGGGCTGTCAGCATGCAGGGGCAGCAGGTGGGGTGCTCAAGAAGCTGCAGCTCAGTGAATCAACCCAGGGACAAGGGTGTGCGGCTGGCAAGCCAAACCCACATTTCAGTGCTGGGGAGACCAAGGCCAGACAGGGAAGGGCTTTGCTCAGGGCCACTGAGTGAGTGTGGGTTGCTCTGGGGTGGGCTCCCAGGCCAGGATTCCTCCACACAGCTCTGAAAATTGTGTTTCTCTCTGATCCCAAGCCCAGTAAGCAGAACTCAGCTGAAGAAGGTATTCAAGGGATGTAGGGGCTACAGCAGCCCCAGGACTTTCTTCTCTTTTACCCCATGAGCCTGTGATTTCATGTCCTCCCTCCCTTCAGAGATGTGGTCATGGACCAGAAGCCAGGTCCCCTGAGTTCCCCAGAGAGGAGCCACCCCCCATTACTCAGACACTGACAGAGAGCAAAAGGGGGGCACAGGAGGGGTGGAGGAAGACCAGGGTCTGCTGGTGTGCAGACCTGTATTTAGACTCCATACCTGCTGACTCGCTGTTCTTGTCTCCTGAGCTCTGTTTCCCCATCTGTAAAATGGGGGCAGTAGCAGTGTCTTCCTCAGAGGACTATGGGGAGGATGAGACAGGTGCATGTGCAACTAACACACAGCCAGCCTCCATTCAGGACATGCTCCTCCTCTTCCTTGATATGAAGAATCTTCCCACCCCACCCCAACTATGCAATCTCTGGGCTTCTAGAAAACACTTCTGTGGAGTCTTCCTTCAATCCTAACTTGGCTCCAGTGTATGGGATTGAGGTCTAATATCCAGCGCATCTTTGTTGAGCCCCTATGTGTGCTGAGCCAGTGCGGACACCGCGAATGGGAGGTGTAATGCTCATAGTCTGGTTGGAGGGACCATGGCTTTAGTTGGCACACAGTGGGCCCTCAATAAGCATCTGCCCAAAGTCTGACTCATGACGCATACATCCAACTGACAGTCACTATCCACCTCATTCCCTGGTTTTCATGATGGACTGTCACACCCAGAGGATGTGATGAGAACCCAGAGACTTCCAAAAACTTTCACAAAGTCACCACAGCAGGCTGGTGCCAGAGATGGGAACCAGGTGCCAGTAGAACAGATTTATTAACAGAATAATCCCTGACTTGGAAATCACATTGGCTTGAATCCCATTTCAAGCCTTGGCTTTATTTACCACTTAAGGCTGTGCAACCTTAGGCAGGATACTTAACCTCTCTGATCATCAGTTTCTTCTGCAAAATGAGGTAACATCTTTCTCCCAGAGTGGAAGTGAGGTTGGCAGGAGATCCCTGGATGTAAAGTATCAAGTGTAGTGTGAGAGGGGCTCAGCACCTGCCCACCCTCAGCCCCCCTAGAGTAGCCAGATGGCAGTGACACAATGGAAAGGCCTTAAGTGCCAGATAGTTCTAGAATGTCCTTAGAAGAGCAGCAAGAAGATAGAAAACCACACAGGAGCTTGTTTTCAAAGACAAAGAAAGACAAAGAAAAATATGATTAAGTAGGCCCAAGAATGCCGTTATAAAAAATGAAAATATTTTCTTTAAGAGGACATTTATATGTCAACAGATGATACGGAGTGGGAGGAGCCACCACAAGGCCGCCAGGCACTGCCAGCCGCATGACATGAAGATCCATAGGCAGGGCCAAGCACAGTGGGCCAGCCGGGTAAGGGAGGCCTTTCAAAGGCCTCAGTTCTCCAGCCTATAAAATGGGACTGCTCAGTCTGCTCTCAGTCTGGTCATGGCTTCTTTCTTTTTTCTTTTCTTTTTCAAATAATAATTGTGTATATTTAAGGTGTACAACATGATGATCTGATATACATGTTTACAGTGAAATGATTACCATAGTCGAGCTAGTTAATATATCATCTCCTCACGCAGTTACATTTGTGCCTGTGGCATGGTCAAAGCACCTGAAACCTAGTTCATGGGCAAATTTCCGGTACTCGGTACAGTATCATTAACTACTGTCATCATGAGGCACCTTAGAATGCTGCACTTACTCGTCCTACGTAACTGCCCCTTCGTGCCCCTTGACTAGCAGCTTCCCATTTCCTCTGCTTCCCTGCCCTGGTAACCCCTGTTCTGCTTTCTGCTTTTGTGAATTTGACCTTTTTTTAGATTCCACATAATAGTGAGATCACACAAAATTTTTCTTTCTGTTACTGGCTTATTTCACTTAGGATCATCTGTGTTATTGCAAATAGCAAGTTCTCCTTCTTTTCTAAGGCTGAATGATATTCTATTATATTTATGCCATAATTTCTTATCCATTCATCTGTGGTTCCTTTCAATCTGCCCTCTTTTGGTGAACTGGACTGCAGCAGTTGTCATTACCATCTCAAGGTCAGCTCATGGAAGGAGCTGATAGGTTTTAGTCAGGCTCAGAAATGTTAGGGAGTGCTCCTGAGGTCCCGCAGCTAAGAGTGGTGTGGTAAGGCTGGACCAAAGCCCACGTGGCCCTACACTGCCTCCCCATCCTCCCCACCCCTCCACATCCCTGTGAGTGGCACTGATGTGAACCAGATGCCCACTAGTCCATGGGCAAGCACTCTCAGCACCTTCTGTCTTACCCTCTCACTTGAGGGCTGCCCACCTGGTCCTGTCAGCTCTGCCCCTCTCCCAACACCCAGACACAACATGTGGGAGTTTTCTTTCTGGTTGTCCTCACCTTGCTCCTCTCTGCTCAAGTGACCATGACCAGTTTCCTATTCTCAGATTCCTGGCCTCCCTCTCACCTTCCTTTCTCACTGTTGCCAGCCTAGGCCAACTCTCTTCACCTGGTCCTTGGGTCACGGCAAGCACCCTCCTGACCTTGCACATTCTAGATTTTCATCCCCTCCCAAATTCCCCCATGGACATCAGCTTCTGAGGACTGCCAACATGCTTATACCCACCTTCCACCCATACCTCCTCCCCAGCTTTGAATCCCTCTGCACCTCCTTCCCCTCCCAACTACTTGATACAGTTCATAGCTTTCGTAGCTATACCCCTATCTCCGCCTGCTGCACACAGAAGGTGCTCAATAGATGCAAGTCGATGATAAATGTTTGTATTAACATCACTGGGATCCCCTTTTGTTTCTAGATTTCACCTGTAGCTCCTGGAGTCAGGGAGGTCCCAGCAGGAGCCAGTACGACAGTGGGTGCTCACAGAGCGCCTACCAATCTGCCCTGGGCCAGGCCACTCCTGCATCTTCCAAGCAGGACTCACATAGCAGACCATGCCCACCCTGAGAACAGTACACAGTCTGGCTGCAGGGACTCAGAAATGGGCCCCCCATTAACCCAGGAGGAACCCCCCTTCCCAGCCTTATACATTGGCCTCTGAGCCCAGGGAGCATGTGGCAGTTCACCCGCACTCCACTTTGGGACAGAGCAGTACAGGACTTAAAATACCTCCATGTTCTCAGGATAGAGAGTCTAAAGTGAGGAAACTGAGGCTCCAAGTGGAATGTGCCCCAGTCACCCGAAGCCCAGGTTCAAGCCCTCACCGTTCTGACCCATTTGCTACACCTTACCATCCCTCTCCATCCAAATCCCCTGGCAGAGGATTACAACAAATCCTCAGCCCTGAGTGGACTGATCCTCTTCCAGGTCCACCCAGGTCTACCTTGGAGGCATTCTGTCATGAGAGAACTACCCAGGGTGGCTGCCAGCGCTTGGGAAGTTCCCCACAAAAAACTTCCCAGGACCTGGCTGGGGGTGGGATGATGGTGAGGGCACAGCAAAACTGTCTGGGGAGGCAGTCCATCCAGGGGTAGGGCAGGCACTCCCTTCCTCTCCCTGCAGGTGGCAGGCAGAAATTAACAGTTCTAGGACAACACTCTCAGGGCCAAAGGGGTAGTGTCCATGAGAAGACAGCCAAGGCTTCTGCCACACTTGCTATGTTCCATTATGAGAGCTCTGCATGGGGGGCCAGAGAGGGGAGGTGAGCAATGTGGGCAGCTCCACTGTTAATCCTCTGTGCTCCCAGCAAATGCTGTGCAGGTTGAGAACTGGTGCAATGTACAAGCAATGAGGTTTTCCTGAACAACAGCTGCCACTCTAAAACCTTCCCAGGCCCAGGCCCAATGGATCAAGCTGGGCCTCCGACTGCTTACGCTCAGGTGGACATAGTCAAAAAGCAGATTCTTCTGCCCTACAGCAGTCTGGGTCTTCAGGAAACTGCAGCCCACCCGAACAGGAATCAACCTCGCTGCCACAGTTCTTAGGTTGCTGGCTGTTGCTGGCTGTTGCCTGATGGCTGTTTGCTAAGCACTGAACATCTAGCTGTAAATGAGGTGAGAGCACCCTGCTTCCACAGAGCTCAGGCTGATGACAGGAGACAGTCAAGTGAACAGCCCTGAGCCATGTGCTGAGGCTGTGAGTTAGAGATACAGACCATTGAGTCTGCCCACTCCCTGCTCCCCTCAGCAAGACTCGGCCAGCACAGTTTCTGCTGGGTCTGGGCTGCTATGGTGTGGGCCACATGCATCCCCCAGCCCAACCCCAGCTTGTCCAACCAAGATAGACACTGCCAAGAGTGGCCAGTCTACTAGCTGGCTGGTAAAAAGATGAAGAGGGCCATGACGAGTCTGGCTTTAGATAAATGGAGTTTCAAAAGCAAGTGAGTTAGACTGGAAAGGGCCACAAGACTGGGCTGGGGCCAGAGAGGCCTTGATAGCCACACACAAGCTAAGGCAACAAAAACTATGAAAAGCCTAGGCTTAAAGAGACAGAGGGCCAGATAGTGCTGACTCCAGGATCACAGGGATAGGAGTGGTCAAGGAAGGCTGCTCAGATAGATGAGACCAGACTAGGAATGCAAAAGATCTTTAACACACAGGATCAGAGCTCAACTAGCACTTACTCCATTCAAGAAACATTTATTTGCCCATTTCCTGACCCCATATTGGGATGTCTATGACTTGGTCTGTGCCCCCAGGAGTCCACAGCTTGAAGGAAGACATAAAGGTTTGCCTGATGATGGCAGCATGGGAGAATCAGCACTGTGAGAGAAGGAAGCACAGGAGGCCGTGGGAGCTTGTGGCAGACGCAAGACCCAGCCTGTTTTGTTTTTATTTTTTTATTTTATTTTAATCATTGTTCAAGTAAAGTTTTCTGTCCTTTACCCCCATCCCAGCCCACCCACCCATCCCTCCCCATCAGCCTGTTTTCTACAAGGCAAATCACCTCCGAGTCCAAAGCTACTGTGACAATGGGGTGATTCTAGAAATGGACCGGGTCCTCTACATAATAACTGACTCTGCTTGCATTGGAGAGCCCAGGGATGCACTCAAAATAGCTGGTTTGTTCTGGCCCCAAGCAACTGCAAAAGGTTGATTGTTCACTGACATGCCCACTCCTGCTGTGCAAGGGTCAGAGTAAAAAGATGTTCTGCCTCTATGCCCATTCATGTGGCAGTGGCCAGGGCAGCTCCTCAAATCAGCTCAGCTCCAGCCTCCACACTGACCACAAGTGCAGGGGTGAGTGAGCATTTGGAAAAACCAATCAGACCATCTCCACAGGGCATGCCTTATTGCTTTGACCACAATGATATAGCTTTGAAGAACTTTGCCAATATTTTCTTCACCAATCTCATAAGGAGAGGGAACATGCTGAGAAACTGATGAAGCTGCAGAACCAATGAGGTGGCTGAATCTTCCTTGAGGATACCAAGAAACCAGACCTTGATGACTGGGATAATGGGCTGAATGCCATGGAGTATACATTACTTGGAAGAAAGTGTGAATCAGCTACTACTGGACTTGCATAAATTGGCCACTTACAAAAATGACCCTCATTTGTGTGACTCCATTAAGTCTCACTACCTGGATGAGCAGATGAAATCCATCAAAGAATTGGGTGACCCTGCAACCAACTTGCACAGGTTGGGGACCCCTGAAATTGGCATGGAATTGGTATCTCTTTAACAAGCACTCCCTGGGAGACAATGAAAAGAACTAAGCCTTAGGCTGGTGTCCCACAGCCAGGGGTTTGGGGGGTACTTCCCTGGTCACTAGAGAGGTACCCACATGTTGGAGTTACCTTTACTTTTTCTATAACTTGTAATAAATCATCCACTTATGTTCTTTTGTTTATACCATTCCTTCAAATAAAGTACTTTGGTACCCCTCCAAAAAAATATCCAAAAGTGGAAGACAAGAAAAAGAAAAGAAACTTCACATGGGACCAATAGCAAGCATATAGTAAAATGGCACATTTAAATACATTGAATGTAAAGGGACTAAATGTTCCAACTTAAAAACCCCAACAAAAAATTATCAGAAATATTTTGACTTAAACATATCTAATTAAAAAGAGAAAGATATAAAACATAAGTATATAGAAAGGTGCTATGGTCTGAATGTTTGGGTCCTCTTAAAATTATATGTTAAAAGGTAATGATAGTAGGGGGTGGGGCCTGTGGGAGATGATTAGTGCCCTCATGAAAGAGACCCCACAGAGATCCCCTGTCCCTTCCACCATGTGAGGTTACAGTTACAAGATGGCCATCAATGAGGATGCAGGCCCTCACCAAACACCTAATCTGCCGGTGCCATGACCTTGAACTTCCCAGACTCCAGAACTGTGAAAATTGCATTTCCATTGTTTATAAGCCAGCCAGTTTATGGTATTTTGCTATAGCAGCCCAGACATACTAAGATAGAAAGGTTATAAGTAAAAGGATAGAAAAAGATATACCATGCAATCAATAAACTAAAGAAACAGTGTAGCTATGCTATTATTAGTCAGTGAAAACTTTAAAGCAAAAAGCATTACTAGAAAATAGGATAGCCAGTTCATGGTGACAAAAGGTTCTGTTCATCAGGAAAATAAAATAATTATAAATGTGTATGTAGATAATAATATGCCCTTAAAACATATCAAGTAGACATGGGCAAATCTATAAGAAAGGAAATAAAGTCTCAAAATGAGAGCTTTAATAATCAGTAGCTGTTTAAAGAAACAAATAAAAAATCAGTAAGGATAAAGAATATTTTGACAACATTTAACTAATGGACAACACCCACAGAATCAAATTTTTTTCAAGTACACACAAAACAATGACAAAATTCATATACCTAACCATGAAACAAGTCTTAACAAATTGAAAAGCACTGAGCTCTAGCCAGGTGGCTCAGTTGGTTGGAGCACCATCCTATACCCTAAAAGGTTGAAGGTTCCATCCCCAGTCAGGGCACATATCTTGGCTGAATGTTCAACTCCCAGTCATGGTATGAAGAGATGGCAACCAACCAATGTTTCCCTCTCACATCAATGTTTCTCCCTCTCCTTCTCTCTCATCAGAAAACATATCCTTGGATGAGGATTTTTTTTAATTTTTAAAGAAAAGTATTGAAATCATATATGTCCTCCAACTATAAGCAATTAAGTTAAAATCAGTAACAACAACAAACCCTAAAAAATACTTCCATGTTTGGAAATTCTGGAATGTATTTCGAAATAACTGGTGGATCAAAGAAGTCCTAAGAACAAACTAATATCAATTTGACCTGAGTGATAACAAAAATATTACATAGCAGAATTTACCAGATGCAGCTAACACAGTACTTAGAGGAAAATTTATAGCCACAAATGCCTACATTTATAATAAAAAACTTAATGAATTAAGCAATTTTCTCAAGAAATTAGTAAAAGAAATTTGGGGAAGATGGCAGCAAGGTGATAGCATAGCTTTTTAATCTTCCCAGATCTCTACATCAAAACAGAAAGTGTTTAGTTAGCAAAACCAAAAACTTACAGACAATATTTACTAAAAAAAAAAAAATAGAAGCTAAGACCTAAATAAATGAAGAGGTATCCCATGTTCATGGCTTGGAAGTCTCAATATTGTTAAAATAGGAATTGTTCCCAAATTGGTTTTCAGAGTCAACAAAATCCCAATTAAAATCCCAGCAGGATTTTTAGAAATTAATTTGCCAAGCTGATTCTAAAATTTATATAAAAATACAGAATAACCTAAAATAGCCAAATAACTCTGAAAAAGATGAACAAAGCTGAAAGGCTTATGCTCCCTGGTTTCAAGACTTACTAGGAAACTAGAGTAGTCAAGGCAGAATGGCATTGCCATATAGATATAGACCAATGGAGCAGGATAGAAAGTCCAGAGATAGATGCACATACATATAGCCAATTGATTCTGACAAAGATGCCAAGGTAATGGAATAGAGAAAGACAATCTTCTCAATGAATTGTTCTGGAAAGATCATAAAGCCAAGAAGAAGCAGAGCAGGGATCAGGACATGAATCTGTACAGCCACCAAACCCACAATCTAGACACTGTCAAAAAAAAATACAGGAAAACAGAGAAGAGATTAAAAAAAACATGTGTGGATATCAGGCCCTCTAGGCCACCTTGTTCCTCACTAAAGGGGGTGAAGGAACACCTCACCCCTAGAAAAGGGGGTCTCTCCACATACACATCAACATTACGCCATGAGATGTGATCAGAACCAGCAGAAAGAGTCTGCTTATCCTAGAGACGCTGTTTCAGGAGACCAAGCTGCCTCCTGGGGTAGAACCAGGGAAGAGCCTGGCCCTTGAGGCCCCTTAGATGGGTGGGGATTTAAGGGCAGATGGGAAGGGGAGATGAGGGGAAAGCCCAGAAGGGAAGGTGGGCTCTGAAGTGAGCTCTACATGAAATGTAGATGCTACAAATGAAATGCTACTCAATGATCGATCTAGATCCATCCTCTCACTGTATGGGAGTGAAAACAGGGACTCAGAAAGAGAAAGGAACTTGAAGGAAGCTACATAGCCAAGTACCAGATTTAGGATTTGAATTTAATACATTTTTCTCTGCAGATGCAGCTAACTATAGGAAGTGAGGGTTTTCCTAGGAAACTGGGGCAGATGGCCATTGTTACTGCCATGATAGAGGGTGCTGGTTCTAACGTTCCAGCAGAGGTTCCCATCTCCCCTTGCCCCAGGGCCCTGGGTAAACAAACCTTTCACCTGCTGCCCACCTAGTGGCCCACCTTACTTGGGAGCTTGCTCCAGAGTTCAGGACAATCCCCTGGGCCTACACTCACCCCAGAGTTCTGTGGACCTAGGTCAAGTCCCTCAGACTGAATGACCAGGCCAGGGCACTACTGTCCCTATCTCCACTCACAGTGAGCCTCCACAGTAGTTCTGACAAGGAGGATCCAGCCTGAGGACTCACATTGCTTAGGGAGGCCACCAGCCAGCAAGTCTTTGGTCATCCCTCCAGGCCCCAACAAAATCAGGAGTCCTGCCAGTCCAGAATAACCAGGAAGATAAGTACTGAGCTGGCATAGACTGGGCAAAGCTCAAGTTAAGCCTCCATTACCTGAGATTTTTGGCTTTTTGACAGTCTGACTAGTAAATCTACTGTAGGCTGGAAGTGCCAGGGCCTGGCTCTGTGTCACACAGAACAAGATGATCTCTCTCAATACCCACCTCATCTGGGCTCCCCCCATTCCACTCCTAAGAGAGTCTGACCATGAGGCTGACTTCTCCTCAGTCTCCCCCACTAGCCTGGCATTTCCCAAAGCCAGGATCATCTGGGAATTCATCCTTGATTCCGGCAACCAGCCCAGGTGTAGGGGGTTCAGTGGATGTTTTGTCGAATTCTAATTACATAAAGAATCTGCATTCTGAAAACTTTCTTTGCAAAAGTTTCATCATTTTTGTTGTTGTTGCTGTTGATAAGGTAATTTCTCTCCCATTCTCTCCAGTTTCTTGATGTAAATTTCCTCTAACAGAAAAACATAAACCTTGCCTCAGCCAAGCTACATAGACAAGGAGCTTGCCATGCTTTAGCCAAGCTGGATCACTAGCCGGGGGGACCTGAAATTCCCAAAGCTTGGGCTGTGGAGGTGGCTGTCCATGGCCAGTAGGAAGGAGGGCAATTTAATACTTATCAATACAGCTAATTTGTGGATGAGTAGATAGGATAGGAATGTGAGGGGACGCCAGGGAACCGGGCAATCTGAAGGAAAAAGACTGCTTCCCCATCCACCTGTCCAGACCTGCTTTTCCTCCTTCATTCCTGCCATTTCCATCAAACCCAACAGCACGTTCCGAATGGCCCACCTCCTGAACTTCTCTCAGACCCTCCACCTCTCCATAACCTGGTCCCAGTCACTGTTTTATCTCCTCTGAACCACTTGTACTGCTTCTTCCAACACAGCCTCCATATCTGTACAGGACCAGGCGGATGCCTTAGGAACAACTCTGATCACACACTCCCCTGCTTGAGATGCTTCAACTTTCTACACACCTTGAAAAAAAACCCAACACCCTTCCTTTGCTAACAGACTGCATGTGACCTGGCCCCTGCCCACTCATCTTGCATTCTTCCCACTCCCCACACAAGTCTTCTCTCAGTTTCTAAACACACCAAGCTCCTTCTGTCTTCAAAAACCTTTGTACCACTCCTAACCAAGGAACTCCAGCTGAACCCTGACCCTCTCTCACCTAAGCTGGGAGATCTGTCCTCAACCACTTAATCAAGAGCATAGTCCTCCAAGTGTTTCATTCCTTGCTTCTCTCAAAATGTGTAATGACACTACTTATATTTGTTCACTTGTTGGTCAATGGTCTCCACAAAAGAATGTACACTCCATGAGGGCAGACACCATGTTTTTTGTCTTTACCACCATACCCCAGCACCTCCCACACAGCAGACTCACCAAAACCAAGGACTTGTTGAGGGAATGGTGGCAGAGACCCTCCTACAAACCCGCCAGAAATCCCATGGGGCTGGACCCACAACAGGCCCCCCAGAGCTCCAGGGAAGCCAGAAAGAGATACAGACACTGGGTGACAGGGCAGGCCAGCATCACAAAGCAGACATGAGTACCAAGGGCTGGACAGAGAAACATTCCAGGATGGTAGAGAGAAGCCCTAGAAGTCAGCTGCAGGAGAGGACCCCCGACGTGGCCAACTTTCCTCACATCTGTAAGTCCACATTTATGATAGTACCTTGGGCTATAGGAGTGTGGGGCCAAGATGGGAGCATTTCTCATGCTCTCTTGCTCTCAGATGGAGCAACTAGTGGTCAAAGAGAGCAGGATCTGGGTAAGCAACTTAGACAGGCTCCTGTATAAATAGGTACAATACCTACCTGACTAAACTGTTGTGAAAATTAAATGCTGTAATATATGGAAAGCAGCTAGCACCTTACCACACATAAAGTACATGCTCTTAATTCCCTCCTCCCATACCCCCACCTCCCAAGGAGAAAGAATCAGGACGTAATCCCGCTCCCTGCCTCCTCCATGTCTACCCTGAACTGTGATATCTGGGTGGGAAACAGCTTCAGGCTGCAGATGCTATGACAGCGTTGCTTAAATTAAATTATACTGAAACCAGAGATGCCTTCAGCTCTCCCAGGGAGTTCAGAAGTGTTCACCCTGAGAGTAACTGCACACTGCACAGGAAAAGGCATTCAAGTTGATAAGGAGTCATTCGGATCACCATCTAAAGCAGCTTTAGCCTTTGAAATAAACTCATTCCTTATTAGCACACACTTGGGATTTCCAGGACTGAATATTATTTCTATTACACAAAACCCATTTTGAAGATATTTTTTCATGCTGTCAGAGTCCTATGTAATTTCATCTCTCCACAATGTTACTCTATTTCAAGTGCATAGAGCAATAGGCACTGATGAGAAAGGAAAAGAGAAAGAGGGAAAATGAGCAAGAGTCATTGATCCAATAAGGGCTAGAAGCAGGGCACCAGTACAAAGGACAAAGTCCAAATCACTGAGAACCTTCTAGCCTGAAAGCAACAGTAGTCCACTGAAAGCCAACTCAAGATTTAAAACAGGAAGCCACTGATAAATTTTCTCTTTAAAATGCTCATTTCAGTTTTAATGGAAAAGGCATATGCAGACAGGCAGGGAGGGGGGTCGGGTGAGGAGGAGTAAAGAAACTATTCCAGAGGCAATAATATTGTACTGTTGTAATGTGGTAAATATCCTTAAAACAGCAACCATATCACAATATATAAATGTGTCAAAGTAACACACTGTACACCTTAAATTTATACAAGCTACATTTCAAGTTTACTTTTAAAACTGAAAAGAAAAAAAAGGATATTAAAATTTTAAAATAAACAGCTGGAAAAGTTGAAGTATTTCAGATTGTGTTTTCAAAATATTTACTGACAACTTTTAAACATAAAAAAGAAACTATTTAAATGTTTATTCAATTTAGATATAACACTAAAAAATACAAGCAATAAAATAAAAAATAGGGAAATTAAACTTTTTTGAAGTAAAAACATTAAATTTTTTTGCTCCAAATGACAACTTGAAGAAAATGAAAAGACAGAATGGAAGAAAATATTTGCAAATCATATATCTAATAACAGACTCATTGAGAATATAAAAAGAACCTTACAACTTACCAATAAAAAGACAAATAATAACCCCATAAAAACTGGATAAAGAGTTTCCATAGATATTTCTCTAAATAAGATATATAAATGAACGATAAGCACAAGAAAACCTGCTCAACATCATTAGTCACTAGGGAAATGCAAATCAAAACCATAATGCGATTCCATTTCAGACCTACCAGGATGGCTAGAATCAAGAAGACAGACGATAAGTGTGGGTGAGAATGTGAAGTTATTGGAACCCTCAGACATGGCTGGTGAAAATGTGAAATGACGCCACTTTGAAAAACAGTTTGGCAGGCCTTCAAAAAGTTAAACATAGAGTTGCCATATAGTTCAGTAATTTCACTCCATTCCACCCAAGAGATTGAAAGCGTATTTTCACTCAGAAACCTCTACACAAATGTTCATAGTAGCACTATTCACAATGGCAAAAGGTAAGAACAATTCAAATGTGCATCAGCTAATAAGTGGTAAACAAAATGTGGTATGTCATACAATAAAGTATTATTCAGCTGTAAAAAATCATTAAATGTGAATACATGCTACAACATGGATGAAGTTGAAAACACAATGCTGAGTGAAAGGAGCCCATCACAAAAGCACACATATTGTAGGATCCAATTTAGATGAATGTCCAGAAGAGGCAAATCCATAGACAGAAAGTAGATGGGTGATTGCAAGGGGCTCAGAGAGGAGGGAATGTGGAGTGACTGCTAACAGGAATGGGGATTTCTGCAGAAAGATAAAAATGTTCTGTAATTAGATAGTGGTGATTAATGTACAAATAAGTGGACTTTATGATATGTGAATTACAGGTTACCCCTGAACAATGTGGGTTTGAACTGGGCCAGCATTGTTCAAGGGTCAACTGCATTTTCCATCTGCCTAGGTAGAAAGCCAGCAGATTTTGACTGCCAGGGTCATTGACATCCTTAACCCCTGCACCGTTCAAATGTCAGCTGTATATGTCAATGAAGTTGCCATTAAAACATAAAAATCATTCATTTAAGCCCTGGCCAGTGTGGCTCAGGTGCTTGGAGTGTCACCACATAACCAAAAGGTTGCAGGTCAGAGCCTGGTCAGGGCACATGCCTAGACTGCGGGTTCCATCTCCAGTCCAAGCACAAACAATCCCTGGTCCGGGTGCGCATGGGAGGCAACCAATCAATGCTTCTGTCTTGCATCAATGTTTCTCTCTCCCTACCTCTCTCTCTCAAAGCAATGAAAAATAAGCTGAGGTGAGGATTTTAAAAAATCATTCACTTAATAAATAAATCTCCAGGTACTGTTCTAGGCAGTAAGGAAAGAATGAACAAACCCAACACAAATTCCTGCCCTCATGGAGTTGATGTTCCAGTGGAGTAATTCTAGGGAGAGATCATAACGAGGATCTTAATAAATAAATGGCACTGGAGAAAGAAGTGGATGGACTTAAGTGGATGAACTACAAGCAACACAGCTAAATGACTGATTGCAACAGGAGGAATGTCTGAGATCACGCTCTCCTGGGGCCCCATAATAATTCTTACTATCACCCTTCTGGTACCCACAGTCACTATTCCCCCCACTTTAAAAGCCTTAGAAAATTGGACAAAGTGTTCTCTACCAATCTGAAATTTCAGGAATCCCTGAAAGATAAAATAATACAGAGGGGATTTGGTTTGAAAGAGAAAAATCTCAAAAGCACTTGGTGCATAAAAGCAAGCAGGACCTCAAGACTACTCAAACCTTAGAGGCAATGGATTACAAGAGCAGGAAAATATGGGGAAAGAATTCTCCATGGGTCTCCCACATTTCTGCATGTCTTATAAAGAGAGGCACTGACAGCTTCTGTTCCAGACTATCCTTTCAAGAATGTTTGAATAGAGCCCTGGCTGGTATGGCTCAGTGGATTGAATGCTGGCCTTCGAACCAGAGCCACAGTTGGATTCCCAGTTAGGGCACAGGTGGGCTGCAGGCTGGGTCCCCAGTGGGGGGCGGGCAAGAGGCAACCACACACTGATGTTTCTCTCCCTCCCTTCCTCCTTCCCTCCCCCCTCTCTAAAAATAAATAAATAAAATCTTTTTAAAAATTTTTAAAAATTATATTAAAAAGAATATTTGAATAGAGAATAGCTTTAGAAAACAGAGACAGTAACTCCCTCCAGAAGCAGAGATTAAGGTGGTTGCTGTCCAGTACAACATAAATAAAGTTTCCCTCGGGCACAAAGGCTGAGCAAATTGGTTTAAGCCCAATGTGAAAGACTGGGGTTTCTTAAGCACATAGTACTTTAATATGACACCAACCAACTGCACAAGCTGCACCCACCTGAGCCAGCTGTGTCACCCCCATGAGTTTTGTAGGGTGAGAGGTGAACGGAACTGACATGACAATAAAGTTTATGCTACTTCCGAGCCCTGAGTAATAAAGTTATTTGTCTCTGATCTGGGAGTCTCATGTCTTCTGCTGGCATACATGAGACTGTGGCAGGCTCACTTATGAGCTTGCAAGTCAGGTAGAACCTCAGACCTTCCCAATTCTTAACAGAGAAATCTTGAGGCAATCAGCTGGGTAAATGGTTGGGGAGACCACAGGAAGAGCAGCCAGATGGGTCATCCTCCCCTTCATCTCTTGCCCGCTAATACCAGACAGTGACATCTGGCCCAGAAGGGGTCAGTGAGGGAGACCAAGAGGAAGGACAACTCGGAGGATCTAGAGACTCCCAGGAAAAACAGGGAGCTCCTACAGCCAGAGACTAACAAGAGACACATCTCCCAAACAGCACCCTTCCCCTGCACATAACCACAGAGTACAGTTACAAAACTCTGCAACCATGGGCTAACTTAGTGTCAGACCAGGGAAAGGGAAAAGGAAAGGAAAAAAATGTAAGGGGTAGCTTTCCTTTACATTTGCAATAAATAATTAGAAAATGTAATAGAAAAAGGAAATAGCCTATGCACAAGAACAGCAAAACAGTAAAATAAAACTGTAAGAATGAATCTAAAAAGAAATTCACAAGACCTATATGGAGAAAGCTTTAATACTTTTATATTTTGAAAAACTGAATGAATTGTTAGATGTACTATTTTTAGACAGGAAGATTTGAGATTATAAGGATATTAATGCCCTCAAATAAATCTATAACTCAGTGTAACCCTACTCAAAATCATAAAATAGGCTTTAAAATGAAGTTAATAAACTGACTATAAATTCACCTGGAAGAAAACATGTGCAGAATAGTCAAGGCAATTTTGAAAGAGAAGATTAATAAGCAAATTTGCTCTACCAGACATCAAAAAGTTAATAATAAAAATAGTTTGGTATTTAGGAATAAATATGTCACAGATTAATGAACATAGTAGTCTAGAAATAGACCGATGATAATGGATGGATGGATGGATGGATAGGCAGGGAGAGAGAGAAAACTCCTCACAGTACAATACCAAGTAGAAAAGTCACCATTTTGCTACCATCATAGTAAAATTGTATCAGTCAGGAAACATCAATGAATGGTAAATAAGGAGTTTGATGAGAAACAGAACCTTTATATATTCTCCAAGTATCTGGATACAAAATACTTAATCACAAAAGAAAAACAGTAAATTCACAGTGAAGAAACACCTTGGTTAAAGACAACACCTTAGCCAAGCAGCCAAAACTAATATCGCTAGCAGACTTAGGGCCATGATTGACTGAGGTCAGCAAATCTCCTGAAAAAGCACCTTTAAAGTTGGACAACATTGACATAAACAGTTATTGCCCTCTAAAAATTGACAAAAGGCATACAACAATCTAAACAAATTTTATTATTTTACTTTTAATATATATATTTTTTAGTTTTTTATTGTTGTTCATGTACAGTTGTCTCCATCTTCCTGCCACCACTTCCCCCCACCCCACCCACCTCCACCTCCCACCCTCAATTCTTCCCCCTTTGGCTTTGTCCATTGGTCTTTTTTTAATTTTTACTTTATTTTATTATTTATTTTAATCATCATTTTTCATCAATGTTCAAATACAGTTGTCTACATTTTCACACCACCACTTTCCCCCACCCCACCCACTGTCATCTCCTACCCTCAATCCTACCCCCCTTTCGCTTTGTCCATGGGCCCTTTATACATGTTCTTTGATGACCCTTTTCCTTCTTTCCCCTGTTATCTCCCTCCCCACTCCCCTCTGGTTACTGTCAGTTTGTTCTTTATTTCAATGATGCTGGTTCTATTTTTCTTGCTTGTTTGTTTTGTTGATTAGGTTCCAATTATAGGTGAGATCATATTGTACTTGTCTTTCACTGCCTGGCTTAATCACTTAGCATAATGCTCTCCAGTTCCATCCATGCTGTCACAAAGGGTAGGAGTTCCTTCTTTCTTCCTGCTGCATAGTGTTCCATTGTGTAAATGTACCACAGTTTTTTATCCATTCATTTACTAATGGCCACCTAGGTTACTTCCAGAACTTGGCTATTGTAAATTGTGCTGCTATGAACATTGGGGTGCATAGGTTCTTCTGACTTAGTGTTTCAGGATTCTTAGGGTATAATCCCAGCAGTGGAATTGCTGGATCAAAAGGCAAATCCATTTTTAGTTTCTTGAGGAAATTCTATACTGTTTTCCACAGTGGCTGCACCAGTCTACATTCCCACCAACAATACACAAGGGTTCCCTTTTTTCTACAACCTCACCAGTACTTATTGTTTGTTGATTTGCTTATGATGGCCATTCTGACTGGTGTGAAGTGATATCTAGTTGTGGTTTTAATTTGCATCTCTCTGATAGCTAGTGATGCTGAGCATCCTTTCATGTCTCTGTGCACTCTGTATGTTCTCCTTAGAGAAGTGTCTGTTCAGGTCCTTTGCCCATTTTTTATTTGGATTGTTTGTCTTCCTGGAGTCAAGTTGTGTGAGTTCTTTACATATTTTGGAAATCAAACCCCTGTCTGAGACATCATTGGCAAATATATTTTCTCATTCCTGATGTTTTCTTTAGCCATGCAGAAGCTTAAAAATTTTTATGATTTTAAAATTTGGGTAAGAACAATGAGTATCTGTGGCATTCTGGCACAGTTTCTCCCATCTCCTCTTACCAATTCGGTGGACATAGAGGTTTGGCCAGCATGATGGAGGCTATGTACCAGCAGCTTTTCTACTGCAATCAACAGAGGCTCACTACAGAATATATAGCAAACCAACCAAAATACATGTAATGGAAGTCCCAAAAGGAAAGAGAGAAAATGGGGGGGGGGGCAAAATAACATCTCAAATATGATGAAAAACAACCCACATCAAATAAGTTTAATGAACTTCAAGTAGGATAGATTAAAAAAATCTACATCTTAGATACATCACAGTCATACTTTTGAGAACCAAACCGAAGGAGAACATTTTGTAAGTGTCAAGAGAAAAATGATTTTTACAATGGGACACAAATACAATTAAGAGTTAATTGCTCACATTAATAAATAGAGGCCAGAAGGCAATGAAATGACGTATTCAAAGTGCTGAGTGAAAACATTTGTCAACCAAGAATTCTATATCCAGCAAAACCATCCTGCAAAAAATGAAAGCCAAATGAAGATATTTGCCCACAGACAAAGACTAGGAAAATTTATACCTGTCATACCTACCTTATAAGAACACTAAGTAAAAGGAAATGACACTAGACAACAACTCAAACCCACAGGAAAAAAAAAGCACTAAAGTGGAAAATATGTGGCTTTACATTAAAATGTTATAGAAAGACACCCAGTCTTCTATCCAGCTTGGAAATTGTCACTCCAATCTAAAAACAAGTAATAAGCTGAAAAAACTGAAAATCAACTCTTCTTAGATCCATCAGAGAAGTGAAGTCACAGAGAAACTTCTAAAATTAGAAAGAGAGATAGGTACAGAGACTCACAACCTAGAGAGTGAATCCACATTTTTGTGAGTTTAACCTTCAGGAGCTCTACCAGTACTGATGGGAGAAAATTCCATTTCTGCTTCCAGCAGAGAGAGGAGGAAAGTAACCATTTTAGAATATGCCAGCACGTTCTGTCCTTAACAAGGCCTGACTTCAAGAGGAGCTATTTTACCAGAGTCTAACATGTTGGAGATTTATCAGAACTTGAAAAACCTGGA
Organism: Phyllostomus discolor; assembly: GCF_004126475.2. Classification (NCBI taxonomy): domain Eukaryota; kingdom Metazoa; phylum Chordata; class Mammalia; order Chiroptera; family Phyllostomidae; genus Phyllostomus; species Phyllostomus discolor. The sequence continues at coordinate 35,031,249 of NC_040909.2, read as the reverse complement.
GAAAGGGAAATGCCCAACTTGGCCACCTCTGGCTATCCCATCCCACCTGGAAGAGACTGAGAAACATGTGCAGGGGATACAGGTTCACAAAAAGTGGAGACCATAGTCATAGGACTATAGAATGCTTCCCCTTCCCCACAGCTTAACCACCACATCACTAAATGTCTATTCACTGTAGTTCCTTTTACCTGATACATCATGCCTGACTTCCAATGAAAAATTACAGGCATACTAAAAGGCAAAAAGTAGCTTGAAGAGACAGAGCAAGCATCATAACCAGACTCAGACATAGTAGTGATGTTGGCATAGCACACCTGGAATTTAAAATAATTATGATTAATATGCTAAGGAATCTAATGAAAAGAGAGTAGACAACATACAAAAACAAATGGGTAATGTAAGCAGAGGGGTGAATTCTAATAATCAAAAAGAAATGGCAGAAATCAAAAACACTGAAACAGAATGCCTTTAATGGGCTCCTGAGTAGACTGGACATGGCTGAGGAAATAATACCTGGGCTTGAGGATCTACCAATAGGAACTTCCAAAACTAAAAATCAAATAGAATAGAAGAGAGACATAGAGACTAGTGGGGGAAAAAAACCCCAGAATATCCAAGAACTGTGGGATAACTACAAAAAGTACAAAATACACATAACAGCCCTGCCCAGTGTGGCTCAGTTGGTTGGACATTGTTCTACAAAGTGAAGAGGTGCTGGTTCAATTCCTGGTTAGAGCACAAGCCTGGGTTATGGGTTCCATCCCCCGTAGGGGTGCAAATGAAGAGCAACTGATCGATGTTTCTTTCCCACATTGATGTTTCTCACACTTTTTTTCTCCCTCCCTTCCTCTCTCTAAACATATATAAACAAAATCTTTTTTAAGATTTTTATTTATTTATTTATTTTTTAGACAGAGGGGAGGGAAGAACAAAAGGGAGAGAAACATCAATGTGTGGTTGCCTCTCACACGCCCCCTACTGGGGACCTGGCCTGCAACCCAGGCATATGCCCCAATTGGGAATTAAACCAGCAATACTTTGGTTTGCAGGTCAGCACTCAGTCCACTGAGCCACACCAGCCAGGGCAACAAAATCATTTTTAAAAATACACATAACAGAATACCAGAAGGAGAAGGGAAAAAAGCATAAAATATTTTAAGTAATAATGACTGAGAATTTCCCCAAAATTAATTTAAAACATAAAACCCATACACCCAGGAAGCTCAGAGAATGCCAGGCAAGATAAATGAAAAAACTTATACCTTGGCATATCATATTCAAAATGCAGAATACCAAAGAGGAGAAAAAATATTGAAAGCAGCCAGAGGAAAAGACAACTTATGTATGGAGAAGTAAAAATAGGAATTACATTCAACTTCTCAGAAACCATGCAAGCAACAAGAGAGTAGAGTGAAATACTTAAAGTGGTGAAAGAAAAACATCATCAACCTAGCATTCTGTATCCTATGAAACTGTCCTTTAAAAAGGAAGGAAAATTAAAAGATTTTCTCAAACAAACAAAAATTGAGGGGATATGTTATCAGTGACCTGCCTTATAAGAAACATTAAAAGTCATTCAGAGAGAAGGAAAATGATATAGGGTAAAAACTTGGGTCTACATAAAGAGAATGTGAACAACAGAAGGAATAAGTGAAAGCAAAATAAGACTTTAATTTTCTTCTTCATAACTGATCTAATAGAGAATGGTTTGTTCAGTATAACACCAATAATACATTCTCTGATTATAGCTTATATCTAAGTGGGATGAATAACAGCAATGGTACAGGGGTCTGAAGGGAGGAATTACAAATGCCTCACTGTTATAAGGTATTTGCACAACCTGTGAAGTAATATAGTGCTATTGAAAGAGGGTTTAGGTTGGGATGGAAGTAAAAGATAAAAAATTGTACTGCAACAACAATTAAAAGAAAGAGGGTTTGGAATGCTCATAAAAGTATATTGCAAACTCTAGGGCAACAATTTTAAGATTTAAAAAGTATAATTGATAAGCTAAGAAAGGAGAAAATTGAATTATATAAACACATAAATGTTCAATTCAAACAACAAAAGGCAAAAATAATGGAAGATAAAATATAAACAAAGAGCAAAGGTAATGTATAGAAAACAATAGCAAATGTGGTAAAACCATAGCAAATGTGGTAGACAATAACCCAACTGTACCTTAAATAATAATGGTCTAAATACAATAAATAAAAGACAGAAATTGTCAGAATTAATAAAAAAAAGATTCAACTGTATGTTGTCTACAAGAAACCCACCATAAATATAAAGACATATAGATTAAAAATAAAGGGATGAACAGAGATATGCCATGTTATAATTAATCAAAGAAAGCTAATATCCACATTAATTCCAGACAGAACACACTTCGGAACAAGGAAAATTATCAGTGATAAAGGACAGTACTGCACAAGGGCTACAGGAAGGGGAGGATGGGGAGATGTCGGACAAAGGGCACAAAGTTTCAGGTCTGCGGGATGAATAGGTTCTGGAGATCAAATATATAGTGATGTGAATGTTGTCAACAATACTGTTATTATAGACTTGAAATTTCCAAGAGAGTAGACTTTAAGTGTTCTTATTGCAATAATAATAATTTGTGAGGTGATAGATATGTTAATTAGCTCAACTGTGATGATTATTTCACAATGTATATGTATAACAAAACATCAAATCATATACTTTAAAAAGTACCTTTTAAGATATTGATTAAAAATAAAGATTAGCCCTGGCTGGTGTGGCTCAATGGATTGAGCACCAGACTGTGAACCAAAGGGTCACCGGTTTGATTCCTAGTCAAGGCACATGCCTGGCTTGTGGGCCAGGTCCCCAGTTGGGAGTACGTGAAATGCAACCAATTGATATTATCTCTCACATATTAATATTTCTCTCCCCCTCTCCCTCCCTTCCCCCTCTCTAAAAATAAATAAATAAAATATTTTTAAATAAATAAGTAAATAATAAAGATCATTTCACAATATATACATATATCAAATCATTATGTTTTATATATAAAACAAATACAATGTTATATTTCAAATTATATCTCAATTTAGAAAAAATAAGTTAGATCAGTTTCATTTTCAAATCCAGCCAGGGACCCTAAGAGAGCTGAGGAAAATTTTTTTTTCACCTACACTAGCTATTTTCAGTTAGCATAATGTTTTCAAGATACGGAAATTTTTTGTACTAGTCCTGTAACTTTCCTGTAAATCTAAACTTATTTCAAAATGAAAAAGTTTATTAAAAAATAAAATAAGGGAGGTCAGTAATGACCTTATTTTACACCCTCCCCCCTAAAAAAGAAGAGTATTACATAACAATAAAAGGGTCAATTCTCCAAGAAGTCATAACAATCCTTAATGTGTATGTGCCTAAAAAGAGAGCACCAAAAATGTGAAAGCTGCCTAACTCACCTCAAAGTGGGGTTGATTACTGTAAAATTTGCAACATTCTTACATTATTTTAAAATATGTGTGTGGGGAGGGAATTAACATTTTTCATTATTACATCATTAACTCTGAGGTACAAATTTTTATAGCTAACATCTCTAAGACTGAAGGGTCTTTTACAGTTGATAGAATATCACATTTTAATTGGCAGTTTATTTTTATTTGTACATAAAAATGGTGGGTATGCAAATTAAAACCACAATGAAATATCACCTCACACCTGCCAGAATGGCTACGCTCAATAAATCAAGCAATAAGTGCTGGTGAGGATGTAGAAGAAAGGGAACCCTTGTGCACTATTGGTCAGAATGCAGACTGGTGCAACCACTGTAGAAAACAGTATGGAGTTTCCTCAAAAAATTAAAAATGGAACCACCTTGTGACCCAGCAATCCCACTTCTAGGAATATATCCTAAGAATCCTAAAACACCAATTTCAAAGAATATATGCACCCCTATGTTTATAGCAGCATTATTTATAATAGCCAAGATCTGGAACCAACCTAAATGCCCTTCAGTAGGTAAGTGGATTAAAAAGCTATGGTGCCCTGGCTGGTGTGGCTCAGTGGATTGAGTGCTGGCCTGCAAACCAAGGGGTGGCCAGTTCGATTCCCAGTCAGGACACATGCCTGGGTTGTAGGCCAGGTCCCTGGTGGAGCAGGGCAGGGTGGGTAGGTGTGAGAGGCAACCACACATTGATGTTTCTGTCCCTCTCTCTCCCTCCTTTCCCCTCTCTCTAACAATAAATAAATAAAATATTTTAAAAATTAAAAGCTGTGGTATATTTACACAATGGAATACTATATGGCCATAAAAAATAAGGAAATCTTACCTTTGCAACAGCATGGGTGGGCCTGGAGATTATTATGTTAAGTGAAATAAGCCAGTGAGAAAAGGACATATACCATATGATCTCACTTACATGTAGAATCTAATGTACAAAACAAACTGAAAAACAAAATAGAAACAGAGGCATAGATACATGAAACAGACTGACAGCAGTCAGAGGGGAGGGGAGAAGGCAGACTGGATGAAAGAAGGTGAAGGGTTTTGTCAAAGAATGTATATGCATAGCCCACAGACACAGATAATATAGTTTGGTGATGGCCAGAGGTAAGGGGTGACAGGGGCTGGGAGGAGGGGGCACAGCGGGAAAATGGGGATATCTGTAATAGTGTCAAGAATAAAAATAAAGTTAAAAAATTAGCACCACCTGTAAGGGACAAATGAACAGAAAAAGACACAGATCACTTATTAGCACTTATTTACAAGCCAAAAATGCAAAATTTTAATCTTACCATGCAGAAACATCAAAGAACCCCTAATTGAGGAAAACTCTATGAAATAACTACCTAAGGAACTGTTCCAGGTAAAAGGTGACTAAAGAGAAATGACACCTGAAAGCAGTACATAATCCTGACCTGCATCATATAGGCAAAAAAAAGGTAGACATAGAGATAGATAGATAAAGAGAGAGAGAGAGAGATTATAAAGGATACTATTGGTAAAACTGACAAATTTGGAAAATGGACTGTGGTGTCCAACCTTTGGGTATTTCTGGGCCACTGGGAGGAAAAGAGTTGTCTTGGGCCACACATTAAATACACAAACACTACAGGCCATGGGTTGGACACCCCTGGAAATTATGGCATCAATAATAATTTTTTCTAAATTTGATAACTGTATTAAAAGCATGTAAGAGAATATTATTGTTAGGAAATACATACTGAAATATTAGGGGATAAAGAGGCCTAATACATACAACTTACTCTCAAATGATTCAAGAAACATAGTTGGGTCTCATAATCCACCCTGACAGCCTTTGGGCATCCTGGAGGAAAGTAAAATCAGGCAGAGTGAAAGTAAGGCCTCGCAAGTCATTTCTGAATCATAGATATTATGCTATGAAAGCACCTAGAAGAGTACTTTGTAACAGATTAGATCCCCTTTTAGGATGATGATAATGGTGATATTTGTTACAATTCATCAAGCACCTGCTACATTACAGACACTCTTTAAGATGCTGGGGAACAGGGCTGACACTGTCAAGTGGGAGAGACAGACTTTAAACATTTATAAACATAATACACAGTAAATAGCTAGTATTTACTAAGCACTTACTATGTTGTAAAAAATATTCTGCATATCTTATCTCACTAGTGCCCGCACAGTAAACAGCATTCTTCCCATTGTAATGTAAGGAAAATGAGGCCTAGAGGTGAAATGACTTGGCTATGACAGCACAATTAAAAAGCTGACCTTACAAGAAAAGAAAATCTGGTGCATCTAATCCAGGACCCTTACTAACTGCTTCTGTCCTGGGGCTGGGACCACATTCCCTTGGAAAGGGAGTTCACAGTAAGGATTCACAGGGCACAAAACAATGAGGAGCTCACAGGCCAGCAGCAGGCATGGGGTGGCACCAAGCAAAGAGGCGCCACCGCGGTAGACAGCCCCACTACTTGGGTAGGCCAGGAACACAGAGGTCCTCCTGGAGTCCTAGCCAGCTTTGAGCTCGTCAATCTGTCCCTTACACCATGGCATATCCGTCCTCCTTCTCCTAAATGTTTCCCTTATTATTCCCTGAATGTGGAATGTTCAAGGATCGCAGACAGAATGCTTCAGAGCCAAAGTAACTGTTTCCTGCATGCTCCTTCCACTGTGACCACCTTCTGCCCAGACACAAAGAACAAAGCAGCTGTTCCCATCACCTGGGAGCCTCAGTATAGGTTCCAGCAGCATCCACGTTTGCCAGTGGGGACTGCAGGTTCCTGGCCAGCCCCCAGCAACACGCCAGCAGGGTCCACGCAGGTTCTCCCAGCCAGTACCCCACACAAGGTGGCGCCACCTCTAGAGAATTTCCCACCCTGGAGGCAGGAAGACCCGAAATCCAACAGTAAGAGCAGATGCTGGTCAGTAGTGTGGGTAAAAATCCTGAATGCCACCCAAGAAGTTTAAGTTCCCTTATGAACTGTCACCTACAAGCAGGGAACTGACAGAAAGCATAAACCACACCTGGAATCTGAAGCCCTCAACTCCTAAATGAAAATCAATTCAGATATCTTAAACTTTAGCATAAAAATTTTTTTTGTTTGGAAATACATACAGAGAACACCTAGGCCTCACACTACCGAATTGATTCAGTGGTTAACAGATGGGCAAAAAGTCTGCGTTTTCCACAAACTCCCCAAGGAACGTCAATGCCGCCAAGTCACAGACCACTAGTTTAAGCGTCCACCAAGAGAGGCCTGATTTAAATATAATTCTGATCAAAGGAATACTATGCAGCCCCAAAAATGTAAGTGTATAGTATGCTATTTTGTAAAAAGGGACAATGTGGGTAGTCACGTGGTTAAGAGACAGGGATAGAAGGAAATATTTCGTTGTCCTCTAACCATAAGAAAGTATTACATACTCTAAAATCAGAGTTGCATGTTCTATTAACACTCCTATACTAGATAAGGAGTTGAGCCACACCGTCCCTTTTGCAGCCAAAAGTCATGCAGACCCACCTTTAAACTGAAATTCAGATCAAAAGCCCCGATCCTTCATCATTTTAAGTGGAATTTGTTTTGTCAGACCAAGCTCTGCTACCTCCCGCTCCTGGACAAAATCCTTCTGTATGGTATGTTCATCTGTAAATTGGACTTAAAACAGGTACACTTCACAACTTTGTTCAGGTCAAACTCTTCAGTTTACGGTAGTATAATAATTACTGTAATACTGCAATGATATAGTATATAGTGTAGTCATAAATTAATCATACAGAAGCCGCTATTAACGCCCTCGGTTCTGACATTACTTTCTTTCCCTTTCGACACAGCTGGAAGGTAATTTACAACTTACAATCTATTAGTAATTTACTATTTCGTAATTTACAATTTAGGCAAACTGAGGAATAATGATGTCATCCAAAAATGTACCCCACTATTGAACCAAAAGGAAAGTGCAGGTCACTATCGAAAGGGGGCCTCACAGGAAGAGGGTCGGACAGGTCGGTCTCCTGAGAAGGTATTCTACTGGTGGGACATAATCGGTTTCCGATTACAACAAGGTCCTCTGCATCTGACGTCAACTCAAGGAAGACCGAGAACTTGACAGTGGAAGTGGGGCCTAGAGTGTCAGGGTTGTTCGGCCCCAGGGGGCCTCCTTACAGTGACCCACCAACCACAGCCGCGGCCATTGGGTGGCAAAGATACCGCGATTCCCACGGGGCGGAGCCTCTGAGGGGGCGGAGCTTAGCGTGAGGTGAGACTGGTTCCGGGAGCGTCACTTGCAACCTCGCCAGCGGTGCCCTGCGCGCCACAATCAGCGTGAGGAGCTAGATATTCGAAGATTAGACGCGGGTCTCCCACAAGCTGACTGCGGGCCTCCAGGCAGGCGACCCTCGAGCTCTGAGGACTCGCCCCGCGACCCGCGGTCCTGAGCCCCACCCGCCCCCGGCCCGCCTCACCTGTCATCCAGACCTGTCACTGAGTGACACTCGCCCTCTGCCCGGCCCAGAGCGCGCCGCCCGCAGCGCCATGGAACTGATGGCCAGCCGGCTCCTCAGCCCCAGCCCCTATCCTGCGCCCTGGTGGGGACCGCAGTCCGAAGGTCCTGGCTCCGCCAAGCGCCGCCGAATCGAGGAGTCCGCGGGCCCCGACTCCAGGACTGCGCCCAGCCTGCAAGATCCGGCGGGGGATCCGGCGGGGCCTCCGGCGGCGGACACGCTCACGTCCGTGGTGGTCCTGGCTCCGGGCTGTGCTCTGCAGCTGCCTCTGGACGACGTCGACCTGGTGCTGGAGCCCGAGCCAACGTCGGTCCTGCAAGTGTCTCTCGGGGGGCACACCCTATTGCTTGTACCGGAGACCCTGTTGGGCCCTGGAGACGAACGCTCACGAGGGCAGACCCACTCGCCTCACTGCCAGGAACCCGGCGTTCTTTGGCGCTCTCCCGGGGAGGACGTCGCCGTCCATCAGGGATTCTTCCGCGCATGTGTCCCAGAGATCGCCTTCCTAGAAGAGGCCTACGACGAAGACATGGAACCCGAGTTCCTGACTCCTTGGGTGGACGCCGCGTCAGGCTCCGTCGCTGAGTTCCGCCTCTACCCGCACAGTCCCATTAGCGAGCCCTCGCCTCAGGCCGCCACCCCTAGTCCATTGAGACGCTCGCCTGGTCCCTACGTCAACCTGGACTTCCACCTTCTGGAGCCGTTTCCCAGCTCACCGCTCCAACCTCTACCTCCCTCTCCGAGTCCAGGTCCGCACGTGCGACCCCAGCGCCCTCCGGGTCCCGCGCGCAAGGCCCGGAGACGCCTGTTCCAGGAGTGAACTGCTCCACCATCCCTCCCTACCGGCTCAGGACCGTGAGGAGGTATTTTGATAGCAGCTGTGTGTCCTTTGCACAACCTACAAAAATCACCAAGGATGGACAATGCTCTTTTAATTTTTTTTCTAAATCATCACCCAAGGATAGATTTATTGATATTGAGAGAGAGATAAGCAACGATTGATTGCCTCTGGCTGGCACCTGACGGGATTAACGGCAACCTAGGTGTGGACGCTGATAGGAATCCAACCCTGCAACCTTTTGGTGTACAGAACGGCGTGCTCCTACCAACTGAGTCGCCCGGCCAGGGCCCGCTCTTTTTCTGCCGGCTGCTTTGCAGAATTTCCTGTCAATAGTGAACCAAAACATTTGGAAGGAAGGTCACAAAGCAGCAAAGAAATACTGCTTGAAATATGGGAGACTTGACTTTGCATGGTGAGCACACAATACAGATAATGTATTACAGACCTGTAACATATAATTTATTAACCAATGTCACCCCAATAAGTTTAAATTTTTAAAAAGCCATTTAAAAATACAATGTACTTTTAGACATTCAGAGGGCTGCTTGGGTGGTTTTCTCTATATAGGTCACCCTTAAGCAGTTCCATTTCCCCTAATTTTGCTTGAAACCTCAGGACCAGCAATTTTCTCTAAAAATCCTTTCTTTCTCCAGTAACCTACCACTGTGCCTCTTTTCTCCCAAATTAGAGTAATTACTGCGTTTCTTTTGTTTGATGGGTTTTGGTCTTCGTGTGCATGGCTAGTTTATGACAACTTCACCATTCTGAATGAACTTTTCTTTATAATGGCTCTAGCCCCTTTTGGGGGGATCTAGCAAATAGTTATATGTGGACAAATATATGTTGGATGCAAAACAAACTGAATGGGGAACAATGATCATGCTCCCTCCTCTTTTTAATGACTAGGTTAGCAAATGGTTTAACTATATTGTTGGGTTTGGGGGCAGGGAGGTTTCCCCCAAAAGAACCAAATCTTCCGTTCTTTTCTTCTTATATATTTTTCATATAATTTCCTGTCCTGGAAAAGTAATTCTAAGGATTTTGTGTTTTTATAGTTCTAAGATCCCAAATATATTTTGTACATTGTTGCTGGCATATGGAAATAATTTATTCTCATGATAATCTTGTATCACCAAAAATATTTAATTTCTTTAATGGCTTATCTGTAGATTCTCTTGCTTGACTGATAAAGACAGTACTCTCTCCAAATCATGAGAAATTTTCTTTTTTGACAAGCCTCTTACATCTTATTTTTCCTTTGTTTTTTTTTTTTTTTGTTAGATATTATTTCAAGTCCAGGTTGAACAGCAATAGGGGCATCCCTGTCTTATAACTTGTGTTAAGGCACATGCTTCTAAATTATCATCTTTTCTGTACATGGTTGGTAGATAACCCTTATTCTATTGAAAAAGTTAGTTTTTAGCCTTTCTGATCAAAAAATTTTTTAATATTTGTTTTGTTTATTTTGGGCTAACTACAAAGACTCTCTCAGATTATTCTAAGTGTTGGCATTTGATTATTTATGTGTATATATAAAGTAGCTACATAGAATCTTTGGTTCTTTAGGTACATACAGAAACCTGGCAACAGAGCAAATGAGATCAAACTTGGGGCTTCAGGAATTTTAAAAATTGCATGCCCTTCTGAGGACTTGAGAAAAGAGTGTGGAAGGGAAAGGCAGTAACTGCAGGATCATTTAAATGTTAAATTTTGAAACAAATTTTTCTGTATGCATATGATGACTTTTTGTGGTTTCTTTTTTAAAGTGGTCATTTGCACTGATAGACCTTCTAAAGATAAAGTATCTTTGCATTTTGTTTATTCCACATTATTTTATACAATTCTAATTCTACCCTTGGTTCTTTTTTGTTTTGTTTGTTTGTTGCAATCATATACACACCACTTCTAAGTTTAAAATGTCATTATTTTGCCATGTTTGCCTTATATTATATAATGAAATAAATTGTTAATGATAAAGCTAATGTGAAGATGCTAGTTTTTTCTGTTGCACATTAATAATTATTTAGACTTACCAACATGCTTTGCCAATGTCTTTGTTCACCTTCTGTTCTTGCATTCCATTCCTTCATTATGTCCTCTTTCTTTCTTTCTTTCTTTTTTTTTTGCTTATCAAGGTATAGTCTTTCCAATTTTTTCAGCTGTGGCCTGCATATAAATCTTAGTTTTACATGTCTGTACATATTTCATTTAAACCTTATAACTTATGTAATATTCTAGCTGGGTTTAGAATTCTAAAACAATGTCTATAGCCTCTCACTGCATTATTTCCCCTACTGTTTATTGTCACAGATGAGATGTCTTCTGTTATTTGTATTGCCATTCCTTTGTAGGAGATTAGACTGTTTACTTTAGTATTTTTGCATGACTTTGGTGTTCTACAATTTCAACCTTGTGTGCTTTAATGGCAGAAATTTTACCTGCTACAACTTAGTGAGCTTTCTAAATCTGGAGAATTAACTCTTTTCTTAAAATCTCAAAAAAAGAATAAATTAATATCTGTTGGACCTTAGAACCCTTCTCCAATCTGTGGAACTTCCAATAAAGAAATATTAGAGCTGCTTAATTAATGTTCCTAGCAGTGTGTCTCTTAATATCTAAATTATGTTTTTGTACCTTTTATAATCATCCACTTTCTCACTTCCAATTCACTAATCCTGTTACTTTCTATTTTTAAAATTCTGTTCAAGTACTGCATTTTTTGTTTTCAAGATTTCTAATTACTTGGGGTTTTTTAAATATCTATCTGCTCTTATTTCACACCTCTTGGTCAATGTCATATAAACTTCTTTTTTGTGAATTTTATCACCTATTTTATCTCTAGAAGAATTTAAATATTCTTATTTTAATTTTTGTATCAATTAGCTCAATAATTCCATTACTTCAGGTATAAAATCTCCAATTATTTGGCAACATTTAATGAGACTGATTTTCTCCTAAGCAAAGAAATTTTGTTTTGTGGACATATTTTAAATGGGAATTCATTTTACACTCCACAGTAGAGTTTTTCCTTTGCTTCTTCCTGGTTCCCTAAGATCCGAATCACCCAAATGGAGTTCATACAATTTGCCACTCAAAAATCACAGCTTCCATCCTCAAGCAATCACACATGGCCCAATTTCCAATTTCAGTGCTGTGGTGATACTGGGGTGAAATGTCCATATCCCCACTCCATTAGGACTGCTAGGAGTATTAGCAGCTAATGCAGCTGAGTTGCTCTCCAGGAATTATCCTCAACCTCCATGAATAATAGTCCATACCAATGACAGTTCAAACAAGTGGTGCATAGGCCCAGTTCACTTGTTTCAAGACAACACTGAAGGACCATCCCAATACTAGAGCTCTCGGTGGGTTGGCGGAGGCCTTTGTTGCAACTACATCCCATTTCAACTTTTTCATCTGTCCAGTCATGTTTTCTTTATTCCTCTAAGATCCTGCATGCAAATCCCCATCTTAGGGTCTTCCCAAACCAATTTAAGACAGCTGGTGCCAGGAGTCATCATAGGAAGCAGCCAATGAAATGGATTTCAGAGTTGAATCATGGAGCATGAGTAGCCCATGGGATGTTCCAGCAGATCAGGTAAGATTTTAATCAGTGGTGAACTTACTGGGATACTAGTAGAAAGGAAGTGGCAAAATTGACATTGGCAATATCCCAGGCATTTGAGAAATTTGGCAACACTAATTACAAGAACTAATATTGATAAGTAGCATGGATTTCAATGGCTGCTGCTGAAGCAATTAATGCTTTTGAGAGAAAGAATGAAAGGCTGAGCATGATTAATTACCAATAAAAACCTACTTATGAGATCAAGACAATCTCCTTGGTGACACACCTATAGCCTTTTGTCTCCTGGAGCTATGGGGGTGAAAAAACTGAGGATCTGGATGATGATTTACTGTAGATAGTGGAGAACCATAAAAGAATGAATTCTTAAACTACTCAAACTGTAATGGTGAAATCACAGCCTAACTGGGTCCTGAAACATTGCATAGACAATCAGGTAAGATACACATGGATATCATAAATCTGCAGATCTTTCTCAATCCTCCTGTAAAGTGTCCCACTCCTCTCTGTAAAGAGTTGGCAGTTCTCCCTTGCTTTAAAATGATGCCAGGCAAGACAATATGCACCAACCTCAAGATTTAACCTCATCTCCTCTCTTAGCCACCAAGCCAGTAACTAAAGTTAAGCACAATATAATCCAGCCAGGGAAATGCTAGTCCCGTACATAAGGAAGGGAAATATATATATCCTAAAGAGCTACAGAACTCAACCTATACCAGCAGAAGCCAAGTACAGGACTGAGTGGGCTGAATGTCAGCTTGGGCAATGGTGAGTTTATCATTTTAGAAGCACTTTCTCATGACACAGGAATGAACACTCTGTCAAGGACCTGTAAGAAGACAATGTTCACATTCAGATAGGTGACTCTTGGAAGCTTGGATAAAAGGATATCCCACACAAAGTTAAATAGAAATGTCATAATTGTCAAGGCAGATGGTAAAATAAAGAATCAAAAAGTTCAGAGCAGTGGGTATGATACAGTGGATATACTACCTAATGCTGGATAATATATCAGCCACTATGAAGTGTGGGAGTGCCTGAAGGGACACTGGATAGCAATACAATAAGGAATGCACTGGGCCTTGGCTGGTGTGGCTCAGTGGATTGAGTGCCAGCCTGAGAAACAAGGAGTCACTAGATCAATTCCCAGTCAGAGCACATGCCTGGGTTGCAGGACAGGTCCCTAGTAGGGGGCACATGAGAGGCAAACACACATTGATGTTTCTCTCCCTCTCTTTCTCCCTCCTTTCCCTCTAAAAATAAATAAAATCTTTTTTAAAAAAAAGGAATGCACTGGAAAGCATCAGTATCAATGAGAAACTCAGTAAGGCAGCCTTAGCCAGTCGTGACAGGGGATGTCATTAGGGAGCTGGACTCCAGTGTAGCCATGGGGATAATGGGATCTAAATGAATGAATATATAAAACAATGGCCAGACCATATGTGATGATAGAATTCTGACTCACAACCTTTGTAACAACTCAGAAAAAAAAACCATAACCTACAGAAACTGGCCCCAAATGGTTAGGACTTGGTGAGATTTTCTGATTTTCACCCCTACTTCCAACTCAGGACCAACTTAAGAAAGCCAAATACGCTATGCCTAAGACACAAAGCATGCAAACCAAACCAAGTACAAAGGATGCCCTGCTTCTAGTTAGTCTGCATCCAGCCTCCCCCTGCTAACAAACTCCAGTCAAACCTACCTGAAGCCTTCCCTTTCTCCACTCTAAAGCTTTCCTACTTCCTTGACTACCTATAAGTCTCTGTCAAAGGCAAGTGATGGGGTTGACACCATGGCTGTAACAAGCTCTGAATGAATAGCCTCTGCTTGTTCTCATTTATGTGAGCTTTCTTTATTTTCAGTTTTCCTGGAAGTCCCAGTGAGATATAGTCTTACACTGTCCATCACCATGGACCTCAGCCTTCAACCAGGTGCAGACCCATGGAGGTACCTCGCAAGTCCTGGGTTATAAAGTCCGTACCAATGTGGCAAGTCAGCACCAGGCTTGAACTCTCTCATTGCATTGCTTCCTTGGTTATTTATTCTCAGTGTGGAACCAGGTTTTGTTACTGGTTATTTGGCATCCTTGGTGGAATCAAGCCATTGCTTTTCATCTCCTTTGGCTCTCTGTCATGTTTCCATTTTGCACTGTGCTGACTGAAAGTGCTGTCACAAGAGCAAGAACTACAGGGTATATAACAGGGTATGTAACAGTAATGCACCTGTTGTTCAAGCCAACATCACAGTCTGGTGAGTTTGCTGTTCTCACAAGACTGGCCTCCCTTTGGAGAAACTTTGCTGTGGTTCATCAATAAAACCAAATGAAGCTGTCTGTCCTGATTTTTTGTCCTGAAAGTTTTGGGTTGATCCATAAACAGTATTCTCTGTAGTATGCCTGCTGCTAAGGGGTGCAGACTGTCAGATGTGCACTCAGAGACAGCCAACCATCATGCTGGAAGCTAAAGACACAAGGTGCACAAGCACCATGTTTCATCTACCTTTGCCAGCTCTTGTGGGGTAATCTAAGTCTAAATCCTCTCCTCTCCCAGGAAAAATACCTGCTTCTTATATGTAGTTTTTTTATAATCTTAATTCTTGTGCCTATCTCAAAGTGGCATAACTTCACCAAGGATGATTTGACTTGAACAAAACTGTTCATTTGAGAGGAGCCTTAGAAAAGAAAGGGAAGAGGATTTCTCAGGTTCAATGGGCAGGACTTTTTATTGGGAATAAAGAGGGCTCAAAACAAAACTCTGAATTGAAAGTTGCTTTATTAATAGATTCTGTGGCCAAAGCTAATGAGCAATTTGGCAAACAGCAACAAACCAGATTCATTTCTCTAGAAAATCCTCCTTTATTGCCCTCCAGTTGTCTCCCTATCCCAGATCTCTCTCTTTCCCTTACCCTGCCATTCTCTCTCTTTCTGCATTTCCATTGAGTCCTCCTCCAATTTCCCTTGTCCAGTCTCCCTACCTTTTCTCAATAACTCTTGCAAAAACCCAGAATGCCAGTTGCCTCTAAAGATCCATCACCCATGTTTCAGGTACTCAGGCTATTGTAGAGTTTAAACCCTGTACCTGAGCTGAATTGAGAGCTATTAGGAAAGATAAGATGAGCAAATATTCATAGAAGAGTTGAGTATTCTTTTAGATGCACATGACCCAGAATTGCCTGACTTTTATGGCTCACACACGTATTGGTCAGAATTGCAAATGCTAACTCCTAGATGGCAAAGCAGACTGGACTGACCCAGAAAAGGATCTACAGGATCTCTCTTACCACAAACCTGAGGGTCCAAAAACTAGCCTGAAAAGTTGGGCATACCTGAAACATTTCCAATAAAAATTTATTAAAATGCTACTGTTTCCATATTAAACCCAGTCATCATTGCTCAGCTTCTTTCTTAGAGTAAAATGTACCATGCAGGTGGTTGATATTTCAAATAACTCATAGATTTTCCCTATCTCTGAGTCTTTAACTGTAATCCTTGAGCCCTTGGCTGGAAACATTCCCTCACCTCATTCCCTCTATGATTACATACCTATAGATTTAATAGGGAGAGACTTACTTTACACACAGAATTGTTATATTAAAAGCACACCTATTTCTTGAGGTTTCAGAGAACGTTTTTATTAATAAGCAATTGTGTCTGTTCTGAATATACCTTTGCATATTTTATATGATCCATACCCCAGATAAGGATGTTGACACCATACCTGACCCTCTATGGGCTAGAAATTCCGCAGACATAGGAAAAATACTGGGAGCAGAACTTATTAAAGTTCAGATACATTCTACCAAACCATGACCCAAACTTCTATAATATCCCTTTAAGCCATGGGAAGAGTTCAAACCCATAGTCAAAGGTCTTATATATAGCATTGGCTGGTGTAGCTCAGTTCGTTGGGCATTGTCCTACAAACCAAAAAGTAATTGGTTCAATTCATGGTAAGGTAACATGCCTGGCTTGTGGGTTCAGTCCCTAGTTGGGATGCCTGCAAGAGGCAACCAATCAATATTTCTCTCTCACATTGAAGTTTCTTTCCCTCTCTCTCCCTCCCTTCCCCTCTCTCTAGAATCAATAAAAGAAGAAAAATAAGTAAATAAATTTTAAAAGGACTTATATACAAAAGGTTTCTCATACCCAGCCCTGTAACACTGTCATCCTGCTAGAAAAGAAACCAGACAAGAATATGTCTATTTGTTCAAGACCTTAAGGCCATCAACAAAATAGGTATACCTCACTTCCTGTTAGAAATTTACCCTAATACCATACTGTCGTCAATTCCGCCTGAAGCCACTTGCTTCACTGTGGTGAACCTTGGCTCTGCCTATTTTTTTTTGTAGTATGCTTCCATACATTCATTATTTTACCTTCATCTGGAGAGAACAATAATGCACCTGGACAGCCATGTATCAGCAGTTCACTTGAGCCCCTCCCTTTTTTCCGCAGGTCCTCAATCAAGACTTTAAAGATCTAAATTTCTCTCGTGATTTAATTTCTAACACAATGTATGGAAAATCTCCTTTCTTGTTTAGAGAACAAGGAAGCCTGTAAAAGGATTCCATTTACTTTCCCCCAGCCTTAGTAAAAAAAGACAAAGTTTCCAAAGATAAGTTATAATTTTGCCAAAATATAGTCCATTATTTTTAGGGCATGACCTAGCTCAGGAGGGGAAAATATTCTCTCCTAACAGGCTAAAGATTATCCAAACATAACCTACAGCCCTCACAAAAGACAATTGAAGGTATTTCTGGCTTTAACTGGATATTACAGACAACTGGTACCAATATTTTCTAAGGTTGAAATACCTCTTTATGATCTGACTAAGTCCTCAGAAAGAGACCCTCTCCTGCGGAACCTAACTGTGAACAGTTTCAGTAACCTAGAAACAGCTATTCATCAACCTCTTTCTCTAGGCATCTTTAACTACAAAAAGCTCTTGTGTCGATTTGTGCATAAGTAATCTAGAGAAGCCCTTGAGAGTTTAATTCAACTTAATGAGAACCATCAAAAATCCATTGCTTCAAAAACTAAATGAGACTAAGATGTTCTTCAATAGGCAGATGGATAAACAAACTGTGATATATGCAAACAATGGAATATTTATTCAATGATTAAAAAATGAAGAAATGAGCCCTGAGTAGTGTGGCTCAATGAATTGAGTGCCAGCCTGCGAATCAAAGAGTCGCTGGTCCAATTCCCAGTCAGGGCACATGCCTGGGTTGCGGGCCAAGTCCCCAATAGGGGGCATGCAAGAGGCAACCACACATTGATGTTTCTCTCCCTCTCTTTCTCCCTCCCTTCCCCCCTCTCTAAAAATAAATAAATAAAATCCTTTTTAAAAAATTAAGGAATGAACTATCAAGCCATGAAAAGACATGGACGAACCTTAAATGCATATTGCTAAGTGAAAGAAACCAGTCTGAAAAGGCTACATACTGCATGAATCCAACTGTAGAACATTCTGAAAAAAGTAAAACTAGAGAATAGTAAAAAGATCAGTGGTTACCAGGGCTTCAAGAGGAAAGGGTGAATAGGTGGAGCACAAGGGATTTGTGAAACATTGAAACTGCTCTGTATGATACTATATGGATGCATGACATCATACATTTGCCAAAATCCATAGGTTTTGTACTACACAAGGATGAACCTTAATGTAAACTATGGACTTCAGTTGATTATAATTATCTATATTAGCTTATTAATTATAACAAGTGTATCATAGTAATTAATGAAAGATGTTAATAATTGGGAAACCTGTGTGGGAGAGCAGAGGGGTATATGGGAACTCTGTGCTATCTGCTCAATTTTATGTAAACATAAACCATCCTAAAAATAAATATATTACTTTTTTAAAGGTAAAGAAGAAAAATCCATTAGAGAAGTTAACTTCAGGGATAATATTTTTAATGAGCATCTATTTAAAAGGTTGATATCCTAACACCATAAAGGAAAAGGGGATTGCTTGATATACAATAAATAAGGACTTTGTTAGAAGTCTGGAATTAAACTAGAAATCAATAACAATAAGAAAATGGGAACATTTACAAATATGTGGAAACAATACAAAACATTCTTAAACTACCACTGGGTCTAAGAGGAAATCGGAATGGAATTTTTTAATACCTCAAGACAAATGAAAACAAAAACACAACATATCAAAGCCTATGGGATGCAGTAAAAGCAGTAGTAAGAGGAAAGTGTACAGCAATAAACACCTATGTTTTAAAAGAAGAAAGATCTCAAATAAGTAAACCTGACTTAATACCTCAAAGAATTAGAAAGATGAGAACAAAGCCCAAAGTCTGAAGAAAAAGGAAATAATAAAAATTAGAGCAGAAATAAGAAGACAATAGAGAAATCAACAAAACTATGAGTTGTTTTTTTGAAAAAAGTAAAATAAATTGACCAACTTTTAGCTTGACTAAGAAAAAAAGGGAGAGAATTCAAATAAATAGAATCACAAATGAAAAGGGAGGCATTATAACTGGTGCCCAAGAAATAAAAAAGAATCTTAAGGGAGTATTATGAATAATTATACACCAAGAAATAGATAAGCTAAAAGAAATGAATGAATTCATTGAAACATACAATACTGAATTAAGAAGAAATAGAATGCCAGAACAGACCAATAACAACTAAGGAAATTGAATCAGTAATCAAAACCTCCTAATAAAGATGGTTTCATGGGCAAAGTCTACCAAACCTTCAAAGGAGAATTAAAACCTTCCTAAACTCTTCCAAAAAATAGAAGAGGAGGGAACACTTCCAAACTCATTTATGAGGTCAGCATAATCCTGATACAAAAGCTGGACAAAGATAATACAAGAAAAGAAAACTACAGGCCAATATCCCTGATGAACATAGATGCAAAGATCCTCAATAAAATACTAGCAAACCAAATTTAACAACACATTAAAAGGATTATATGACATGACCAAGTGAAATTTATCCCTAGGATTCAAAGGTGTTTCACCATCTCCCAATTGGCCAATGTGATACAGCACATTAGCAGAATGAAAGATAAAAATTATGTGGTCATCTCAATAGGTACATAAAAAGCTTTTGAAAAAGTTCAATATCCATTCCTACTTTTTAAAAAACCCTCTTAACAAAAGAGATACAGAAGGAACATATATTAACACAATAAAGACCACATGTGGAAAGCCCACAGTCAACATCATAGTCAATGGGGAAAAGCTGAAAGTCTTTCCCTAAAATTTAGTGCAAGACAAGGGTGTCCACTCTTACTACTTCCATTCAGCATAGACTGGCAGTCCGAACCAGAGCAATTAAAATTGAAAAAGAAATAAATGGCATCCAAAGTCATAAAGAAAGAAGTAAAATTATCTCTAGCTAGAGATTATATGATTATATATGTAGAAAACCACAAAAGCTCCACAACAACAACAAAACTATTAGTACTAATCAACAAATTCAGTAAAGTTGCAAGATACAAAATCAAAATACAAAAACAACAGTATCATTTCTATACACAAACAACAAACTACCTTAAAAGGTTTAAGAAAACAAGTCAATTTATGATAGAAACAAAAAGCAAAAATACTTAAGAATAAACTTAACAAAAGAGGTGAAAGACTTATGCACTAAATATTATAAAACATTGATGAAAGAAATGAAAGAAGATAAATAAATGGAAAGATGTCCCATGTTTATGGATTGGAAGAATTAATATTATTAAAATGTTCATACTATCCTAAGTGATCTATAGATTCAATGCCATCCATATCAAAATCCCAATGACATTCTCTAAAGAAATGAAAAAAAATCCTAAAATTCATATGAAACCACAAATGACCCCAAATAGCCACAGAAATCTTGAGCAAACACAAAGTTGGAGGCATCACACTTCCTATTTCAAAATATACTACAAATCTGCAATAATCAAAACAGTATGGTGCTGGCATAGAAATAGGCATATAGATCAATGGAACATAACAGCCCAGAAATAAGTCCCTACATTTACAGCCAATGAAACTTTGACAAGGGTGCCAAGAACACACAATAGGGAAAGGATAGTCTCTCCAAGAAATGGTATTGGGAAAACTGTATATCCACATGTAGAAGAATGAAATTGGACCCTTATCTCACAGCATATAAAAATCAATTCAAAACGAATTAATGATTTAAACATAAGACCTGAAGCAGAAAAACTACTGGAAGAAAACATAAAGGAAAAGCTTCTTGACATTGGTCTGTGCAATGATTTTTTGGATATGACATCAAAAGCACAGTAACAAAAGCAAATATAATCACGTGAGTTTGCACCGAACTAAAACAAAGAAAAAATGAACAGAATAAAGGGCAACCTACAGAATGGGAGAAAATATTTGCAAACCATATATTTGATAAGTGGTTAAAATTCAAAATATATAAGCAACTCAAACAACTCATTAGCTAATAATAATAATAGTAGTAGTAACCTGATTTAAAAATGGATGGGTCCTGATTGGTGTGGCTCAGTGGGTTGGGCATGGTCCTGCCAAGTGAAAGGTCGCTGGTTTGATTCCCAGTCAGGGCACATGACTGAGTTGTGGGCCAGATCTCTGGTTGAAGGTGTGCGAGAGGCAACCAGTCAATGTTTCTCTTGCACATTAATATTTCTCTCCCTCTCTTTCTCCCTCCCTTCCCCTGTCTTTGAAAATAAATAAGTAAAATCTCTTAAAAAATAAAATAAAAATGGGCAAAATATATGAATAGACATTTCTCAAAAGAAAACATACAAAAGGCCAACAGTTATGAAAGGTATTTAACAGCGCTAGTCATTAGGGAAATGCAAATCAAAACCACAATGAGATATTACTTTACATCTGTTAGAGTGGCTAGTTGAAAAAGATAACCAGTGTTGGCAAGGATACAGGGGAAAGGGAACATTTGTACATTGTTTGTGGGAATATAAATTGGTAAGCCATTATGGAAAACAATATGGAGGTTCTTCAAGAAATAAAAAATAGAACTACCATATGACCCAGCAATCCTACTTCAGGAAATGAAGTCACCATCTCAAAGAGATATATACACTCCCCATATTCATTACAGCATTATTCACAATGACCAAGATATGGAAACAACCTAAATGTCCACCAGTGGATAAATAGATAAAGAAAGTGTGATATATATATGCACACTCACAGAGTGGAATATTAACCAGTCTTTAAAAAGAAAAATCCTGCCACTTGTGGCAATGATAAACCTGAAGGATATTATGCTAAATTAAATAGGCCAAACACAGAAAGACTAATACTGTACTCTCTCACCTATATGTGGAATCTAAAAAAGTCAAACTCATAGAAACACATAGTAAAATGATGGTTGTCAGAGGCTGGGGGTGGAGGAAATAGGGAAACGTTGATTGAAGAGTAAAAGGTTTCAGTTATGCAAGATGAATAAATTCTAGAGAATTTCTAGAAATTCTAATGTATCCTATGGTGATTGTAGCTAACAATACTGTATTGTATACTTGAAAGTTGCTAAGAGTGTAGATCTTAAGTGTTACCATCATAAAAAAGTAACTACGTGAAGTGATGGATATGTTGATTAGCTTTATTGTAGTGATCATTTCACCCCATATTAAACATCAACTGTATACCTTAAATATATACAATTTTTATTTGTCAATTATACCTGAATAAAGCTTAAAAAAATAGAAGCAGACAGCTGATCTAAGACTTACAGAACAACCAGGTAACCTCAGATAGTCCACAGCTTCTGCCGAAGACATCAAGCCAAGATTCCTGTCTATTTCCTATTGTTGCTGTTTTTTGTATCTGCTTGCTTATACCATTCTTCTCATTTGCTATAGTTCCCTGGTGTCATCCACTCATAATGGCCTTTTTTGTCTTTTCTTCCATCCTTAATATAATTGTTATGTCAAAACACACTCATTCCAACAGCATTCTTAGATTATTGCATATATTCACTGCCTTTAATTTAGTTGATTGCTGGATATACCATCCATCATCAGACACCCACGATAAAAATTTTGGGGCAATTTCAGTCTCATCAAATGAGAGCATAGCAGATTACAGCCAATGATATTTCTACTTGCACCCACATGGACAAATTGTCTTGTACAAATCAGTCTATGACTTTGCTAGTGCCCTTGTCTGTAGAAAAAAATTATTATTATAATCTATTAATCAGATTCTGGATAATTCTAAATTTAAATTCAACAACTTTGGTAGGGTGGTGGGCCAAAATACTGCTAATTGGAAGAAACTAATAGAGATCCAATTACATAACTCTAGCTAAAGTAAGGCCTTGGTTCTGATGTTGTGTGTGAACAACTCCTTTTTCCTTAGATCTCCGCATGACCCTACTTTGTCACCAGGAGGCCTGATCCTGTTTGTCTCAAGCTAATACATCATACACTTTAGAAACAATATTGTGAGACTTGTCTGTACACTGAGACCCTAATTCTGTAAATTACCCTGGGGAAATTCTGATTCAGATGTGAGCTCCAAAATGAGGCCACTCTTGACTATTCGTGCATTCCACTTGGGAGAATTTCTGACTCATAGTTTATGCAAATAAGTAGAGCAGTGTTCCCATTGGTAAGAATTATACAAATAGAAAATGCTACAAGAAACTTATTAACTCTGGCAAAATCATTAATGATACCACCTCTATACTAGATGGAATACAGATTAGTCTCAATTTATTGGCACAAGTGGTAATGGACAAGTAGTAATGGACAAGACTTTACTCTAGAGTTCTCATTAGCTGATCATTATGACACTTGTACCATTGTTAATGATTTTTGCTGTACTAGGAACAATAAACAGACAAGGTAGAACAGGCTATATATCACTGTAAAGAAAAAGCTACTGGGTTTTCTAAAGCTGATCCTTATTCTATATTGGATTTGTTCTCTTGGCCTGAGCTGGGTAACTGGAGTTCTTGGTTCTGAAACAACTTAGAGGGACTGTTAATTGTTTTTGTTTTTGTCACATTGGTCATGATGCTGTTCTGTTGCATTCTTTCCACAGTCTTCAATGCTTTTGCACAGCCACTCTCTCATCCAATGGTAGGTATGATGATACAAAATATCAAGAACATCTTGCAATACCATTGAGTGTAGAGATAAAGGAACAACCCTAGGAGTGAATATCTGGATCTCTACCCTTCCCTGAATTGATCCCTCTTGCAAGCAAGAGAATGATCAAAAAGGGGTGGAGGGGGAGGTTGAGAGATTAAACATACAAATGAACAATAACCAGATCCACAACCTCTGCACCAACCAGCCCTGGAAGCCAAACCAGAATCTCTACAGCAACTAACCCAAAGTGGTCCATGACTGCTAGGCAGGGGCAGAATTTCAGCCATCTCAAAGAAGCTGAAACCCTTATTGCCACCACATGGTCTCAGATTCGGATCCTTGAGTGAACCCCAGTGTCACCTATGCAGTTAAAGTTTGAGCTCCCTCTCCATTTCTGGACCCTATAAAGTTATTTATCTTGAGAACTGATGTCTATGTTAAATATTTTCCATATCAATATTAACTGTCTACAGGAGAGGATATCTCTCCTCCATACTACCATCTTGACCAGAAGTCACAAACACACATACACTTACCTATACCATGTGCCCTCCCATAGCACAGAATAAAGAATCAGCAGTTAATCAGCCTCAAGTTTCTGCCTAGAATAATGATTTTATTTCAGCAAATAGTACTTTTATTTTTTCAGAGCATCGTATTCTACACATAAAGAAATAACTGAAGACATCTATTTTGGACTGAATGGCCAAAAACATTCATGAACAAAAACATGTAGCCCTGACAAGCATGGATCAGTGGGTTGAGTGTCATCCTGCAAAGTGAAAGGTCATCAGTTCAATTCCAGGTCAGGTCACATGCCTGGGTTGTGAGCCCAGTCCCCAGTTGGGGCGCATGCAAGGGGCAGCTGATCAGTATTTCTTTCACATATTGATGTTTCTCTCTCTCTTTCTCCCTCCCTTCCCTTCTCTCTAAAAATAAGTAAATAAAATATTTTTAATGTAAAAGTGCTGGATACATTTTGTAAACATCCTATAAAATCGCAAATACCTAGCAAATAAAAGAAATATTGAGAGACCAAAATGATAAGAAGTTCATGGTAGCTTAGGGCTTTGGTTTTATTAACTAAATATGGAGATCAGGAGGCAAACCTGAGTATACACAGAATAGGAAACTGCATCAGAGAACCCTTAAATAGATCTCAGCTACCCAAATATGACTTCATCAATAGGTAAACTGAAAGCACTCAGTCTTCACAGAGAAATGATAGGAATTTTTGTCTGTGTCTACCTTGTCTCTGAATGGAAGGTGAAATTAAGGCTCCTCTGAAAATTCACAGTGAAGACAGGGAATATATGTTTGACACTCAGATGACCCTTTGGGATAAGTAAGGGTCTCGGTCACTCCACAAAGTAAGCCTCTCAGACAGAGGTGCAAACCAAGGGTGGCCCTCGTGTGACTTTGTTTTAGAACTCACACTGTCTTTATGAAAAATGAAAGGAGGAAGTAAGAGAGGAAAGAAAAAGAAAAAAAGGAAAAGTGAAGGAAAAGAAAGGAGAGATAAAGGAAGGCAATCGGTAGCAGGGACAAAAGAGAGAGAGACACTGAGAATTTAGTTTAAAGGGTTCTCTGCTTGATAATGCTTCTAGGAACTTCCCACAGCAACCCAAGTCCTCTCTGAGAGAATGCCCCTTATTCCTATGCCTCAAAGTTCTTGCAGAAGTAAAGTTCTAATGAGTATAATGTCGCAATCCAAAGCAGAGACTTAGAAAACAAAACAACATAAATGAGAGATCTGAAAAAAGAAATAATAAAACCAGCCCCCTCAGACAATTAGAATATTCACCTCATCCATAAGGCTGTAAAGGTATATGTAAACTTTTCAAAAAATAAAAGAGGGAACAAATTTACCTAAGGAACAAGAAACCATCAAAAACAGCAAAGTACTTTTTAAAAAATTGGTTAAAATGAACATCAGGAGCTGTGCTATATAAGTATTTAAATAGGAATAGATTTTATGCATTTAAACAGATTAGAAACAGCTGAAGAGTTAGAGCAACCACCTATAATACATCATAGAAGAGCACAGACATAAAAATAATAAAAAGAGAACAAGAGTTTTTAGAGAAAACAGTACTAACATGTGGCTAGTGGAGTTCCAGAGGGAGGAAACAGAAAATGGAATGGCGCACAATACTTGAAGTGATTCATAATGAATGAAAATACTCATAAGTATGAAAATTATTCATTTATTCAATATATATTTTTGAGTGTCCTCTATAGAGCTGAGAGCATTCCAAAATGAGAGATATAGCAAAGAGCAAAACAGTTAAAAATCACTGCCCTCATGAGCTGACACTCCAGTGAAGAGAATACAAAGGATAAACAAGATAAATAAAGAGAATGCTCAGTATATTAAACACTGATGAGTGCTAAAGGTTAAGGGGGAAGGAGAAGGCTTGAGATTGCTATTTAGATGGTCTGCTCAGGGAAAGCCTCAGAGATGAAGCCTTTGAGTAATGGTCTGAAACAAGTGAGGAACCATGCGGTTAGGTGGGTAGAAGAGCAATTGTTAACTCTATGAGTATGCCTGTCAATTTTTAGGGAAAGCAGAGGCCAGAGAGCTGTAACAGAAGGAGCACAGGGAGAGTCAGTCTGACATAATGAGGCTGGGGAATCCAGATCATACAGAGCCTGTAAACTGATATAAAAACACTGGCTTTGACCCTGAGTGCAATGGGAGATGTTTGAGCAAAGGAATGACATGATCTGACCTAAGGTTTAACAGAACTCCCCTAGCTATTGTGTAGAGACTGCCTGAAAAAAAGGCAAAGCAGAGATGCAAGGAGACCATATACTGGTTTATAGTAATTCACTAAAAGGATAAAGGTGGTAGCATGGTGGTAGCAGGAGGTATGGTAAGAAGTACTATGTTCCAGGATATCCAGGTGGGATAGAGGTGATGTGTCAAAGAAAGACACATAAGGATAATTTTCATTGTCTTCGGCCTGAGCAGCAGGAAGGAATTACCAATTACTGTGATGGAAAACCCTTTGAAAGGATCAGGAATGGGGAAATAGGAGGAGCTCAAATTTGGACCTGAAGTTTGGATACCTATTTTTAGATTGACACATATAAAACTGACAGTGTCCAACCATTCTGACCTACAAATATGAAAAGTCTATATAGTTCGACTTAGATATCCAGGAGAAAATGCTGACAGTGCAGTTGGATGTTCATGGCAAAGGCACAGCAGGGAAACTTATATTAAGGAGCTACCAACCTACACATGGCCCTTCAAGTAAGAGAGTGATGGCTGATAGAAAAAAAGATAAAGCCAAGAACAGGGTACTGGGACATTCCAGCTGTCAGGATAAGGAGCAAATAGTTTAGAAGAAGGAGAAACCAGAGATAGACAGGAAGAGTGTGAGATCTAAGATGCCAAGGGAGAAAGTGCTCAAAGAAGAGAGTGGTTGCCTGTCTCAAATGCTCATGACTCAAGGGAAGAAAGAATTAACCACTAGATTTCATAATGTAGGGGGGGGGTGGTCATTGGTGACTACCATGAGAGTGTTTACAGATGACTAGCATGGACAGAAGTCTGGTTAGAATGGGTTCAAGAGAGAGTGAGAGGAGAGAAATTAGAGAATGCAAGTGTAGTTGCCTGATTCAAGGGTTTTAGTGTATAAGGAAGGAGAAAATTGATGTACAAACTAGAGGAGAAAGTCATGTCAAAAAAGTTTTTGTTTAAGACGGAAGAGTTTACCTCTCAATTATACATTGAAGATACTGATTCAGTAAAGGCAGCTAACATTTGATGGTGCTGGACAGAGATAGGATAATTCTAGAGTGATGTTCTTAAGGAGGTAACATGGAATGAGATCAATTGGACAAGTGAAGGAAGTAACCTTTGCTGGGAGCCCAGATATTTCATCCATGGGAAAAGGAGAGAAGGCAGAATATATAAACCCCAGTGGAACTTGGTGAGATGTATAAGAATTATAAGAATTTGTAGAAATATTTTATGATTGCTTCTATTATCTCAGTGAAAAGGAAGCAAGGTGACCATCTAGGAGAGAACATCAGGGGTGAGGCGCTGGAGATTCACAGAGACAGGAGAAAGCATACAATGTTCATCTAGAACAAGAGAGAGTGAATGAAATAGAGCACTATAGTAAGATCACTGAGCAGCATTTGGAGCCCACTTGAGGTTAATGATCATGAATGTAAAGTGAGACTGATCAATGGAATTGAGTATTTTTCTCCATCCCCATTCAGCTGCATAAGTGCAAGCACAGAGTAGCAGATATATTAACCAGGAAAGTAGGAAAGAAGAAAGGGAGCTGAATCTTCATTAACTGTGGCAATGATTACAAGGACTGTCCATGGAAGTTAAGTTCTGGGTAAGGAGGGAAATGAGGACCTGATGGTGTCAGTTTCAGTGGGAGAGTGGTAGGATCCTGGGTTTGTCCAGGGGATGGAAGGTCCAATACAGTGTGACTATTTAAAGGCCTGCACTAGAAAGTTAGGAGGGGGTGCTACAAAAATAAAATGTTTGAAATTGTGATTATGGAGGAGTTACAATTTGGAGTAATGACAAAATAAAGAGTATGAGTCAATGAGATAGGAGGGAGGACAAAATTGTTGAAGGGAAAGAGAACTAAGAGGCCAAGATTTGGGAAGAGGAGATCCATGGGAAATTAAAATCATGGCAACTTTTGCCAGGTGTAGAATGTGTGAGAATTATAGTGAATCAAGTGCTAAAGTCTTTAAAACTATGATAGAGACATTTGCCACACATATATTTGATACATGACCGATATAGAGCATGTCTGAAACCCATTTTTTAAATATTTTGTTTCTTTACATATTGTGGTTACATTATAAAGGCCAGAGAGAGAAAGTGATGAGATAGTTAAGTGGGGAAAGCCATTTGAAATAAAATGTTCAGCAATGGCCTTTTTGAGAAGGTGCTGAGCTGGTTTTTGAAGAAACCACCTGTGCTATAAACTGGTGGAAAAGTCAAAATTCAACTTTTAAGTAAAATATCAGACTGAAGATAGAAACATTTCAAAGAATAAGATATAAGAATGACCCTGGCTGGCATAGCTCAGTGGATTGAGTGTGGGCTGTGAACCAAAGTGTTGCAGGTTCGATTCCCAGTCAGGGCACATGCCTGGGTTGCAGGCCACAGCCCCCAGCAACCACACATTGATGTTTCTCTCTCTCTCCCTCTCTCCCTCCCTCCCTCCCTTCCCTCTCTAAAAATAAATAAATAAAGTCTTTTAAAAAAAAGAATGACCAATAAGCATATGATAAAATGATGTACCTTGATTAGCATTCAGAAATGAAAAATGAAAACAGTGAAATAGTATTTTAGTATACCAGGATGGAAAATCTTTAAGAGCTGGCAATAAGAAACATTTGCAAGAATGTAATGAAACAGAAATATGCTCAGTTCATAGAAGCGTAAATGGTGAAAAACACTGTGGGAAAAAAAAGAGGGAAGCATTACCTGTTAACTTGAAAAGGCATACATAGTACCAATTAGCAATCCACTCCTAGGTGTATACAATAAATATGAGTAAAGGGTCCATGATTTAAAACCAGATAAGTCTTCATTTGATTCCTACATCTAACACAAACTAGTTATTTAATTTTGAATAACTTTACTACTCTGAGCTTCACCTGTTGTGAAGATTGAAATAGATCTTTTTTTTTTTTTCAAAGAGGGCAGGAGGAAACTTTGGAGATGGTAGATATGTTTACGGTATTGACTGTAATGATATCAGGGACATATACTTATTTTCAAACTCAAGTTGCATACATTAAATATATACAGTTTCTTGTATGTCAAACATGCTTGCTTTTTTTAAAAAAATCATTTTTTGAACATTCAATAAAATGGTGGATATCTAATAAGTGTTCAATAAAATTATTGTATTATATTAAGATTGTTTTAATTATATTGATATTATTAACAGTTTTATAACAGCCTTAACCTTCAGGAAGAAACTGCCACAAATGTTTTACTTTAGTGTTAAAATAGAAATTTTCTTAAAGAGAAATTAATATTTTCCATTTAACCTGAAATTAACAAGCATTAAAGGAATTTCATGGAGCATTGGGTGGGTCCATTTTATGCTGGAAAAGGAGTGGTATATTTGAGTTTTCTTTTCTCTAGAATCCCTGAAATCACAGACAAACATCACTAAAGGTAATATTTGAAGTTCTAGTATCATTTTGTCTTCCCCTAAGAATGAGTTACACAAGTGTTCTGCCCCCTAGAGGCCTACAGAAGTATTTCCTTACAGTGGCCCACCAACCACAGCCGCCGCCATTGGGTGGCAAAGATACCGCGATTTCCACGGGGCGGAGCCTCTGAGGGGGCGGAGCTTCGCGTGAAGTTTTGACACTGGTTCCCGGGCGTCACTTGCAACCACTTGCGGGCACGCGTCAGCGTGAGGAGCTAAAGGTTCGAAAAAGATTCGTGGGTTTTCTACAAGCTGGAATGCCGGCCTCCCGGCAAGCGACCCTCAAGCTCTAAGGACTCGCCCCCCTCCCCCCACCTCACCTGTCATCGCGATCTGTCACTGAGTGACACTCGCCCTGAACCAGGCCCAGAGGGCGCCACCTGCAGCTCCATGGACGTGATGGCCTGCCGGGTCCTCAGCCCCAGGGCCTATCCTGCGCCCTGGTGGGGACCGCAGCCAGGACGACCTGACTCCGCCAAGCACCACTGAATCCAGGAGCCCGCGGGCCCCAACCCTGGGACTGCGCCCAGCCTGCAAGATCCGGCGGGGCCTCCGGCTACGGGCACGCTCACGTCCTTGGTGGTCCAGGCTCTGGACTGTGCTTTGCAGCTGCCCCTGGACGACATCTACTCTGTGCTGGAGCCCGAGCCAACGTTGGTCCTGCAAGTCTCTGGGAGTGGTTGCGGGGGCACACACTTATGCTGACCCCGGGCCTTCCTGGGTTTCGGAGACGAATACTTGGGAGGGCAGCCTGACAACCCGGAACCCGACGCTCTCCTGGACGCTCCCCGGGAAGATGTCGCCGTCCTGCAGAGATTCTTCTGTGCTTGTGTCCCAAAGATCACCATCCAAAAAGAGGCCTAGGATGAGGACTGGGACCACGAGTTCCTACCTCCTTGGATGGACGCTGCAGCAAACGCCGTCGCTGGGTTTCGCCGGTCAGCTAAAGGGGTGATCGGCCCCAACATGCACAGTCCCACCAGAGCGCCCTTGCCTCAGGCCTCCACCCCTAGTACATTGAGATGCTCACCTAGTCCCTACGTTAACCTGAACTTCCACATTCTGGAGCCCTTCCCCAGCTCACCGCTCCAACCTCTCCCTCGGTCTCGGAGTCCAGGTCCGCACGTGCGACCCCAGAGCCCTCCCGGTCCAGCACGCAAGGCCCAGAGATGCTTGTTTCAGGAATGAACTACCTTCTCTCCCCCCCCCCCCCCCCCCCGCCACACACACACAATTCTAGCTACCCACTTCGAGTGCCCATAGGATTTCCAACGTGGTTTATCCTACAACCTGGAAACTGAGCACTTCAATCGCAAACAGTTCCCTCCCCGCAGACTGGCTATACTACGCAAATGAAGACGTAAGAGAAAGCAGATTCTAGACTTCACCTTTCAAATAGAAAACTCTGTCCAGGAATACCAGACAATGTGTTTTCATACGTCTGGGCTTTTTTACAAGATCACTCCCAGGCACCTCCATTCCCCTTCGTTTTAATCAGTTATTTTCCCTCAAACTCTACTCCATCCCCATATTGTTACTCCTATTTCTCCCAAACCAAGAAATCACTGGATCTCTCATGTTTTTATTTTCTTTGTACGTTTTCCCATTAATTTATTCTTGGTCATGGCTTTTCTCTTTCTTGATGCGTCCAGCTGCTATTCTGGAAAACTGCAAAATAGTATAATGGTTACTTGACATAAAGCGTGATGTTTGTTCATAGTTACCTCTTAACCTGCTGAAGTTCTCTTCCAGCTGTTCACTTTTCATTATGAATAGCTGTTGCATTTTATCAGATGTTTCAAACATGTATTTGGGATATATGTTTCCTTTTAAAAATCTGTTCATCTGGTGATTTTAACCTAGAGGGTGATGTAAAATGTTTGCATTTCTGCCATTCCATATTATTTCATACCTTTTAAATTCTACCCCAAGCTTTTTCCTATGTAAACCAAACTTCTAACTTTTAAACATCATATTCACTTCACATTTTTATAAAAAATAAAATACTATTGGTCAAACTGAAGTCAACATTTTATTTTTTTAATATCAATACTATTTAGATTTACCAACATGCTTTACCAATTCTTCTCTACCTTTTTACTCTTACATTCTGCTCTTGAAGTCTAGCCACAATTTTCTTCTTGCTAAAGTATATTCTTTAATAATTCTTTCTACCCTGTCCAATGCATGGTAAACGGTCTTGGTTTTGTAAACTGAACATGTTTTTGTGTGGTAAATTCTCGTAGTCTTACATGTATGAAAATGTTTTATTGCTTATTCATTAATTATAACATGATGTTTAACTAAATATGTTTGTCCATTGCTATGCTATTTTGTTGCTTTAGAAAGCAAAAAGTCTACTAATCAATGTTATTCCTTCTAAATTTAATTTGGCTCTTCATTTTAGCATATTTTAAAATGTTTCTTTTCCTTCGAGGTCCTATAGTTTTATTATAATGTCTCTGGGTAAATTCTATTTTTATTCAGCTAGGTAGAATTTGATTAACTATCATTATGGGAAATTATTTCTTGGCTGAAATCCCACAAAATCTTAGGCTCTATATTTTGGAATACTCCACACACCTCCATCTCTGGAAATCCTATCAGGTATAGCATATATAAGGTAGTATTCAATCTCCCATTGCTCTTAACATCTTGGCATCATGTGTATATGCCTTAATTCCAGCTTTCTTTATTCTTTAACCCAATTAACTAACTTTATTAACTGTCTCCAGTATTCTTGTATATTTCTATTAAAAGTTTTCATTTGAAGATTATATATTTTTTTTTCTTTTCAAGATTTTTACTTCCTTCATCTTGTTTCAAACTTCTCCAGTTAGTATTATAAACTCCTGTTTTTGTTTCATGGAAGGTATTCCATCCTTTATATTTTGAAATTTTTTAACATTAATTAATACCTCAGTTAATTCAATTTCCTCGCAGGTAAAATCTATTATTTCATTTTAATCACATTGGATTGACTCATGTGGTTTGTTGCCTCAATTTTCATTAGTGGTTACATTTTGAGTGGGAATTCATCTTCTGTATTCCACAGTTATAATTTTTAGTTTCCACTTCTTAGTGGACCACAACTCAGCACCAAGGCTTTTGGGATTCTTTTAACTTGTCTCTGTGGAAAGTCATAGGTCTAATCCCCCAAGCAATCACACAGTGGCCGTTTTTAGTTTCAACTTGGCTTTCCTTGATCAACCACAGGCACTGCCATAAAACAGCACTCAGTGCCTCTTCAAACTCTGATGACTGGCAGTAGGCCAATTTTCAGCGCTCTCAAAGGAGCAGAAATCCCATTAGTCTCAATGCCACAAGTACACCAAACATCAGCTGTCCGTTCAGAAACTGGATTTTCTATCCTATTTCTTGGTCCTGGAGGTAGGTGTCTTGCTTTTTGATGTAAATGTCTATGTTTAATATGAATTAATATTTTCTATCTCTGCTTCCAGTAGAAAGAATCCCCCTGTACTACCATCTTGTCCACAATTCCCACCACAACTCAGCCATCCTTCCTCCTTTCCCCATAACATATCAATTAATCAGTCCCAAATCCCAGCCAAAGTATCTGATTATTCTGAAGAGAGAAGATAACCCTGTTTGAAAAGATGCCTTCAACTGCAAAAGCCTCATTATCTATACTAGAAATAACTGAGGACATTGATTTTCAACAATATCTGAACCAAATAGTCCAAATATCCTCAAGAACAACACTCTTAAAACTGATGTATAAAAATTATTTTAACATTTTTAAAGGCATATCTCAGTAAATGTATCAGAAATCCTCCAATGCCAAAAATGATGACATGTCACAAATCCAGAGAGAAAAGTGGATTCCTCCAATAGGTAATCTAACAAGCAAAAGAAAAAATTCATAATACAAAAGGAAATGGGACTTAAATTTATCTTAAACATATCAAGTCTTAAATTTACCTTGAAGATATGTAAGTCCAGATTACACAGGAGTAGTACAGGATGGAGATACACCAGTGTTTTGGAATAATCACCTAAGTGTTCAAAAGACCTAAGTGTATTTTGAAATCAACAAGAATTAGGATGGCACCATTATGGAAGAGAGTAACAGTAACCCAAGAGTAAACATACTTAAGGAGTGTGGGAGACGAGCTCTGGAGTTGGAAAGAGGATAAAGCACTACACCAAGACGGAATAGAGGGTGTCTATGCTCTGATGACAAGAAATTCAGGAAGAATAGAGAAATGGTTGGAAAGCGTCAATAAGGAGCAAGAAAAATCCTACTAATCATACATCATACCTCATACATCATACCTCCAGCAATTAGCAGTAAGGGTATGGGAGAGAAAACAGCCTTCACTTGAGAAGCCTTCACAGAAAACAGTGTACTCGGAAGAAGCAGGTTTCGATTTTAACATAAAGTTAAAGGGAAGGTGAAGATTTTTGAGTTTTGTGATTGGCTATGAGCCTCAGAGGGCAGAATTAAAAGATGTAGAAGATAAAGATAGGAGGTAGTGAGAAAATACCATGTACTGAATATCTGAAGATTTGAATCTGAAATCTGAGGGATGAACAGATTCCTACCATGAGCAAGAATAAAGGGCATGAGGAGATTAGTCTCCATGACGCTATGGCAGACAGAGGTGGCAAGACTTCCAGCACTGAAGGGTAAAGGGAGCATATTTCCAAGAGCATACAAAGTTCTGGAACATATTATAGTATGTTCCGGAAACACAACTTTCTTCTTCATTCAGGAAGCACAACTTCCAAGGTTGATACATTTAAAAATATATATTTAATATCTATATAATATATATTTTAAAATATATTTTATATAAAATATATATTCATATATTATATGAACTTCATGTTTGTAAGCCCACCAAACACCAAATTCAAAGAGAATAATTTTTATATACAGAAAGAAAAGACAACTGCAATGAAAAGGCACATCACACAGATGTTATATGAATGGCCATACATATATGAAAACCTCGTGAGAAATACAACAAATACATAATGAAAATCCATTTTACACCATCAGATTGAAAAATGCTTAGAAATCTAGCCATACTAAGTGTTGTCAAGCATGTGGTACAAAGGGAAACTTACCCACAGATACAGAAATATAAATTAGGATAAATACTTAAGAAAGCAGTTTGGCCTTATCTATTATTGTTGGGGTGCCACACACTACAACCCAACGATGCCACACCTGGATTTTCTGTACTAAGCATATAGGTAAAAAGTCAAAGATCTCTGTTTTAAAGTTAAACATGTCAGTACTATATAATTCTCAAATTCAACACATACCAAGTATTTAATTTTGTAAAATCCCCTTCTCTCCTCTGATCTTCACCAATGAGGACTGAATAAATTAATTTTTAAGCACTCAATGTAATACAAGTCAGGTAGCAAGTTTGAATATAAAAAGTTAATCTTATGATAAATTTTGCTACTGTTTTAATTACCACAGCCAGACCTCTCACACAAAAAAATGTAATTTAACTTGAATATTTTAAAAGCGTTTCTATTTTTAAAAAATTGCATTTCTACTTTCTCTCCTGAATGGAAAGAATTTCAAGAACCATTTGCATTAGGAGTGATGGGAGATGGAGTAAAGGCTTTTCATAGCGTCCAGGAAAAATCTTAGAAGACATTAGACATACGCTACCTCTAAAAGTAAGCAAGCAATTTATGAGATTGTGTTTTGGCTATTTTTTCCCCTCACGAATAAAGGGCACGGGGCCCCAAACGAGCACCCAAGGCGCATTCCCCTACACTTCCTAGAAAACCTACCCCACCAAGGCACCAAACCTGCTGCTCCTTTTGGCCGGAGGCGGGGCTTAGAGTGAGACGCAGGTCACCTGACAGCTCACGTCGTTAATCACCCCGCGCTTTCGGGTCCGCGAAAGGGGTGGAAAATTCTAAAGCTCGAGGCCAAGCCCTGGCCCCTCAAGGCTCTCCTAGAAACTGAAACTGCGGGCTTCCCAGTAGATGACCCCCCCCCCCTCCGAGCTCCAAGGACTCGCCCCGCGACCCGCGGTCCTGAGCCCCACCCGCCCCCGGCCCGCCTCACCTGTCATCCAGACCTGTCACTGAGTGACACTCGCCCTCTGCCCGGCCCAGAGCGCGCCGCCCGCAGCGCCATGGAACTGATGGCCAGCCGGCTCCTCAGCCCCAGCCCCTATCCTGCGCCCTGGTGGGGACCGCAGTCCGAAGGTCCTGGCTCCGCCAAGCGCCGCCGAATCGAGGAGTCCGCGGGCCCCGACTCCAGGACTGCGCCCAGCCTGCAAGATCCGGAGGCGGACACGCTCACGTCCGTGGTGGTCCTGGCTCCGGGCTGTGCTCTGCAGCTGCCTCTGGACTACGTCGACCTGGTGCTGGAGCCCGAGCCAACGTCGGTCCTGCAAGTGTCTCTCGGGGGGCACACCCTCATGCTGGTCCCCCAGGCCCTGTTGGAACTCGGCGCTCTCCAGGGCGCTCCCCGAGAGGACTTCGCAGTCCATCGGAGATTCTTCTGCGCATGTGTCCCAGAGATCGCCGCCCCAAAAGCGGCCTATAGCCAGGACGCGGACCCCGGGTTCCTGACTTGTCCTTGGGTGGACGCCGCGTCAGGCTGCGTCTCTGGGTTCCGCCCCTAACCGCACAGCCCCATTAGCGAGCCCTCGCCTCAGGCCGCCACCCCTAGTCCATTGAGACGCTCGCCTGGTCTCTACGTCAACCTGGACTTCCACCTTCTGGAGCCCTTCCCCAGCTCACCGCTCCAACCTCTACCTCCCTCTCCGAGTCCAGGTCCTCACGTGCGACCCCAGCGCCCTCCGGGTCCCGCGCGCAAGGCCCAGAGACGCCTGTTCCAGGAATGAACTGCCCCACCATCCCTTGCCACCCGGCCCCGGGGCTAGTGATCTACCAAGACTCCTTGTAAGCACTTAACCACCACTCAGAGATGGAGCATCTTGATTCACAGACAGTGAGCAGCTATAGTTTTTGTTGGCCTTGTTAGTTTTGTTTTGTTTTTAGTTTTGTTTTTTTAAGTAAAATGCCTTTTTTTTAAGATTTTATTTATTTTATTTTTAGGGAGGGAAGGGAGGAAGAGAGAGAGAGAGAGAGAGAGAAACATTAATGTGCGGTTGCTGGGGGTCATGGCCTGCAACCCAGGAATGTACCCTGGCTGGGAATCGAACCTGGGACACTTTGGTTCCCAGCCCGCGCTCAATCCACTGAGCTACGCCAGCCAGGGCTGAGTAAAATGCCTTAATCCGTAGCAGCAAAAAACAGACTCTAGTAAGGACCTTTAGCAAAGAGCATAGACCACATATAGCCAACCTTGGATTTTTAGGTCCCTCACCTGTGCTGGTAAGCAGCTGTTTTTTCCACATCTGTCACCTTCAGCCAACTACATTCTTGTTTCACCCCTCATACTCAGACACACTGTTGCCTCAGACTCACCTCAATTTTTTTCCAAATTTATATTTTTCCCATCACCTCCCCCATGCATTTCTTCTTTCTCTCCATTCCAAGGTTATTTCTTCTTCTTTTTTGTAGTTATGAATTTGCCTGTATATTTCCCTAATGTTCTTTGAGGAGCTTCTGAACAGCAATTTTTTTATCAGCAATATTTTTAGCATATGCAATATTTATTAGGAAGAGCCTTGTGAAAGAGAAGCAAAATAAACAGCAGTGGTCAGAGGGAGAAACTGAGGTACTACAGGTTCAGTGACAGCCTCAGCCAACCTCACTGGGAGCTCTGGGGTTAGAATGGCTGGTCAGAGTTGTCCCAGGTTAGGCTGAAACAGCCCAATTCCCTCATTCATCAGTGTGAAAGACCAGGGAGGGGCCTTGGTCCTGGTTAAGGCAGGCTTTCTCAGCTGAGACAATCTCTAAAGGGGGTGACAGTTGAAGGCTTTCTGTCCGTAGCACTCCTAGCAGTTACGGGAACAACTCTCAGTGAAGAAGAATCTGGGCAATGCATCACTCTGCCCATCACATCTCTGTGATATTGGTTATGTCTTGACATTCATCTCCATTTATTCTGGTCTTTAATTTTGACTAGAAATGAATTAATTATAATATTCTTCATATAAGCCTTGAATATTTGGGTACAGTCTTATCACCAGTTTTCTTTTTCCATTTCTTTTTGCCTTTCTAACACCCTTTCCCTGAACCTGGTCAATCAGGATAAATGGTTATTGAATAAATAAGTGAATCAATGTCACACATGTGACATTGTCATGTGACAGATGTGATGCCTTGGACTTCTAGGGATATTTCTAAACTTAGAATATAAAACTAGTAAAAACAATAGTTAAGCTATGATACTGGTTTGTTACAGAAGCAGTTTATGCAATGCCATGTTCTCCTGTACTTTCACAATCAAATGGGTATTCTTAATCATGGCAGTCTGGGCTTTGCCTGGGTTCCCCTTCATAGTAATAAGAACTCATACTCACTACAACACACTCAGCTTCACATTTGGATATTTGATCTGATTTATTATTGAGCATTTTTACATGCTTATAAGCCCACCACCCAGAATTTCCAGGCATTATTTCTTAACACTATTTTCGTAATGTTGTTTTGCTATAAAGAATTTTTACAGATAATGTAATCATAGCCTTTGATCCCCATTTCCTGTCCCCTCCCCACCATTGCCAGAAGATTCTCATCATATCATGAATTTGGTGGGCATCATGCTACATGTACAAATTATAGATATAAATAATCAATATTTATGTTGCTGTGTTGACAATCAATTTTACATAACTGGCATCATATTCTTCAGTTTACTTTTTTCCTCAACTTTATTTTTGAAATTATCACTTATAAATATACATATGATTCATTTCTCCTAAAGATTTCAGCTTCCATTATATGAATATACCATATTTTATTCACTAATTTATTAATAGATATTTGTCTTCACAGTTTTTAGTATTACAAACAATACTATAGTAGACATCCTCACACTTGTCATTGTATACACCTGAGGAGGAGTTCTTCTGCAAAATACACCTAGAAGTTGTACTGATGGGTGGCAGGATATGTACATTTACACTTTTATTAGATATTACCAAATTGTTCTCTAGAGTGGTTGCAACAGTTTAGCCTCTAGCAGTCTTTCCCCACACCATCTCACCAAACTTGAAGTTGTTTGCCAATGGTATCTTATTTTTAGATGAGATTGGGCGTGTTCAGGGTGGTATGGCCATAGACAGTATCTTATTTTTTAAAGTTGTAATTTCCTAATTACTGGTAAGATAATGCAATTTTTCATGTGTAATGAGAATAATATTTTAAAAGTAGTTTCAGATATATGCTCATACTTTGCAAATCTCACTGTCTTTCAATTTATTACCCACCAAATCTAGTAGCTTTAACCTTTTCAGGGGTGGAGGACAGGTACTGCCTAGATTAAAGCAGTTAGCTTTCAGGCTGGAGTTTCAAAGCTGACTCTTTTTCATTCATTAGTAGGCACGTATCATGAGAATCGAATTTTCTCCAGGAAGAAAAATTACAACTTAATTTCTTAAGCAATCTTTAAATCTCAACAGCCAAGTTTGGAACATAGATTTTTAACATAAGTCATCATCAGAGAGAACTGAGAAGTTCTAACTGGGCAAGAATGGAAAGAGGAAAGACTAGAGAATTTAAGCATTCACAACTCACATGTATCATGACTTCAGGCTTCTTTGAGTAAAAATCCTTATCATTAGTTGAAGAGAAGGACAAGAAAAAGGATCCATCTTGAGGAGAAGCAAGGGAAGAAGGAAGGAATCCAAACAGGTAACATTTACAAAAAGCTGCCTGTGGTATTTGAAGGAGAATTAGAACCGAAAATGTCTGAGATTCACTTATCTGGAAAGTTTATAGTGTACATGCTCCCCATTCCCCAACCCCAAATGCCCCCTGTACCAATGAGGTGGGGGCTCGTAAGGAAGATGAAGTCAGTTATGTAAAACAAAGTTTTCTTGCCCTGGCTGGCATAGCTCAGTG
Organism: Phyllostomus discolor; assembly: GCF_004126475.2. NCBI lineage: Eukaryota > Metazoa > Chordata > Mammalia > Chiroptera > Phyllostomidae > Phyllostomus > Phyllostomus discolor. The sequence goes on along the minus strand of NC_040909.2, from coordinate 34,991,602 downwards.
GATTGAGCACGGGCTGGGAACCAAAGTGTCCCAGGTTCGATTCCCAGCCAGGGTACATTCCTGGGTTGCAGGCCATAACCCCCAGCAACCGTACATTGATGTTTCTCTCTCTCCCTCTCTCTCCCCCTCCTTCTCCCTCTCTGCCCTCTCTAAAAATAAATAAATAAAATCTTTAATAAAAAATAAAGTTTTCTTTATACAACTGAATACAAATAGGTTTAATGACACATTTATTTCTATTTATTATCGGTTTATATCCTTGATTCCTTTTGCTATTATACCTATTAGACTTCTCTCCATTTGAAATTGTTTATATATTAAAGATACTAATGCTTTGTTTTATATGTTATATTTTCTTTTAATATGTCACTTGTTTGTAAGTTGTTTAATTGTAGAGACCTTTATAATTCTCATAAAGTGAAATTTTAGAATCTTTTAGAATTTGCATTTTTCCCCAAGAAAAAACATAATGATATTTCCTACACTCTCTTCTGACAATTTTGAAGACTTGGGGTTTTTTTTTCAAATTTAGATATTTAATCTCTGGGGATTTTATTTTGTGTATAGTTTGAAGTAGGGATTAAATTTTCTTCAAATTAAAAGCCATTGCCCCAAAATCAATTATTGAATCATTTATCCTTTATGATTGATAATGTCAATTCTTTTCTATACACATTTCCACCATGATGGCAAACTAAAGACAATTTTAAAGAAACAAAAAAACTGACTTTGCCACCAGTAGACACTCTCTTAAGGAAATTCTAAATGATGTACCTGAAACAGAAGGATAGTGATCCCAAGGTGAACGTTCTGAGAAACAAGGGCAGAAATAAGAACAAAAAGAGTGGTATATATGTTGGTGATGAATCTAAATGAATAATGGCTGACTAAACCATTAATAATATTGTAAGGTGATAAAAAGCAAAGTAATATTAAAATATATGCCAGCCATCAAGAGAATGAGAAGACAAGTCTCAGACTGAGAGAAAATATGTGTAAAAGATAACTGAGAAGAACTATTTGCCAATATTATACAGAAAACTCCTAAAACTCAATAATAAGAAAAAAAGCAGTTCTAAGACAAGTTCACAGTGATAAATGCCTATGCTAAGAAACGAGAAAAATCTCAAGTAAATAACCTCCCTTTATACCTCAAGGAAGTAGAAAAAGGAGAACAATTAAGCTCAAAATTAGTAAAAGAAAGGAAATAAGGATCAGATCATAAATTGATGAAATAGAGGCTAAAAAGATATTAGAAAAGAAATCAATGAAACAAAGAGCTGTTAAAAAAAAAGATAAACAAAGCTGACAAACCCTTAACTATATGCACCAAGAAAAAAAAAGATGACTTAAAAAGTAAAATCAGAAATGAAACAGATGTTACAAATAGTACCACAGAAATACAAAAGATCATAAGAGACTAGTATGAACAATCACAGGCAAAAAAATTGGACAACCTAAAAGAAAAGGATAAATTCCTAGAAACATACAACCTACCAATACTGAATCATGAAGAAACAGAGAATCTGAAAGGCCAATTACTAGTAAGGAGCTTGAATTAGTAATCAAAAATCTCCCAACAAACAGAAGTTCAGAACCAGATAGCTTCACTGGTGAATTCTACCAAACATTTAAAGAATATAAATCCTTCTCAAACTCTTCCAAAAACTAGAAGAGGACATCTTACTTCCAAATTCATTTTATGAGGCCAACATTACCCTAATACCAAAACCAGACAAGGATGCCACAAGAAAAGAAAATTTTAGGCCTATATCCTTCATGAGCATAGATGCAAAAATCCTCAACAGAATATTATCAAACAAAATTCAACAATACAATAAAATGATCATACACCATGACAAAGTGGGATTTATTTCAGAGATGCTAGTATGGTTTAACATTCACAAACCAATCAATCTCTCTTGGGGCCTCACTGTCCCCATCTGTTAGATGGCAAGTATCAGGCTAAATTTCCAAGGTCTATCTCTTGAGGTTAAATTTCCAAGGTCAGCTCTATCTCTTGAGGTTGAAGCCCAGAAACATCCATGACAGGTAACAGTAGAGGGTGAAAAATGCAGAAGAAACAGCAAGAAAGGTACAAGAAGGGGAAAGAGGGGCAATGTCACCTGACAACTCCCTCTCAGCCTGACTCTCCCAGGTGTCACCTCTCCCAGGAAGCCTTCCCTGAACCCTACCCCCATGGCACTCTTCCAGGCTCCGCTTTAGCATGCAGCCAGGGTCCAGATCACAGCCTGGCCCTGGCTGAGGGAATACTGGTGAAGTGAAAAAGCAAACTTTTAAGGGAGAGAATACGTAAACCTAAGTGTGCTGTCTCTGTGGGGCCAGCAGTGCTGGGAAAGTCCCCTAAAACTGAGCTGACCTGGTGTGTAAATCAATGCTGTATGAGTGTAGAAGAATGAGATGGAGAAAGAAGGACAAAGACTGGGCAGATGCCTCCCCAGAAAGGGGCTTGGGAAGGGGCAGACCAGCTGCCCCTTGCCTGGTACTATGAGTAATGCCAGGGGCTAGAGCCCAGAGGAAGATTCCAGAAATAAAGTTTTGGATGTATGCTAAGTACCTTCATCTAGGAGTTAAGGTTTGGAGGGAAGCATGAAGAAGCCAAAAAACCAAAGAGAATAGAGGAGTTTGTGAAGATACTTCTTGACCCCCATCCCCAACTCTGCACCTTACTAACTCCTGCTCAGCTTACTAGCCTCTGATCCCCAAACTCCCAATGTGGTTCTTCCCCCTCCTGTCATCATAATTTTAGTTAAATGACTATTTACATTTGATTGCTTTTCCTTACAGGGTTTACTTTGAGAGGACAAGGACAATGCCCTGCGTGCCAGTGAATGGTCAGTCCCAGCCCCAACCGTTGGCCAGGCATATGGTAGGTACTCAGGAAATTTTTGTCAAATACAAGACTGAATGTGAAAGAGCAGAGGTGGTGGTCTGGAAACCTCCAGAAGCAAGGCAGTCCTCTCAGGGCCCCAGTGGAAGTTGCCCTGCTAAGGATGGATGAATAGGGACTGTCATATAGACTGGCCTCCCCAACCACATTGACCATGCGGTTTGGCCCCAGATCCACCTACAGAGGGCAAAACCAGGCTGACAGACCCTTGTCTTGAATCACTCAACATGCTCCAAGAGTGTGTCAGTGAATCTTTGCCCTGGTTTGAGGGCTGAGCCAGCAGCCTTAAAGGAAGCTTGGAAATTGCTTCAACCAGCTTGCCCTCCTGGGTCCTGACATGATGCCGGCCTGTTTTCCCGCCCTCTACTGTGGTTTGGTGATTAGGAAGCTTGCCTGTGGCTCATTCTCCAGCACACAAGCCCAAATGAGCCACATTCTTCCTCCAATTCGCACATGGAACCAAAACATCCTGGCCCTGGTTTTACTTTCCCTCTTCAGCCTTTGCGCTTCCCTGACTGAGGGTCCTTCTGAAATCCTAGAGGTTTGTTCCCAAGTGGTGTATTCCATATACAGCCTGAAGTGGGATTATAGTAGAGATAAATAAAAGATTAGTTTCCAAGTTTTGGGACTAAATAAAGGATCAGATTCTTGGTGATTGGGAGATAAAAGGAATTTTTGGGTTTGTTCATAGATGAACCAATTCAGAAGCAGTTTGGGGCAGTGGGTGGGACCAGGAGCTCAGTTTTCCCTGGGGTTTACTTGTGTGTCTCCCTCACTACCCACCCTGGCCATCTGGTTTCACTTCTGAAACAGGCTGAGCAAGATAGAGCAGCAGGGAGCCCAAGCTAAGAGGCTGGTTAGAGTCTCTGACCAGGCTGGTTATTGAATCAGGGGTGGCTGACTATGGCTGGCCCTTCCACTGGATTCAGAGGGTCTTCTGTGTCCCACTGAAGTGTCATGTTCAGGTAACACTTCCCTTCTCTGGAAGATATTTGCATGACAATCATAACTCTTTAGAACATCACTAACAACCTAGGATTAAGCAAAAGCAGCCCTTTGGCATTGGATATACTTACTCTTGTTTTTTACCAAGTTTAACAGCTTTGTCTGTTATGCTTGTCCCTAGGGCCTGACAGATTTGGTTCAGCAAGTTAGAAGGTAGAGTAGAGAAGATGCCCTGAAGCAAATACAGTTGAATATTTGAATGGGAAGAGGGCACCATAAAAAAAAAGACAAGGATGGGAATGCACACTGGTGTAGACACTGGAAGACAGTATGGAATTTCTTCAAAAAACTAAAAATGGAACAGCTTTTTGACCCAGGAATTCCACTGCTGGGATTATACCCTAAGAATCCTGAAACACTAATTCAAAAGAACCTATGCACCCCAATGTTCATAGCAGTATTATTTATGATAGCCAAATTCTGGAAACAACCTAGGTGCCCATCAGTAAATGAGTGGACCAAAAAACTGTGGCACATTTACACAATGGAATACTACATAGCACAAAGAAAGAAGGAGCTCCTACCCTTTGTGACAGCATGGATGGAACTGGAGAGCATTATGCTAAGTGAAATAAGCCAGGGGTTGAAAGACAAATACCATATGATCTCACCTATAAGTGGAACCTAATCAACAAAACAAACAAGCAGACAAGATAGAATCAGAGACATTGAAATAAAGAACAAACTGACAGTAACCAGAGGGGAGGTGGGAGGGAGATAACAGGGGTGGGGGGGAGGGAAAGGGTCGCCAAGGAACATGTATAAAGGACTCATGGACAAAGCCTAAGAGGGGCTAGGATTGAGGTTGGGAAGTGGGGACAAGTGGGTGGGGGAAGTGTGATGGGAAAATAGAGATAACTGTATCTGAACAACAATAAAAATGATAAAAAAGAAAAAGACAAGGAGAAAAAAATTCAAGAAGCACTTGCTGTGGGCCATGTAGTGTGGCCTAACAATCACCAGCTGGTGTTCTGAATTCAGCCCAGGAACCCAGAGAAAAATTAGTCTCCACCATCAAGCTTTATTCATAAAGGCAAGCAAGTCCAGCGTGGCCTCCGTGTCACAAGTGGCTAAAGGTACAAAGATCCCCTCTCTTAAAGAATTGAGTTCAGCTGGCTGACAATTTGTCTATAGGACAGATCATTCCTTATCGGTCTGAGATAACTGAGGGTTGCACTGATTGGATTAATGTTAACAGGATTGTATCTGTAGTAGTACTAGTAATGAAGAAAAATGGGCATCATTTTATGGTAATTTACCAGGCACTGTTGTAAGCACATTTCACATGTTAACTTGTTCAATCCTTATAAGAAGCCCATGAAGTTAACAGAACTTGTTAGCTGTGGGGAAAAGACCCTGGGAAGAAAGAAAAGAATTGTAATTTTTTAATTATATTTATTTTGAGTTTTTAATAAGAGTTCAAAAATCTAACTATCTCCTAATAATTCATTAATTCAGTCTGAACAATGATGATGGTATAAATGACTTTGCAGTAAAATATCTAAAAATAGATTTTAATCAGTCATCTACTTGCCAGATGCCTTATCACACCCTGAAGCATAAGGATGAAAATTTCAATTTCTATCTGATACATGGGTGTTTGAGAAGATGTCTATGTTTAGCAACATGCAAGAAAAAAAAATGCCACATGTTTGACTATTTTTCACTTTCCACTCTGTTGTTTTGGGAACCCTATAGACAACTAACATCAGAAATCTCAATCAATATTTCTCTCTCTCTCTCTCTCTCTCTCTCTCTCTCTTTCTCCCCCTCTCTCATACAGAACAACAACACAACCAGAGTGCCCTGGCTAAACTCCAGCCAACTTGTCTCCTGGCTGCCCTTCCTCAGGGATCCTGGTAGGTGAAGCTGGGAAGAGTGACAAGTGTTCCACACTGGATAATTGCTGATGAGCCTCATTGACAATCTAGACCCACCTCCAACACTCCGATTTTACTGGACATAAAAGGGGAAATGTCCCTGACCTGGCTGCTTTCCATGTGGACCTCGCAGGTCAGGGCACAGAAACCTAAGAGCATCAGTCAGCTAAAGATCAAGCCTCTCTTGCAGGCAGCCAGTGAGAGGAGGAAGGAGCCATTCTTCCGGGTGACTCCCTCACAGACGCAGTTCAGGAACTCCAATGTAGACACTCAACTGCTGGAGAGTAACTGGCAGCAAACTGAGGCCTCTCTGTTTATTTTAACTTCCACTCTGACCCTCCCACTCTAGAGTACGTGCCAGACCACCTGCAGCAGAATTCCCAGGAAAGCTTGTTGAATCTGTAGACAGACTCCTGGGTCTCATCCTGTGGTCAGGCCCAGGAATCTGCATGTTGAAAGAACTCCCTTCTCAGCCTTATGCTCCATAAAGACTGAGAACCACTTCCCTAGAGATGTATTTCACCAGGTTGCAGTTCCTTCCATTTCTACAAGTTTTATATTTGACTTTGCTCTAACTCAACAAAATCTATGGAGAGCCTACTCTGGACCAGACCCTGTTCCAGGCACAGGAGGTACAGCACTGACAGGAACCCAGGTCCTCCCTTCAGGGAGGCTACTGTGATTTGTGTCAGAATGACAACAGCCAGAGCATATGTCAGGACTCCTTTTAAACAGAGTTAAAAACAAGGTTCAGAGAGTGTAAGTAACTTGCCCAGGGTCACACAGCTGCTAGATGATGTGGCTGGAATTATAATTCACTCCCCTCATTTCAGACGCATGCTCTTTGCACTGCCCCTCGGAGCATTAAAGACTCAGGTGGGAGAGTCAGAGCTGGAAGGACCCATACAGACCACTAAGTGTCCCAGGAATATCCAAGAGGTTTTAATGTCATTTCAACTCTAAATCAGTTAACAGTGATTCCCTCTGTATGTGGGGAGGGCTCTGCAGCCATATCCAGGATTGCTGACAGAGATACTGCAATTAGTCATGTCTACCAGGGGTACAGCACCAGGGAGTGGCTGCGCATGGACTATGTATTCACATTGGTCCTGCATACAGACAAATCCTCCACTTTATTGATGGGGAAACTGAAGCCCAGGGAGAGAAATTGCCCAAGTCTCAGACCCAGGACTGGACTAGAACCCAGGTCTCCAAAACTCTAGTCAAGGGCTCTTTACACTCTCCAGTGCTGCCTTTCCCATGTAGCCAAGATGATTAAATTGAGAAATGGATCAAACTGCCAAGAACCAAAGACCTTCTGGTGTTGGTTCAGAGGGTCCTATGGAGTTTAGGGGAGGAGAGGAGGCTGAAACTGTAGGGGAACCAACTAGGGAAGTGGTCCCTTGTATTTCTCCCCTCCCAAAGCAGGAAGAAAGAAACCCACATTACTGAGCCTTCACATGTGCCAGGAACTGTGCTAACTACATCAATTATCCCATTTATTTGCAATTACCTGAGTGTGAAGAAGCTTCATTTTGCAGAGGGGACACAGTGGTCCCCTCAGTGAGACCCACAGTGAGAGGCTAAGTGACTGAGCCCAGCTCACATATCCCAACACAGAATCTCAGGTCTCTGTGGCGCTGTAGCTCACCCATGACTGCGCAGAATGGGAGGGGCACAGCACAAGTTTTGGGGTCAGAAAGGCCTTCTTTTGAGTCCCAACTCTACTACACTGCTTCTATAACTTTTGGCAAGTGCCTTAACTTCTTGGTACTTTAGTTTCTTTATCTGTAAAATGGGGAGATAGCAGGGCTTAGCTCAGAGGGTTATTGTCAGTATTAAATGAATAACATATGGGAAGTTTCAAGCCATAGCTGGCATGTAGTAAATGCCCCACAAACAGGAGCTCTTACAGCTGCCCTGACACCACACTGCCCTGGACATTTCACCTGGACACCTGCCACCCAGCGCTCACCTGGGTGTCCCACTTGGAGAAGGTCCCTATTCTGACATTATCTTATTCATTTCACTATTCCTACAGCTGGAGTTAAAACCCCAGAGCCCCATACATAAATGTATGCAAGGGGTATATAAATCACAGGGGAGAAGGGAGAAGTCTTTGGAAGTTAGGGAGCCCGTTACCCACAGGCAGACTCACCTCAGAGCCACTGCCACAAGATGGCAGCCTAAGAAGTAGCCATAAATCCGCAGAGCTCTGCTAAGCCAGGCCTGGCCCTGGGCTTCTCTGTCAGATGGGATCTCCCCCATCTGTGTTCACACCAGTGACAGAGCCGGCTGTGGAGACAAAACAAAAGCAAAAACACCTTTTTAGAGCACTTGCTGAGGTGGTCACTGCTTTCCTGGGCTCATCAGGGATTGTGACTCTGTCAAAGCTGGGTGGTAACCTAAGTTTTAACCTAAGACAGTGAGGCACTGTGCTGTTATTTACTCTTTGGTGCTCAAGAACAATGGATGGGTTTCTTTTAAATGCTTTTTCGATGGGTTAAGAATACATGTATACTTAAATTAAAAGAGTGAGTAAAAGGAAAAATAAAATTAACTATCTGTATGTATGATACATATACAAATAAGGACGCTTCTGGCTAGGGACACCACAAACTGTTTTATGTCTTCTGGTGACTTTTAATCTGCAAAATATCCAGGTTTTAAATCTGGGCTTTAGCAGTAAAAGGCAGTAGTCACTATTCTCTATTTTTAGAAACCAAATCCAAAGGAATGGTGAACTCAGAAGGCCTGAGAACCCACTTCTAATGGGTTGCCATGTGTGCCAGCATCTCCTCTGACCCCCTGACACAAGGAGGGGCACCCCTGCCCTCATTCATTCCACAAACTGACATGTACTGTGCTTTATATGCATTGTCTGGTTGAAGCCTCCTCACAGGACCTTATGCAAGTAACATAACTCCTATTAGGGTCCCACCTTAGAGTTGAGAAAACTGAGGTTTAGTGACAGCAACTAACTTGTCCCAAGTTCTTGTCCAGGAAGTGGCAGGTCCAGGAAGCAGACTTAGTTTCTCTGACTCCAGTGCTCAATTTCTAATAACTTCATGCTCGTACCTGTCCTGACACCCAAGGAACTCCTAAGCACCCCTAAAGGCCCAGACAATGAGGGTGGGGAGTGAAAAGACCACAGTCTCTGTCCTCAGGGGTCTTTCCATCTATTTGGGGCTGGAACAACAGTCAGAGTTGCCACCATGGGGCTGGGATGTTTTTCTTGGAGTAGAATTTTAGAAGAGGTTCTGAAAGAGGAGCTTGCACCAAGAGACCAGGGCTTCTTCCCCTGGCTCCCTTCAGCTAGAATTCCAGGGACCCTCCATTTTGACTGATTGCACTGGGTCAGACAGCAGGTGTGTGTGTGCGTGGTGAGAGGGGAGGCTGGGCTGTGCTCTAATGACCCAGCCAGGCTGATGTGACCTTGACTTGATCTTGCTGTTTACCCACCAATGTCCTGGTCTAGAGGTAATACAATCTGTCACCTCAAGCAGGAGCCAATATGAAGAATGGGGTTGGAATCATCATCTTTCCCCCTGTGAATGGCTGTGACCAAGAAAAGCACTTTCAAAGGGCAGTGGATGAAATTGCTGTTTTGACCCTCCTTTTTAACTGAAAACCAGACACCATCAAAATAGCTTTTCTTTCTATTAGCTACATTATTGGAGAAATAGTGAGAGATTGATTTCATGATCAATTCTCCAAATAAAGATAATGTCTGTGGAGTAAGCAGGCAAGAGCTGCCCAAGGATGGATACAAGTATGTGTGTATTCACCTGCCCTGCTGTGTCTCATCTCTGAGCACGTGGTCCCCTCGGACCCTCTGTGCAGCCTCCATAGACAAGACCTCTTTGCCCTTAGCCTTCATGGAATGCAGAGTCATCTGAGCACATTAGCCCTTATTTCAGCCTGAAAAGCAGAAAGCTTTAATGGAGCAGCCATTGTATCAACAGCCCCCAGAAGGAATTAAAATTTTTAAATAATGTTATTCACTCACTTAGGAATCAGCAAATGTTTATTAAGGCATAAGTAAGGTACTAGCTGCTGAGGATACAAAAGTCATCAAGAAATGTAAGCAAGAAAAAAAAATTAGAAATAAAAAGAATAGATTACCAAAGATGATGGTGACTTGGCAAAAGGAGTGGTAATGGAGATGGAGAGGACAGGACAATGTGGACGGTTACTTAAAAGGTTAGACAGGGAGAACTACTGATGCACATGGGGAGTGAGTGAGGGAGGGGTTGAGCATGGCTCCTGTGCCATTCACCAGGCTTGGGACCCTGCAGAAGGACCAGCCCGAGCATGGAGGTGATTATGAGCTTACTCTTGGGCATGTACAATAAAATCCTAGGTTCCTTGGGATCATGCAAAAGAGATGTCAGATGAGTCACTGCAGTATAGAAATTTTGGAGTCAGGTGATGATGGAAACCCTGGCGTGGATGAGGCTGCTTGGTAGAAAGGATGGATTAAGGAGAGAATGGGATGGAAAACTAGGCCTTGGGAACCTCTATTACTGAGGCACACTTGGGGTCTCCCCAGTAACATGAGATTCCAGTCATTTTGCCACCACTTCAATGGTGTGGTTTCCAGCCCTGAGACTTACCTGGTGTGTACCCCGAATCTTCTTACTTAACCTGCTGAGCCTCGGCCTCCACACTCCACACATTCTTTTGCAGCCTTCGATCTCTCCTCTGTTACTGCCTCCCCACCCTTGCCCCATGCTCTGCCTCAAAATCTCCTCCAGTCACAGCCCCCACCTGTGGCCCCTCAATGGAAAGGAGTTCCAAAACCAGCAGTTTCCCTTCAGAGGGGTTCTTAGACCTGGACTCTCTTTGGAATCAGAGGGCACTTAACAGGATACTGATACCCCGCACCACCCAGAAACATTGTAATTGGTCTGAGTGACCTGTGTGGTGTGACTTTTACAAGGTTTCCCATGTGATGTTCATACACAACCAAGGCTGAGAATCACTAATTTAGAACCCAGAAAGCTGGGATTGCCGAAACTGGTGAAGTTATTCCCTGGCCACAACACTGTAACAGGAAGGGTTTCCCAAGCATCACACTCGGCAGCTCTGATCGGGCTCCTGTGTTACAAGACCATGACCATCTTTGACCTAGAAGGATGGCTCTCCTCACCTCAGAACTGAGGATCTGTGACCCTTAGCAGCCAAGAGCCCAGACTTTGGCATCAGACAGCCTGAATCCCAGCTCCTTCTCTTATAGGTTTAGACCATTCCAGCTGCTATAACACAACACCATAAACTGGGAAGCTTAATAACAACAAACATTTCTTTCTGACAATTCTGGACACTGGAAAGTCCAAGATAAAGGCACCTGCTGATTTGGTGTCTGGTGAGAACCCACTTCCTGGTTCATAGCTTGTACCTTCTCACTGTGTCCTCACGTGATGAAAGGTGTGAGGGAGCTTTCTCACTCCTCTGTCATAAGGGCACTAATTCCATCCATAAAGGCTCCCAAAGACCCCACCTCCTAGTGCCATCACATTGGGCATTAAGTTTTCAACATATGAATGGGGGGGGACAAACACTCCATCTACAGCACAGGCCTTGGATTTGGGGCAATCACGGAAGCTTTCTGAGCTTCAGTGTCCTCCGTTAGGAAAGGAACATAGTAACCTGCACTGTGGGATTGTCACAGGTGGGACTTACTGTAATCTCCATGTACAGTAGCCACGCACAGAAAGCTATCAATAAATCATTACAGGTGTAATTTAAAATTGTTCTAATCCTTACGTAACTGAGGACATTTTTTCACTGCTTTTAGAGAGAGAGAAAGGGAAAGAGGATTTAGAGAGAGGGGAAGGCATGGAGAAAGAGAGGGAGAGAAACATTAATTTGTTGCCTTTAGTACATGCCACAACTGGGGACCAAACTGGCAACCTAGGCATGTGCCCTGACCAGGAATCGAACCCTTCATGTTTTGGTCTGCAGAACAACACCTCACAAACTGAGCTGTAGCAGCCAGGGCCATAGGTTTAATTTTTATCAACAGGAAAGTTCCTCCCACCTCCCATGGACTCTCTTTTTCTCCTCCCCTCCTTTATTCCCTAGATAACCCCTTGTCTTTCCAAAATGTTGAACAATACTAGGCCAACATATAAAACTAACAATAGCTACCAGTTATTAAGTACCAACTATGTGTCAGATTCTTTGCTGAAGGTTTAGACCAGTGATTTTCAACCTCTGTGTGGCAAGAGGCACCCTGGTGAGCTGCAAGAATTCTTAAAACATGCAATACCTGACTATTTAGTCAGGGGCACTGATCTCTTTTCCCTAATGTTGTCAAATTTAAAAAAAAAATGAAAACAGCCAACACAACAATAGCCATCTGGTGTGAATGAATCAAAATTATTATTTTTTGTCAGATCAGCAAAAAATTTATTTTTGGTATGCTGCAGAATTTTAGTGACTAGTGTATATGTGCCACATGATGAGAAAGGTTGACTATCGCTGGTTTAGACTTTAGCACAGATGCTCACATTAACATCATGAGGCAATTAGTGTGATGCCCTCTGCACGGGTCCCGGGAGCTTAAGCGATGAAGCCGCCCACATGGACACACGCAGGCGGTGGCAACACAGGCCCGACTGACTCTCGAGGCAGAGTTCTCCCTAGTCCTCATACTGCAATATACTGTAGCTCACATTTTGCTTATTAGTCCACTTGTATATTCAAATTACTTTAATATTATAGAATCTTATTATAAATGCCAGGAGGGGGATGTTCAGCTGTGCTCCCTCCACAGGACCCTAGGATTCCATGGGATAACTTGACATGCTTTGGGGAACATGTGGACCAGCTCTGGGACCTCCAGCACCTACCTTAATGAGAATGACCCCATTCCCGTGTACTGGGAAAGTCACCAATTTTTCTTCCAGTTACTTGGAGGCAGAAATCTCCTTTCCTCCCAGAATGCAAAAGGCACATGACCTTCCTAGTCCAGAGCTCACCCCACTGTACCCAGCCACCATGTTTGCAACCACAGGGGCCCTTCCTCTGCCTGGTGGGCTGCCATTAAGACATGGGGTTGGTGGGGGGAGGCGCCTGCCACACAGTCCAAAAGGTCTCACTGCCCTGTTTGTACTAGATTCCTGGGTCATTCCTATCAGCCCCACTGGCTGTGGTGTCACAAAGTGCAAGCCTGCACTGAGGGCCAAGTCACCCTGAGCCACAGGGCCGCCCACTGGATCCCCCTGTTTATTTTCCTTTCTGGACACACTGGTGACTTGGTGTTTGAAAAGCCCCAATGAGGCTGGAATGAGTCTGCAGGAGAATGGACAGTGGCCTCACAGAGGCCTGCTGGTGATTTGGAATGTCCTTTAGAAGCTTTTTAATAAACTTTGTTTGCATCTGCCTTGATGAGGAACACATTTGCCTGGGACCGTGCAGGGATGTTTGGTTTTGAGGCTTCCCTTTCTTGGCCTTAGAAGTTCTTGGTGGCGGTGGCTGCCTGCAGGCCCTTGGGACTCCCCTGTGGTGGGCTGACCTGCCTCTAGCTTTGTCCCAGTAACTTTAGTCATGCTACACTGCTGGCCCCCAGTGTCCCTGATAACCTACAGAGCACAAAGTGCAGGGGCAGAAAGGTTTTAAAGTTCAACAGGAAAAAAGGTCTCATTACCTTTTTAAAGAAACTTCCAGGATCAGCACTGGAATTTGCTTCTTTTTTTTTTTCTTGAGAAGAAATAAAACCATTCTATTTGCACATGATGTGACTATTTTTTAATCTTTTATTTATTTATTTTAGAGAAAAGGGAAAGGGAGGAGAAAGAGAAGGAGAGAAATATAAACCGTTGCCTCTTGCACACCCCGAACTAAGGATGACCTGGCCTACCACCCAGGCATGTGCCCTGACCAGGAATCAAACCCATGACCTTTCAGTTTACAGGCTGATGTTCAATCCACTGAGCCATGCCAGCCAGGGCTGATATGATTGTTTATATAGGAAAAACTCAAGGGATGCTAAAAATTACTTACTACAACAGTAAGTGAATCTATCAATGAAGGAATTTTGTTTTTTTCAATCCATCTGGTAATATCTCTAAATCCTGCCTCTGCAGCCTACATGAGTTGTGAGACATGGTTTCAATATCTTATACCTACAACAGTTCCTGGCCAAGAACCCCCATCATAAAGAGGAAACCATTGAGGAGCCTGTTCCTTCAACTGGGTTTATCTCCCAGGCAGGAGTAGGCAACAACCAGCTGCTTTCCCAGACTCTCCATGTGTGGTAAGCGCCCTGAACCCCTGAACTGCTGCTGTTCACACAATGTTCTATTTGGCCAAAAAGGGGTGAACACTCAGCCCCACATGCTCTAAGGTCTGGGTGGGTACAAGTTGATCAAACACACTCTGGGGAAAGAGTGGCAATGCCACCCTTGCTGATTCTTATTTCCTTTTGACTCTTGGGTGCACAAAGCAGAAACTGGGCCAGGTAAGGCAGTGAAGTTGACAGCAAGTCCAGATCAGGGGACAGGAAGGAGGCATCAAGGCAGAGCTCCTGCCCCATTTATTCAGGGTGACTTCCATGTGGCCCAAGATATCAAATGCCCATCTTGACTGCCCATTTGGCAAAAATAATAACAGCATGGAAAAGGGGTGGCAAGGTGGAGACCAAGTGAGACACTCACTACAATCCACTAAAACCAACATCTGTGACCTGCTGGGGGCCAGGGAGGTGCCAGAGAAAAAGGGTTTTCCCATCCTTCTCTGGAGTCACACAGGCTGGATTTGAACCCCAGCTCTGCTCCATCCTGGCTGTGTGACCTTGGGCAAGTTACTTCACTTCAGTTTTCTCATCTGTGAAACGGGTACAACAGAACTTTCCTTGAAGGGTTGTTTTTATGGCTAGAAGTAATATGAGATGTGTGTGTATACCAACACACAGAAAAGAATCTGGGAGGATAAACACCGCAGGTGGGGGAAGGGAAGAGAGTGGGAGGGGATTCAATGTGGGAAAGAGGGAGAGAGGCTTCTACTTCCACCAGACAGAGAAGAAGAAATGTGTGTGTAGCTGTGCATGCATGCACAGGTGACTTATTTTATAACATTCCTAGCACATTGCACACAGTAAATGCTTAATATATAATAACCGGTGTTTGCTTATTTGTTTGTTTCCCCAGAAAATCCTAGGTATTCCTGTATGTGGTAAAGGATGTGTCACCATCAAAAGCTTCTTGTGGAAGTCCCTTTTGATTCTGACTGCGGACAGAGAAAGGAGTTTCAGGCAAAGGGCCCCTAATCCCTTCTTTATTTTTGGTTCAAAAACAGCAACGGGAGAGGAAGCTGGATATGTGGACATTCCACAGGTCACTTTCTTGTTATGAAACCCGAGAGTGAGCAGTTCCCGCCTGGCTAGCAAACCTGCGTCCGCCCTTCCGCCCCGGCTGCAGCCCCTCTCGGTCTGGGTTCTCACCCCAGCCTGGTGGCCCTACAGCCTCCCTCCCGATGCCATCCTGGAGGGGCAGCCCAGATATGCAGTACAAAAACACACCAGCGGCGGCTCATTTCATAACATCACGTGTCCAAATAAATGGAGCTGTTGACTCAGGCTAATTAGATGAGGGGCCTTTCCTAAAGAGCAATCTGTGTGAGGCTAAGAAAAACAGGATTTCTAGGCGGAATTAGGCTTCTAATCCCCAGCTTCCCCAGCAGAGCCATGGCCTGGAGGAGCTGGGGGCCCTCCCAGAGATGCCCTGTCAGGAGCTAACCAGAAGGCTGCATTCCTGTTCTGCTGCCAGCCTCCAGGCTGGTTCATCCCACCTGAGCAGGCGGGTGGGGACCTCGGGGCTTCCCTGGGGCTGCACACCTGAGCTGTGGCAGGGGTGGGGTTGGTGAAGGAGCCCCACACTCCTCTCACCATCACCCCAGATGGGCTTATTTTGACCCCAAGAGGCAGGTACCATCTCAAATCATGGCCACCCAGACTCACTTTCCAAATGGAAATTGATTAAAGGTAGAAACAGGTTTTGGAGAACACACACACCCCACTGGCATACAAAAGAAAAAGCAGAAAAGTAACAGGGGTCATGTTATAAAACATCGGCAAAGGAGCCAGGCACCTCCCAGAGCCACACTCTTGCATTCACCTCTTATTGTGAGTTTCTGTGAACAGGGACCCAGTTCAAGTGACCTCTGCACTAGTCAGGATCCAGGGCTTGCTGTGAGGCTAAATCAGGAAATTTGTTCAAAGAGCTTGGCCTCTTGCCCAGCCTGCAGCAAATCCTTTATCAATGGTCTACCACTGCCCAAGGCTTGCAGGTTAGGTAGGGAGTGCATTAGAGTTGTGTCTGCTGCCAGAACATGGGGAGCTTATAAACTGGAGAGATGAAATGGACTTTTGAAAGGGGCCCAGGTACCCTCAGCAAAGAACCAGAACAAGTGGAGTTCAAAGGAAAGAAAGAGATTACATTAAAGTTCAGAGAGGGCTTCCTGGAGGATCTGAAACATCTTGTGGACCACAAAGGGGTAGGCAGGATTTGGACAGATGGAGAGGATGAGGGATGACACTCAGGTTGAGGAAACAACCAATGCAAAGGTGGGGGACCAGAGAAGACCCTGGTAGTAGTGGAAAGCCTGTAGAGGCAGCCAACTGAAGAAGTTAGCTTGGAGGAGACAGGCAGATCAGGCAGCTGGGCCCTCAAGAGGGCCAAGCCAGGCCCATGATGGAAGTTAGGGGTCCTGACCAGGAAGTTCTGCATCAATCAAACTTTTTACCTCACTGACTGTCATGCACACCCAACTTGGTCCTGCCTCCTTGTCTTTAGTCTTTACTCATGAAGTTCCTACAACCTCTAGTGTCTCCTAAGGCTTATCCTCTCATCTGTCCTCATACATACCCAAAACTCACCTTCCCCCAGAAGCCTTCTGTGTAGGGATAGCATGGGTTTTGGGGTCATACTGGGCTTGAGCGAGCCTTTTAACTTCATTATACCTCATCTGTATACTCATGCTTGCTTATCTGTAAAGTGGGAAAATATCTACTTCCAAGTCTGTGGTCAGGATGAAATTAGATATGTAGAGTGACTGGTAGGTATCTGACACATAGTAGGTTCTCAGGAAACATTTGTAATATGAAGGGATTCAAAGTCATGTAACCTCAAACTTCCTGCTATTCTACACAAAAAGGCCTTCCCTCCAACCTGTGAACCCTTTATCCCTTCTTTCCTCCCCACATTTGCTGATGTAGGTTAACCCCAGCCCTATGCCAGCTCACAGCCCAGGTCAGCATCCTCAGGGTTGATATCACATGGCTTCCTAATAGTGTACCCAACATTATATGCTACTCTCTTGGAGGGTAGGTCTGGCTGTCCACTCCTTGGAGACAGAGAACACTCCACCTTCCCTCATACCTTCCATAGCATCCAGGACAAAGCTGGGCAGAAGCTGCATGCTGGGCAGGGGCTGCTGCTCAAATATCTTCAAGAACCAGGCAGGAATTGTCAATGAGGGATGCAAGCCTGGTGGTAAACAGTAGGGCATGGTGGGGCCTATGGCAAGCTGGAGAGCCTTCCTGTGTGTTGATTGGTTGATCAAGTGGCACAGGGAAGAGGTTCTACAAAGACAAAAGTCTTGGGTCACTTGCTCATCATGTGACTGTAGCCAACTGGCTTCCTCTCTCTCTGGACTACAGAAACACTGTTTGTCCAAAGAAGCCTACAAATCCTTCCAGGCTGCTCCCAAGCTGTGAAAAAGATCAAATGAGTCTGTGCTTATGAGAACTCTTTGAAAGCCTGAGCTTCTGTGGAGACCTGAGGGACCATGTTCAAAAGTCCTAACATTTCCCCCAAACCAGGCCGCAAATCTCAGATGATCAGGGACAGCTATATGGTTAGGGAAGCTTAAAAGGCCCCTGCTACCCTGCTGGGAACCACCTCCTAACTCCCTAGGATCTCTGGCAGTTCTTGCTCCACGAGGGGGTGGTAATTGGGTCCCTCTGGAAAACAGCAGAGGCAGCTTAGGGCAGCTGGAAGCGGCAGAAACCCTATCCCCTCCAGAGCCCTGACATTCTCATCAGCTCTTTTCCCACCTGCCAGCCAGGCCTGCAGCTTCCTGAGACCACCCGGCTTTCCCACCCTTCCCTGTTCCCATGGCTCCCTATTGCTCCTCTCCACTGCCCTAGGAGAGGCCAGTGACTGGAGGTACCCCAGTATGTCTTCCCTCCAAGGTCTTGGTGGCAGCTGTTAAATGGCACTGTGACCTCCTCAACCCCCAGCTCCACTGTGACTCTCAACTCCTGGGGCAAGGAGGCACTGAGCCCCCACCTGTGGCCCAACCTGACCCCAGACATTGAGACCAGCTGTCACTAGTCACCAGGAGCACAAGCTGCCATGAACAAGTGTGCTCACTGCTTCACATCAAAGCTGCTACAATGATAGTTACCGGGGCTCAACCACCTGCTATTCGCCCAGCACTTTCCAAGTTCTCCCAACAGCTCCAAGAGGCAATGTTATTATACCCATTTTTCAGACAGGGAAACTGCAACTTAGAGGGGTTAGGTAACTTGCCAAGATACACAAGTGGAATTCGCCCCAAGTTCAGACTACTAGTTACATGCTTGTGCTACCAAAATGCCTCATGTGTTCACAGACTTTTCCTGAGCATCTACCATGTGTTGATCTCTGTTAGAGCACAGGGAATAAATGGTGCACAAAACTGATATGATCCCTGCCCACGTGACACTAAGAGTAAGAGGAGAAATGAACAGTAAGGGTCAGATCAGAGACATTTTTTAAGCACAGATCATTTTTAATGCTGTAGGAGAACTGCAGCAGGAGGCTCCATCCTGATGGGTCAATCTTGAAGGATGAATCAAGGTAAACTAAGAGAAGCCAGGGTTCTGAGGGGCGGGTGGGCATAAGGGAGTGCATCAGGATCCACATTACAGCATGAACTGGGAGGAGAAAGAACTGAAAAGCTGTAGTCACTCGTGGCATGCAGGTAGCCCAAGGAGAACTCCTCAAAGAAGGCTGGGGAGGGGGCTGGCCCATAACACTCTGGGCTTTATTGGTCAAGGTAAGTATTTGCTGTTGCTCCCAAAAGCTCCCCCCACAAGCCAGTGGAGCCAGAGCGTCGGGCTGATATTTCAAGACCCACCCCAGCCACAGAGTGGATATGGACTATTTATATAAACACACACCCCTCCTGCTCATCCAGTCCAGTCTTTCCCCTTTCTAGAATCAGGTCTTCTGTGGGCCAAGCTCTCCCTGAGACCCAGTCTCGGGTAGGACCCTTATTTATCCATTTCAGGTCAAAAACCCACAGAGCTCTTGTGAACAAAACAGCCTAAATCCTGAGTCACACATGGGTGGTAAGAAACCTATCACTTCACAGCAAATGAGAGCACAGGTCCCAAAGACTGTGTGACTGAAAGCAGGTACACTCGAGGTTCACAAAATGTGAACCTGAACACCCACAGTGTATGCAAAGTAACAATCTTGCTGGTTTACTTTTTCCTGTAGATTTAAATAAATGTCTCTATATTCTTCAAATCCATCGATTTCAGCACCATCAAAAGTCTGTACTATGTTTAAATCTTTCCCTCAAAACATGGAGAATCTGTATTGCCTCTGCGGAGGGCAATTTGGCAACATCTATCAAAATTATATGTGCACAAACCCTTTACTCAGACAACTATACTTCTATATAATAGTCACACACATGCAAAATTAGATATATTTTTTAAAGGACTGGAGGAAGATCCTGCACATACATCTGCTTCTAAGTGCATAAAATAGCTCAACAGTTTACACAAGAAGCTGATAATACTGGATGCCGGTGAAAGGGACTGACTGGTTAGACAATGGGGTGGGAAAGACATGTCCTTTTAAAATTTTGAACTATGCCCTGGCTGGTGTGGCTCAGTTGGTCAGAGTGTTGTTCTGTAAATTTGAAAGGTTGTGGGTTCAATCCCTGGTCAGGGCATGTACCTAGGTTGTGGGTTCAGCCCCCAGTTGTGGTACATGTGGAAGGAAACCAATCAATGTTTCTCTCTCACATTGATGTTTCTCTTTCTCCCTCACTCTCTCACTCTCTTCCTCCCTCCCTTTCTCACTCTCTCACTCTCTCTCTCCCTCCCTTTCTCACTTCCTCTCTCTCTAAAAGCAATGAAAAAATGTCCTTGGGTGAGGATTAAGAAAAGTTTAAATTTTACTAAGTGTCTCATTACCTATTCAGTAAATTAGGATATATGTGTGCAATGAAATACTACTCAGAAATAAACAGGAATGAACTGGGGAGTCACTCAACAACATGGATAAATCTACAAAATACTATGCTGGTCAAAAAAAGCCAGCAAGCTACAACACACAGTCTAATTCCACTTACATGCAATTCCAGAAAGATAAATCTAACCTATCAGTTGTTGTCTGGGGCTGGAGGTGGGGTGGGAGGTTGGCTAGGAAGGGACACAAAGGAACTTTTTGGGGTGATGGAAGTGTTCTACATTTTGATTGAGGTGTTCATTACATGGGTGTTTAAATGTGTCAAATTACTCAAAATATACACTTAAAATAGGTGTACTTTTTGTATGAAAATTTTGCCAGTAGAGTTGTTTTTAAAGATAAAAATATGTGTGTGTGATACAAATCAATATACAAAGAGTTTTTAAAGTAACAAAAACCCAACATTGAGAGCCTAGTAAGGAAGGGACTTCATAACAAGCCTGCTATCACCCAGAAAAGGATGATTAGGTGAATAATCACAAGAACTCCCTGGTTCAGCCTGCCTGTCTACAGAAAATTAAGCCCCAATTATTTTTATAAAGCAGTCTTTCTTTTATTTTATTTCTTTTTTATTGTTTATTCTGTTACAGTTGCCCCATTTTTCCCTTTTGCCCCCCTCCACCTAGCCCACCCTCTTGCCCACAGTCAATCCCCTCTCTGTGGTCCACATCCATGAGTCATTCATACATGTTCTTTAACTAACCCCTTCCCCTTCCTTCCACCATTCAGACTTTCTTTTATTACTCCAACAAATGATTTTGAGAACTCAATGTGGACTGAAATGAATCTGTGGATTGGCCCACGTGCTGACTGCTGTAGGTCGGTCAAACAGCAATGTATAGGAGGTGATCTCTGACCCAGGAACTGCAACCAGCAACTGCTTCAAGTCACAGCCTCTTAGATCTGGAAGGAATATTGGCGGTTCGTCCATGGCAAAGTCCACGCAATCATCACCATGAGAGGTGGCCCAGTTATTATGAGCAGATTCTTCCCCAATGCTCAGCTGAAGCCACTATCCCCTCTCTCACTGACACTTGTTGTTCTCCCACCCCTAGAACATCAACAGCTTGAGCAGATGGCCAAGACAAAGCTCTGCTGTTCGTTCAGGTATTGGAATGGCTGGTGCCAACCTGGACATCAGAATGGCAGAGGAGACGATTCAGGGCCTAAGACTCTGCCAGTAGAAGCCAGGGAGCAGTCACAGGGACCAAGAGCTCTGCCCAGAATCTAAGACCCAGAGCCAAGAAGAAGGCAATCATGGTCTGTCTCCAAAAGCAAGAATTCCCATCCCCTCCCTCTTCTCCTCCCCCTCTCCCTCTATAAAAACATGCTTATGTTATTCTCATTAAATAGGATAAATATCTATATAAACATATATACATATATGTTTAATTTTTATATGCACACATATCTATATTATATATAGGCACCTTATATTTATTTTATGGTAATACATTATTTATATATTATATATAACATGAAATATATATTTATATTATTTAGGTAATGTATGGTATATATCGATATATCAGTCTGACCCATGAACATCTCTCTAGCTACTACTCTTTCTCTCCCCACTTTTTATCTACTCATCTTGAGACAATTGTCTGTGTCTTTATTCTCTGCAGTTCTTCATTTCTCTCAACTAACTGCAATCTGTCTGATATTCTACTCCCCTCACCACCATGTCATAGAAACTGTTAAAAGATAATATTTATAAAAATGCTTGTAGCAGTTTTATTATGATATGTAAAAATGGAACACAGCTCAGATGTTTAACAATAGGAGAATGGATAAACCATGTTATAGCCAAACAAGGAAATACTGCTCAGCAAGAGAAAAGCAATCTACTGATACGCACATGCACAACATGAATGAATCACAAGATCATTATGCTAACTGAAAGAATAGTTATCCAAAAGAGTACATTTGGTAAGAATACATTTATTGAATTTCTACAATGGACAAAACTAGTCCATGGAGGAGACATCAAGAGTGGTTGCCTCTGGGTGAGGGTCAGGATTGACTGGGAAAAAGCAGGAGGGAATTTCCTGCAAAAATGATAATATTCTATGTGTTTACATAGATTTACATCATATAGGTGTATGCAACAGTCAAAATTCATGAATGATAGAGTTAATATTTGTACCTGGGAGGGGGGAAACCATAAATATTTAGCTCAAGTTGGTGATATGCATGCTGAACTGTTTAGGGATAAAGTACACTAATGTCTGCAACTTACTTTGCAATGTATCAAAATATAAGATGGATAGATGGATGAATAGAGGGCTAGGTAACTGGACAGATATATAATAAAGCAAATATAACAAAATAATTGTAGAATCTGGTGGATAGTATGTGTATTATATGTGAAAATTTATATAATAAAATGGTAGGGGAGAGGATCATTATCAATAACATCCTAAATACCACATTAAATGGAATCAAAGAAACCTGGTTTCTAATATTGACAAGTCCATCTCCTGCCTGTCTGATCAAGGAAAGACTTACATTTTGCCAAGTCTCAATATCATAGGGCATAAAAAGAAGTTGATTTAAAAAGCTGTGTCACAGAGTTCTTGTGAGGATGATATGAGATAACATATGCAAAGGGCTTGAAAAGGTTCATTGTGATCTGAAGTTACAAAGAAAAAAAAAAAAGGTTTCCATTGTTTTCAATTCTAGCTCTCAAGAGAGAGTAATTTGTACATACCAGAAAGAGAGGGAACTGTAAACCAGAAGAGTAGCATATGAGCTGACACTGAAGAAATCCTAAATAGGGGGCAGAAGGCTTATAGATGAAAAATATTTCTATAGGTGAGAAGCTTCAGTTCTAATCCTCTTACAGGGACAAGAGACAGGGCTTTGGGATTACTCAAGTTAAATCAGGAGTGAGAATTCTGCATAAAGACAGAAGGTTTGAAGAGCTGCGCCTTTAGTGAAAAGATGGTTAGAAAAACTCTCCCACCACCCCAGAGACAAAGCAATAAAGCTTGTCTCTCCCTGGTTTCACATAAGAAATCAAAACACCAAGTTTGCACCAGGTGATGATTTAGAGTTGGACTTACACCAACCACATCATGCAGTAAACCCAAGTTGAAAAATTAATAAATGTACAAAAAAATAGATCCCAAACTGGTAATACCTCCAGGGAACCTGGCAAAACCAAAATAAAATAAAACCTCTCTGTAGGGTAATTCCAAAAACTCAGGCAGTACAGGATTCCAATAGGGAAAGCAATCAGCAAGGGAAATGGCAAACCATACAAAGAAAAGTTTACCATGAGCAAGAGTTTTCCAAAACAATGAATAGGAGAAATTGGCATCCCAAGAGCTTCTAATAATTGAACATTCTGATAGACTACAACTATATTTAAAATAATAAAAAAGAAAAGGGGAAGAAACAAAAAACCTAAGAAAATCTTAGGCAGGTTTTTGAAAGAAACAAATACAACTTCTAGAAATAAAAATATATAGTTATCAAAATTGAAATGTATTGGATGGGTGAAATTGTAGAATAGATGGAACTGAAAAGAGAATTGCTGAGAGAATTCTGGACAAGATGGAGACATAAGTGGACACACTTTGCCTCTTCACATGACCACAAATGAATTACAACTAAATCTCAAAACAAATAATACCCAGAACTCTCAGAAAATTGAACTGTATAGAAGTTTGACAACCAAGGATTTAAGGAAGCCATATTTATCCAGATGGTAGGAGGGGCAGAGATAGGGCAGAGCCAAGGCAATGTAGGGTGGGGTGGAAAGGTGGCTACAGAACAGGCATGGGCGGTCCTACATTCACCTGTGGTGGATAAAAATCAGGTGGGATACCTGGGGGCCAGTGATCCTAGCCCCAGGCCAGGCAACACAGCCCAGGGATCCAGCACCAGGAAGATACACCCCCACAATTTCTGGCTGCAAAAACCAGTGGAGGTTGGGGCAGCAGAAGAAACTGTTGGGTTTTCAGGAAACTTCACTTAAAGGGCCCTCCCGGTCTTAAAACATATGCAAACCCATGTACTCTGGGATTCAACACCAAGGCAACAGCTGGAAGGGCACCAGTCGAATACAGGGAGTGGGTGAAGTAACTGGAAACAGGGCAAATGTTGGACAAACCTGAAGCCAGGTAGCAGCACAGTCCTCTGTAGAAGCCATGAGTTACCTACAAAGGAGTACCCAAAGGAGTACCTACAAAGGAGTACCCACAAGACTATCAGCTGATTTCTAAAAAGAAAATTTGCAAGCAACAAGGGACTGGCAAGAAGTATTTAAAGTGATGAAAAGCAAGGACCTAAAACTTAAGTTACCCTATCCAGCAAAGCTATCATTTAGCATGGAAAGGCAGATAAAGTGCTTCCAAAACAAGGTAAAGCTAAAGGAGTCCATCATCACCAAGACATTATTACATGAAATGTTAAAGGGATTTATTTAAGAAAAATAAGAAGATCAAAACTATGAACATTACAAAGGCAACAAATTCACAACTATCAACAACTTAATCTAAAAAATAAATTAAGCAATCGACCAGAACAGGAACAGAACCATAGGTATGGAGATCATTTGGAGGGTTATCAGCTGGGATGGTAAAGGGAGAGTACTGGGGAAAAGGTGCAGGGATTAAAAACCATAATCAGTAGGTACAAAATAGACAGGGGGATGTTAAGAATAGCATAGGAAATGGAGAAGCCAAAGAACGTATATGCATAACCCATGGACATGAACTATACGGGGGAGATTGCTGGAGGTAAGGGGGTATTAGGCAGAAGGGGGAAAAGGGAAAAAATTGGGACAACTATAATAACAATCAATAAAATATAATTTAAAGAGAGAATTACTGAATTAGACAATAGCTATTAGAAAAACACCAATCACAGGGGAGAGAAGAGGGAATTTCAGGGGACAATGGGAAGGGTTTACAGGAACAAATTTAAAGGACACATGGACAAAAACTAGGGGGAGGGTGGTAATGGGAGGGAAGTGGGGAGGGTTGGGAGGGTGGGCTGGATTGGGAGTAAAAGGGAGAAAACTGTACTTGAACAATGATGAAAAGAAAAGAAAAGAAAAGAAAAGAAAAGAAAAGAAAAGAAAAGAAAAGAAAAGAAAAACACCAATAAGGTTTGACAGAGAAGCAAAGCAATGAAAAGCATGAAACACAATTAAGAGAAAAGCAAGAGGGAATGAAGAGATTCAACAAATTTCTCATAAGAACAAAAATAATGGGGAAGAGGTAATATTAAAAGATATAAGAGCCAAGAATTCTCATTAATGATGAAAATACAATCTTCATAAGAAAGAATAACTCCAGTCCCCAAGCAGATTATATAAAAATAACTCCATGCCTATAAATATATTAAAATTGCAGATTACCAAAATAAAATCTTAAAAGCAACTAGAGAGAACAGACACAATGACTACAAAAGAACAATGAGGCTTACCGCAGACTTCTCAATAGCAACCACAGATGCCAGAAAGTAATAGAATATCCCAAGTATTTCCCACATATTGAGGAAAAATAACTGTTAACTTCAGTGTTCTATATCTAGCTATATTAACATTTAAGAGGGAGAATTAATTCTCTAAATTTCAGCAAAAGACTTCTCACAGACTTTTGGCAAAAGCACTATGAAACTGAATACTTCAGGAAGAAAGAAACTGAACTGTAAGGGAAGGAGTGGATAAGCAAAGAAAATGCAAACATGTGAGTATCTGTAAAGAAGCATGGACTATAAAAATACACAGATAATAGTGACAGAGACTTAGCACATAAGTGCTTGACAAATGTTTTTTGGTAAGTGATTCTTGATTAAGTGCACCTCTTCTGAGATATAATTAATTCTGCATTTTGTTTTGGGCATATGGCTGTCACATTTGATTTACTTCTTTATTCGAGGAATGTTCATCATTTCTGGGCAATCAAGAGCATCTCTTCATAGGATGGAGAAGTACAAATCGGTAATTACAGAATAGTCAGGGAGATGTCAAGTATGGCATGGGGAATACAGTCAGTAATATTATAACAACTGCATATGATGCCAGGTGGATGTTGAAAATATTGGAGGCTCATTTTTTAAGTATATGATTAACCACTATGCTGCACACTTGAAAATAATACAAAATACTACAAATGTAAAAAAAATAGAACACTGACTACCATATAGTAAGTGTTCAATAAAATGTCACTTCTTTCAAAATAAATAAATAACTCAAAAAAGAGTATCCCTTCATAATTTAAGTGCAACTGTATTTATTATTTTATCTTTTTAATCTTTGCCATCTTTTGTTGGTAAAAGAGGGAATTCCAGTTTGAGTTGGGTCCACCGCATTGAAAATTTACTCAATAAATTTTTATTGAACCAGAAAAGACTCTTCCCACCTCTCTGGTAGTAAACCCAGGAAGAAGGGTCCTCATCACCTGCCAAACTCCAGAGTAGTTAGATTCTTACATGGTGACTCAGGGCTCCAAGCCTGAGAATTGACACAATGTCATAGTGGTCAAAATAGTCACAAGCTCACCCAGATTCAAGGGGAGGGGACATTTACCCCAACTCTCAGAAGAAGGAGTGTCACAGAATTTGGAGGCCATATTTTAAAACCGTCACCTGCTATTGGAAGACAGCTGAGATTTGGTGCAACTAAAAGTGGGAGGTAAAGAACATGTAACAGCCCCAGATGGTGTGGTTCAGTGGATTGAGTGCTGGCCTGCAGACTAAAGGGTCACTGGTTTGATTACCAGTCAGGGCACACACCTGGGTTGTGGGCCCAGGCCCCCGTTGGGGGTGTGCAAAACAACCGCACACAGATGTTTCTCTCCCTCTCTTTGCCCTCTCTCTAAAAATAAATGAATAAAATCTTTATTAAAAGAAGCATCTTCTCTTAAAAAAAAGAACAAGTAATGATAATAACAAGTTATATAATTTATTGAGCATATATTATGTTCCAGACACTGTATTTTCTTTATCTTTACATCAAACCTGTAAGAAAGGTAGGAATGCTATTCCCCATCTTACAGAGGAGGAACCCACATTCATAGAGTCATTCTGAATGCCCAAGTTCATACAGCTAATGAGCAGCCAGATTCAAATACATGACAGCCACACGGCAAGGCAATGCTTTTCCCCACCCTGCTATATTAATTCTTATAGTCACCGAGCAGTGATAACTTACTCTAGTCCTCACCTACTGAGATTGCCTGTGAAGAATTAAAGCTAAGGGCCAACCATCAGGAGAGGGAGGTGGCATCCCAGGGCAGGGGTTTCCTGTATAAACAGGAGGCACATGGGAAACGGCACTGTGGTGCAGGGACAATGGGCAGTGAGCAGGCAGGGCCTCCTGTCTCCGGTGGGCGGTGGGCACTCAGAGCTGTGGGCGGCGGGGCAGGAACAGCTGGGGCCCTGACTCCCTGATGCCTGGCCCAGGAGAGGAACTGCCTCCCTCATGGCTTTCCCAGGAGGAAGTTCCCTACTGATTCTCGGGAAGCCCTTCCCATCACAGGCCTCAGCTGTGCCTAGACCTCCTCTTTCTTCTCCTGGAGCATGTTGTCTTTAGGGCTAATCTGGGATACGGGTCTCCTCTGATGTCCTCGTGACCTGGAGGCTTGGAGGGTGTGGGTAGGCCAGGCCAGGCTCAGACGCCAATCCAGGAGGCAGCCACCACTGAATGTATGCTAAGGGGAAAAAGCGGAGTAGTAAAAAACAAAAAAACAAAACAACAAAAAAAAAACCTTGGGATATGTAAAGCAAAGAGACATGAATCTACACCCCAGCTCCAGTTCTAACTAGCTGTGTGACCTTGGGCAAGACATTTAACCTCTCTGAGGAATACCAGGAATAACCTTTCCTCATTTGTGAAGTGGGGGAAATGATATCTATTCTGAAAAGAGCTGTTTGAAGATTAAATGAGAATCTGTGTAACCAACACCTAATAACAGCTGCATAATAGTGACTATGAGTTTTTTAAGAATGTATGGAGTCCCCCCACCTTTGTCCCACAACTAGTCTACTGTGCCCTCTGAATTTTCGCCATCAGAGAGACTTTGTCACTACTAAAGTACCAATCACCGCATAACAGGCAAAGTGTCCCAGACCTGCGAATCCAGAGGCCTGGGGAAGGGTCCTGAGCAAGCCCTGACCACTGTCTGTCAAAGGCTTCTTGGTCACCTCCCCCTTCTTTGGCTGTTTCTGCTCCAGTCATTTCACAGCTCCCCAACTCTACCCATCTCTTTTCTTTAATGTTCTCCTCTCTCCGTCTCTCCACACCCTCCCTGGGTGACCTCATCCAGCCCCATCTCCCTTTCCTGAGTCCAGATCTGCACGTCCAAGTGGCTCCGGACATCTCCTCCTGGAAGTCCCTCAGGCACCTCAGCCGTAACACGTTCCACACAGGTAAGCACCACACTCAAGAAACCTGTGCCTCCAAGCCTTCCCTGCCTCAGGGAATGAGCAAACCCTAGGCCCAGCTGACCAAGTCAGAAACCTGGGAGTTGTTCTGACTCCTCCCTCACTGCTACTCTAATCAGTTAGCAAGTCTCACAGATTCCACTTCCTAAACGTATTTCAAGGTGTGCTCTTCTCTCCATCCACCTGCTCCTTTCTCAGCTCAGGTCCATCATCTCTCACCTGGATGCCATGAGCTTCAGCCGAGGTTGCTTCCAGCCATCCTCCTCACTGCAGCCAGAATCAGCTTCCTAACACACAAACCCTCCCTTTCACTCTCATTTGACAGCCCAAATGGCCTCAGGGAAAGGCTCCCTAGGCCCTTGTCCTGTAAACTGCGTTAACCTGTCCAGCCTCATTGCCCACTGCCCACCCCACACACACACTGGGCACTGCCAAACCCAGCCACTGGTGGTTCCCTGAGAGCACCACTCCCTACCTCAGCTCTGGGCCTGTACATGCACACTTCTTCTTACTGGAATGCATCCCCTTCACCTCCCCTGGCTCTTACTCATCCCTCAAGACTTAACCCCAGCATCACCTCCTCCAAGAAGCCTTCTTCCACTACTTCCACAGCCTCAACCATCCCTCATCACAGCATGTACCATACAAAATTGCATTTGTCTGTTTACCTATCTAACTCCCCACTAAACTGTACTTTCCCAGGGGCAAGAACAAGTTCTTCTACAGATCCCCAGGCCTGGCACGGGGTCAGTACAGAGGTGGTACCCGGATATGTCCATATATGCATGAATGAATGAGTAACAAATTCTACCTCCTCATGGAGTGGCACCTAAAGGCACTCTTTTGGGAGGGGGCAGGCAACCAGTCTTAAGAAAACCCACATATGTGGTAGAACCTTCCTCCTCCCAGTTGGCTCATAAAGTTTAAAGTTTGCAAACACTTTTGCCCCAAAGCCCCAGGAGTCAAAAAAAAAAAAAAAAAAAAAAGACTCCTTCCCAGACCTAGAAGATGGAGAAACACCAGGAAGTATTTGGTGAGCAGACTGCCATATATAACAGGCACTCTTGTTGTTGTTGCTGCTGCTGCTGCTGCTGCTGCAGAAAGTATATTTGGATGGAACTGGAGTACTCAGCAGGACATGCAGCAGTGTAAGATAAGGTTGGGAAGGTGGGCATGGGCATCCCACTGAGGCTGAGGGACTGGAAGCTGATCCTGGGGCAGGTCAGCTCTGGGACGCTTCTGTGGTTGTATGGGGAAGGGGTGAGGGGCTGAGCCATTAGGGAGCAGGCTGAGGATGAGGTGGCTGAAAGCCAGGGGTCAGGGTGAGTCAGGGCTCCTCGTGTCAGAGTTGATCAGCTCTGCTGAGGACTCTGCTGCCCCCTGACCCAGCCATGGGGTAGATACTGTCTTCAAGGCATCACTGGTCTCACAAAAGGTAGGGAGAGTTCTCAAGGGAACACCCAAAGCTCATAAACCAACAGAAGCAAGGCCCAGAGCAGCAGGCAGGATTCCAGCAGCTGTGAAATGCAGGATGCTGGAATGGCCGCCACCTGGGGTGGGGAGGCCAATCCATCCAGGAAGGCAGGGACACAGCAGGAGGGAGGAGGCTTCCCTAAGCTGGCTAACCCTGTGAGAACCCGATTGAATATGAGAAGACGGGTCCCTGGAGGGGGACAGAGAGAAGGGACCACAGATTGGGGCACTGTGGAAGCTCAGGCAGCAGACAGGAGGCCTGGGTAGCAGTGTGGGAAGTGCCATCTTGCCCCACTTCCCCTAGGGACCCACACATGCTGTCTTCAGAAGGTTGACTGGGACACTTCACCACCCTCCCACCAGCTGTGTGGTAGGAACCAGAGTGCCATGATCCTAGAGGGTCACAGGCACTGGAATCCAGCTGGGGCTATTCAGGAACCTTCTTTTCCAAAGCAGCCACATCCTTTTGGTCACAAGCTAGAGCTGGGACAGGAGTGTCATATGTGTTGTGAGGGTGAAACTTGAGCTGTTCCTTGGGGGGTGGGGGGCGTGGGGGGGGGGCGTGGGGATTGCGGCCTTGCTCTGCTGTTTCCTCTGTTCCATTTTCAGAACAACCTGGTGCAGCTCTCTCTTCTGGGCCTCCAGGCAGCTCTGGGAGCACCCCAAAGCCTCCTGGCTGAGGTGCTGGGCCTTGGCATTCAGCTCTGTCTCCCTGGCCGCCAGCTCCTCCTTAAAATGCCTCAGCTCCTCCTCCACATGGGCAGGATGCATCTCCACTGTCTCCCAACCCTCCTCTATGTCCCCAAATTTCTTCCTCTGGGTGGATTCCAGGGACTCCTCCAGGGTCTCAAAGTGGTCCTGGTTTGTGTCCATCGGGGGATCCAGGTTAAGGGTAAGTGACAGAGCCGGGCCTCCCTCCACCTGGTTCCTACCCTCCCCCATGGGCAGGTCCTATAAGAGTCATTCTTTCCCAGCCTGCAAATCAAGGAGTCACTGGTTTGATTCCCAGTCAGGGCACATGCCTGGGTTGCAGGACAGGTCCCCAGTGGGGGGCACGCAAGAGGCAGCCACACACTGATATTTCTCTCCCTCTTTTTCTCCCTCCCTTCCCCTCTGTAAAAAATAAAATAAATAAATCTTTTAAAAAAAGAGTCACTCTTGATGGGCAGTTTTCCTAAAATTCAACCTAGAGAGAAAAGGGGTGGGGGTAGGGGTGCACACACACAAGTGAGAACACATATGTATGTGTGCACAACTGTGTGAACATGCGGGCACACGAGTGTGTGGTATGTATGTGCAACTGTGTGGCCACACACCCACACTCACATGATTGTATTCTCTATTCATATACTCTTCAAATTAAGGAAAGACCATCTCAAAACATAAAATAATGTCCCAGAAGCCTTTGCCAAGTCCCAAAAGCCATAGGCACCCATTTCTCATTGAACATTAGAGCTAAAGCAGTCCTGCCTGTCCTTAATGAAGTGCCAGCCTCCCCACACAAGGAGTTCCCTCCACCTGGACTTTATCTGGTCTCCAGTGCCACCCCTACCTAAAGAATGCCTTTGCCACGCCTTCTCAAGGCCACAGGGAAGTTGCAGTCAGCCCTACCAACTCAACAGAACCTTAATCCTTCCTGGGACAGGTGTCCAAGGCAGGGCTTAGACACAGGAGGTGAGAGTTTGAGGGTCTGGCTGCGTGGGAAAACCAGCAGCCATGGTGGCTCACTGAGGATATCAAGAAGACCTGAAGAGAGCAAGGCGCCCTGTGTGCAGGACCCCAGCCGGCCCTGGCAGCCCTCGGTGCATGTGTCTGTGCTGGTGAGCCTGGTGGCCTACATGCTGTGAGGGGATCAGTGGGCGGGGGTGTGGAAAGGCCCTGCATACTGAGCTAGGCAGGCTCCCTGTGGGCTCCCTGTGTTGTCCAGGGTAAGGAGAACACCCTGCACCCTGCCCTGGCCCTGCCCCTGGCCTCAACCACTAGCCACTTCTTCCAAGAGCCCAGTCTCGGTGGGGAAGTGATACATTCAAAGTAAGGAAGACCCCCACACTCCAGCAAACCCTTCTTCTGCCCCAATGGGGAAAGCCAGCTTCCTTTAGCCCGGCACACCCAGAAGCCATGCTTGCCTTCCTCCACCCAGGAGCCTGGCAAGATTGCCAGCAGCCTTTGCCTTAGGGCTCTGTAGAGCCCTCTGCATCCCAAACTTCCCTATTCTGCATCTTGAAGCTTTACTATTCATGAGCACACACAGGCAGATCCCTAACACCTGTCTCCCTCCCACTCTCTACCTCTCACAAAACTATAATTAAATCCTGGACTGATTCATACAAAAGTGTAAGTGATTAATATATGAATTATTTTCCTAGACTAAATCTTCACTAAAAAAGAAAAAGAAAAAAACTAAATGTACAATCCCACACATTCATTCAACAAACATTTCATGCCAGACCTATAGATGTCTCAGGCACTAAGACACAATGATAAGAACACAGCTACTACCCTCAGGGAACTCACAGTCTAGCAGAAAGAGATAGGCAAAGCACAGACAAGGGGCCATAGGAGCCCAAATACACAGCTCAGCCTGCTGATATGGATTATTAGAGCAGGGAAGACCTCCAAGAGAAGGTGAGTTTGAAGCAGATCTAAAGGATAAACAGTAAGCAGCTGAGAATAGGCTGATAGGCAAGCCACCTTTACCATGTCCAGGGAGGGCAGCCTGAAGGCCCACATGAACAAGGATACATCCCTAGTTTGGTGTGAGAGAGGGGTGTGTAGGAACGCAGAACACCTGAAACATGGACATGCTGAGATAGCCAATGGCCTGTTCAAAGAAGGAGGGGTATCCAATCCCCCTTCAGAGCCCTGCTTCTGGCACACACAGTAAGAAAAGTTTGTTGAATTATACACCAGGCTGGTCTGTGATCAATTGTGGATTGAGAGTATGTCATCTTTGTTCCCAGACTGGAGAAAACTCTTCAAGGGTAAAAACTAGGTCTTTTCTTATATCCACCAGAGAACTTGGCACATACCTGGGCACCTGACAAGTACACAGCTAAAAGTGCCCTTGATTAAAGCAATAACACGCTGTCCTCGGGTCCCAGCACACACAGTGACATTGATGGGCAGCTCAGCCCTACTGTGGCCTCTCCTAGGAGACTTGACTTTTACCTGCCAGGTCTTCCCAGATCACCCAGCCAGAAATCTCCCTGTTCTTTCTCTTTCCGCCAATGCCACCTGTGTCTTGGGCTGGGGGGCTGTGTACAGGTTGCACACTTGTCACCTGAAGTTCCCTGTGAGCAGAAATCACACATTGCTCCTCTCTTCATCCCTATACCTAGAACAGTGCTGCACAGAATAGGGGTTCAACAAATGTGTGTGAAGGAACAAAGGACATGATTGTTCTTTCATTCATTCTTTTCTTCTTTCGGGTGGAAGACACTGTCTAATATATTTCAGGACCCACAAAACCAGCCATTTCCTAGGTGATCGATCTCCTAGAGTCCCACTGTCATTGTCATTAAATATAAGAAGAACTCGTCTTTCATCCTGCCTGTCCTTCACAGACCCTACCTCAAGGCAGTCAAATGGTTGATAAACAGTTAATCAGTGAAGAAAGTGATTAGAAGATCACCATTGTGCTAATGAACCCTAATGCATAATGGCTCTAGGCAGTGATCATCAATGACTGTTAAAATTCAAAAGAGAAAAAAAAAATTAGTGTCTACTGATGGAAGTATGCAACACCACTGGTGAATTGTTTTTGCCAAACTATCAAATGTAACCTAACCAGACCTCTAGATCTACCAATACCCAGGGGCACAGGCCAGAGGAGCATGTTAGAGGGTGTCACAGAGACACAATTGGCAGATTCGAGGCTCTGAGAAGCTCCCACAGGACAAGTGGCCCACTATCTTTGAAGGATCTATTGCAAGGAGAAAGACAGAATGGAGAGATATATCCAGTTTAAAAGAGGTTTAAGACACATATTA
The DNA here is from genome assembly GCF_004126475.2 of Phyllostomus discolor. Lineage (NCBI taxonomy): Eukaryota > Metazoa > Chordata > Mammalia > Chiroptera > Phyllostomidae > Phyllostomus > Phyllostomus discolor. The sequence continues at coordinate 34,957,689 of NC_040909.2, read as the reverse complement.
ACCAAATTTAATGTATGGATCTTGTTTATGTCCTTAAACAAATCAACTGTAAAATCCTTCTGAAACTATTGAGAAAATTTGAACATTAACTGTGTATTTGATATACTAAAAAATTCACTCACAATTTTTAGGTATGATGATGGTATGTTGGCTTTTTTAAGTGCTTATATTTTAGTGATATAGAAGTATATGTTTATGTGAAGTAATTAATAGACACATCTGGGATCACCTTCAAAAGAATCTGGTGGGGGAGGGTGAAGAAAACCTGTGGAGATTTAGAAGAAACCAGATGAGGGTTCGCTGTATTATTCTCTCTCCTATTTTATATATAGGTTTGAAATGTGCTGTAACAGGTTTAAACAAAGAGGTCAAAGACAAAATAATAATAGTATTACTAATAATTATTGCTAGGGTTTTTTAGTGCTTCCTTTGTGCCAGACCCTGTGTTAAGTACTTTTCACATAGTCTTACGTAATCTTCTCAAGAACCCTGAAACCTAGATACAAGCCTCACTGTTTTACAGATGAGGGAACTGAGGCACAGAGAGGCTGGATAACAGGACCAAAGTCACACAGCAAGTAGGTTACAGAGCCAGAATTCAACTCTAGATCTGCTGGCATCCGAGCCCATGTTCTCCACCCTCCACCATCTCACACTCACTGACACTGACTTCCCAGGGCCCAGGTTTCACTCTGTCTCACAGCTGAAGAAGCTGAGCTTCTGTTCAGCAGTAACTAGTAAAGTTGCAAATGTCAGTACCTTTTGTTTTCTTTTTTCCTTTCGCAAATGTCAGTACCTTTTGACCCAGCAGCCACTCACGTCCTGGTAAACGGCAGCGCTTGAGCACTAGCAGGCATGTGTAAGAACATCCACAGCAGGACTACCCAATGTCCCTCAATAGGAACATGAATAAATAAACTGTGGTGTGATCATACAATGCAATAGTTCAACACAGTGAAAATGAATGGCGTTTGTCTGTATGTCATCCAGGAACTTTTCACAAACATCGGGTTGAGTGAAAAAGCAAGCGTTCTTCTGCAATAGCAGATACCATTTACCTAAATTTAAGAAACACAAGACAATACTAAGTATTGCCTAGGAGTGGATACACATGTAGTACAAATGTAAAAACTGCTATGGGAGTAGTTAGCACCAAATTTATAATGGTGACCACCTTAGGAGAAAGAGAAACAGAGAGGCATCAAGAAAGGGTGCAGAGGGGACCTCAACTATATCTGTACTATGTATTCCCTAAAAAGAAATATGTGTGTTAGTGAGGCCATGGAGAAATAGGCATCCCACACATTGTTAGTGGGAGTGTACACTGCTTCAGTCTATAAGGCGGGTAATTTGGTAACATCTACCAAAGTTTCAAATGTGCATACCCTTTGACCCAACTCTACACTTTGTGAAATTTTGTACAGATATATGCACATACCTACAAAGTTAGGTATATATTACATTATAGTATTGTAATATATTGTATTATAATTGTACTAATGTATTAATGTATTCATACAATTGTAATTGTATTACATTATATTATACATTACAGCATTGTTTATAAAAACTAAGGACTGGAAATAACCTAATACCATGCAGCTCAAAAAAAAAAAGAATGCACAGATAGGGAAAGACTTCTAAGATGCAGAATACTGTGCATTAGATGCTGTCGTGTGTAAAAAGTGAGAAGGGTGGGGCAATATACACAGCACATTTGCTTATGCATGAAATATGTCCAGTAGGATAGATGTGAAAGCAGGGTCATGGCCTGTGAGAAGGATGACTTAGGGACAGAAGTGGGAGAGAGACTTTTTGCTGTAAGCCTTCTATATTTTTTTAATTTGGGTATATGTGAATATATTGCCTATTGAAAGAATGACAAAGTTGTAAAACTCTGAAGATCAACAAGGTTCCATCATTTCCCAGGCTGATATCAATAAGTATTTGGACAGATGTCTGTTTACCCACTCCACCACTCTACCTACAGCCTATGGGAGTGGGGGTGAAAGCAGGGCTGATGTGCACCAAAGACAGTACCAGGCACCAGGATTTCCAGTCCATCTGCACTACCTCTGTGGCCTAGAGCAGACCTTGTATATGTCTGGACCTGAGTTCCCATCACCCACATGAGGGGGTCCCTTTCTATTCAAATATGCTACCAGCCCCCATCCCCAGGAGTGCTGCCTCCTAGCAAAAGACTAGGACCAGTAGCCTGGGACAGAGCACAGCAGAATCCTGGACTGTTCCCACCCGAAGCCCCAGAATCCTGACCACTGTTTCCCCAACAAAAGCTTGCTTGTACAACCACAGCAGCCTGTCAGCAATTACCCCCAATTACAAACCCGGAGCCAGAAAGGCCTCAATTAGTCTAAAAAGAGGCCTGAGGAGGGGCCAGCTACACAGAGTATAGCACCCACATATTGCCTCCACCCATGGGGCATAATCCTCTATCAAGCCCATGGGCTTGGATACTTGGTAACAACATCCTCAGGACATCCTGAGGAGAAGGCTGTTGACTCTCCTTCTCAGAGTGATCCTTCCAGGCAGGGCCTAGTCAAGTACTCTGTCCTAAAGTGCCTTTCTCTAGACTTCATGCTCTCCCCCTGCTCAGACCACACACATCCTTACCACTTACCACTTTCCCCCGGGCAAGGTGCACCATGTCCAGGCTATTATCTCCTTCTGGGAGATGAGCATCCTTGATTGAGCCCTGCAGATGAAGCGCTATGCCCCAGGCTGCCTCTAAAGCATCATGATTATGAGCTTGGCTCAACTTGTTGGGAGGACAACCAAATGCCCATCTCCCCCCAGGAAAGGATGGACTCTGAATTTTTCTCTGCAGCATCCAAAAGCAAATTGGTCCAATCTTCTTCCACAAATTCCCTGAGAAGAATACCATGAGGTTGCTGAGCCTAGTGCTTGGCCAGCTTTGAAGCTTTCACTGAACTGGCCCTCATGCTCCTCTTCTTTCCCGCAAGTGTGTGTGCCTGTGAGACTGTATACATATGTGTGTACACAAATCTCAAGCCTAGGTGTGACAGGGCATGTGGGGAGGATCAGAAGTTATAAGAAATGGGTCTAATAAATAGCAGCTAGGTTTGGTCAGATAGAAGGTAGGACCTCCTGACCTTGCAGGGACAGACACACGTGCAGAGGTGAAACTCAGGGCTCCAGAGTCAAACTGCTACTTATTGATTGGGGACCTTCAGCACGTTGCTTAACTCCTCTGAGACTTAGTTTCTTCATCTATAAAATAAGAATAGTACCAACCTCTTAGGCTTGGCAGAAAAATGAAATGAGACATTGCATGTAAAGTCCCTGGCTCAAAATAAGTTCTTAATAAAGGATAGCTATTTTGTTCCTTTATAATGTTAATAAAAATAATAACAGCTGGGGGTACACAGTGGTCTTCAGAGAATGCTATCTATAAGGAAAAGGCCCCATTACAGCATGTGTGTCTGTCCATCTATCTCTCTGTCTAGCACAGTAGTTTGTTCTGCCACTTTGGAAAGTTGTTTGGCAATATCTAATAAAACTAAACATATGCCTACTCTCCTAGGTACTTGCTCAAGAGTAAAGAAATGCCCTTGCCCCAGCTGGTGTGGCTCAGTTGGTTGGAGCATTGTCCTGTGGACTGAAGAGTCATGAGTTCAATTCTCAGTCAGGGCACATACTCCGGTTGCAGCTTCGATCCCCAGTTGGGGTGCATATGAGAAGGCAGTCAATCAGTGTTTCTTTCTCTCTCCCTTCCTCTCTCTTTAAAAGCAATGGGGGAAAAGTGTCCTCCAGTGAGGATTAAAAAAAGAAAGAAATGCCCTTGACAAAAAGACATATACAAAAATGTTGACAGCAACTTTATTTATGATATCCTCAAACTAAAACAACACACATGTCCATCAGATGATGCAGGTGAAGGGACAACCATGTTGTGGAATAGTACATAGCAATAAAGAAATGAATGTCACATGTAACAAGATGGATGAATATCAAAAACATGTTCTGCAGAAGAAATGAGATACATAAGTGTACATGTTATATGCCCCATTTATATGACATTCAAAGCAGGCAGGAAAAGTTAATTGATGGTGATAGAAATCAGAATGTGCATTATCTTTGGGAACAGGTATTGATGAGGAAAAGATATAAGGGAACCTTTTGAGGTGACAGAAGTTTTCATGTTTCATATCTGGATTGGGGTGGTGGTTACATGGTGCATTATATACAAAAGTACATTAGCTGTATGCTTGAAATATATATTGTTTACCTTACATAAATTATGCAGCATACACACACATACACACACATCATTTTGGTATTTGTTATAAGGGATATCTTCAGAAGGCCAGTAATATGAAACACAAAACTCCCCCCATCTCCCTCTGTTCCTCTGAACTTCATCAAAGCTAAGCATCTAAAACTGCCCTCCTACATCGAGGCTCTTTAGATGGTGCCCATTTGTGGACAGAAAATTAAAATGGGATGAGGACCAAGGGGAAGGGCTCTCTCAGGCAGCCCCTCATGGGCCTGCTTGGGGCTCCAGACAGCAGATCTTACACCTTGCAAGCCAGCTGCCACAGATGCAGAAGCCTCTCTATGTCTAAGAAAGTTTAGTTTGACTGAAATTTCAGACAGGTCCTCACCATAATTAGGAACCAAGAGGGTGTCCTGTGTCCTTGCCTATCATTCAGCAGCATGGCTGTGCAGCCACAATGAAGAGAGAGCCCCAAACGGCAGAGGACTCTCAGATCCTGAGCTGGCCCTCCATGGTCTAACCACTGTGTCCCACCTGTAGTCCCTTTCTTGGAAATTCCAGCTTCATTACAAGGCAAGTGGCATCTCTTGATTGTCTCTGTGGAGCAGGGCCATTTTCCAATTCCACTAGGATGTGTTGAGCCCATCTTGGGGGCAGCACTGAGTGAGAAGTGGAGGATAGAGTCTTGCCCATCAAGGCTTACAGTCTGGGTAGGGAGAAAGGCAACTGACAACTTTCAACAACAACACATCACACTCTCAAGCATGTGATGGGGCCTAGTTGTAGGGTATTCACTGTTAAGGAATGAACAAAATGGCTTTGGGCCATTTTGGCGTCATAGCCATGGGATACCAAAGGAAGCTGGCCAGCAGCTCCTGCCACCCCAGAATTCTCTCTCAGAGCATCATCCCAGAGGTCTTCGGAGAGGGGAGGCCCTCACATGGCCCAGAAACCAGCCCTCTCTGCCTTTTCTCCCTGAGTTAGGCTCAACCAGCAAAAAGGCCTACAACAACTGCCCTACAATCTGCCTTCCAGAGGGTAGGGCTCACACTCCCTAGGACAGAGGGGCTGATGGAACCCAGCATCGGTGAAGTAAGGAGGAGCCTAGAACTCTGACCTACTGCCTCCCTGCCCAGCTACCACAAGGTCAGGGGTATGGGATTCAAAAAGATACTTACCAACTGGAAACAGCTGTCATCTGTGAGTTCTTCCCCAGAATGGGCAGTGGTGTTGCCTGCCTGTCTCTCTCTCTCTGTCTCTCCTTCCCTACACTCTCTCACTCTCTCTCCCAAGCACATATTTGGGTAAGTGACTCTGCTAATCCCATCCAGGCAGAATAATTCCGGCTGGCCTGGGGCCTGGAGCTGTGTGGGTGTGTGCAGAAGAGCTGTGCGACCATCTCGGGCTGCAGACTGACAGTGCAGCAGCCAGCTCGGCTACAAAACAGAGACAAAGCCTGTGTGAGTGGCCCGTGTGTGTGTCACAGCACATTGGGGGTAGGCTCTCTTCCTAAGCTTCTCAAAAGAACTCTGAGCAGTAACCTCATGGTGACAACATCCAGGAGGCCACCCAGTCACCCTACCCACAGGCCAAGGACATCAGAGAGTCAGCAGGTTCTGGGACTCGCTTGGCCTTGCATACATGGAGCCACAAGGTGACTCTGTGTCATGAGGCAGCTGGGTGGCCAGTGCGGGAAGAGACGTAGAGTTGGGGCAGTACTGACATATTTTATACCAAGATGTGCAAATTAGTATGTATTGTACAACAGGTGAGTGTCAGAGAGCAGTGGGGAAAAGAAGGGGAGGGGATCCCGGGTGACTGAGAGAAATGGATGGAGGTTTGTGACCTGAGTAGAAGGGCCTGGGGTCCCTGGGGGTCGGTGGGGGCCGGGGGCGGAGGGAAGGCCGGGTTGGGGGGGGGGGTGCGACTGGGGTCGTGCTGACAGTTGGGGTGTGGCGTTGTGTGGGAATGTACTAAGAAACACAGTCCAGCTTCCCTTTTCCCGCCTACGTGCCGCAGAGGCCGTGCCCCCAGGAGAGGCCTGCAGCGGGCTCGGTGCCTCACCTCCCCGGGACGGTTCAGAGCCCCGCCAGGGAAGCCGGCTGCGGGACTTGGTTCAGGCGGCCGGCGGCGCAGGGCGAGCGGAGCCCTGCCGGGTCAGGGCTGCCGACCCCCGGGCCGCGGGCCGCTCACCTGGTGAGGCCCGACCGCCGGCACGACCCCCAGCCGCAGCGGGAGAAGCTGCTCCCTCCATCCGAGACAAGTGCTTTGCTCCAGCCGGCTGTCGGGGCGTCGGAGGCAGGGGGCCGGTGCGAGGCCTCGGCAGCGCCGGGGAGGAAGCCGCGCTCCGTCGGCGGGTCTCTGTCTGGCCCGGGGTCCACAGAAGACGCTCCGGCCGGGAGGCGCCAGAGCCGCAGCCGCCGCGGGCCCTTGAAACTGGGCGGTAGAGGCTGGGAGCCCCGCCGGGTCCTCAGAGGTGGGCACCGCCCGCGGTCACTGAGTCCCGGCCCTGCGTTGCCGGGGCGCCGCGGGGAGAGGGAGACAGCGGTGGAGCCCCACACCCGCCTCGGAGCGGTCTGCCCTGCCAGAAGGGACCGCCACCTCCTCGGGAAGCCGGGCCTCCCCAGCCTGCCCAAGAGAGTTGAGAAGTAAACTAAGACGCGCCCCACCGCTTCCTGGAGAGATCAATACCTGGGGAGCGCAGGACTCCTCTTTTTTTCACTGAGAGAAATCCTTTAGAGGCTCTCCTTCCTTTACCGCCCCCCTACACTCCCACACACACTCACACACACATACACAGTCACACACACACACACACACACACACACACACGCCTTAAAAGGCTGAAAAGGGAGCCGAGTTTGGAATCCGGGGAAGTGATGACACACACAACAATGCTGTCACACCTGGCTGCTGCTGGCCAGGAGCGGAAATGCCTGCAAGGGGGAGAGAGGGACAGGGAGCCAGCCTGGGTGGTCAGCAAAAAGAGAGGCGATGGCGGCAGCCCCAGGTGGGGCCAGCCTGAGCTGGCTTTTCCCCTTGCCCGGGCTCTGGGGGACAGTGGGCACTGCAGTTTGTCTGCAGCAGCCCACACAGCACCCCCACCCATCGTCTGGGCACCCATGGAGCGAGGATGAAGAAAAACACCTGCACTCCTGCTCAGCAAGCAGGCCAGGCATGGAGGGTGTGAAGAGCTGCTTTGCCCTGCTGTATGTTGGGAGCCGTGGGAGAAAACCACCACGCTATGATGAGATATTTTCCATGGTAGGTGGAAGAGGGTATTCATTGAGATGAGTTTAGGAGACCCCTGCGCCCTCTTACTGTGGCGGTGCGACCAGGTTTTTCTGCTCTGGGCCCTCCTCCCCCTCTCCTCCTTTCCTTCCACCTCACACTGCAGACCGCAGGCCTGAGTGGGAAGAAGCAGCACATGCAGGGGGGCTGTGACTTCCTCAGAGGCTGGACAGCCTGGGCGGATGAGGTGGTGACAGGCATTAGACCAACCGCTCCAGACATGCCAATCACGAACACACACCTGCAGGACATCCATTCAGTCCACCTTCCTCTACAGAGAATCCCTGCCCCCTCAGCCCCACGGAGTTCGGGGCATGAGGACTCAAAACACGGGCCATCTCTCTCACACTTTGATTACAGAATCTTTGTAAGGCTGTTAACTGTTAAAAGGCACACCTGACTTTTTTTTCTTTTTTTTTCTTTCTTTCTTTTTTTTTTTTTTTTTTTTTGCCATCGCTCATTTCCCCTGGGACAATTGTTTGTTCACACACATGCAACTGGGCCCCGATCAAACGTCGGCTGAAGGTAGATGACTGAGGCACCCCTCAACCCTGGAGAGAGATCTGAACAAATGGCTCGTCAGGAGAGAGGTTTGGAAAAGTGCCTCCCTCACAGCCTGTTTTTCTTCCTAGTCTGTAATAGAAATATATACACTGGCAGCGATGGAGGCGGGGAGAATTGAGAAAGAAAAGAAAGCAGGTAAAGGGTCAAGGGAAGGGAAGAATGAAGAAAGGAGGGAGAGGAGGACAGAAGAAAAACAAAGAGGTAATTTCCCTGAGCCACATTTACTCTGATCCGAGATACACATATTACCTATCTATAAGTATAACTGTTTTACCCCTAAAATCTCGCACCTTGTACACGCACATGCACGTGCACCTGGGCGTCTGGTATCTCAGTGTCGCAGAGGCAGACCCTCGCCCTGACTCCTAGATGTGCTGGTGGTGCCCTTACACACACAGCTCCTCCCCAAAGATCCACGGCGGTAACCTTGTCGCCTGTGTCGGAGCAGGGGCAGGATGGGGTCTACTTCGTATTAAAGCACACATCTAGCCCGTAGATCACCGCATGCATTCTGAGCGGCGTCTGGTCCCTAGGTCCAGAGCAGCCCAAGGAAGAGCGGAGGGCTTCAGGCGGAGCCCCTGGACGCCTCTTCCCAGCGATCCTCTCCCTCGCCCCAACCCGGCCCAGTCACTCTGAGAGCTCGAGGAACTGGCCAAGCCGAGGTTTCTTCCTTCAGGGACACGCGTTTCTGGGCTGATTTTTCCCAAAGCCACCGCGCAGCTCTCTCCACCCCACCCCCGTCCAGCCCCCTCGCTGTCCCGCCCCTCTCCCAGCTCTGAGCTAGAAGTTTAGTCCCAAGATAGCAGCAAAGGGCAGAGCAAAGGAGTCATTTTTCTTTCACCTGAAAGCTGCGAGGAGACTTGGCGCGCCTCTCCTCGCTAGGGCCCAAGCTCTCTGGACACGGGGTCGAGTGCGAACGGACCCGCAGAACGAACACCGGCCGATTTCCAGGGCGTGCGAGAGCGTGAGCCGGGCTGTCCGCCGGGCCCCCAAGCTCGCAGGGAGGGGGCAGGCCAGCCCAGGCTGTGCGGCGCGTTTACAAAAAGTGACTTGGAGATGAACTCGCCCGTGCAAGACTGGCCGCCCAGCTATAGGGGCGAAGGCGCCTGACGCAAGCGGAACTCGGCGGAGCCCATACGAATCAGAACAGAGCGAGGCTCCTGGCGCACTAGGGACTCGGGGCGGCAGCTCAGCCTGAGACGCGGGTCGTGCTTCGAAAACCCGAGCGTGGGGGAGGGGGAAAGCTCAGTGAAGAAAACCCACCGAGGCGGGGACTGGCCTGGCGGGGAGGGGCAGCGAGGCCGGAGCCCCTTCTGTTGGGAAGACTCCCCATGGCCAGAGGCTGAGCTCTACTCCGGCTGCTCCCCAAGGGAAGGGAAAGAAGAGTGGAGAGGAGCGAGAGGCCGCCAGCGAGCAGGCGCCGCGGCATCAGGCGACTCCAGAAGTTTGAGATTCGGCCGCGAGCGGACTTGCGCGCCCAGACTCCCCGCCGCGCCAGCGCCGGCAGAGGAGAGCGAGGGCTGCCCGGCTGCTGCGCGCCGGCTTTGTCATGATGGCCAGCTACCCCGAGCCCGAGGACGCCGCGGGGGCCCTGCTGGCCCCGGAGACCGGCCGCGCAGCCAAGGACCCTGAGGCGCCGCCGCCGAGCCCAAGCAAGAGCAGCAGTGGCGCCGGGACAGCTCCGGAGAAGCCGGACCCGGCGCAGAAACCCCCTTACTCGTACGTGGCGCTCATCGCCATGGCGATCCGCGAGAGCGCCGAAAAGAGACTCACGCTGTCCGGCATCTACCAGTACATTATCGCCAAGTTTCCGTTCTATGAGAAGAACAAGAAGGGCTGGCAGAATAGCATCCGCCACAACCTCAGCCTCAACGAGTGCTTCATCAAAGTGCCGCGCGAGGGCGGCGGCGAGCGCAAGGGCAACTACTGGACGCTGGACCCGGCCTGCGAGGACATGTTCGAGAAGGGCAACTACCGGCGCCGCCGCCGCATGAAGCGGCCCTTCCGGCCGCCCCCCGCGCATTTCCAGCCCGGCAAGGGGCTCTTTGGGGCCGGGGGCGCCGCGGGTGGCTGCGGCGTGGCGGGCGCCGGGGCCGACGGCTATGGCTACCTGGCGCCCCCCAAGTACCTGCAGTCCGGTTTCCTCAACAACTCGTGGCCGCTCCCGCAGCCGCCCTCGCCCATGCCCTACGCCTCCTGCCAGATGGCGGCGGCTGCTGCGGCGGCCGCAGCGGCGGCGGCGGCCGCGGGGCCGGGCAGTCCCGGAGCCGCAGCGGTGGTCAAGGGGCTGGCGGGCCCAGCCGCTTCTTACGGGCCGTACTCACGCGTGCAGAGCATGGCGCTGCCAACCGGCGTAGTGAACTCGTACAACGGCCTGGGGGGCCCGCCGGCCGCGCCCCCGCCGCCGCCGCCGCACTCCCACTCACACCCGCACGCACATCATCTACACGCGGCCGCCGCACCCCCGCCAGTCCCGCCGCACCACGGGGCCGCTGCACCGCCCCCGGGCCAGCTCAGCCCTGCCAGCCCCGCTACTGCCGCGCCCCCGGCGCCCGCGCCCACCAACGCCCCCGGCCTGCAGTTCGCCTGCTCCCGACAGCCCGAGCTCGCCATGATGCATTGCTCTTACTGGGACCACGACAGCAAGACCGGCGCGTTGCACTCGCGCCTGGATCTGTGAGAGTCCCTCAGCGCACGCAGGATGCGAGGATGCAGGGACGCGCGACGCGGCCTTGGCCGCAGCCACCGCCTAGCCCGACCGCGCGCCCACAGGGCGCTGTCTGCTGAGCCAGCGCCCGCGGCCCCTCTTCGCCTCCTCGCTCACCTCGATTCCTCTCGCTCCTCTTTGTCTCCTCCGTTTCTCCTCCTGTGCTCGCCTCCCTGCCCTCTATGCCCTTTCTCTCCTCCCTCCTGCAGGCCGCCTCTCCGCGCACTTTTTCTGTAGGCCTCGTCTCCTCGCGGCGCCCCAGCGTCTGGGCTGGACGCCCCAAGCCAAAATTCACCGCGGAGAGAAGTGCCCAGGCTGAGGCGCGGCCAGGCGTCGGCGGCGCAGACCGCTTGGCAATCTCCCCCAGGTCGGTGCGCTTCGCGCTCAGCTTTGCCCGCCCGGCTGCCGCGCTGTTCTTGCCTAGGAGAGCGGGTCTGGGCGGACTTCGAGCTCCGAGACGCGGGGAAAAGGAACGAACGAGTATTTGCTCCGTACCCTCTTGAAGTTGTTCAGAAGTCGCTCCCCAGGTCCCACTGGGCAGGATGGGGGTTGGGCCCGAGCAGGAAGCCGGTCCGCCTCGCCGGGCGGCCTACGCCCGGGTTTACACCACATCCCGGCTCGGAGAAAGGCTGCGTTTCCTTCGCTCTCCATCCCGCCGCCTCGGCCCCTCCAGGCCGGGGCAGCTGGCTAGGTTTGCTAAAAAGATCAGGAGGGCTTTTTTAGATCATATTTTAAACTATATTTGTTAAGGAAAATAATTCACCGGGAAAACCGGTGAAGTGTTGTGGCCTTGGAGTTTGCTTAAGGAAAACATGAAAATCTCTTGCAGGAAATTGGAAGTAGAATTCCTGCCTGTCGGGCCTGCAAAAACCTGTCTTCAGAGAGGTAGGGGAATATGCTCAGTAAAAGGTGGTCTCCTCTACAAATTAGGGGATTTTCCCCTTCTACCTATTAACAAAAAATCAAAAACGAATTTTCCCGGATCTTCCGATGCAAGCCCGGAGTGCCGGGAGGTCACGGCCTGCCTGGCGGACGCTACAGGGGTGGCCCGACCCTGATTTTTGTTTTCCAAATGTTTTGCTTCTCGCACTTTGGGCAGCGGTCGGACCTAACGGGCTCGTGAGCCGGCCTGCCCGCCATCCCCAGACCCGGTTGTTCTGTCGAGTGTCGTTTGGAGGACCAAATTTTCTAGAGAGAACTAGAGCACTTTGGTTGTTTTGTCAATTCCTGAATAAATTTCTTGTTCTTTCTCTTAACATGGACTTCTATTATTTCCGTCGTGCCTGTTTGTTTGTTCAGCAGCTAGTTCAAAGAGGGAGCGAAAAGCTTTAAAAATTTTTATCCTTTTTCAGATAAACACACGAGGACGGCAGCCAGAGAGGGGGGCGTTCGTGGTGGCTGCTGCCGCTTTATTTTGCAGGGGACTGTTTGTTTTCTGTGTCATCGCCGGTGCGTTGAGGCTGTTGAACCTCATCAGAGACTTGACCGCGGTTCGTTCTCAAGGCGCGACTGTAGGTAGGATTTGCGGTGGGTTTTGCAACCACGCACGTGTGTATTTCACCCCTCGCACAGTCGAACTAGGTGTGTGGGCTGTTTTCATTTATTGTCCTCATCCTTTAAAGTTCTTCCAGTCAAATATAACGGCTAGAAAAGTTTATTCCAAGCAGATAAAAATCCTGTTTGCGAAAATGCTCTGTAAGGTGAAAACCTCTGTTACCAATGTAATGAATGGCTTATTATTTTTCATAATAATCATTCATTCACCTTGAGCTGTGTAAGAGATTTGGGAGTATCAGAAAGGGGTGAACACACTGCGTGGTTGTAGAAATCTAACCTTTTTTCTTTCTTGTCCTTTACTGAGACTCTTCAAATAACGAGTTAAGACCGGTGCTTCAATACTGCCGCTCAGGGACACGGGCATTTGACCCGGCTGCAGTCGGGGCCCAGAGGCAGGACTAGGGGTGGTCTGCCTTCCATCCTCCCGTCGGATAACAGATATCAGCCCCCTCTCGCTAGGACTTGGTGCGGCTTGGGCTGGACCCCACACCCAGCCAGCTGTCCGATGCTGCCCCTTCCTCTGAACCTTCTAAGAGTGGCCTCGGATCCAGGCAGACTAGTGGTCCCGAAGCAGCTGCACACCTCGTAGGAAACGAGCCTGTGCCTCTTCCACTTCAGCCTATACTGGTGGTCCCAGTGTGGGCATGTCAGGGTGGAATCCGTGTTAGAATAGTTGGGCCCAAGGGAAATTGGCTCAGCTCAGGGCAGCCCCTCCTTACTCGTGCATCCCTGGGAAGCTGGAAGATAGAGGGTGAAGCTGGGTAGGTTCTGAGGAGCATCACCCTGAGACAGAGATTGGAGCCTGCTTGGGCCAGGGGACCTGGGAAGAACAGCCTGGAGAGAGAGGCTCAGCTGGGGTGGGAAGCCCAAGAGGCTGGTCAGGCCTGGTGTCTGGCCGCTTCTGGCAACCTGTTGTGCCTTTGTCTGGATGACTAAGGGGAGTTGCAGAAAAGAAAGTGGGCCTCTCCATGCTTGTCTGTTTGTGCTTTCTGCGGCGTGAACATGTATCCCATGGGCAGATGGGGAGTCTTCGCTTGCTGCAAATGTGTGCATACAGTGTAAGTCAGTATCCTAGTGACAGGGTGGGAGGTGTATATCTTTGGGCAGAGCATATGGCTAGTACTCAGAAAGTGCTTACTGAAACCACAGTGTATGTTGCCTTCATAAGTCACTAGCAAGGTGTGCAGTTGTTCTGGGTATGTAAGCCAGGCTTTCTGAATAACAGGGCATACATACAGAGCCTTTGCTTCAGCTGTTTGAGGCTCTCTGTTCTAAGGCTGGCTCTCAGCACCTCCCAACTGCTATCCCAGCAGATAAAGCAGAGGAGGCAGGGCCCTCAGTGAGATGGAGGTTTGCCTAGGCCAGCACTGGAGGACAGAACCTCTCTCTGCCTCCAATAACTGAAAAGCAAGAGGCACCCTAGGCTGTGGAGAGTGACAGCCTCACCAAGTACTGAAATTAAGGAATCGGTGTGGGATACCTGGTCTACACAGGGATTGGGAGGTGAGAGAAAGGAGCCAAATCATACCCCACCTCCCCATGGATGCCCACAGGAAGACATCTGTCTCCAATTCCAGCCCTAGGGGTTTCTTAAAACCCTATAGTTTCCTCATTTTCCCCCAGTGCTAAAAGTTCAGGACAATGGCTGACTTTCTTCATCTCTCCTCTCCCTCTTTGCACGTTTCAGTTTCTGTTAGAGAAGACTTAAGGAGTTCCCTAAGTGAGGGCAAAAGTGTTCAAGAGAGTCCCTGATATGTAACAATTATGCCTTCACTTATACAGTCTGGTCTAAATGACCAGACCACATGGGTAAATGTGTATATGTTTGCCAGGGTATACCGTAAATACAATGTAAATAGAGTTTGATACAAATACCCTGCCAACTTCTGTGTGTCCTGGATAATGAGTTGCTGTACATGGTATTAAATGAGGGGTATGTGTGTGCCTGTATGCTTTTTTAACATCCTCACCACTGACAAGATGAGCCCCCTCCTCACATTTACACACCAATTCTCAGTCACCCCGTCCCTAAGACTGACCAGCAAGAATACTTGGGTTGTGTTGAGAGGGTGTCCCGTTTTCAAGGGGACCCTGGAGAAATCTTTGCCAGTGTAGTTAGTACATGCTCCAAGGGACTGTGGAATGTGGACCTAGGGGATTCTCTGGGATGACCTCACAGCCTACTCCAGAGGGTGTCCAGGGCATGCTTCTTCTTTGCATAAATAGAGAGTTCACGGCCCTGCATGTCCAGTTTGGGTGCGCATGAAGCCTGGCATGTTTCACTTGAGATTAGAAGCCCTTGGCCCTTGCCTGGGCCTCCCACTAGCAGAGGATGGAGCTCTGGGATGCAAGGAGCCCCCTGGTGGTAGGTGGAAATCAGGGGAGGACCAGGGCTTCTTGCAGCCTGTGGGGCAGGAGGGGATGAGCCAGACCCAAGAAAGTCTGCCCCTGAATGAGTTTATTCCTTAATGGACGCTTGGAGCACTGGAACCACTGCGCCAGGCTCAGGAGCCCCGCAGTGCCCCCACTCTGTGGAGCCAAGCTAGTGGCAACCATGCCTTGTCATTCCTGCTGCCTCCATAGGGCAGCTCCTGGTTCTTGGACTAGCATGTGGAATCCATAGGAAGGAGTGGAACCAGGATCCCACAACTTCCTTGTGTGATAGAGACCAGAGGCATGGAGCAGTTGGGAGCAAACTTCATGTCCCCAGTTCTGCCTTAGGGACAACCAGAAATTAAGGATTCTTGAAACCAAGCAGTCTTACTGATATTCTCTCTGGAGAGAAGGTGCCATTCTATCAACAAAAAAAAAGTATCTGGGCCCCAGGAACCCTAAATCTCTTCATTTACACCTAAAGAAACTGGGGTCCTGAGAAGAGGAGACAGCCAGAGGTCACCTAACCATGTGTGGGGCAAATGGCCTCAGAACTGCTCAGGAGAGACCTGAAAGTGCTGGGCCCAGCTGCCCACTTGGGCTCTGGCCCTGCCACCCAGTGTGAGCGGAGCTCAGTGGCAGAAGTGGAGGCCAGCAGAAGGAGGAGGAAGAACAGGGGCCCCGGGGGCAGGCAGGTTGTGCCCCGGAACTTCTGTGTTGGCTGCTGCACAGTCCCAGCTCTGTAGTGAGTTCTGACAAGATTGTTCTGGGACGATGTCACCCCGGGGTTGTGGCCAGCGTTGGATAGGGAACCGCCAGGGGCCTGCCGGCTGGAAAGAACTGCTATGGGACCCCACAACGCCTTGGGCAAAGCACCCCTGCTGAGGGTTCGTTTTCTCGTCTATAAAATACAACAGATTATAATACTGTGAGTCTTACTACAATGATTACATATTCTAATGTCAAAGTGCCTGGTTTATACTAGGTGGTTTTTCCTTCCCCTATAGAAAGAAGGGAGGAAGGAAGGAAGGAACCAGGGAGACAAGTCAGACAGCAGGGTCTGACATCCTAACCCAGTGGCCACAGCCACTCCTTCCAGCCCCAAGAGCCCAGACCACCGACCACCTTCCCAGGTCGGGACCTAGGCAATTGCGTCCACCCTGCCCAGCCCCTTGACCTGGGAGTGAGGTACATCCTGTTGCCATCCTGGTGAATACCCCAGCCCGGGGCTCCTCCAACTGCCTTCTCGCTTCTCCTAAGGCAGCCTTCACGGAGAAAGGCCGGGCTGACCTGCAAAGTGACATCGACCCAGGCCCTTGGAGGGGTGGGGAGACACGCCACCCTAGGCTGTGGAGCTGCGGTCTCCCGCCCTCGGGAGCCATCCCCTGGAACGTGGGGCTGTTTAAACTCCCCTCTCCGTACCACCCGCACCTTTTCAGAAAAGCAGTAAGCTGCCATCAGGCGGGAGGTTTCGGAGGTCAGCTTGTGGGAGAGGCTACCCTCGGTCTTCGTGGAGAAACGGGAAAACATGCGGGGTGAACGCAGGAAGCGGGTTGGGCTGAGCTAGAGCGGGCAGAGGCGCCGCCCGAGGGTGGGAGCCAGGCGGTGTGGGGCTAGCGGCTGGGAGGACCCGGCCTGAGCCACGAGAACGGCCAGACGCAGGCGCTGCAGGCCTGTTGGCGGCGCTACAAGAGAAGGTGCTCAGACACGGACGCGGGCCTCCTGGCAGCCCTAAAACAAATTCGGGGAGAATCCCTGTGTCCTGTCCGAGCACAGAGTGCTGCTCCCTGTGGCGGGGCAGAGGAAGCGCGGGAGGCCACGGTCGTCCCCGAAGATGCTGAGCGCCAGGGCACAGAGGCCGTCTGCGTCCCCGCCACGTGGGGAAGCCAACTCTGGCTCTCCCAGTTGGGAACTCAGCCTGGCCTTGTTGTCCTTAGTAATACTACTGTTAAACCGAGCAAAACAAAACCTTTCCCTGATTTTCCTCTCTGCACAAAGGAGGATGACTTCTCTAGGCAGGCAGAGAAAAGGGCAGGATCCCAGCGAAGTTTCATCTCTAGGGATAAAGGGAGAAGAGGAATGTGCTCTTTGCTTTTGTGTGTGTGTATCTATCTGGCGGGGCGGCGGCGGGGGGGGGGAGAATTCGGCACATACTTTCAAAAATCTCCGCCACCCCCCCCCCCCCACCACACCACGACTCAAGGCAGTGAGGGTGAGCAGAGAGTCAGGAAACCGAGCCCCTGCCCGCAGTGACGCGGGGCCTTTGTCTTCTTTCCTGAAGCCCCCACGACCGCTGACCGCGCCGAGATAAAGGCCAGGTCACAGCCCTGTGGATTCCCGGGGGAGGGGCGGCGAGGCTGTCCCACCGCCGTTTCCAACAGGCCGGTCTTGTTGGAAAGGGGCGTACGAGGCCAGGGGCTGCTCCTCCACCCACCCCCAGGCCCAGCTGAGGAACCGATCCGCATGTCCCGACTTGGCCTGGAAGTTTTCTGGCACCACATTCCTTGGACCCAGTTCCCACCAGCATTATGTTTTCCTATTCAAAGGCTCTGGGGGCGTGAGGGGCTGTGGCTTCCCATCGGACCATGCCTGCCTTGACCCTCAGAAGTGGAACTGTGCGCAACTTTGGCTGCGACTCGCGTTCGCAGCCCCTGGGCTCTGTTGGCCGAAGGGATCCGAACTTGTGCGGTGTCGGTCGGAGCTGCGCCTCTGTGCCTTCTCGCGCGGAGACTCCTCCAACGCTTGACCTCAAATGTTCTGCGTAATAACCCTCTGTTGGCCGAACGGGTCTGCCGAGATAGCGAGAGACAGTCTGCAAGCAGATCCTATCGCTTTCTGTTATTTAGAAACCCGCGCTGCCGCTGCCTGGCGGTGTCCTTGGATTTCCCAGACTACACATGAAGCCCTTTTCTCCGCAGATGCACCCAGGTGATGGGAGTGCTGCCCGCACTTAGGATCCTTCCTAAGGAAGAGAAAGAAGACCATCCCAGCCACCTAACGGTGCGGAGATGCAGGGAGATGCAGCAGCCACCCCACGCGCCTCCCACGCACACCTTATGGTGCGCTGGGGTCCCTTCCTCCCGCCGCAGACCAAAGACCGGTATTTTCCCAAGCTGAGTGTGAATCCTCGTTTCGCCTGCCTTCATGATGGCTTCTGAGGGTAGGGGTCCCGGGATGCCTTCCCTGAACCGGTCAGGGCCCCTTTTCCTTGGGGCCGTGACCTAGGGACGCAGAGAAACAACGACAGACCTAGGGACTGAGGAACTGAAGCCTCGCCTTCAAGGAGCGCCCTCCACCTCTTCCTCCTCTCAGCCTTTGCCCCCACCAGCTGACAGGGGATCCTGGTGCCCACTGAAACTGGAGCAGCTCGCGGCCGGCAGATGAGAGATAAAGGAGTCCAGCGAGCCCAGGTGCTGACCGGATCCGGGCTTCCCTGCACCGTGGAGCAGCACAAGCGAGAGCCTGTTCCCGCTGGTGGCGCTGACCCAGGTAGAAAGAGACGGGTCTGCTGAGTAGCGGGCACATTCTGCCTTCAGGCACAAACATGTTTGCTTTGCAGAGTACGCATACACACCTCTGCACGAGGGTGTCCCGAATCCATGTGCGCGAACACCCATAGGTGTGTGCCCTTGTCATACATCTAAGGAGACAGGCACACACATTTGTACATGCATGACATGCATGTGCACACACTTTACACTGCTCTTGCCTCCGTCCTGCTCCCACACTGTTGGGGGCTGCTGCAGCCAGTGGCTCCAAATTTACAGATTTCAGTCACGATTTTCACACTGCCCTGGGAAATGCTCTCTTTTGGAAATTTGGAAGGTAGAAACAAACTAAGAGAAGTTAACAAGTGCTCGTTTTCGTACAGTATGTGAGAGACCGAGTGCTGCCAAAGACCCCGCCGGCTGTTGAACGTGGAGGTGCCTGCCCATGTGCTCCGCGGTTGGCCTGTTAAGCGGCCCAAGTGACCCCCACGTCCGCCCGGCTGGGCTTGGCCCTTCGCCAGGCTTCCCTAGAGACCCAACGCGCCGAGTGCCAGGTTTCAATTCGTTCGCTGATAAGTGCACTCTTCCGGAGCTCGGTGACCCGGTTGCCCAGGGCAAGGGAGCTCCGGGCTCCACCAATGACACGAAAGAGCACCGGAAGGTTCCAGGGCCGAGGCCCGCCAGGCACGACTCGGTCCCAAAGCCTGATGGGCCTTCGTCTCCAAGACAGCTAGGTCAGTCGAACTCGACCGACAGGATCCTTTTACCCTAGTAACAAACCCAGTAGCAGGGTGTCGCGCCAGAACCAAAAGAGTGACGAAACTTGAATTCATTGAACTTCTGTCTGGAATCTCTAAAAGACTGGAGCCCACCGTGCCCATTTTACAGAAGTGATTAGTCGGAGCTGACAGCAGTACAGTGAGTTGCCCCAAGTTCAACAGGCAGGAAGCGCCCAGGGTCGGGGTTGGAACCCCCAGTTAGCAGTTCTCTGCCCCCCACACGGAAGGCCAGGTCCCTCCTGACACAACGTCTTCCCTGCACTGCTCAGAGCTATCTGGCTCCCATGCTATGCCTTCCCCCGCCAAAGACACAAAGACGATCCTAGCTCTCACTAGCATCATTAAAAAGGTTCCTACAGGCCTTGACTGGCGTGGCTCAGTTGGTTGCAAAGCAAAAAGTAGATGGTTGGATTCTGTGCAGGGCACATGCCTGGGTTGCAGTCCAGCCCCTGCCCAGGGTGTGAAAGAGAAGCAACCTGTCGATGTTTCTCTCCCTCTCTTTTTCCCTCTAAATAAAGAAATAAATAAAAGTCCTTTTTTAAAAAAATTCATCTGTTGCTTAAACATACATTCAGGCGTGTGTTGGGTTTTACCTCTTGCTTCCTCTCCCTAAGCCCTCATTCTTCGAGACTGAGGTTGCCGAGGGGTTGTAGTTTGACCGCATCTCACCAGATGCCCTTGGGCCTCTAAGCCCGGCTCCTGCAGACTAAGGTCACTGGGCTCTGGGCTCCAAAGCCGCCGCCAACTGCCAACCGGCTGGGAGCCCGCGGCTTAGCGAGGTTGCCCTGTGGCTGCACACCCACGAGTCTGCCCTCTGCTGGCACCAAACGGCATAATCACTGTCTCCCTCAGCAGCCCAGGAGCTGTGCCCACAAGAAAGGCTTGGACTGAGCGAGGAGATACCACAGAGTAGAGTGGGTGACCTCATTCTTGCTGAATGCTAGGAGTGTCAGCCGCACCTTCAGCCACTGCCGAGACCCTCTGCTATTTCTCCATCTTCGGCTCCCGCCCTGCACCCCGGTAAGCACCGTAGATTCCGGGCGCTCAGGGGACTGCTCAGAGTCAAAGCTCTGCGCTGGTCATCCAGCTGCTCTGCGGCTTCTTCTGGACTCCCCACTGACCTGGCCTCGTGAAGAAACGGGACCCAACTTGGGAAGACGCAACCTGCAGGTGTCCTCCAACTGTGTCCCCGCAGGTCCCCTCCCTGTGACCCCAGGGAGAGCCCCAGGCTGTACTCAGGCCCCTTTACTCTCTGTACCGTTCGTAGCCTTGACTGGCACCGCATTGACCATGGCTTAAGCCCAGAAAACCCTGCCCTTCCCCTCTGATGCATTCCCATCCCTACTTAAAATGGAGCTTGGCTGTCTCCATTTGTTGCAATGCTCGTCTCCCCAACCAAATTAGAAGTCCCTCAGGGTTCAGAAGGGGCTGGTCCCCTACACGCACCACACAGGGCCTCCCTCAGGGTCTGTCTAGCGGTGACAGTACTGGTTCAAGACGTCTCCATTCTCGCTCTTGAAATAGACCCTGGCGCTGAGGCCAGAAGATACTTCCGCATGCAAAAATCCACGGCAGGGTAAACACAAGGGTAACCATACCTGTGCACCTCCAGGGCCACGTATTAAGACTTTTTACATGTTCACCTTTTTCCCATTTACAAAGATAATTCAAATGCAAGAAAATTGGGTAACAACTTTAAGAAAAAAAATTACAGGTAATCCCATCCCTTCCCCAAGAAGTAACCATGGTTAACATTTTGGTAACTTTCCTCTGGTCGTATATTTATACTTGTATAGTTTAATGAAAGTAAGTCTAATTTCCATAATTAAAAGAATATATTTATGTAGAATTTGCAATTTTGTATGCTGCTTCTTTTAACCTACACTATGATGGTTTCTCCATATTTTATTCTTTGAAACACGATTTTCAGTGAATGGTTAAAAATCCATCATATGAGTGAACCATATTATATATGTATATATGTATACATGCATATACATGTGTATATATGTATATAATATGTATACGCCCATATGTGTGTGTATATATGTATATAATATGTATACACACACACACAATTTCTCTTTGTTTCAGGTCCAGGAAAGTCTCTGAGTCGCCAAATATATAATCAGCAGTTTATCAGTGTATCTTGAGTCCTTTGCTAGCTCCCAAAGGGGACTCACGGTGCCACTCTCAGGGATTGCTTTGAGCTGGAAGAAGGCCTTCCAGCCCCTGCTGACAGCTCTCTCCCTTTGTTGGAGACCAGTGGAGCCAGGTGCTGAGAGAAATGTCTTGAAAGAAAGCAGGGAGCAGCAAAGTGTCTGGCCTGCTTCTAGGAACAAAGCCCTGTATTCCCAGCTGGCACACGAAATGGTGTCTGTGACCTGGGACTGTATGTGCTGTATCTCATAATAGTTAGGAGTCAAACATGCCTTCATTTGAACCCTGGATCTTTCCTTAGAAGCTGTGTGACCTCAGAAAAGCTGCTAAACCTCTCTGAACCTCATTCTAAAAATTGGACTAATAACACTACCACAATGAGCTTTTTTTTAAGTATTCAGATAAATAATTACATCATTTAGCCTGGTGCCTGTACAAAGAAATCCTCAATTCATGGTAGCTGCTGCTTCTACTGCCTCTGCAGCTGCTACTGCTGTTACTTCTGGCGTTAGCGTTGGTCTTGGTGAACACTGCAGTTGCCCTTTCCCTCAACTCCTGACCCCACTGCTGCTCTCAAACACAAGCCTGAGCCCTGGCACTAGGCCGGATCCAGGCTCGCAGAACTGCAGGGGTCATTTCCAGCCCTCCAGTTGGACAGCTCAGGACCTACCGGACAGTCAGGCCTGGGCTTGGGCTGCTTGTGCAAGAACCGTTAAAACAGGAAAGTATGCAAAGGCTTCATTCACAGGGATCCGGTTATTGTTGGATCAGATATGATATTTTTGTTTCTAAAATAAAAGGTACATTTGCTGCTTCACACACACTTTCGGGGGGGAGGGTCGGGGAGGGTGTCTAGAGCTGAGAAGGCAAAGCAAATGATCTGGTTCATTTGACCGCCTCAAGCAACCAACCTGGAAAGGTCCCTTTGGCTGGACTGTTTGTTTTAATGTGCTCCAACGAGCCCGAACTTCACCGGGTTCTACTTCCTGTTTCCACACACTTAGGGTCTTACCCAGACTTGATAAGAAGATCACCTCCATCTAAAAAAAAAAAAGGCTAAAGGGGAATTTCATTAATTACATTAGTTCAGCCAATCTTATCCCAGTAGACTGTACATGAAAATCTCATGCAGAAAGTTGGTAAAGCACAGATTGCAAGGTTCTCTTCAAACTGGACAGCTTTTCCTTCTCTGGGTCTGGTGCTTAGCAATCTATGATCTGTAAGTCAGCTCCTCCAGGTGATTCTGATGAAGCCATGGAGCCACATTAGGGAACCACTGCTGTTCCCAATTGAATTGAAAGCTGAGGTTTCTCCAAGTGGATTCCGGAAAATACAGCTTCCAAAGAATCTTCCATTGGGACCACATGGAGTTACAAAGAGCCTGGTTCAAACACCGGATGTGTGTGTGAGTGTGTGTGCATGGGGGTGAATACATGTTTATTTTTGTGTGCTTTTGTTGTGCTGTGGTCTGTACACATGTTAGGCCTCTTTGGTCACCAGTATCCCTAGAGCTGGCTTAAACTACACAGTGGAGTTGGGGGAGATTGTTATAAGGATTTGTAGATGACCCTTGAATCCCTGAAGCCCAGCAGGGTGGCAGCCAGACCCCCTGAAGGGCTGCACTGGGAGCTGGGGGGATGGCAAGAACCCTGACAGCTTCCCTCTGCAGGCTAACTTCTCTTGCTGCTCTGAGCAGGCCTCTCCCCTGCTCTGTTCAAACGAGGAGCCCAGCTAGAGCTATAATCTCTGAGTCCCAATTCCACTTTCCTGTGAGAGAGAAACTGGCCCACCTGGGTCAGGTACCCACCCTGGCCCTGGATAATAGAGCTGTCAGTAAAGAGGAGGGTCTCGTAGTTGTTTCTGATGGTCTGGCTGTGTGTGGAGAGTGCAGTCAAGTCTAAGCAGATTCTCCCAGAGAATCTGGTTTGCTTCCATTTGGCCTCTCCAAACACTTAATTAGTAGCTCAGAGGTACTGGATGCTAACAGTACTCCACAACTCACCTGGGAAGTTCTAAAGATACTGTGCTCAGGCTCCACATCTTGGATGTAGCCAGGGCATCAGGATTTTTCAAAGCAACCCTGGTATTTCCAATATACAACTAGAGCTGAGAATTACAGCAATAACCAGATAGGGAACCTGCAGCCAATTCAGTCATTCCCTAAACACACAGTCTCGAAGTAGAACCAATTAAAAGGAAAATTACAAAAACCTAATGGGTTGCACATGGCTTATTTTCATCTAATTTGGAGGCTGACATCCTAATCCAAAAAAAAAAAAAAAGCCGTAATTATTCACATTTTGACATTTTCCAAACCTCTCGGTGTAAACATTCAGTTAAATTCCTAAAGAAATTTGCCTTTTCTAGAGACCCCGAGACACTAGAACAAAGGATGGTTCCCCATGGCCTTGGTTAACCCCAACCCCCAGTGGGCCACCTGCCCCTTCTTTTCCAAGGCCTCCAACTTGTTGGGGCAGCCTCAGAGTTCCCAACACTGAATGACACGGACCTCCCTTTCTCGCACCCACAGAGGTTCCCACAGGAGACCAGAGGAGAGACCTCACCTCCTCTGCCGAGCTGGCTAACACTGATCCAAACCTTGCCTGAGGCCATGGCAGGCATGAGGAGTCTCGTCATTTAGTTTTGTTTTGTTTCCCCTCCTGGTAGGTTTCCCCAAATATTCAGCCAATCAGCAAATATTCCATAAATAGCTATGGTGTGCAAGGCACAGAATAAAGAGAAGTATTACCCCAGAGAGACCATCACTGGAAGAAGTCCAACAGCAACCCCTCTAGGCCTGGCCTTTTGCAGACCCTAAGGAGCACATTAAAGGGAGTACATGAGGGTGAGGAGACCCTATTACCTAGAGAGTGAGGGATGGCAGGAAGGAGAAGAGAGCTGTCATGTCTGGCTACATGCAGGAATGAGAGTTAGGGGTTGGTGGATGCTGTTTCTCCCAAGCCTGAACCATCTTAACCTGCCAGCATTGCCTTCTGAAAGGTAGGAAGGTCAGGCAGCATAAAGGCCAGTGACCGCACAGAGAAAGTACAAAGTGGGGGTGGGGCGCAGGGGGCACACAGCATAATCACTGTGAGACTATGGCGGCGAGGGCTTGGAGATGCCCAATGCAGCCAAGGTCAGGGTTTTCAAAGTTTGGAACCCAGACCATCACCTTGTCAGAAATGCAAATTCTCAGCCTCATCTCAGTCCCACTGAATGGCAACTCTGGGGGTGGGGACAGCACTCCAAGGCCTCCAGGTGATTCTGATGCACACTCAAGTTTGCGAACCAATGGTTGTCTCTAGGGAACGCAAGAACGGAAGGCACTCGTCCTAGACATCCCACACCTAAAACACATGGTAAGTCTAACACTTCTAGGTTCTTAGATCCCTAAGCAAGTTCCTTGGACCTCAGATGTCACCCCAGCAAGAATTATTGCCACTGTCCCCCCACCACCTTCCCCCTACACTTCTACACACACCCTTATACCCTTTGCCAAGAAAGGCATCTGGCCCAGGCAGGGTGCACAGAGCCAGGGACCTCTTTAGAGGCCAGGGAGCCAGAACAGGAACATCACCTACAGGGGCGAACTTGAGTCAACCAGTGTTGTCCCAAGGCCTTTGGCAGTTGCCTGTTCACCTGCACAGGCTGCTGGGAAATTTCAGTCCCTGAGCTTTGGAGTGAGACTGGATTGGCTCACCATTGGACAGAGGTAATGAGTCAAAAACAGACTCCAAAGGTAAGTGAAGGTAGGCATATCCATCAGTGCGTGGGGGCTTTGAGCAGTTACTGGATAGTTTACCACCTGCAGACCTCTCTGGGACTCGGCCCCTGGAATGTCAGGACAGTGGGGCCAAGCTTGACCCTGCTGCATGTTCCTCAGGCAGCTCTCTTAAGTGTACTCCTGAACCAGCAGCAGCAGCAGCAGCATTTCCTGGGAAATGTAAATGATCAGGCCCCACCCACTCCAACAGAACCAAAAATTTAGGGGGGTGGCTCTCAACAATTTGTGCTTCAACAAGTCCTGCTGGAGATTCTGAGGCTCCCTCACCCAAGTTTGAAGACCACTGTCAGGGAGGTGACAGGCTCAATCACGACCCTGCACAGCAGCGGGGTACCAACTGGCTTAAAGGATTAGGACACCTTGGGGGGTTGGCCCAGAGCCTGGGGACTCCAGCTCCTGGCCCCAATGAGAAAGCTGTCTCCCCAGTGCACCATCCTTGCCAAGTGTCCCGGGGTCGGCAGGCCTGGGGCCACTGACAGTGGCATTTGCTGGGAGGCATGACGGTCATGCGACTTCACTGACTTATTTTGCTCCATTCCAGGAGTAATAATTTGTTTCGTATTGGA
This sequence comes from Phyllostomus discolor, assembly GCF_004126475.2. Lineage (NCBI taxonomy): Eukaryota > Metazoa > Chordata > Mammalia > Chiroptera > Phyllostomidae > Phyllostomus > Phyllostomus discolor. Next base: position 34,932,165 of record NC_040909.2, on the reverse strand, counting down.
ATCAAAGTGCCTCTCGCGGCGCTTGCGTTTTATCTCCGCTGCTCTCGGGCTCAGTGGGAGGATGAGGCTGGCCGGGTGTGGCGGCTGCTTCCCATTAGCACGGGCATGGTCCCCATTACGCGCACATCCCTCGCAGGGCCTGTCCAGGCTAAGCGGATGCAGCTGACCCGCCTCTGAGCTGCGACACCCAGAGACCCACACCTCCCGGCTCTGGATTGCTGGAACCCGCCCTGTAGGCCCAAAGAGCTCACCTCCCCTACTTGGCTGTCACGGTGCCTGTCGTTACTGCATTAGTGGCGCTCCTTGGTTGGGGTCAGACTCTGTCTCTGAGGGCACTTGCTGGCCCCATCTCTTCAGGGGAAGTTGGCTCCCAGGGCTCTGGCCTTTAGGACCTGGGCCTACGGAAAGCAGCGCGCAAGGAGGAAAGCATCACAGGGATTCTTGTAGAATCAGAGAGGAAAATGTTTTCCCTTTACCTGTTTACACAGCACCTGAGCCAGCCCCTCACAGCAGCTCAGGGAATCATGGTACACCTGTTTTTCTCCTAGTTTGGTATCCATTTCACAAATAGTATAAAACATCAATAAAGAGAATATTTTTAAAAAGAAATCCACATCCAGTCCCCCTGCTTGATATGCCCTGGTTGAGAACCACCATGGCTCTAAGACCCTGAACCAGAACCCACATACAAGATCGTAGGTGATTCATAAGCACATTAAAGTACGAGAAGCATTGCTCTGTGATACAGCTTCTGTGTAAACATTCACTCTGTCCTCTGAGCTCTCATGCGCGTGCCTTTCCCCTGGCTGGTCACACCCCCACTGTGCTGGCCTGCAGCTGCAGTGGGGCTCCCGAGGACCAGGACGTGAGCCTCATTTGTTCTCCATGCAGGGGCGTGGGAGTGCCTGGATGTGGTGCACACCCGAAGTTTTGTTCCTACCTGGCCTCTCTTCTCCTTTCTCCTTCTAAGAAAACTTTGATTTTCTTTAGGGGAACGGTCTCCCCTTCCATCTCATTCTGGTAGTTCAGATGGAGCCACACGTACCCCCCATGTCCCACTCATGGGAGGGGATGTATGTCTTACCTCCACCTTCTGCAGGGGATGCTTCCATAACAGGCCAGTGAATTAAGCCAAGGAGACCTAATTCTAGAACTTTCATAGGGACTAGACACAAAGAGAAGCTCTTTTTCCACCCAGACAGACAGGTGTAAGGAAGACATAAGCCAGGAGGTTTTGGGGGCACCCAAATGGGAAAAGTCTGCCTGAGAGTAATGCCAACCCAAAGGAAAGCAGGACAGGAGAGAGGCTGAGTTCTGACCACAGTTTGAGCTCCTGGTTCCAGCCATACCTGAGACTTACCATGAGTTTTCAGTGATATAAACCAATAAATTTTCTTTAAAAAAAATCACAGGCAGTTTAAGTAGAATTTTTACCACCTGCAAACAGCAGACTTCTAATATGTGGGGTCCGTCTGAGGAGTTAGATCATCATGGATATATGTCAGGATCATATGGAATCACAGCCTGAGGAGAAGAGTCCTCCTCAGGAAGGTCCTATGAGCCCCAGCACCCCAGGCAGCACTGTGTTAGTGCCTAAGACACTGGATGCAATCCTGAGCAAGGGAGGGGGCATTCTGCCACCTCCGTTGAGGTCACGGCCTGGTTGCAGGGAGGCTACAACTGTGTGACCCCTCTGGATGCTCCAGGACTGTAGCTTTGAATCTGGCAAACACCCCCTGGACAGGAAGACAGCCTCACAGCTATCACAGGCCTGTGCAGCAATGGCTGAGAAGAATCCCCACACTCAAGTGGCTTCACAGGCAGCCACATGCCACCAGGGGGCGGGGCAGTCCAGAATAGGTGAGAGAAATGTTGGTGAACTTTCATTAAATATTCCTGGAAACTCCAAAAGCACTGGGGTGGGCATGTTGAGCAGGGGGCCTGGGGGGGGGGGGCAGTTCTGCAGCAAGTTGAGGTCTTGCATTCTGCAAACAGAGACTGAAGCCACTGAAGTTAGGGTTAGAGCTGGATACCCTTAGCACTCAGGGACAGGAAAGGCTTGGTGGATCTAAGTTTCAAACAGTTTTCCAGAAGGTGCCCTGGGGAGGGGGCAGATGCTCAGAGGGGATGACCACAGGCTATGTGAGTGACCTGGAAACTGGGGTTCCAGCTTCACCAGCCTGGCACTGAAACAGGAGAGATGTGAGGCCCAGAGGGGCTGTGTACCCGGGACAGTGAACAGTTTGGCAGTAATATCTGAGGACGAGTATCCCAAGGCCCCTGACATCAGACAGAACAGGGGAATAGTCAGAATCATGATCATTTGAAGAGGACCACAGCTTGTGCTATTTCTTTCACACCTGAGTTTGTAGGACAGCATGAAGTCCTCCATGTGTGGTCTCTGCTCTTTCCAGAGCAAGCTGGAAGGGAAGGAAAGGTCCCCATGTGGCTGAGCAGACTTAGGAAGGGGATCCCAGCAGCAGAGACCTATAGTAGCCTGGATTTTTCCATGTCCCAGGGCCTCTTGTCCCTAGGAGCCTAGGTGCCTAGGTGTAGCTGGGGTGAGGTCTGAGGCATCTTCTCAAGGTGGGGGAGGGGGGTGGTCAGGGGCAGCCATGATTCAGCCACATGGCCTCTCTCTTGAGCATGAATACAAGTGCCCCAACCTGCAACCACATGGAAAGCAGAAACCAAACTCCAGCAAGTGAACAGACTGGTGGGAAACCTGTCTTGCAAGAGGAAGTGCCAGAGGAAACTCTAAACTCAGAGGTTCTGAGATGGAAAGTTCCTCACACATCACCCAGCCCAATCCCTTATGAAGCCAAAAACCAGAGAAGGCAGGGAGTTGCCCAAGGTTCCACAGTGAGCTGGTGACGCAGCCGGGAGCCAAAGCCAGGCCTCCCAATCCCAGCTCTGGGGGGCTCTGTGCCCTGTGCTGCAGAATCCCTGTTCTGCAGGGAAACTCCATGTTTCAGATGAAGAGATGGACAAGGATTTCTGTGCCATGCAATTATCTTTGCACCTAGACTTCACACTCTGGAATTTCATAGTGGGTGCTCATCCCTATCACTCACTTGGGATGATGCCCATTGCCCTGCCCCATAAAGTGCAGCCCAAACAGCCCCGGCTACCTCTGAGATAGACGGTAACAACAGTAGCCATCATTTATCGAGCACTGTATTAGTCAGGGTTTTCCAAAGAAACAGAAGAGAAAAAGAGAGAGAGATCCATTTTAAGGAATTGGCTCAACATGATTATGGGAGCTGGCAAGTCTGAAACCCTGACGTCTTCAAGGCAGGCTGGCAGGCTGGCAATCCAGCAGGAGTACACGCTGCAGGCTTGACTTCAAAGGCAGTCTAGAGGCAGAATTCCTTCCTCTCCTGGGGACCTCAGTCTTCCTCTTAGGGCTTCAGTCGTCTAGATGAGGCCCACTCACATAATCGGAAGGTAACTGCTTTACTCAAGGTCTACTGATTTAAATATTAATTACATCTGAGGGGAAGCAGGGTTTGCCACCCCAAAATATGCCTTTTGGGATATTGGTGATTTTAAGCTGATTAGTTTCAAGAAACAAAAGACTCAGGAAAAACTTTTAACCTTCCTTCTACCTGCCTAAAAGAATTTAGATAGAGGACCTGCTCCAGGAAGGGAGCCATTATCATCGATAACTATAGTTTAATACGAACTAGTGTGCGATAGACAGGGCAGAGCCTCACAGGGCCTACTTGACCACAGAACTCTCTGTGTCCCATTGCTGAAGATGGCCCAGCAAACATGCATCTACCAAACATCTGCTTTCCCTTCTCCGTGTGAATTGCCTTCCTGCCCTTTGAAGTCCCAAACCACTACTCCTTAGCTCAAGTTGGCATTTAAGCCTCACCTGCCAGATCTATCCTGGGGTCCCATATTCTTGTAGAACTCCTGTATGTACATATATAATCATTTTGGTCATTTTCTCCTATTAATCTGCCTCATATTTATTTGATTATTAATCCAACCAGAAGAACTTAAAAAGGTTGGAGAAAAATTTTTTTCTCTTGCACATCTAAAAAAATAACTTCATATCAACATCTCAAATGGTGTTTGACTGACTAAACAACTGAGTACCATAACCTAGACAAGTGACACATGAAACTAACCATCACAGCCTAGGCTGGTGTGACTCAGTGGATTGAGCACCAGACTGCAAACCAAGGGTCACCAGTTCGATTCCCACTCAGGGTACATGCCTAGGTTGTGGGCCAGGTCTCCAGTTGGGGGTGTGCAAGAGGCAACCACACATTGATGTTTCTCTCTTTCTCCCTCTCTTTCCCACTCTCTAAAAATAAATAAATAGAAGCATTAAAAATAAAAATAACCATCACAAGCCCTTGCTGTGTGCCAGGCACTCAGATAATCTTAGCAACACCATATGGACAGCCATTATCATCCCCATAGAAGACAAAACTAAGGGCTTAAGCCCACAGAGAGTTGTGAACCAAGCCTAGAATCTCAGTCTCTCCCCTCCTGTTCATGACTTCTCCCTGCCTCACTACTTCCTCTTCCTCAGTTGCTATAGCAAAAAAAAAGTGCTTCTAGGATACAGGTTCTTGGTTGCTGATGCACATTAGAATCATGAGGAAAAACAGATTTAAAAAACAAACAAAAATAAGTATTCAGAACCTACTCCCAGAGGCAGTGCCCTCAGCATCAATACTGTAACTTCCCCCAAGTGATTCTAGTGTGAATAAGGCTGAGAGAACCCCTGTTCTAGGAGGCGAGGTGGTAAAAGGCAGGAGTACTTCTCCTTGGCAGAGTGTGGATTGCCCTACAGAACATATACAACCAAAAGGAAATAAAGTAGCAATAAAATAGCCTGAGAGGAAACTAGCAAATATGTTTTATCTCTCAGCATGTAATTAGCAATTTCCCTCTCATTCTGAAGTAGCTTACAGTTAGTACTTCCTTAATGATTTAAGTGGAAATACAAAAGAGTGAAGTTAAGTATAATTCATTCAGGCAATAAGAATTTGGTGAACAAGTGCTGAATGCTGGGCACCATGCCGGGTAGCCAGCAGCAGATCTAACAAGGTTAGATCTTTAGCCAGCTAGCTATTCAGTGGGCAGTCAGAACCTCCAAACAATATGAAGATGCAATGACAGAGACCTGTCCCAAAGGTCCCATAGTCTAGAGATGATGACCAGCCACAGACTGGGCTTGATACTGCAAAGTCTGTGTTTTCAGAGACTTACCCCCTAAATGGACATCCCCCCTTGTTCATCAAGGCCTCAGGATGCTTGTGGCAGCCACTCCCCTGTTAAGGGAATCAGCCAGGGCTCCCATATGCTCTCTGGGACCCATTTCCTTTTCCACTAGTCCTTAGTGAAGTGAGAAAACATTTAGAGACTCTTGGTGTTAAAATGTCTCCTCTTTTCTGAACTGATCACAGAATGTGGTTTTGCTAATATACTGATGTTTCAAAGTAACTATTGATAAATATGTTGTTTTCCCATTGACTGTGGGGGCTACTTCATGGCTTCACGAACTCCAAAAGCCTAAGAACCACCACACCAGACAATGGCCTGGGGCTTCGTATGAGCGAGAATCTCTGGGAACCTCAGCTTCTGCACCCAGACTTGTTCTCACTCTGTCCATCCCTGGGCTGCCCGAATAAACCACACAACACACACAGATCATCAGCTCTTTGAAGAGGATGTCTACGTTTTGGAGCATTATCGGCAGAATAGTTGAACTGGGCATTTGCAGGTATTTATTAGGAGCAAATAAATGTAATTTTGTTCTAATTAAGGTAGAAAACAAGGACACATTAACTTTGCTTCTACTAGAACCTGGACGTCAGGGACTGTACATACCTGACTAAACTGGAGGAGTCAACCACAAACCTTGTTTTCTGGCACACAGGCCTGGGACACTGGTTCATCATTGATGTGGCCCTTTGTAAGGCTGGATCAACTGAGAAAAAGGCTCACCTATGGTAAGAGGGGCTACTAATACATCGAGGTAAATCCCCCACAATAAAATGAAATGGTCTTTGAGTGGGCAAGAACTTAACAAGGACAAAAAATTATAATCAAGGTATGCAACAAGAAAAGTGAGTAACCTTAGGTAGGGGAAGGGGTGCTCCTTGCTTCCTCTCGACCTTCAGATTCTACAAGTTCTAGAGCTGCCTCCAGCGTGGACCCAGATCTGGAGGTGGATGGGCCAGTCCCACCAACATGAGAAAGGGAATGGACTTGACCATGGTCCTACCAGGATCAAAGAAAAAGAACCAGGAAATCTGCACTTCCAAGGAGCACAGACCTATGTTCCAGTAAAGAGGAGGACTTCCAACAGAAACCGTAAATATTTTCTCCCTTAAAAAATGACTAAGCATTCCTTTTATAATCACACAACATGCCTTATCAAAACCAGAATAAAAAGAACAATATAGATGGCCTGGGGGATTAGAAAGAAATGAGGACCACTTGGAGGCCTTACACCATCAGTGAAAACGGGAAATTTGAGAGTCAATACCAAGAAGCATCCTGTTTTCGTCATTCCTCAACTTTGCAAAACCTGATTCCATTTCATCCTGCATATTTTCAATGATAAAGGGCACCAACTGACAAGCGAAGTGGGCCGGGATCCTGCATTGACCGCAGGGCCAGGGAAGGTCCCAATACCTGAAGAGCGTCTGGGCTACTTGCCGAGACCACCAGGGGGCGCCGTGACTTCAGCTCGTGAGGCCGCCAGCTTTTCCCTCGGAGCAGGTCCCCGGGGCAGGTCCCAGGGCAGGGCGTCCATCCACACCCTGCCCAAGGGGATGCGTCTAGCGCCCGCAGCCCCAACAGAAAGGTACCGGCTGGGGGCGCTAGGCAACCCCCAAGTTCCTAGTAGGTGGCCCAAGGGACGACGGACTTCAGGGAGGACGTTGGCACGGCCCTCGCCTCCTTACGACCTCGCAGCCCAAAAGGGCGTAAGGGGACACCCGAGCTGGGCCGGGAGAAAGAAGCAAAGACTGTCCAAAAATGAGGGGACCTCGCACTGGAAAAAGCTTGTCTTGTAGGAGAAAGCTCCAGAACCCCGACCTTCTTCTCCCTTCCCAGACGACCTTGCTCTCCGCTCCGCCCTCCCCTAACCCTCCTTCCTCTTCCCTCTCCGGGCAAAAGCAGAAGTGCGCCCGAGTCTGGAGGAAACCGACGCCCGGAGCTGCCAGAGTTCCCAGCGCCCGCAGGAGTGAGGGCCCGCCAGCACGGCGCCGACTCGGCCGCAGGGAAGCGCGAGGCTCGCCAGAGGTCGCTGTGGGGCGGGCTGGCCGCGCTGCGTGAAACCGCTCACTGTCGTGTTTAGAGTTAGGCCAAGTGACCTGAAGCCTAGGGGCAGGAGAGACTCTCCTGGCTCCTACACCTGGGCACGTTCTCTTTCCTGGCAGCTGCTACCCGCCCCCCCCCCCCGCCTCCAGCTCCTTGGAAGGTGAATAAATAAATAGGTGCCATAGTCACCAATTTTTAAAATACATTTTCATTGAATTTGTGGGTGTGACGTTCGTTAATACAATTATATGGGTTTCAGGTGTACACTTCTACAATATACCAGTAATACATCATTTGTGTATTGTATTGTGTGTTGACCATCCCAAGTAAAGTCTCCTTCCATTACCATTTATCCCCCTTTCACCCTCTTCAACCTCCCCCACCCCCTTTCCCTCTGGTAGAGTTTTGTTTTGTTTTGTTAAATCCTTTAACCTTTTAACCCATCCTCTCTAGTCACCAAATATTGATGAAGCACCTGCTAAGGCCAGGAAATGTCCTTGGCACTGGGGAGAAATTGGTGAACAAAACTTCTGCGCTGGTGAGATTTATATTATTTTTTTCTTTGTTTAAAGAATAGAAATCTAGAATGACAGAAAGCAGATCATTGGTTGCCTGGGAGGTATGGGTTGTAAAGGGGCACAAGGGAACTTGTGGAATGACAGAAATATCCAATATCTTTATTGTGGCAGAGGCTTTACAGGTGTGTACAACTGTCAAACTCAATGGATTGTGCACTTAATTTTTTCCCCCTTAGAACTAAGTTGTATTCCAATTTAATGCTTCTGTAGAGTTGACAATACTTTGCTCATTTTCCTCAATATATTAGTATATCCTTTCTCCTATTTATTCTCTATTAAACTTTTTCATTTATGTATTTATTCATTTTTTCTTTAAAGATTTTATTTATTTATTTTTAGAGAGAGGGGAAGGGTGAGAGAAAGAGAGGGAGAGAAACATCAATGTGTGAGAGATACATCGATTGGTTGTCTCTTGCACACCCCCAACTGGGGACCTGGCTGGCAAGCCAGGCATGTGCCCCAACTGGGAATCAAACCAGCAACCTTTCGGTTCCTAGGCTGGCACTCACTCCGCTAAGCCACACCAACCAGGGCTATTCATTTTATTTTATTATTTATTTATTTTCCCTACTTTCTCCACCTGCCTCCCCTTTAGCAACTGTCAGCTTGTTTTCTATATATATGGGTCTGTTTCTGTTTTGTTTATTCATTCATCTTGTTTTTTTAGATTCCACATATACGTGAAATCATGTGGTATTTGTCTTTTTCTGTCTGATTTATTTCACTAAGCATAATATCCTCTAAGTCCATCCATGTTGTTGCAAATGGCAAGCTTTCATTCTTTTCTGTTGCTGAATAATATTCCATTTGTATGTATATACCACATCTTCTTTATCCATTCATCTACTGGTGGACAACTAGCTTGCTTCCATATCTTGGCTATTACTAATAATGCTGCAATGAACATAGGGGTGCATATGAAGTCTGTCCTGAAAAAGTCCAACCATTGTTAAGATAATGAAAACGGTTTGTGCCACATCAATATAACCTGTCAGCCAAGGAGACTGGACTGGAATGCAATTGTGTGAACAATGATGACTTCACTGTACTAGTCAGTGGGGGCAGTAGATGCTGTTGAGTGGGCACGTGTACTGTGTGACTATTGCATTCAAAATGACTGAGTGAGTAGAGCAATGAATCTGTATCAAATTTTGCATCAAGCTTGAACATTCCTCCACAGAAACTATTCAGATGATTCAGAAGGCTGTAGCTATGAGCAACTGGGGATTGGCAGCTTCATCACAACGTTCCAGCTCATGCATCATGTCTCATGCAGAGTTTTTTGGTGAAACATCAAATCACCCAAGTGACTCAGCCCCCCACAGCCCAGATTTGGCACTCTGTGGCTTCTGGTTTTTTCCAAAACTCAAATCACTTTTGAAAAGGAAGAGATTTCAGACTCGATGAGATTCAGGAAAATAAGACGGAGCAGCTGATGGCAATTGAGAGAACTGTGTGAGATCCCAAGGTGCCTACTTTGAAGGGGACTGAGGCGCCATTGTTCTATGTACAATAATTCTTGTATCTTCTTTAATAAATGTCTTTATTTTTTGTATTCTATGGCTGTATACTTTCTGGACAGACCTCATATATCTTTTTTAATTAGTGTTTTTGTTTTCTTTGAACAAATGCTCAGAAGTAGAATTGCTGGATTGTATGAGAGTTTTTTTTAATTCTTTGAAGAACCTCCATACTGTTTTCCATAGTGGCTGCACTAATTTACAATCCCATCAATAGTGTATGAGGGTTTCCTTTTCTCTATATCCTTGCCAAAACTTACTTATTGATTTATTGATAATAGCCTATTGATTCTGATGGGTGTGAGGTATCAATAATATCTCATTATGGTTTTAATTTGCAGTTCTCTGATGATTAGTGATGTTGAGCATCTTTTCATGTCTGTTGGCCATCTGTATATCCTCTCTGGAAAACTGTCTATTCAGGTCCACTGGCCATTTTTTAATTGAATTGTTTGTTTGGTGTTAAGTTGCATCAGTTCTTTATATATCTTGGACATTAGCCCCTTATTGGATGTGTCATCGGTGAATATCTTCCCTCAGTCAGTAGGCTGTCTTTTAATTTTGTTGATGGTTCCTTCACTATGCAAAAACTTTGTAGTTTGATGTAGTCCCATTTATTTATATTTTACTTTGTTTCCCTTGACCAAGAAGACATCCAAACAGATATTACTAAAGGCATTATCGAAGACTCTATTGCCTGTTTTCTTCTAGGAGTTTTATGATTTCAGGTCTTACAATTCAAGTCTTTAATCTGAGATTTATATTCTGTCGTGGGGGCAGTGAGGAAGGCAAGGGAGATAGGAAATAAACAAAATAGAAGTAGTAAAAAGCAGTAACTAGATATCAGAGGGGATAAATGGTATGGACCAAAACAAAGCAGAGTTCTTATGTTACACAGAGTATCAGGCAAGGCCTCTCTTTTCAGAGGGATATACTTCAGCAGATGCCTGAAGGAAGGGGTGAGGGCAGCCTAGAAGCTATCTCATATAAGAACAAAAACCAGAAACACTTCACACTTGTATTAAATGAATACATTTTGTTAAAAGATGATTTTATTTATTTATTTTTCGAGAGAGGGGAAAGGAGGGAGAAAGACAGGGAGAGCAGTCAATGAGATCAAGTTGCCTCTGGTACACACCCTGAACCCACAGTCCAGGCATGTACTGTGTGTGACTGGGAATTGAACCAGTGACCTTTCACTTTGTGGGACAATGCCCAACCAACTGAGCCACACTGGTCAGGGCTGAGTGAGTTTTTAAGACAAGATACCACACTGGGCGATGGCCTTTCTGATGCAGCCTAGGTGCCCTCTCTTCACACCTGTCTGTCCCCCTTTATCCACCCATGCACTCAGCCATCCCTTTAGTCAGCAGTGCTCAGGTGCCTACCTTCTCTGTGCTGGACTTTTTTCTGGGTGTATTTCATTCCCATGTCCCCTACAGTCAGGATCTGGAAATCAAAGAGACTTCCTTAGAAGGAAAAAGGGCCTTTACACTCACTCTGGTGGAACCAGAGAATGGAACAGCCCACAGCTTAAAAGTGGTCACCCTTTGAACCAAAGCCTCAGTCTGGGACTCCAGACCAGGCATTTGGGTTTGGTGGTCAGGAGCTAAATTAACCCAGTATCAACCAGCCCCATCCCTTATCAGCTCTAGGACCCTGGAAATAATATTTACCTGTGTGCTCAAGCTTTCACATCTTGTGAAATTAAGCTAATAATAATAATACCTAACACCTAGGGGTCACCAGGGGATTTTTTGTAGTGACTGAAAAATTTCATGTCTTGATTGATGATATTTGGGTTATAAAGGTGTATCTATCACCAAAAGTCAGAAAACTCAAGATTCTTGTATTTTATTGTATGTAAAATATTCCTCAATTATTAAAAAAAAAAAAAAAAAAAAGAGGAAGAAAACCATGGGCCTTCACAATAAGTGTCCTGAAGAATTCGGAAAAAAAAAAGAATTTGAGGGGAGGGTGTACTGCTCCGTGACCCCCAGGAGGAGATGTACTCTCACAGCCATGAGCTCCTGGAGGCAGGACTTGTTGGACTTTGCTTTGTTCTTCTCTCCGCCTCAGTGCCCGGTACAGTACAGAGCATGACAAGCTTTACTGAGCACACAGCCAAAGAGAAGGTGAGGGGACAGTCTCCTCTGAAGCTCACAACAAATAGGAAGGACAGAATGTGACCGAGCAAAGCCTTGGAGTGATGCCAAGTCCCAGTGCAGGAGGGTGAGCTCCGAGGGCCTGCAAGACTGCTGGGCCTGCAGGACCCCGGCTCCCAAGGCTTGGTCCCTGCTAGTGCTGCAGGCTGAGTAGCGGAATGTGTTCTGCAAGACTAAGGACACAGGAGTTTGGAGATGGCCTAGGGGAGGTACTAATTATCTCTTGGCTAGGTGAGCCCATGGGCTTCCTGGTTTTCTCCCATCACACTTATCTTGTGAGGCTTCTTATCTGGTTCCTATAAATCTTGGCCCCTAGACCATCTTTAGGCAGAGGATCACACTTATCTCAAATACCAGAGCTCCCCCCTTGATATCCTAAAGTCTGTGGAGTTTAAAGGAAGAGAGGCCGATCCCTTGCTGCTGAGGTCTGCAGTCCCAGAGCAGCCCATTCCCGAAATGACTGATAGCAGAACTGACCTCGCCCATTATACCTGTCCCAGCATGAGGAGAAATCACAACAAAATCCCTACATAACCTTGGGGTGGCGGGGAGAAGGCATTTCTACCTATGGCCTAAATCCAGAAGCCATAAAATAAGACTGGTAAATTCAACTAAATAAAAATTTTTAAAAATACATGATTATAGAAATCACTGTAAGCAAATTCAGAAGACAACAAACTGGGAAAACATTTTTCAATTCATTTAACAGAATAAGAGGTTAATTTCTCCTATAAATCAATAAAGACTAAACCCCAAATTTAAAAAAAAATAACAAGAGCTCTGAAAAGAAAGCTATAGGTAAATGACTCTTAAAATTAAAAAACTCTCAGTCTCACAATGGGAGAAATAAAACCATATAAAGTTGTTGATATTCAACAATTAAGAAAACAGCAACTTCACATGGCTAATGTTAATACAAATTAAAGCATTGAGCTACTAGTTTTATCCTTTTGTATTGGCAAAGATTAAAAAGGTTTGTTAACAACTTGTATTGGCAAAACTCTGAGGAAATAGGGATGCTGAGGGCAGAGGCTAATTTGTCCCATATGGAAGGCAATTTGACAGCTGTCTCTCAAATGACAAATGTAAATAGGCTTTGATCCAGCTGTTCTGCTACAAAATTATTCTACAGATGTACTCACACACTTGGATGCACACAGTTATTCCCCACAACAATGTAATCTCAACAATTAGGAAAAGACAAAATGGCCATCTATTGGTACACTGGTTAAATAAATTACGATACATCCATATACACGTACAACAAAGTATTAGTCAAAATAGAGTGTGGACTCTCTTTAGGTATTGATTTAAAATGATCTCTAAGATACATTGATAGGTTTTCTAAAACCAAACACAAGGTTCAGGACATGTGTATGGTATGTTACCATCTGGATGAACAAACATAAAGGTGTGTGTTACGATATCTGGAAAAACTGACAAAATTTGTGGTGCCTAAAAAGGGGAACTTGGGTGGCTGGAAAATAGAGGAGAGAGGAAAATATTTCATTGAATACTGTTTTATGTCTCTCGAATTTTGAGCCTTGTGAATAATTACCCATTCAAAACAAACAACAAATGAAACAGCCAGCCCTGGCAGGGCTCTCAGTATACGCTATCAAAATACCATAGTCTAACCAAAGCATTAGCAGAACAAGATTAGACAGATGGATAAGCTCAGCCATGAGGGTCCCTCCCCCCAAGTCTGCCTGTTCTTGTGTATTGTCTCAGGACATTTTGTCTCAGCAAAGACCTGTGGAAGCATTTGATAACACTAGACTTACAATCTTAGACAGGTGCTGGTCTGAACTTCCTGAGCGCCTGCTGGGTGGGCCCTGGCCCTGAGGCATCAAGGAGACTTCCCAAAGTAGGAAGCCAGGGACCTGGTGCCAGGAGCTTAGAGGCAACTGGAGGAGACAAAACTAATTCAAGCGGAGACTGAGTTAAGAGACGGAGAACTGCAAAGAGAGATTGGGGTGCTGATTGCCAAGAGACAACAGGTCAGCTAAGCCAGAGAAGAAGGGGATCTGCAGTGGACCAGGAAGTCGGCCTGGGTCTGGGAACCAAAGGGGCAGCAGGCCCATTTACCATTGCTCCCATGGTCCACTTTTGTGCTTCCAGTGTCTGCAACTGACTTCTGCAATGCTGGGGGGTCTGGTCCCCAAGGGGGCTGCACTCTTGCCAGGTGACACAACAAGAGTCCCATTGAACTACAAGCCACAGTTCCTCACCAAGGTCCTATTTATGACAGGAGGCAAGAATAATTGGCTCTGGGTGCCCTAACTGGTGTGGCTCAGTTGGTTGGGCATTGTCCCGAAAAGCAAAAGGTTGCCGGTTCAATTCCTGGTCAGGGCACATGCCTGGGTTGCAGGTTCAGTCCCCGGTCAGGGTACAAGAATAATTGACCCTGACCAGAAAGAGGCAGAGCTGAAACAGATACGATCAAAACACCAGGCAAGCTACAACCTGCAGAGGTAATCCATGAGGGGCATTTAGAGTAAATAGTAAAGGAGGGAGAAGGTAGTACCAGTTGTCACCCAGAGATCAGCTGCAGCAGTGGGGGCTGTAGTTGTCCAATAACCTCCTTTCCTGTTTCCCCTCAGAAAGCAGATCCTTGGAGGAGCTGCTCCCTGGCCCTGTGTGGAAAAGCACATTTGTGTAGTGCAAGGGGATAAACTGAAGTAGCCACAAGAACATGCCCCTCAGATCTTCATCTGCAGGAGTATCTGACCATCATAACCTCCCACAGGTGGCTGAGCTCAACAGGATCACTAAGGCAGGCCCGTATCCAAGAGATTGGGACTCCTCTGACAGGCAACTTTGGCTCAAGGACTCCTCATCGGCATAGCCAAAACTTTCTTAGAACTTTCCTTCCTCCCCTCTCCTCCACACAGGTAAGACCTATGACATAGCCTGAAGCTCTCCCAACCTCATTTTCACTGCCAGTTTTGTTTTTTTTTAAGATTTTATTTATTTATTTTTACACAGAGGGTAAGGGAGGGTGAAAGAGAGGGAGAGAAACAGCAGTGTGTGGTTGCCTCTCACATGCCCCCTACTGGTGACCTGACCCACACCCCAGGCACGCGCCCTGACTGGGAGTTGAACTGGCGACCCTTTGGTTCACAGACCAGCACTCAATCCACTGAGCCATACCAGCCAGGGCTCCTGCCAGGTCTTTTCAATGTAAATTTCTTGGTGTCTAACCTCAGCTATTGCCATTGTGTACAAAGCTTAGTTCTGAGCTTCCTGGCATCAAAAGAAAAATACCGGATTATTATATGGTAGTCATTAGTGAACTTCATCAAATACTTTTAGTTTCCCCACTTCCATGCACATTGTTAGGACTGTTTCCTTGAGCCATCAAAACCAAGGAAAGTCTGACAACCTCTCACAGCAGAGAAGATCCTAAGGAGACATGGCAACCCAATGTAATATGGTAGTGGTCTCCCAAATGGGATCCTGGACCAGAAAAAGGACATTTGGTAAAAATTAAGGATATCTGGATAAAGCATGGGCTTTAGTTAATAATTATTTATCAATATTAGTTCAGCAATTGGAACAAATGTACTATACTAACCTAAGATAATAATAGAGAGAAAATTGGGAATGGGGTATATGGGAACTCTTTATATAAGTCTAAAACTACTCTGAATAATAGTCTATTTAAAAATTTTTTAAAGATAACAAAACACCAATGCTACACAGATGTCAACATTCTCTTCATAATGCTGTAAAAGTTAACAGAATCTTTTTTAAAAAAAAAGATCAAGTGTATCCTGATACATAAGTAACATAAGAAATGTGCTGGTACATAAGAAAATTTGACACTGGACCTTTATGCCAGCACTGGTGTTCACTGTAATAGGGCATTTTTGTCTCCTATTGAAATTTTGTGTTCTTCATGGCAGGACTGTTCCCTGGGTGACAGCTTCACTTGGTGATGATAAATGGAACATGAGGGCCAGAAAGCCAACTGGCCAGGTGATCCCTTAGGAATATACAGAAATACCTACTAATAACAATCCTGGCTAATACATAACATTTGCTATTTGAGCATTTCAATGATTAAAAAACATCCTTATGGGGTAAATACTATTATTTCCTCACATTACATTATGGAAACTAAAACACAGAGAATTTTAATAACTTGCTCAAACCATGTAGCAAATAAATGGCCTAACTGGGATTTGAACCCAAGACAGCTAGCTCCAAACTCTATATCTAGACACTAGTATAGTGTGAGGAGCCAAATTGTAATAGAGAACTTCATAATACCTTATGAAATCAGGGGAAAAGGGAAGCTGGAGGGATGTTTTATACCAGTCTGATAAGCTGTCTCAACCCCACAACTTAGTGTGTTTGTAGAAGAAGTATAGCATAACGATCAAAAATGTGGGCCCTGGCACCAGACTGCCAGAGCCCAAATCCCAGCTCTGCCACTGACTGGCTGTGTGATTGAGGCAGGCTCCCTTCTGTGGTAGGCAGAAAGAATAAGGACCCTTCCAAAGATGTCCTTGTCCTAACCTCCAGAACCTGTGAAGATATTAGGTTACAGAACAAAGGAGAATTAAGGTTGCTGACAGTATTAAGGTGACTAATCAGCTGACCTTAAGGTAGGGAGATTGTTCTGGGTTATCCAGGTAACCTAATATAATCACAAGGGTCCTTCCTAGTGGATCAGGGAGGCAGAAGAGAGATTCATTCCGTTAGAGTCAGAGAAGGAGATGTGACAGAGCAAGGATCGGAGTGATGGTATATGAGAACTCGCTCCATCATGACTGACTTGGAAGCTTGAAGGCGACCCTGCCCAGGAGTGCAGGCAGCCTCTAAAGGCTGGAAAATGCAAGGAAACAGTTTTTTCTGTAGAGCCTCCAAAGGAACCAGCCTTGATCACTGCTTGATTTCAGTCCAGACAGGCCCGTTTCAAACCTCTGGCCTCTAGAACTATGAGATAATAAATTTGTCTCTTTAAGCCACTAAGTTTGTGGTGTTTCGTTATAGCAGCAATAAAAATCTAATACACCTTCTCTATGCCTCAATTTCCTCATCAAATGGGGAAAACAAAATTATCTCATAAGGTTATTGTGATGATTAAAGGAGAAAGTGTAGGTGAAACTCTTAGAAGAGTGCCCAGTATAGAGTAAGTTGCTCAATATATGTTGGAAAAATAATAAATATAAATAACTGAGAAGTGGGACCACAATAGGTGCTAAAAACATTAGGTAAAATTTTGTTCAGGAACAGGATGTTAAAGTGGTGACCAAGGGTTACCCCATAGTTTACATTCTAATTGCAAAAGGGGAAGTGCCTTTACAATGGAGAGATCTGGCAACTACCATCTGAACTCTGTTTTCAACCATAAGATCACCAATGGTGGGACAACCTGCTGTTGATCTCCCTCCTGGTAAGAGGCTACATGAAGTACAACATCACCTCTGAAATACTTCTTACCAGAATAGTCACCCCAAATCTAATCAAGCTATAGAGCTGACTTTCAGTTTGCAAGAGATGCAAGAAATAGAGGAAGAAGTTCAATAACGTGATGAAATATTGAGACAAATCCTGAGTGTGGGGACAGTGTACAACTTGTCCCTTTAAAAAGTCTGTGTCATGCCCTGGCCAGCGTGGGTCAGTTGGTTGAGTGTCATCCCTTCAAAGAGAAGGCTATCAGGGCACACACCTGAGTTATGGGACCCAGTCCCCAATTGGAGCACGTGTGAGAGGCAACTGATCAATGTGTATCTCCCTCTCTTTCTCCCTCCCTACCCCTCTCTCTAAAAGTAAATAAATAAAATCTTAAACCAAAATCTGTGTCATGAAATCTAAAAGGTTGAAAGGGAAGTGTTTGTCTCCTCCCCAGGGTGATACAGGAGCCTGATCCTCTCCCATCTGTGATGCTGCTGTCACTAACATGCCTCCCATATAAGGAAGGGGAAGAGAGTATGCAGGATCTGCAGGCTGGCTTTTAACAGGCCACCCCTGAAAGTGGTACACATCAGCTTCCACTTGCATTTCTTTGGCCATAATTTCATCTGACCCCTACCTAAGTGCAAGAGGGCTGGGAAATGTGGCTGGAAGCCTGGGGAAAAAAGGGAAGGTGTTCGGTGAGCAACTAGCCAGTCTCATCACACACACAACACCACTGACCCTCCTGTGGTACAGGTCTCAGCCTGGCCTCTGCCAGACAATCCTGAGCCAGGCACATCCTCCATCCCATGCTATCCTTTGGTCTGAGAGGCAGCAGCAACCCAGTGTCCTACTTTCTCCCCTCATCCCCCACAACCAGTCAGTCACCAACTAAGATTGTCTCCACCCTTAACATATCTTTAAATGGCAATCATCTCTCTGACTGAAACTTGCAGAATTTAATGCATCAGCCTCCTGTATGGCCTCACTTTATGCAAGGCTTCTCAGCAAGCTTATATTTTTGTACAACTGAGCAAACAAATAAATGGACAAGGTAACGTAAGACTATGACAGGTGCTGTGAAGGAACCAGAGGCTGAGGTGATAAAGAACGACTATTTGGGGTGGGGAAGAGCAGCTAATTTATTTAAGGCAGTCAGTGATGGTTGTACTGAAGAGGAAACTATAGCAATAATATTGCCCAGAATGGTCCAGAAAAGCAGTATATCCATTTTAGTGTGCTGTTGCAGAACCCTACCCCTCCCCCTTCAAGTGGTAGATTCTTTGTTCTCTGCACCTGAACTTGGACAGGTCTTTTATTTTTTTTATTTTTTTAAAGATTTTATTTATTTATTTTTAAAGAGGGAAGGGAGGGAGAAAGACAGAGAAAGAGAAACATCAATGTGTGGTTGCTGCGGGTCATGGCCTGAAACCCAGGCATGTACCCTGACTGGGAATCGAACCTGCGATGCTTTGGTTCACAGCCCACAATCAATCCACTGAGCTATGCCAGCCAGGGCTGAACTTGGACAGGTCTTTTGACCTGCACAACTAATAAAGTACAATGGAATTGATGCTTTGTTACTTCTGAGGCTATGTAATGAAAGACAATACAGCTTCTGCCCGAGTCTTTGGGGACATTTTCCTAGGAACCCAGCTTCATGAACAACCAAGGCTCCCAGTCTGCAGCCCTGGCTTAGCTCATAGATGACTGTCAGCACCAGCTTGCTAGCCATAGGAGCGAGCCGTCTTGGAAGCAGATCTTCAGTTCTCAGTTGTTTTGCCCCAGTTGATGCTGCAGGGAGTAAAAATGCATCTTCCCATCAAGCCCTGCTCAAATTACAGGTACATAAGCAAAACAGATGACTGCTGTTTTGAAGCCACTGAGCTTTGGAGGGTTTCATTACAGTGCAAAATACTGAACTGAGGCCTAAATACTGAGGAGCCTGCCACAAGGAAATCTTCACAGAGCATCTTAAGCATTACCAACAACAATCCCATGGCTCTAAGATGGGAGCAAGCTTGGCACACCAAAGGAACAGACAAGGCCACATGGCTGAAGGGGAGAGCAGTAAGATGTGTGACTGCTGAGAAGGGCTGCAGCCACTTTGTGCAGAGTCTCATGCACCATGATCAGAAGTTTGAAATGTATCCAAAGTTCAGTGGCAGCCTTTGGAGGGTGATGAGCAGGGAATCTGGCCTGTCCTTGAAAGGTGGCTCTAGCTGCTGTGAGGACCGTGATCTGTAGCAGGACATGCGTAGAAGCAGGGAGACCACTTAGCAGACCACTGCAGTTGTTCAGGATGAGCCCAATTGTCACAACGTGGTAAAGAAAAGAGGATAGATTTGGGGCATATTTTAGAGAGGCAGTAGGCCTTGCTGATAGATGGGATGAGGGGTGAGGGACAAGGAAAAATAAAGGCAAACTTCTAGGTTTTTCTCTCAAGCAGCCAGGTGAGTAACATTGTATTACTGGCTGGATGGGGAAGGCTTGGGGAGGAGTAGGGTGGGGGTGGGGAAAACTTCTCTTTCTTTCAGGATATACAGTTTCTGTGTGGTTATAGAAAGAATTCAAGCTGGTTAAATAATTCTCACTAAGCACTTATGAGAAGGCGAGTACAAAGCTTCTGGCTCAGGTGGGAGTGGAGATTCTAGTAACTACTTGGCTTAAGAATTCCTGTCTTAGCCCTGGCTGGCGTAGCTCAGTGAATTGAGCTCGGGCTGCGAACCAAAGTGTCACAGGTTCCATTCCCAGTCAGGGCACATGCCTGGGTTGCAGGCCATGACCCCCAGCAACTGCACATTGATGTTTCTCTCTCTCTCTCTATCTCCCTCCCTTCCCTCTCTAAAAATAAATAAATAAAATATTTTAAAAAAACTTTGCCCTATTAAAAAAAAAAGAATTCCTGTCTTGCCCTGACTGGTGTGGCTCAGTGGAATGAGTGCTGGCCTACAAACCACAAGGTCACCAGTTCGATTCCCAGTCAGGGCACATGCCTGGTTTGCAGGCCAGGTCTCCAGTAAGGGGAGGAGATTGTGAGAGGCAACCACACACTGATGTTTCTCTCCCCCCACCCCCTCTAATAAATAAAATCTTTTTAAAAAATAGTTCTCTAAAAAAAAAATCCCTTTGTATTTGTTTGCCTATATAGCTTTAAGAATCTCTATGCAGAGTGTAGTTGTTATAATTACTATGGCAAAGATCCCAGTTGGAAGCTAAAACAC
Source organism: Phyllostomus discolor (assembly GCF_004126475.2). Classification (NCBI taxonomy): domain Eukaryota; kingdom Metazoa; phylum Chordata; class Mammalia; order Chiroptera; family Phyllostomidae; genus Phyllostomus; species Phyllostomus discolor. Next base: position 34,911,979 of record NC_040909.2, on the reverse strand, counting down.
ACCCAAAGGAGGAAATTGATCTCAACATGTAGGGGATCCAGCCAAGCACTTCCCCCAAACCACACTTCCTTAGCCAGTCTGGAGAAGAGTGCCTGAGTGACCAAGAGGAGGGAACCAGGCCTTAGGTGCTTACTGAAAGAACAGCTAAAATGTGTTGGGGGAATAGCTGAACTTTTGGAAGGACTTTCGTAGAAGGCAGACCTAGGCTATTGGAAGTAGCTGCTGTATTTTCCTATGGGGAGATGGAGAAGGAGGGAGTAAGGTGTGGCCCAAGAGGAGAGGAAGAAATCTTAGGCCAGGCCATACCTATATGCCTTCCTTACCTTTCCTCTCCAGCACCAGTTCAAAGAGCGTGCCCAGTCCACTCACTACCCTCATTCTAGAGAATGCAGCCCCAAAGCTCACCAGGAAACTGCTCTCTTCACCTGGTCTTCAGCAAGGGTCATTCACCTGTTTCTTGGAGATCCCCTTACGTGGCCCTGAGTCCGACTGATCACCAGAGGGAAGCACGGTAACAGAAAAAGGAGGGGTAATCACAACAGCAGGGACAAGGCACTCAGTAATCTTTGCTGATCCCCAAGGTGACTCAGAGTCCCAACTCCACTGACTCCTCTCTCCTGCATTTTTCTTTTAAATTTTAAAAAATTGATTCTAAAGAGAGAGAGAGGAAGGTGGGAGGAGAGAAAGAGGGACATCGATCTGTTGCTCCACTCATCTATGCATTCATAGGTTGATTCTTACATGTGCCCTAACTGGGGATTGAGCCCACAACCCTGGCATATCAGGGATGACACTCCAACCAACTGTGCACCCAGCCAGGGTTCCCCTGTATTTTTTCATGTTTGCTTCAACTTTCCTCCTGTTTTCTCCTCTGTAGGCCCACAGTACTTACTATTTAAATACTGGTCCTCCCTTTCTATCCCCAAAATATAGCAAGGGGTCTCAAATTTAAACCCCAAAGAGCCAATATAACTCATATCTGTGCATTGTTTCATTTATTAATTCACTAGTTATTGAGTTATTACAGTATGGTTGTTAAGGAGGCTGTTGCGGCAATCCAAGTGAGATATGATGGAGACTTGACCGGTATGGTAGTAATAGTGGAAATAAGTGATTGGATGCTGGATATACTTCGAAAGGTAGAGCAAACAGGATTCCCTGAAGGACTGGGCATGAGGTATGAGAGAAAAGAAAGGTACTTCCAAGTTTTTAGCCTAAGCATCTGGAAGGTCCAAGACAGGAAACACTAGAAGACAAACAAATTGAAGAAACTGAAACAAGAGATTGATTTAGGAGCACATTAAGTTTGAAGTGCTTTTATGGCACTTTAGTGGCAGTATTCAGTTAGCAGTTTGGATTTCTGACAATGGTCCAGCCTGGAGATTAAAATGTTCAAAACCTTAGCCTGCCTTTCTGTACTTATAAGCAAAAAGAAATGGTGGAATCAGAGGGAGCCTGCAGGATTTCAACCAACAACTATCAGGAAGTATAAAACTAACCAAGAGATCTAGAAATGTGGTTGGCATTGCCTGACAGAGTTAGAGAATGGCTTTTCTCAGACACAAAATGAAATCATGTACCTAAGTATACTTTAGAGCTTCTAAGCTCCTTTCCAGACGGCATCATCATTGACGGTGTCCACAGTAGTCTCCTGTCCATAGAGACTTGTGGGAATAATCTTACCCCTGTAAATACCAGTGGCCTTGCTAGATCCCTTCCTCCTACGTCCAATATCACTATTAAAATCCAAATACCCTTTCCTCCTTCAATAAACTTCTTTTATCCTTCATTCCTTCTCCTTGTCCTATCCCTTCTCCTATTTACAAAATAAAGCTGCCATGCATGTTAATGAAAACAGAAGGGAACCCAGCAATGACCAACCTTAAGTTTCTTATATATGTTTTTTCATATTCAAAAATGTGTTGTTTTAAGATGTTTGCTGTCAGTGTAATTATTGTTCTTTTGTTGGTTATTTGTTTTTTCTCTCTGGATGCTTGGGTGTTCTTTCTTTCTCCCTAGGGTTTTTTTTTTTAACTGACTTTATTTTTTAGAATAGTTTTATTTAATTATATCTTATTGACCATAGCTATTACAGTTGTCCTGATTTTCCCCCTTTGCTCCCCTCCACCCAGCACCCTTTATTCCCTCAGGCAATCCCCCCACCATTGTTCATGACCATGGGTCATGCATATAAGTTCTTTGGCTACTGCATTTCCTTGTGGTTATTCTGTAACTACCTATTTGTACTTCTTAATTCCCTCACATCTTGACCCATTCTCCTCCTCCCTCCTCCCATCTGGCAACCATCTAGTAACTACTTTTCTTTTGCTGCTTTTAACATTCTCTCTTTATCTTTAAACTTTGGCATTTTAATGATGATGTATCTTGGAGTGGGCCTCTTTGCATCCATCATAATTAGGACTCTCTGTGCTTCCTGGATTTGCATGTCTATTTACTTCACTAAATTAGAGAAGTTTTCTTTCACTATATTTTCAGATAGATTTCCAGCTTCTTCCTCTTTCACTTCTTCTTCTGGCATCCCTACATGATGAGAATGTTGGACCTCTTGAAGCTGTCCTAGATGCTGCTTATACTGTCTGTGTTTGGTGTGTTTTTTTTTTTTTTTTGGATTATTTTTCATCTTCCTGTTCTGCGTGGTTGTTTTTTGCTTCCTTATGTTGCAAATCATAGATTTGATTCTCAGCTTTATTGACTCTACTGTTGTTTCTCTGTAAATTGTTCTTTAATTAGTGTATCATTCATTTCTGAGTGGATCTTTTTTATGCTGCTGAGGTCTGCACTAAGTTCCTTGAGCATCCTTATGACCAGAGTTTTGAACTCTGCATCTGATAGATTGCTTATCTCCATTTTGTTTAGTTCTTTTTCTGGAGTTTTGATCTTTCTTTGATTTAGACCATGTTTCTTTGTCTCCTCATTTTGGCAGCCTCCCTGTGTTCGTTTCTATGTATTAGGTAGAGCTGCTTTGACTCCATGTCTTGGTAATGTGGCCTAATGTAGCAAGTGTCCTGTAGGATCCAGTGGCATAGCCTCCCCTGTCACTTAAACTGGGTACTTGAGGTGTGTCCTTCATGTGGTCTGAGTACACCCTCCTCTTGTAGTTGAGCCCTGGTTGCTATTGGTAGGTCAATGGGAGGCCAGTCAGCTGCAAGGACTGGCTGTGACCACTGACCACTAACCTTCACCATCTGTGGAGGAAAAGTTGTGCAGGGGCAGGGTAGTGGTGCTTCGATATGGTCTGTTCCTGTCCGTTGGGTATGCTGGCCCTTGGATTTCCCTGATGGTACAGGCCAAGGTCATCCCCTTCCTGTGTTTTTCCCAGGCATCCTGCCTGGTCTGTAAAGCAATCTGAGATGGCTGCTACTTGTGCTGGGCTTGGAGATTCACAGGTGAAGCCAAGCTGTGAATCTAGTCTGGCTGCCACTAGGGCTCACTGAAGCCAACTGTTGCTTGTTTGATGGGACTTAGAAGCCAAGACCAGCCATTCTTCTTGGAAAAGCAGCTTGGGTGAACCTGTAAATTGGGTGGGGCAGAGCCTCTGGGAATCTCAAGGTGGGGGGGGGGTCAAACATTGTGAGCTAGGTCGTTGGAATCTCAAATATGGCACTGGCTTACCTGCTCTGTGGGGAGAGGGTTTAGCAAAGGGACAATGGCCTCTGCTCACCATGAAGCCAGACAGTAGTTTCTCCCTGTATGACACTGGTACCTTTCAAGCTGCTACCCCAGTGCTGGAGCTCAGAGGGAGTGAGTCTGAGTAAGTGAGTCCATGTGTGGGTTCTTTAAGAGGAACTGCTTGTGGCTGCAGCAGTTTCTTCCCCCTGACTCAATCCCCACTGTTTTTTTTTTTTTTTTTTTTTTTTTTGCAGCCAGAAATTATAGGGATTTATCTTCCTGGCACTGGAATCATGGGCCGGGGGGCCTGGTGTGGGTTTGGGACTCCTTGCTCCCAAAATATGCCTCCCAAATTTTTATACACATGGTTGTAGGACCTGCCCATTCTGCTTCTGCATTCCTCCTACCAGTCTGGATGGATGTGGTTTCTTTAATTTCATACTTGTCAGACTTCCATTCAGCTCAATTTTTTATGTTCCTGAGTGATGGTTGTTCTATATTTTAGTTGTGATATTGATGTGGTCATCGCATTCAAAATTACTGAGTGAGTACAGCAATGGATATGCATCACATACTGCATCAAGCATGAACATTCCTTTGCAGAAACTATTCACATGATTCAGAAGGCCGTGACTATGGGCAACTGGTGATTGGCAACTTCATCACAATAATGTGCCTGCTCATGCATCACATCTCGTGCTGAATTTTTTGGTGAAACATCAAATCACCTAGGTGACTCAGCGCTGCTACAGCCCAAATTTGGCACCCTGTAACTTCTGGCTTTTCTAACAACTAAAATCACCTTTGAAAGGGAAGAGATTTCAGACTCTCAATGAGATTCAGGAAACTACAACAGGACAGCTGATGGTGATTGGGAAAACTGTGTGAGGTCCTAAGGTGTCTACTTTGAAGGGGACTGAGGCATCACTGTCTTAGGTACAATGTTTCTTGTATCTTGTATTGTATCTTCTTCAATAAATGTCTCTGTTTTTCATAGTACATGGCTGAGTACTTTCTGGACAGACCTCATATGAAAGACCCTTGGACATGGACAATGTTGTGTGGATTGACTATGGAAGTGGGGGGTCAGTCTGAGTAGAGGGAGGCAAAGGGGAAAAAGTTTGAGACAACTGTAATAGTATAAACAATAAATCACTAATAAAAAAAGAAAATTGCAGTAAGAGTAGATCTTCACATATATTCCCAGAAGTGGAATCACTGGGTCATAAAGTAATTCCACTTTTAATTTTTTCTTTGTCATTACCCTTTCACATTTTAATTATGATGTGTCTCAGTGTGGGCCTCTTTGAGTTCCTCTTGTTTGGGATTCTCTGCATTTTTTGGACTAGTATATCTATTTCCTTCACCCAGTTAGGGAAGTTTTCTGTCATTATTTTTTCAAACAGGTTTTCAACTTCTTGCTCTCGCTCTTCTCCTGGCACGCCTACCTGTGTTGAGAATGTTGGCATGCTTGAAGTTGTCCCACAGGCACCTTAAATTATTCTTTTTTTTTTTTTGGATTCTTTTTTCTTATTGCTGTTCTGATTGGGTGTCTTTTACTTCTTTAATTACAAATTATTAATCTGATTCTTGGTCTTCTCTACTGTTGACTCCTTATAAATGATTTTTTTCTTTAAGATTTATTTATTTTTAGAGAGCATGAAAGGGAGGGAAAGAGAGAAGGAGAGGAATGTCTATGTGTAAGAGAAACATCAATCACACACCCTCAAATGAGAACCCAGCTGCTACCCAAGCATAAGCCCCAACTGAGACTTGAACTAGCAGCCTTTCAGTTTGTGAAATGATGTCCAACCCACTGAGCTACACCAGTCAGGACCCTGTAAATTATTCTTCATTTAGTGTATTCTTTATTGCTGACTTATTCTTTTTATATTTTCTATCTCCATTTTTACATTCCTATCTCTTTGTTGAAATTCTAAGCTTCTCTATCCTTTCCCTAAATTCATTGCGCATCTTTATAATCATTGTTTTGAACTCTGCATCTGGTAGATTCCTTGTCTCCATTTTGCTCAGTTCGTTTTCTAGAGTCTGGTTCTGTTCTTTAATTTGGGACATGTTTATTTGTGTCCTCATTTTGGCAGCCTCCTTGTGTTTGTTTCTATATATTTGGTAGAACTGCTAGATCTTCAGGTCTTGGTAGAGTGGCCTTATATAGTAGATGTCCTGCAGGGCCCAGTGGCACAGCCTCCCCTATCACCCAAGCTGGCTACTCAAGGTGTGCCACTGACATGGGCTGTGTGCACCTTCCTGTCATAGTTGAGTCCTTACTACTCTTGGCAGATCAATGGGAGGCATTTACCCCATAGCCAGTCAGCGTCAAGGACTGGCTGTGACCACCATGGAGGATTGCTATGCAGGGGCTGGACCCCATGGAGTAGAACTTACTTCACAGGGCTCAGATACCCACCAAGTCTACCCCATGAGTTCATGGAACTGGTTGGTCTGAAGCTGTCCACTGCGTGCATTGGCTCTGGGGCCTCCTGTGAGGTGCAGGCAAAGGTCAACAGCCTCCTGTGCCCTACCCAGGGCCACCCAGACTGAGCTACAAAATGGGCTATTTGTGCTGGGCTTGGAGGTGACAGGGAAAGGCCAAGCTGCAAACCAAGGCCTGCTGCCACTAGTGCTGGGTCCAGGGCCACTTAGTAAGAGGTACAGTATACAGAGGCCAGGTGCTGCTTGTTTGAGAGATTTTAGGAAAGTCAGCAGATGAGCCAAGACAAGCTGTTTGTATGGAAAAGCCACTGGTATTGTGTAGGCTGGCAAGTTGGGTGGGGCAGGGTCTCAGGGAATCATCAGGGCAGCACCAACCGTATTAGCCAGATTGATGGAGACTGAGATATGGTGCCTGCCTGCCAGCTCTGCTGTGAGAGGGCTCAGCAAAGGAACAATGGCCTCTGCCAACAACTCTGTCTGGGAGAAAACTGCCTCTTCAGCTCTCACCCTGATACCAAACAATTTGGTTCCTCCCTGTATGTCCCTGGTGCCTTTGCTGCCCCAGCATTGGAGCTCTGAGCGAGTGGGGGGAAGTCAGTGGTTGGGCCCTCTAAGAGGAATGCCTGGGGTTCCAGCAGCCTCCATCTCACTCAGCCACTGTCCCCATTGGTTTTCACAACCAGAAGTTATGGGGACTTATCTTCCCTGCACTGGAACCCTGGGCTGAGGGTACCTGGTGTGGAGCTGGGATCCCGGCTCTTCAGGCGGGAAGCCCACAGCTGAGATACCCTTCCCAATTTTTAATTACCACACTTGGGTGTGAAATCAGCCCATTATGTGTCTCCACTCCTACAAGTCTCTTCTGTAGTTTAGTTGCACTTTTGATGTCATTGTGGAGGTTTCAAGTACTATGTTTACTTATGCCGCCATCTTAGCTAGAAGCCCCATAGTTTTGCAGAATTTGCATTTTTCTAGAATGTCATATATTTGGAATCACACAGTTTGTAGTTTTTTTGTATTGGCTTCTCTCAGTAGTATGCATTTAAGTTTCCCCTATATCTCTTTATGACTTGTTAGTTCATTTCTTTTTACAGCTGGATACTCCATGTACTGTGTACAATGTACACATTGTTTTGATGCACCACTGTTATGTACTCATTCACCTACTGCCTTCCTTAGCTGGTTATTCATCTGGGTTGCTCTCTGGATGCTTTGATATAGTCTCCCTGTCTTTGGTCTTCTGCAGTTTTCCTATAAAGAATGTAGTGTGGCCCTGGCTGGTGTGGCTCAGTGGATTAAGTGACAGCCTGCAAACCAAAGGGTCACTGGTTCGATTCCCAGTCAGGGCACATACCTGGGTTGCAGGCCAGGTCCCCAGTTGGGGGCGCTTGAGAGGCAACCAGACATTGATGTCCTTCTCCCTCTATTTCTCCCTCCTGTTCCCTCTCTCTAAAAATAAACAAATAAAATCTTAAAAAAAAAAAGGAATGTAGTTGTGGCTTTTCCTCCTGATCCTCCTCCCCGTGAGTGCACTCTGGCTGTGTCACCAGCACCGTCATCATCTCCTTCCAGCCGCCATCGTGATCATCTACTTAACTTTATCAGCTATGATGAGGTGTTCTCTGACATCTACAAGATCTGGGAGATAGCTGATGGGCTGTGCCTGGAAGGGGAGAGGAAGATGGTGTGGGAAAGAGGGTCGTGGTGATGACTCACTCATTGCTGGAAATGCCTCCTCTGAAGCCCTGGAGGGCAAAGGTACTGAAAGCACAGCAATCACTGGTGTAGATATTACAATGAACCTCCATTTGCAGGAAGCCAGCTTCACAAAAGAAGCCTACAAGAAGCACATCAAAGATTACGTGAAATTAATCAAAGGGAAACTTGAAGTACAGAGACCAGAAAGAGTAAAACGTTTTATAACAGGGGTGCAGAACAAATCAAGTTCATCCTTGGTAACTTCAAAAACTACCAGTTCTTTCTTGGTGAAAACATAAATCCAAATGGCATGGTTGTTCTGTGGGACTACCATGAGGATGGTGTGCCCCCACATACAATTTTCCTTAATGATGGTTTAGACATGGAAAAAGATTAACAAGGCTGACAGTTGGGATCTATCTCCTGTCATCACAAACGGCTGCTGCTTTTCATCCGCACACCAGGACTAGCACTGATGTTATCGTGGGCTCTTCCTTTATTTTAACCTCAATTTATTTGAAGTGGAGGCATTGTTTTCAGGAAAACGTGTCACGAAGGTTGTCTAAAAATAAAATGCACTTACACGCATTTGACAGAATGCCTTTTAGCTTAATCCATCTTTAAATCCATCCTGTGTAGTGTTCCTGCAGAAGTTAGAGCCTGGCTATAGACCACTACTGTAAAGCATAAGACTGTCCTCAGATAATTTCTAGTGAAAACTACTTCTGGAACTGGAATATAAAAATCAAGGATCAAAATCTTTTCTTTTAAGTCTTTTTTAAATATTTTATTTATTTATTTTTAGAGAGAGGGGAAGGGAAGAAGAAAGAGAGGAAGAGAAGCATCAGTGTGTGGTTGCCTCTTGCACATCCCCCACTGGGGACCTGACCTGCAACTCAGGCATGTGCCCTGACTGGGAATCGAACTGGCAACTGTTTGGTTCACAGCCTGTGCTCAATTCACTGAACTACACCAGCCAGGGTAGTTCAGCGTTGAAATAAAGGGAAAGACAATATTCACAGCAGAGCCAGCATTTGAGGTAGATTCTTTAGACATTGTATCATCTACAAATGGAAGTATCTAACTCTGGAAGAGATTACCAGAAGCATAAAAAGAGATTAATACAGTTGGAAAAGAAGAAAAAATGTAGGTATGGGTTTGTTTTTACTTTTACATTTTTATTTATTTTTATTTTTGAGATTCATTCTGATTTCTGAATCAGAGGATTCATATTTTACATCAATTCTGGAAAAGTCAGGCATTTTGTCTTTGAAAAATATCTCTTTTCCATTCTCCTTATTCTCTTTTCTTCTGGAACTCAGTTGTCTGTATGTTAGACCTTCTCACTGTGTCAGTCACGTTTCCTACCATCTCTTTGTTTCTCTGTATTTCATTCTGAGTAATTTCTGCAAATCTATCTTCTAGTAATTAACTCCTTCTTCAACTCTATCTAATTTACCTTTTGAAATGTTTATTTAGTGTTTTATATTTTTTATTTTAAAAGCATACAGCATAAAATTTACCATCTTATCCATTTTTAAGTAAGTGTACATTTCATAGTGTTAGTCGCATCATTGTGTGACCAACCTGCAGAACTTTTTGATCTTGCCAAACTTTGTGCCCGTTAAACAACATCTCCTCATCCCACCACCACCTCCACAACCATGGTTCAACTTTCTGTTTTTACGAATTTAACTGCTTTAGGTACCTCATGTAAGTGAAATGATATGGTGTATGTCTTTATGTCACTGGTTTGCTTCACACAGCATGATGTCCTCAAAGTTCACCCATGCTGAAGCATGCAACAGAATTTCTTCCTTTTTAAGACTGGAGAATATTCCATTGTATGTATAGGCAGCATTTGTTTATCCATTAATCCATAAGCGGGCATGGGGTCATTTCCATGTTTTAGCTATAGTAAATAATGCTGCTATAAATATGAGCGTGAAAAAACCTCTTGCATGTGCCACTTTTCATTCTTTTGAGTATATACTCAGAAGTGAGATTACTGGCTCACATGATAATTCTATTTTTAATTTTTTGAGGAACTGTTTTCCACAGTGGCTGTAACATTTTACATTCCTACTAATAATATACAAAGCTTCCAATTTCTCCATATCTTCATTAACACTTATTTTCTGTATTTAGGGTTGCGTGAAGTTTCTTTGGGACAGAATAAAGCACAATTGTCTTGAATCAACAAACACAGACTCTTCCATTTTTAAGTTCCTCATTTTTGAGGGAAGTTTCCAACCACGCCACTTGTGGTTAATTGTTCATTGGCCAACCTGAGATCCAGACTTCTAAATGGTGAGCTTCATTGATATGTGAGTGTAACTCGTATGACATTGTTTCCCCACAGCCTCTGGAGATCAGCCTCAGAGAAACTTGAAAATAGAACTCAGGAGAAAAGTTGGGAGAGGAACAGACTCCTGAGCAGTGGAGGACCACACTGACTTCCGTAGGGTGAACAAAGACTAGCAGGTCCTTTGAACAGGTTTCCCTACTCCCTTCCCCTCCAAGGATAAGAATTCCTCTGCCCCCCACAAGAGAATGGAGGCCTGCTGTCCCCATGTGGAGAAGGATCCCAATCAGATTCACATTCAGACTTGAGAAAATTGTGACTTTCTTTGGTGGAAGGTACGCTGCACTAGGACTCTGGAACTCAGAACCTTGGGTTTCAAGCACAGCACCCTGGTGCTGGTGCTGTGGCTCCGAGGCTGTGTGACGTTAAACAAACTTCCTTCAGAAATTTCCTTTTTCAAGGAATACCACTGACTCACCTGCTCTGGACCCAAGGCTGAGACAACTCAAGAGTTCTCTGAATGCCCGTTCTTGTTCAACTGTCCCTTGCTTTTTTATCTTCTTTATAGTAGAGTGGAAAATTCACCTTTATGAGAACATTTGCTTTACTATATGTTTTTCTCCAACACAGCAAGCCATGCGAAAATATGACTGTGTGTGACCCCCACCCGAGGAACTATGTAGAAATGTAATGACTTGTGCTACGGTAGTGAGACTGCTGCGTGGGAAGTGGGGAAGATACGCAGGGCAGGAGAGTTTCTTTTTGAAAAGTTAGCTCAACATTGTTTTTATTGTTTCAATTTAATGTTAATATTTAAACACAAATTTAAAATTATATAATAGATTCTTATAAATTATTCAAGTTTACGTAAGGGAACAAAATGTGAAAAGCCCACCCACCTATCTTCCACCACCCAGTAATTTATTTCCCATTGTTATAGGTCAGCTAGCCCAGGGCCAGACTCAGACAAATCTGTGAGCAGGTGCTCTTGTCACTAGACAGGGGACCTGGCTTTGAGCGGGTCTGCCTAGGGCCAGCTTGTAGTGTGTGGCTTCTTGACTTCGTGTAGGAAAGATTTCACAGCAGAAGTCCAGGTGACTATGAGGGTGCATTAATTAAAGCTGAGCTGAGCACAGTGAAACAAAGAAGGGATCAGCACAGAAGAAGCAACAGGAGAGCCTAGGCTGAGCTGCCTTAGCTCACTGGGAAGTCAGAGAAAAGGGGGCCTTGGGGACACATTCAGGGGATGAGCGTGGGACAAACGGCTGCTGCCCACTGCTGCCCTGGTTGCCAGTCTTATGGGGACCCTTAGAATGTGGGAGATATGTGCCTGTGGGGGAAAAAGAGGCGGAGGGAATAGCTCAGGCTACTTCCCAGAGGGAGAGCTCATGCTGCGGCCTTTGTCTTGAGGATTTTATCTCTCTTTTGCGGGAGGAAATTTTAGGGGAGGTCTCAGGGGAAGGTTTCAGAAGAATATTCATCAATTTTCCAGGTGTGTTTTTTCAGGGTCCTGGTCTCATCTGATTGATCAGTGCCAGGAAACAGGCTTGTTAGTCATTGCCCCTGGTCCTGGCTTCAACCACCTGATTTTGCTGCTTTTCTGGGCCTGAAGCTGAAATACAATTGAAGCCAAGATGTTATCCCTAGGGAGGTGACCTTTTGTATCTTTCAGTGTATTTCCCAGCCAGTTTGTTCAGCTGTCTGTCTCAATTTCCCTGTTTCACTTTTCCTGGCTTACTGGCTTGTCTTAGTTTATTGAGAAGTATTTTCAGAAACAACATTTGTAAGGGAGTGAGACAAGAGATACTAAGCATAGAGTTGCCTAAGCAAATGCAGTTGCAACAGAGGCTGTAGCCATCCCCTGGAGAGCTGTGAAGCTAGGATGGTCCTTAAGAACTGTCCCAAATTGAGGCAAAGGGGACCTGTGTTTGTACTGTTTAAAACCAGTCATTGGATTCAGTCTGTCCCCAGGGAGACAGCTGAGGGCAATGCCTGGAGAGGCACTCTGCGTAAGCAGTCAGCAGACAACATTCCTGGCAACTGGGTGAAGTGCCGTGGTGCTGAAGAGATGCCTGTGGACAACACCTCAGTGTCCAATATACCTTACATTCCTATTTTCCTCCCCAGAAACGAAAACCATGACAGTGAAGTGTGTATCCCTCCAGACCTGTGTTTTTAAGTCATATGCATATGTTTTCATACACAGGTGTATGTGTAAATAACTTTTCTTTTTCCACTTCAAGAAATTCATAAGATATGCATTGTCCTATTGCTTTGTTCACTTGTGCTGAGAATCTTTCAATTAGGGAACAAATAACTTTCTCTCTCTTTATAACCATACAGCAGCCAATATTCCCAGGTGGTCTCCCATCCGAGTACGAACCAGGCACGACCCTGCTCAGCTTCCAAGATCAGATGAGACTGGGCGCGTTCAGAGTGATGTGGCCATAGACTCTCTTTTTTTAAAACAACGATTATATTCCATATTGTGGGTGCATAATTTCATTGAAAGCTTTTTGACGTTTATTGTAACGATCATGTGATCATCCTCAAGGCTATCTACATCTCAAGATTACTTGAACTGAAAACGCATGAATCACAAAAACTAACATTTTTAAAAATGATCATCAATGAAAAAAGTTGTCTTATCCAATAGCAAATCATAGTAAAAGACAACAGTAATTGACACAGTAAGGCATTATTGACAGGAATGGACAGATGATAAGGATGAATAGAAAACCCCAAAATAGACTCTGCATATATATAAATATATATTTAGTTTATGATAAAGATGGCATTTTCAAACAAATGAATTGGAATGAGTTTTCAGTGCATGGTATTGAGCAACTGAATATTTACAAATTAAGTTATATTCTACCTCACATTGTATGCAAATAAAAATTTCAGACATTTAAAAGTGCAGTATAGAAAAAACCGTAAATGTCGCTGGCCTTGGGCATCATCCTGCAAAGCAAAGGGTAACCTGTTCAATTCTCAGTAGGGCACATGCCTGGGTTGCAGGTTGGGTCCCCGGGTGGGGGGGTGTGAGAGGCAACCAATGCATGTTTCTCTCACACATCAATGTTTCTCTCCCTTTCCTTCTCCCTCCCTTCACTTCTCTATGAAAATAAATAAATAAATAAAATCTTTAAAGAAAGAAAGGAACCGTAAGTATTAGAGGAAAATCTGAAACTATTATTGTAAACATGGTTTATAATGGAAAGTTTTTCTTTTTTAAAAAGATTTTTATTTATTTATTTTTAGATGAGAAGGGACAGAGAAAGTGAGGGAGAGAAACATCAGTGTGTGGTTGCCTCTCACATGCCCCCTCACTGGGGACCTGGCCTGAAACCCAGGTATGTGCCCTGACTGGGAATCAAAACAGTGACCCTCAGTCCACTGAGCTACACCAGCCAGGGCTGTAATGGGAAGTTTTTCTAAGCATGAAATGAAACTCAGAAAACAAGAAGAACAATTCTGACAGTTTTTCTTGCATAAAAATTTAAAACTTCTGTGCAATGAAACACACACAAAACAAACAAGATTAACATACAAGTGATAAATTGAGAAAATGTATTTGCAATGCATTTAATCAAAGAAATCACTAATATATAGAATATACAAGCAATAAACAAAAGATAGTAACAAATTACTAAAGATATGAAGGGAAGCAGATTTTGCCACCCCAAAACATGACTTTGGGATATTGATTACTTCAAGTTGATTATTTTTGAGAAACAAAAGACTCAGAAAGCTTGAACTCCCCCTTACTTGCCTAAAAGAATTTAGAGAGCCTATTCTGGGAAGGGAAGGGAATTACTACCATAGATAACTATAGTATAATGTGAACTAGTGTGTCATGGACGGGGGGAACTAGCAAGGCCTGTTTGATCCAAGTTCTCTATGTGTCCCAGTGTTAATGGCCCAGCAAACATTTATCTACCAAACATTTGATTTTCTATCTCCATGTGAATTGTCTTCCTGACCTTCGAAGTCCCAAACCACTATCCCCTTCCTTCTCCTTAACTCAAGATGGCTATAAGCTTTAACTGCCCCATCTGTCCTCACTGATCACATTCTTATGGAACCCCCATATGCACTCCTCTTGTGTAATAAATGTGCCCATTTTCTCCTCTTAATCTGTGTCATGTTGGTTTGATTATTAGTCCAGCCAGAATAATTTAAATAATAAAGATGTAATTTATGGATGAGGTACAAATATTCAATAAAGACATCAAAAAATTACTATCCTTACTAGTAATCAGAGAAATGTGAATTAAAACAACATAAAAAATAAATAAAATACTCCTTGTAAAAATACTTTGGCATTTATAAATAGGTTCTTCCAATCCACTACAAACTGGCTTTTAGCCTCATCATGCCACTGAAATATCTCTCCCTCTCTGTCTCTCTTTCTCTCCCCGCCTCTCTCTCTCCATTAAAGAATTCTAAATCCAAAAAGAGTGATAATACAATTTGTGGGGAGGCATAATTACCAAACATTTAAACACCCAGTAATGTCCATTCCTGGCAAAGCTATGGGAGAATGAGTGTTTTGTTTTCTTGCTGACAGGAAAAGAAACTGGCAAACCTTTGGAAGGGCAGTTTAGTAAATTCTATCCAAAATTTAAGTGGATATATCTTTGGCCCATAAATTTTACTTCTTTAAATTAATCCTAAAGAAATGTAACAGTGCAAAGTTGTAACAGTGGGATATTATAACCCACCCCACCATTCTTTTGACATTGTTTCTTTATTTGGGGGATGCTGACTAATACGTAGCTTATAGATGAACAGCATGTTTGTATAAGAATCCTAGGAACTAACTTCAGAAGATACAAACTCTGACCTTCATGCATCCCAGTTCTGAAACATACTGACCTTCATTTGCAAAGCCACAATGACTAAACCAGGATGCTGCACACCGGACGTCACTTGCCTTATCAGATGGACTGTGCTAGTCTGCATGTAGAGAACTTTCCAACCCCCTCCCTTGATCTCTTTGTTCTGTTCCTCTCTCCCTCCTTACAAAAAAAAAAAAAAAAAAAAAAAAAAAAAAAGCTCTGCCTCCACTGAGAGGGGGAGATGAGCTTTGTAACAAGAGTCCCCCACCTTCCAGGTGGTCGGCACCTGAAAATAAACCATTTTCCTTTACATCAGCACCTGCCTCTGGGTACTGGCTTTCGTAGCAGCAGGCAGCCAGACCTGCTTTCTATTACAGAAATACACATGTATACAGGGAAGTCCATGCAATATTCTTCAATGCAGTAGAGTTTGTAATTGCAGAACATTTGAAATGACCTAAACATTGATTAATGACCACATTTACTCAAATTACAATATCTTTATGCTCCCCTGACTGGTATAGCTCAGTAGATTGAGTGTGGGCTGCAAACCAAAGGGTTGCCAGTTCAATTCCCAGTCAGGCCACATGCCTGGATTGTGGACCAGGTCCCCAGTACAGAGTGCTTGAGAGGCAACCACACACGGATATAAAAAAAAGAGAGAGAAAACATTCCTTTATGCTATAAAATACTAAGCAGAAATTAAAAAGAATGAGGTAGAGCTGACTTTGAAAAGTCTTCAGTACACAATGTTAAGAGAAAAACTGATCATATGTTCAAATGTATGTATTCTGCCCTGGCTGGTATGGCTCAGTGGATTGAGCACTGGCCTGTGAACCAAAGGGTTGCTGGTTTGATTCCCAGTCAGGTCATGTGCCTGGGTTGTGGGCCCAGGTTCCTGGCAGGGGGCACACGAGAGGCAACTACACACCGATGTGTCTCTCCCTCTCTTTGTCCCTCCCTTCCCCTTTGTCTGAAATAAATAAAGTCTTTAAAAAAATAAATGTATGTATTCTTATTTAATTACATGTATGCATGCATGTATACACATACAATAAACTTTAAAAAAATATTTTAGTTAGCCCTGGCTGGTGTGGCTCAGTGGACCAGACTGCAAAGCAAAGGGTCGTTGGTTAAACTCCCAGTTAGGGCAAACGCCTGGGTTGCGGGCCACGTCCCCAGTAGGGGGCACACAAGAGGCAGCCACACATTGATGTTTCTCTCCCTTTCTTTCTCCCTTCCTTCTGTCTAAAAATAAATAATAAATAAAGTACTTTTTTAAAGGATTGGGAATCCAACCAGGAACCCTTTGGTTCATAGGCAAACACTCAATCCACTGAGCCATACCAGCCAGGGCTACAATAAACTTTTATCAGTGGTTATAAACCTGGGAGGGGACTGATATTGGCCCTTGGGTAAAGTGGCACTTTCACCTACATGTATTTTTCTGTATGACTTAAAGATTTTACAATTAGCCTACATTATTTTGGTGATTCTAAAAACAATAAAAAAGGAAAATTAATACCATTGGTAGGGTAATACAAAAAAAGATATAAAGAAGAAAAATCATCTGTAATCCCATCATTAAGAGAAGACCTTTGTCAAAATTTTAATGTAAATCTTTTCAGCTCCTTTTCTGTATAACTAATTTTTAAGCTAGTTGAGATATAGACTAAACAGTATTCAAATTCTGTTTATCCTTCTTTTTTTACTTTAAAATTCTCTAGAAGTGATTTAGTCTGGAATTCTCCCTCTTCCATTGAAGTAAGTCACTATCTTCATTCAGGCTCTGCCTCTGGGTTCAAGTCAATGCCTCTTGCTCTTGCAGGACTTTCCCCTGCTGATCACTAAGTTTTAAACTCCAGATCCTAGGCACAGGGGTACCAGAAAGGCCCAGTGGGAGCTACTATCACCTGGTGCTGTGAGCTTTAGACCACTTTGCAGCACTCGGGTAGTAAAGGCTCATCAAAGTGCAGGGCTGACTCGGCTTGGGAATCTGGGGGCTGAGGAGCCCATGGCTGTAGCTGACCTTGATTGTTAAAAAGAAATAATCAAAAGACAATAGTTAGTGAAAGAAGCATTCCCCCAGGTGAGGTTTGGCATTGCTTCTGCCAGGAATCAGAACTTTGCTCCTCTCCTCAGGACTGCAGGGCAGTGTGAGCTGGAATAGGAGTTTTCTGCACAGGGCTTTCTGCAGTATGGATGATACCTTGCACTTGAGCCTAGTTCAATGGGGAGAGTGTTTACTTAGGAATCAAGAGCAAATCCACACTGATTTACAAAGGACCCTTGAACAACGCTCCTGAAGATTTAAACAGTGACCAGTAGGAGCAGGCCAAATTTAGGAGTGGATCTTAGCCAGAAAACTGCTCGCACTGTCCTCCCAGACCCCAGCTGCACAGAACTGTGTGCAGGGCTAGAAGGGGCGGTGGAGATTGTTAGCTGAGTGGGCCCTGGCACCCAGGGAAGAGACCACAAGTTAGATTAGCATCTGAATTTAATCTAATTGTGATCTTACACAGCATGTGACAAGAATTCATGCATAAATTTATAAACAGAGGAAATAAACATTTAATATATGAGGAAACAGAGAATCTGATTACAGAATGGGAAAGGAAAGTTACTAAGATTGTGAAGTGTTTTAAAATCTCTTTTCAGTAATCATTGGGCAATATAAACATATATCAAATCATTATGTTGTAGTCCTTAAACTATTACCATGTTACATGTCAATTTTATATCTCAGTAAAACTGGAAAAAAATAAAATCACTTTCCATAAAATAAAATGGCGCTGCTTTGGCCGAGCAGCTCAGTTGATTGCAGTGTTGTTCCATGCCAAGGGATTCTGGGTCAGGGCACCTAACTGGGACATGCTTCTGGGAGGCAATTTCTTTCTCACATTGATGTTTTAAAAATGATGTTTTAATCAATAAAAATGTATCCTCTGATGAGGATTTAAAAAAATGATCCTCTGTCCCTCCCCCCAATGTAGACTCTAAAAGATTTTAGAAGTCCCTTTAGCAAACATACTTGTGGATTTTTAAATATTCTAGTTGATTTTTTAAAAAAATATTTTTTATTTATCAATTTTTAGAGAGAGAGAGAGGAAGGAAGAGAGGGAGAAAGAGAAACATCAATTTGTTAATTCTTTTATGTGCTGTGATGGGGCTTTGAACCCACAACCTTGGTGTTATGCAGCAATGCTCTAACCAAATAAGCAACCTAGCCAAGGCAGGATGTTTGAACTGAGGAAATGAGTAAAGTTCTTGGGGAGGGTAGTTGGAAGATGAGGTCCTAAAACTGCCAGTAGCCATTCTTCCATTCCCTTGTAGGACCTTGTCTGAGAAAAAATGGAGTTAACCAATGATGGGTATTGATGTATACAAGAACACTACTGCGGTAGGATTTTCTTTGTGCCTTCACCAGTGTGGCTCAGTTGGTTAGGTGTCGTCCAGCAGAGTGAGGGTTGCTGGTTTGATTCCCAGTCAGGGTGCATGCCTGGGTTTTGGATTGGTCCCTGGATGGAGCTCATGTGACCCATCAATGTTTGCCTCTCATGTGGGTGTTTCCCTCTCTTTCTCCCTTCCTTCCTCTCTCCCTAAAAATAAATAAATAAAATCTTTTAAAAAATGTTTCCTTTGGACTGGCCAAGGTCTTCATGATTAAGGTCCTGTCCTGCCATCTCTTTACATCCTCACCTCTTCTATCATAGTGAGAAGCTTCATAAATGTTTGTGGTTGATGACAAAGCTATGGAGTTTCTGTAGTCAAATCTGATTATTCTCCCAAAAGAGTGGGAGAATGGCACAAATAACCCCAAATAATTGACTCCATGAATATATTTGGTTTTGAAGTATATTGTGATAATTCTATGGTAAATTGTCATTTGTATGCACTTTATTAGTAATTCCTGAGCATGAATTAATTAGTTAATTCAGGAATCAGCCCTCTCACTAAGGAAGCTGTGAATATCCCTAGAGGATCCTTCCAATAGAAACATCCACTCACTGCTCCAGTGCAACATGTGATGCAAGCTCCACCAATCAAATGCTCTCTCCTAGGGCTTTGGCACTTGAACAAACAGAGGAGGGCTGTGACCTTTGGTCTCAGTGGGCTAAGAACAGAAGAGACCTCTAAAAAGGAAATGGAACTTATTGTCCACGTAGTAAACTCCAAAAGGGACACAGGGATTCAATTCCTTCGTTAAGTTATTCATTTAACAGACATGTACTGAGCTTGCAGTGTGTACCAGGCGCTGTAATAGATGCTTACACATAAACATTTCATTAACAGATAGGGACAAGTTCAAAACTTTCAAGAAACACCCAGAGTCACACAGCCAGCCAAAAGGGCTAGGATTCAAGCTTTATTCACTAGTGCTTTACTTACTATTCCACAATTGTCTAAAAGGTTTGCTCAAATCCACTTTTAGGGGTAAATTGAAAGAAAAAAACTTTTCTTTTTCAACAGGTAAGGCTGACTTAAAAGATAGAACTAAGTGAGTATTAAAACTTACTTGCAGTCCTTGAGAACACATTGCTAGTAGGGACGGAGCCTGGAAGGTAGAGAGATTTCCTGGGATAGAATGGGTGGGGACACACACACTGAATAGAAGCTTCCTAAATCAGAGGGGAAGAACCTCAGACAGCCAATAGGATGATGTTGAGGTGTTCAGAGTGAATAAGGTAAACAGTCAGACTCTTGGCTACAAGTGAAGGAAACTCAATTCTACTGGTTTAGACAACCACAGAAAGTGCCTCAAGGGCAACTGCAACTAAGACTTGCTCTCTCTCTGCTCCCTTTTCTGGCCTGGGCACCTCTCTATATGTCAACTCCATTTTCTCTCAGACAAGTTCCTACAAGTGAATGGAAGAGTAGCTGTCGGCAGTTTTAAGAAAGGATCTCCCAGCTACCCCACCCAGTAACTTCCTCATTCCCTTTGTGCAGTTTCAAACTTCCTGCCCTGGCTGTGTAGCTCAGTTGGCTGGAGCTTCACCTCAATATGCCAGGACTGTGGGTTCCACCTCCCGTCAAGTCACTTACAGGAGTCAACCAATGAATGCATAAACAAGTGGAAAAACAAATCAATGTTTCTCTCTCTCTCTTTCCTTTCTTCTCTTTCTCTAAAAAAAATCAATAAATAAAAATTTTAAAAAATGCTCCTGGTGAAGGACTGGGGGAGTTTGGGGAGGGGAGGGCAGGGGAGGAGGAGTGGGGGAGGAGAAGAAGGGGAGGCAGCCAATGGTTTTGATTTTCCAGAAGAAATGGAAAGGTATGAACCTGCAGTGAAACATTAAATGTCATCCACATGGAGATATAATTCTAATTGGCCTCTGTTCTTTCTGAGTATAATTACATCATTGTTTCCACAAATTCAGAAAAGGTGTGGATGAGACAGAAGGTTAATAAGCTCAACCCTATCCCTCATCTACCGTAACAACATCATTATTTTCATTAATGGGCACAGTATATTTTGTTGATTAGCTTTTATGTCTATTAGCTCTAGATAGACTAACACATGGAAATTTTGAGTGGGCTGGTTATCTCTAACAACCATCCTAGACTTTTCTGTAGATATTTTCTTTCTACATTGGGTCTTACCTTCTATTTGTGTTGTGCAGTCTATTAACAAGAATAATTCCTAAGAATTATTACAGAATTTCAGAATTGATTAAGCATTGTATACCCCACTAGATAGAGTCAAATTTATGTTTGCTTACAAAAGAACTCATTGGAGCCCTAGATTTGCATCGTTTTCCCCTCACTTAGCATAGAAAAAGAAAAGGGTCCCACACTGCGGTGAGGATGAGGGCTGTATTGACTCCCCACCTTATCATGCACCCTGGGACCTTGAGTAAGTCCTTCAAATTTCTGTTTCATTCTCTCTGAAGTATTTAATATTACCTACCTAACAGGGGTATTGGGAGGAGTAGAGACAACAGATGCTTATACAAATGGTACTTATTGATTTTGGCCAAAGCCATTCTGTTACAGATACCCTGAGACACCTCATTTTGGCTGGGAGGACTCAGCAGTGCCCCCCTACACACTCACCTGTCCACGTTACACAGAAAGCAATCGATTAGCAACGTACAGGGATCTTTTCTCTTAGAGCCCAAATTGCCCTACATGGCTCATGGTCCACTTGATCTTCCTATTCCACTGCCTGCCGTAGGGCGTCTTGCAATGTTAACTCAAACTATTAACTCTCACATTGTTCAGTGTTTCACCATCAATTGCCAAACTGACCTTATTTCCTGCCAAGCTAAACTCATTTCCGTTTTTGATAGGGTTACTAAACTGGATGTGTTCCGAGAATACTGCAGACACGGTATATCTAGGTTCTGCAAGGGTGATGATAAGGTCCCGTGGTCTCTCTGTGGCCAGAATGGCCAAAAAAAAGTGGGAGAGAGGGTTGATAACAGGAGTCATAACTGGCTAAGCAGTTCTTCCTGAAGCCCTTTGATCAGGCCAAAAAGAAGTTGTGGGAAGTAGTTAAGTGCAGAGAGATAAACCTGGGAATTAGAACTGATGTGGTCATGAAACATATCCTCCAAGAATGAGAACAGGAAGCCCACAACTCATTCATGTAGCAAATATTTATTGAGTGCCTGTGTGGGGCACTGTATAAGGCTCTGGGGATAGAAGAGAACAAAACAGACAAGACTGCCTTTTTGCAGCTTACATTCTAGTGGGGAAAGAGAGACAATGAACACACAAATTATCTGGAAATTTCTAAAACTAATAAGTGTTACCTAGAAAATATCATGACTTAGGGCAGGGGGCAGTGCTCCTTTAGGTATGGCTGCCTAATGATCTAAAGAATGAGTAGCCAGTCAGCCATGTGAACTTCTGGGACCATAGCATTCTAGGTAGAGGGAACACCAAATGCAAAGTCCCTAAAATGAGAATGGGTTTGGTAGTTTAAGGTCTAGAAAGGAAAGCAGATCCTGGTAGCTGAAATGAAGCAAGAGAGCCACAGACGGCAAGGAGTAGACCCCCTAGTAATGGGTCCCAGATGATGTCCCTTAAGGGGTCTTGTGTGGTCCCATTTTTTATATTCTCAGCGCTCATGTCAGTGGATGTAGAATTGTAGAAACAGGGGCAGTCTGATTCCCTCCCTACCCCTACCATAACTTTGACTGCAAAAAGTTCCATCAGCTTGACCCAGTGTTCCAGGGACATATTATAATTTCTTTCATATTCCATGATGTGGAATGTTGGGAAGTGCTAATGTAGGTTTTTGTAGATCATGTTAAACACTTTACATTTTAACTCTTGTTCAGTTTCAAAGGACAAAATTAGAACAATTGCTTAGAAAATATAGAAAAATCATATACTCCAAAGGAAGAAGGAAATTTAAAAAGTATCAGAACTATCCAATGATGGAATGGGGTGCCTCAAAATATAGCCTGGTAGGAGGAGGAAAATATGTACTATTGGGTAGGAAGACTCAATATTCTAAAGAAGTTAGTGCACAATGAATTATCTGTATGTTTAATATAATAGGGATTAAAACATCAAGTTTTTTAAAGTAGACAATTTTAAAATTTATATTCCAAGAATATCTGAGAAAATTCTGAAAAATAATTCTGAAAGAAAAAGAGGAGACTGCCTCTCCTAAGTATTAAATATATTAAACATAGAATAATTAAAACAGTACAGTATAGGGAATGACTAGGCAGACAGATCAATGAAACAAAATTAAAAAGCCCAGAAACATATGCGTGTAAATTTTTGTACATAATTTATATATATTACATAAATTTAGTTGATTATAAAGAAGGTATTCTAAATGAGTTGGGAGAAAATGGATTATTCAATGAAAGGTGTTGGAGAAACTAGAGAGCAATCTGGAAAGAAATAAAAGTGGATCATTACCTCACATTTTATAACAAAATAGATATCAGATGAAGTGAAAGACCAAAAGTGCTGGAAGAAAACACTGGAGAATGCTTGTACGTATATAATCTTGCTAGACAAGACTTTTTCACCATGGTGAAGCAAACATGCAAGTAAATAAATAAAACAGGAAGCTATAAAATAAAATGCTAATACATTCTACCTTTCCTCCCCAACTTATTGAAGTATGATAAAAAATGAAACTATATATTTAAGGTGTACACTATGTTTGCATATACATATATATTGTGAAATGATTGTCAAGCCACTATATATTGTCAAGCTGCTAATATACCTGTCACCTCACAGAGTTCCTTTTTTTTGAGGTGATGATAGTGGTAGTGTAACAGGGTGCAGGGTAGTGTACAGGGTGTAACAGGGTCCCAGAATCTGGCAGCTGTAGCCAATTGTGAGAGGAGCCGGAAATGGGGCTTCAGAGGAAGATTGGCGCTGGGATTTAAACCGAGATGTGGCAGCCATTTGAGAGGGAGAACCATGTGCAGCCCTGAAGGAGGAGAACCATGCGCAGCCCTGCAAGAGAGAACCACACAGCTTTAGCAGAGTGAAGACTCTCTCGGCCCTGAGGGAGAGAACCATGTGGCCTTGATGGAGTGGAGATTCCTGGAGACTCCTGTGGTCCAGGGAGAGAGGACCATGTGCCTTTGCCAGAGTAGGGACCCCAGCAGCTTTAGGAGATACGGTACTCTGGACTGGGCAAAGGGGGAAGGAAGGAAGGACTGTGTCTGTTTGTGGGTGCTTTAAGGGACTTTAGGATTTTTGGTGAAGACATTAGGTCCCTACTTTAAGTTTGTATAGCACTAAATAAACATTTCCTTTCCTTTTCACAAATCTCTGGCATTGAGAGATGTCTTTCCTCTGGCGGTGGACATAACAGACCTGGGGGCTTCTTTATATTGTCCCAGGCCCCCCTTGTTTGTTCTGTAACAGTAGTGGTGGTTATATAATAGAATAAAATAATCAGTCTTTTTTTAATTTAAAGGTTTTATTAATATACTTTTAGAGAGAGGAGAAAGAAAGGGAGAGAAACATGGATCGGTGGCCTCTCACGTACCCCCCAGCTGGGGACCTGGCCCACAACACAGGCATGTGCCCTGACTGGGAATCAAACCAACCCTTTGGTTCACAGGCCAGTGCTCAATCCACTGAGCCACACCAGCCACTACAATAATCAGTCTTTTGATTCCATCTTGTTTGAGCTGGCCCAGTTCCTATAGCATGTTTGTTAGCAATTTTTACTTATTCCTGCACAAAAATATGGTAATCATTAAAGGAATCTAACCTGTAGGCTAAGGATTAATGAAACAATCCCCCAAGGAGAGAAGGAAGGTATATACAAAAATAATTATTGTTTATCCAAAGATTTATAGGAACCTCCTGACTGAGACCACAGCAACTGGAGTTTCTCGACCAAAAACACTGACATTTCACCATCCTCCTTAGACCCTGCTGAAGTCCGGATGTCTGCAGTCATCAGTCACCTTCTGACCTCAAACCCTCCAGCTTCCCCCTTGGCTGACGTTAAAAAAAAAAAAAAGAAAGCCTGAATTCTGTACTTTGTCAAAATGGTTCTTTAGGATGTTAGTCCACCATCTTCTCAGCTTGCTGGCTCTACTCTCCTAATAAAGTCACTTTCCTTCCCCCAACCTCTCGTCACTTGACTTACTGGCTGTCCTGTGACAAGGAGTTAGAGCTTTCTCTCAGCTACAGTGAGAACCCCTGAGATCTACTCTCCTAGCAAATTTCAACTATACAGTACATTATTATTAAATCTAGTCACCGTGTTGTACTTTGAGTCTCCAGAACTTATTCATCTGACAACTGAAAACGTGTGCCCTTTGACCAACATCTCATCTTCCCCACTCCCCCCAAACACTGATAACCGCCACTCTGCTCTCCGTTATTATGTGTTCCACTTCTTTAGATTCCACATGCAAGTGAGTTCATGCAGCATTAGTCCTTCTGTACCAGGCTTATTTCACTTCAAGTCACTAAACTCAATTATTAATTTTCTATTTAAACTAAGCCAATTAAAAATATATTAAAATTTGCCCTGGCTGGCGTAGCGCAGTGGACTGAGTGCAGGCTGCAAACCAAAGCATCGTAGGTTCGATTCCCAGTCAGGGAACATGCCTGGGTTGCAGGCCACGGCCCCCAGCAACCGCACATTGATGTTTCTCTCTGTCTCTCTTTCTCCCTCCCTTCCCTCTCTAAAAATAAATAAATAAAATCTAAAATATATATATATATTAAAATTCTAGATGTTGACAAGAAAAGCAACAAAAAGAAAAAAACAGAAACATAGGCAAAGAATATGAACAGGTTGAACACAGAAGAAAAATCACAGCCCTGACCAGTGTAGCTCAGTTGGTTGGGCATCATCCCACAAAGCGAAAGTTCTCTGGTTCAATTGTCAGTCAGGGCACATGCCTAGGTTGCAGGTTCAATTCCCAACCAACCAATGTTTCTCTCACACATTGATGTTTCTCTCCCTGTTTCTTCCTCCCTTCCCCTCTCTCTAAACATAATTTTTTTAAAAACTACAAATGGCCCTCATATATACATGAAAGAATGTTCAACTTCATTCATAACAAGAGAAGTGCAAATGAAAAGAGCTAGGAGTAATTATTTTTGACCTATCAAACTGGCAAAAGTTTTTTAAAAAGTCATTAATATCCTGGTAACAGCATAAGGGAAAAGTACTCTCATAATTGATGAAAGGAATGCAAACTGATACAGCTTCTATTGAAAGCAACGTCTATCTAAATAGCAAATGCATCTACACTTTGATCCAGAAATTCTGCTTTTAGATATTTATGTACACATTTGCCTACAACCCTGACTAGTGGTTCAGTTGGTTGGGTGTTGTCCTGCACAGCGAAAGGTCGTCAGGTTCGGCCCCTGGTCTAAAAGCATGTGAGAGGCAGATGGTCCATGTTTCTCACAACAATGTTTCTCTGCCTTTTTCTACTTCCCTTCCCTTCTCTTTAAAAATAAGTAAATAAAATCTTCTTTAATAAAAGAATATTAACATGTGCTTGCAAAATGTACAGACTGTTTATGGAAGGGTACGCACGAATGTGGTAATAGTGGTTGACTCCGGGCAGGAGAATCAGGGGCCGGAGGGAGAGGGAAGGGGATAGAAGGGAGACTTTCTCTATATTGTCTATAAAGATATAAATATAAAATGATGTTCTTTATATCATTTTATTTTTATATGTACACACACTACCCAATTTTTAAAAATAGATTACAATTGAAAGTATAGAGTGAAAATGTTTGTATGTATTTTAACAAGTTTGGAAGACAATAGTTGTCCATCCTAACCATTCTTAACAGTGCTCACCAGGCGGTAAGAGGTGAAAGATTGTAGGTGAGATTTGACTTTTTACTTTTATACTCTGCCATATTGGGTTTTTTCTTTTTTTTTAAATTGTTTTATTGTTATTCAAGTACTGCCATACTGTTTTGATGTGTTACATTAAGCATATATTGCTCTTCTAATTAAAAAAAAATAATAGTAGATTCTTCGACAGAGAAGTGTTTGTACAAAGATGAAAAAAACTATTTGCAGAGTATTTTGTAGGGGGAGTTTCACCCTGGCAGGGAATTTCAAAACCAGGTGGATCTGCAGGCAGCCTTCCATGTAAAACCTTACTTAGGTCTATACGCTATAACTCCAGGTGAGCTGGCCTTGTTGCTCCAACCAGATTATAAGCTCCTTAAGGGCAAGGAGTCTGAATTCTGCTTTTTAAAAAATGCTCTTCATTCTTTAGCACAAAAGTATATAAATTCACCAAAAGAAATGTTGGCTCTTGAATGCAGGGACATCGGTTTTTCCACAGCCAACATAGTGCAGACTCAGTGCATAGAACTGTAGGATCACATATTGTTGTTCCAACCTTTTCTATCACAAAGAGAAATGAAATACAATTTTCCTGGTAAAGAAAGCTCAGTCAGCATGTTTGGTAAAACAAGAGTTTATTTGTTCAAAGTCAGTGGACCAAGAAGGGTTGGCCAGCACATTGCCATGATCTCAATTTACATAACAGCAACACAGCAGCAGGTGCACAACCTGGGACCTTTCTCTGGGCACCCACTTGGGTCTCTAACGAATGATTATTGATTCCTCTGGTATAAATCTTGTACTTAATAGATGCGCACCAAGTAAACGAAAGTTGTACTAACACATAAATACATGCCCAAATGAAAACATGCTTTTGTCTGCATTTCTTCATCCACCCCCACCCCCTGGAAAGAATCTAAGGGAGTGGTGTTCCTGCTGCCCTTGAAAAATTCCTTAAACATACTTGGTACTCAATAAATATCTGATTAACTAATGAATTATTTAAAATAGTGAAAGGGAAAATAAATGTGGAAAATAAAGTAATAATGATTAAGTACATTTGGGCATGGTCCTTTGATCCACTATTGTGTAGCCATTGTAAATGTAATTATAATAACTATATTAACTTGGAAAATAGACATGTTGTTCAGGGGTAAAGCAAAATGCAACAGAGTATGCAGGTATGGTAGATTGTTACCATAATGGACACAATGAACCACTTCTGCCTATATCTGGACTTTCCTGATGTCCCTTGTCACACTGACTCTGGCTTTACCATGTGACTTTCTTTGGACACAGAATGTTTCATTCATAGAATGAAGCTATGTGACAGCATCCAGCTCCAGCAGAGCCACCAGAAAACTGTGGTGGCATGAGGGATCCTAGTTGATTACAGCAAAACAAGTGCCCAGTTGACTCTACCCAAATTGATGACTCACAGAATTTTGAGCAAGTAAAAGTGTAGTTTTAAGCACTAAGTTTTTTGATAGTTTGATATATCTACTTTGCTAAAAATAAATGTGCATAGGTAAAGGAAGGTAGCAGAGCTGTTGACACAGGAAAAAACTCACAGCAACCCTGTGATGAAAAAAAGTCAGGTGAAGAGACCTCTTGTCTAGGCCCCACCTACCAGAACAGAGACCAACATATGCTAGAGAGAAAGTTATACAACAGCAACAACAACAAAACAAGCACACAATTAAGTATAGAAGTTCTGTTTAGAAGAAAATGTTTTGGAAAAAGATAGTGGTGATGGTAGTGTAGGATTGTGAATATAATAAATGCCATTGAAATGTATATTTAAAAATTGTTAAAATGGCCCCAGGTGGTGTGGCTTAGTGGATTGAGTGCCAGCCTATGAACTGAAAGGTCATTGGTTCGATTCCCAGTCAGGGTTCATGCCTAGGTTGCAGGCCAGGTCCCCAGTAGGGGGCATGTGAGGGCAACCACACACTGATGTTTCTCTCCCTGTCTCCCTCCCTTCCCCTTTCTTAAATAAATAAAATCTTTTTAAAAACTGGTTAAAATGGTAAATTTTATGACATATATATTTTATCACAATTTAAAAACAAATCCGAAAACATATAATCAAAGTCACCCATCACAAACTTCCTCCTGACAACAGGAATCTTTCTCTAGCCTGCAGATGGCTGCTCAGCAGCCATGAGCTACCAGCTTGCATAATGGGCCACTATCAGCTCTGGCTCACTTTGTTTCCAAGTAGCCCTAGGTTGAATGATGCAACCCAGTCCTGCCATCCTTTCAAGAGGCATGTGTCAGGAGTGGGTGGTGGAGTTTACTTTCCTCGAAGTGTTACAGACAGGGACCCTGGCCCTGTGCAGGTCTGACTAGAGCCAGTTGGTACTGTGTGGGTCCCTTGACTTTGTGTGGTAAAGATTTCATAACAGGAGTTCAAGTGACCATGAAGATCTGTTTATTAAAGCTGGGGACAGTGGCACAAGGAAGGGCTTCTCAGGGAAGAAACAATAGGAAAGCCTAGGCTGAGCTGCCTTGGCTCACTGGGAAGTCAGAGAAGAAGGAGCCTTGGGGACAAGTTCAAGGGATCAGCCTGGGACAAGATGCCAGCCTCCTGTTGCCTTAGAGTTAAAATAAGAGACCGGTGCCTTTGGGGAAATAAGTGGGGAAGAAGTAGGGAAAGGGAATGGCTCAGGCTGCTCCCCAGAGTGAGAACAATTGTGAGCTGAGTCCTTTGTCTTGAGGTTTTTATCTCTTTCTTGCAAATGGGAATTCTAGGGGAGTGTTTCAGCAGAATATTCATCAGCTTTCCAGGGACACTATTTTAGGGTCCTGGTCTCCACTGATTGGTCAGTGAAGCCAGGGGGTCTTTATTCATTGCTGCTGGTCCTGGTGTTACCCACCTGCTTTTGCTGCTTTCCTGGGCCTGGAGCTAAAATGCAGATGAGGCCTAAATGTTATCTCCAGGGAGGAAAGGTCAGGGGAGTAGAGGTTACCCTGGGGGTGAGGTCCTTGTTTTTCCAGTTTTGCCCCCTGCCAGGCACTCAGGACTTTCTGCAGTGGTGACCATCTGCACCTGGTGACCATCTGCACCTGGCGACCATCTGCACCTAGCTGTAAATTGCTTGGCTACTGTGTTCAGCTATGTTTCAATTTCCCTATTTCACTTGTCAAGGAATTTTCCTAGCTTCTTGGCTATCCTGTCTTGAAAGTTACCAGACACCAGTTGGTGGGATCTCCACACGCTTCCTCACTCTCCAGGCACCAAGACTCACTGTACACTTACAGCCTCACCCATGACCAAGAAGTTTCTTTAATTTCAAAGCACATTTTCTTGCCTCCTGTAGCAAGATGTAACATTCACAGCCGCAGCCAGGTAGCTCAGTTATTGGAGCATCCTCCTGCCATACGCCAAGGTTGTGGGTTCCATCCCCTGTCAGGGAACATACAAGAATCAACCATGAATCCTGGCAGGGTGGGTCAACTGGTTGGAGCATTGCCCCATATACCAAAAGGTTGCTAGTTAGATTCCTGGTCAGGGCACATACCTAGGTTGCGGATTTGATCCAGAGTCGGGGTGCATATGGGAAGCAACCAGTCAACAACTGTCTCTCTCTCTCTCTCAAATCAATTAAAAAAATATCCTCAGGTAAGAATTATTTTAAAAATCAACCAGTGAACATATAAATAAGTGGAACAACAAATCATTGCTTTTCTCTCTTTCTCCCTTCTCTCTCTCGCAAATCAATTTTTTAAAAAGATTCCATCCCTGGCTGGCGTAGCTCAGTGGATTGAGTGCGGGCTGGGAACCAAAGTGTCCCAGGTTCGATTCCCAGCCAGGGTGCATTCCTGGGTTGCTGGCCAGAACCCCCAGCAACCACACATTGAATGTTTCTCTCTCTTTCTCTCTCTCTCTCTCTCCCCACCCTTCCCTCTCTAAAAATAAATAAATAAAATCTAAAAACAAAAGATTCTAGAACTATAATAATGCCATTTTCTTTTTTTAAAAAAGATGTGACATTCACAACCATAATTTGGCACTTACCCCTTTGCCTTCTGCTCTATGTCACCCTTGGCCTTTAGACAACTCTATGGCACTGAACAAAGGGCGGCACATCTGGCTGAAACCTCCTGGAAGAGGAAGGGGAGTTTAAAGCAGCATCCCGTGCTCAGTCTCCATGCAAATGAGTTCTTCAGGCAGAGTCCAGCGCCAGTTTAGTTTTCCCAGCCTATGGGACTACTCATCGGAATGGTCAGCTAGCCTTCTTACTGAAAAAGTATTTGCCCAGTGCCTTCCCAGCGGCTGTTCCTCCCAAACTTGGATCTGGTGAGACTGACTCATTCCTCCCTTGAGGCACCGATACTCAAAATGAAGCCACAGCAGCAGCCACGACAAAATCCCTGCCTGGCTGGTGGCTTTCTCTCTTCCTGCCACAGACCTGCCCTGGCCCAGCCCTTGCTGCCTGCCTCAGGTTTCCCCAGTGCCTGTCCAATTCAGCACTGAGGTTTTTCCCTTTTTCTTCCCCGCACAAGTGAATACTTCTTATTAATTTCCCCACTTGTCACCTTTGTGTGCTGATTTTAATGCTCCTTTCTGGGAGTTACTTTCCCTCTGCTTCTGGGTCCGGGTAATTACCCCTTCTAACTCAATTACGGGACCTTTTTTTTTCCCCACTTCCTCTTTCCTTTCATTGTTATGCAGAGAGAAGGGAGGCTGCTGAACAGTGGAGGAGAATTGAATTAGGTAGCAGGATATCTCAGCAACTCTTTTCCTGGTTCCGCCTCTGCCCTTGAGGTCTCACTTCCAGCAAGCCCCACACCCAATCTGCACTGCCTTTCCACCTGCAAAACACTGCCACTGAGCCAAGAGCGTGCAAGAAATCAATAAGCGTGCCTTGGCCGAGGCAGTGAAGGGAGGTTCTGGGAGATTTCAAAGGTTATGGCATTTTAGGGGAGGAAAAAGTTTCCTTCCACCCTCTTAGGGCGCCCGGCTAAGTCTGAAAATTAAACTAGCAAAGACAGAGTAGTGGGAGAAAAACATACAGATTTTATTAAAATTTTACATGTACCTGGGAGCCTTCACAAGGGAATGAAAAGCTGAAGTGGTTCCCAGAGCACTTGTGAAGAATTGACAAGACAAGCAGTTTGGGCTAGGAATAGTAAACAGTGAAGAAGTAATTAAGAAGATAAGGTTTAGTTTAATAAGGTTTGCCTATGCAGTCTTGGCTCCAGATTCCCTGTCCCTGGAGACAAGAATGTCCTCCTTCCTTCTGGTATAGGGCAGGTACTTTCCCCAGGAGAGTTCTATGACCTGTTTCAGGGACACGGGGGGGGGGGGGGGGGGGGGGGGCGGGAGGGGGCGACCTCAGAGTGACCCTCTTGCTTCTGCCACTTTGGGAAATTCCTTCAGCTTTAGATATTTAGATATTTAATATGCCAAGGTGCCATATTTCAGGGTACCATGTTCTGAACTCCATCAGCACCTCATCATCACGTAGGTGAGTGAGAGAACCTGACATTACAAAATAACAAACTGAAGAGATTACATACAGGAAGAAAACAGTAGTGCTGCGAGGAAAAGTAATGTGGTTCAGAAAATCAATGCTGAGAACATGTACGTAAGAATCCCTGTCCTGGAACTATTTTCTCAAATGATTATTCTTATCCTTTCTGGGGGATAGGCACCCCTTTGAAAATCTGATAAATTATATAGAATCATATCTCCAGGAAAATGCACGTAAACATAGAAAACAAACCTTAGGGACTCACTGCCTCCTCGAATCCTGGGTAAGTGATGGAAGGAGTAGAGAGCAGCGACCAGCCTTTTCCTTCTTTGTAAATCCCATCTAGAGTACAGCGTAGTTGGGAGAAAGCATTCATTTGTTTGTTCATTCAACAAGTAAGTCTTTGAGAAACTTCCAAGTGTCAGGCCCCACGCTGGGCCACATTGTGAAGCAGACAGAGGTGAATCAGACACAGTGCCTGCTCCCAGGATGCTCATGGTCTGGCTGGAGAGACCTACAAAGAACAGACAATGAATGTACAGTGATTAGAGAGGCGGCAGGGAGAGGGTGGGAGCCTGGAGGGGTGGGGGCAGAACTACTTCCCACAGCAGGCAGTTCATATACCTCAGACTACAAAGCAAAGTGGTTTGGAAAAGCCCAGCTATTCTCTGAGGGGCTAGCTGAGCTCTGCCAGTCAGAGCTCTCACTCCCACATCCACCCCTACCCAGCCCCATCCAGCTTTCCCACCTCTGCTGGGATATAGTAGGTTTTCCCAGCTCTCCCCACAGGCTCCCAAGGGCTATCATAGACTTCACAGTCACCTCCTCCCCCACTCATCAGGGGCTGCTCTCGGCTCTGCAGGTCAACTTTTAAATAGGCAACCAATCCCCCTTGTACCTCCTCTTTTCTTTGCTTAAACCCTATCCATTCTACTAGTTGTGCTGCAGGGAAACAAAGAG
The DNA here is from genome assembly GCF_004126475.2 of Phyllostomus discolor. Taxonomy (NCBI): domain Eukaryota; kingdom Metazoa; phylum Chordata; class Mammalia; order Chiroptera; family Phyllostomidae; genus Phyllostomus; species Phyllostomus discolor. Next base: position 34,879,342 of record NC_040909.2, on the reverse strand, counting down.
TAACAGAAATAACTAACTTTAAGGAAGTTACAGATTTGCAAGAAAACTGGAGAGACCTGGCGTAAGCTGGTCTTGTTCCACAGGGCAGAAAGCAGGGCTTGGCTGGGCTGGGCCTGGCTGGGCTGGGCCTGGCTGGGCTTCCTCTCACCTTTTCCCAGAGTTCTCCTTCTAGGGGGCCTTAGGGAAAAGTTGCTATCTTCAAGTTTGTGTGTCAGCAATGTTGCCTGTCTGGGTTGGATGCTAGGCTTCATCTGCTTGTCCCAGCTGCTTCCCCTGTCACACTTCTGGCCACTGGCTCCTGAGCACCCCTTAGAAGTATCTGGCTACCCCACTTCCCCTCCCAGTTCTGCTCTTGCCTTCTAGGGGAGAAAGTCTTTTCCTTCTTTGGTGTTAAAGAGCATTCCCCAAGCCTTCTTTCCCAAATCACAGAGGTTTCTCTGACTTGGATATCTGGAAGTCCTACTGTAATATGTATGCATTTGCTTCATATACTATTTGATTTATTTAGAAAATAAATAAGTTGATAGCTTGTAAAATAAAGTAAAAATTATTTAGAAATGTGTTAAGTGAGGATAATAAGTACAAGATGTGTTTCTATATAAACATAGGATGGGAGGGCCAAGAGATATCTAATATTCTTGAGGTACTAAACACACATGAGGCACTAGAACTCTAAATATTCACGAGATCCTAAATATTCATATATGAAGTCTCAGTGTTGAGAATGACAACCATTCTGGCCCCATCCACTCCCCACAAAATACAAATAAAATCCATATCTGATCATCAGGCTAATTGGTAAACTACCTTGGTGGCCAGGTATACTGAGCTGTGTATTTCTTTGCCATTAGTGTGTCATTGATCCAGGGAAACTTCCATATGCTTCTGCGGACACACCTTTGTTCAGGCCACAACTCTGGTCCTAACTGCGCCATTAGCAGGGAAGGCTGATGTGGCCAAGAGACAACATACTAACAGAATATCCCTCAGAATTCAGTTTCTGTCATGCTTCCATCTGTTTGCATCTACCCTAAATGTGTCAACCTCTCCCCTTCCCTTTCCCCTTGCCTTTCCCTATGTGTTTTTCCTTGCTTTTTAATAAAGCATGTGATTTGAGTGTTTAACCTGGTTTGAGAGCCTTTTGCTGCCATGGCCTCTGAAATAGCTGGCTTAGAGAACACCTACTCTCATATCCCTGTTTCTCCAAGTCCATTTGTCTGGTTATAACCATGAAATTCAGTGTGGGCTCCCATCCTGCAGACATTTTGCCCCCATCTTTCTGCCTTTCCCTTATCCAGCGCCCCTGCCCCCTGCCAAATTCTTCCCCTGATCAAAACAACCTTGGGGGCTGACAGACCAGATTCCCACAGTTAGCATAAATCCTGTTTTACAAAGGCAAGGCACATGCCCCTTATGTCTACAAAACTAATTGTCTCAATTCCAGGTGACCCCTTCACTATTCCCAGGGTTCTTGGGTTTTGTTTGTTTGTTTTTCTTTTCTGAAAGTTAGGATCTCCCCTGCCTTAAGCTCCTTGAAAGCAGACTTTGCCCCAGCTCCTCCCATCCGGGGGGTCTAAGACATACCAACTCTTCTGTGACTGTTGGACTCAGTACTATGTTAAATTATCCATTTTATTCATTCATCTTGATAGTTTAGCCCCTTATATCCATCTAATCCATGACCAAGTCCTACCACCTCTACTAAAATTGTTCTTAAATTTGCTTCTCTTCATCTCTATCACCGCCACCACACCCTGGTCTAAGCCATTCTAACTAGATTTTTAAAAAGGTTTTATTTCTTTTTAGAGAGAAGGGAAGGGAGGGAGAAAGGTAGGGAGAGACACATTAATGTGTGGTTGCTTCTTGCACGCCCCCCACTGGGGACCTGACCTGCAAATCAAACCAGTGACCCTCTGGTTCAGAGGTTCCCATTCAGTCCACTGAGCCACACCAGCCCATATTTTTATAGCTAAGAATATGTCACAGTTTCCCTGCTTTCTCTATAAACTCCACTAACATTTCTCCACACAGCTGATGAAAGAAAGGAGAAAGAGAAAGAAAGGAAGAAGGGAAGGAAGGAAGGAAGGAAGGAAGGAAGGAAGGAAGGAAGGAAGGAAGGAAGGAAGGAAGGAAGGAAGGAAGGGGAAAGAGAGAGAGAGAGAGAGAGAGAGAGAGAACGAACAAGCCCTGGCTGGCATGGCTCAGTGGATTGAGCACTGGCCTGCAGACCAAAAGACTGCCAGTTTGATTCCTGGTCAGGGCACATGCCTGGGTTGCAGGCCATGTCCCCAGTTAGAGGCATGCAACAAGCCTATGGTCAATGTTTCTCTCACACATTGGTGTTTCTCCCCCTCTCTTCTTCCCTCCTTTCTTCTCTCGCTATAAATAAATAAATAAATAAATAAATAAATAAATAAAATCATTAAAAAAAAAAAGAAGACAGACTGACCAACCTCATAAATCTGGAACCTCTGAAACCTGGCATATTCAGGCAAATTTCCTGTTCATGGAACAATTGTGTCTGTTCTTATTTTTAGAAATAAATTAATTGGCTTTCTACTCTTCCTTTCACACTTGTAGTTAGTTACAAATAACAGAGAACCAACTGAAACCAGCACTAGGGAAGAGTGATGTCATTAGCTCAAACACTTGTGAAGTGTTGCTGATCTGCTGGCTTTTAGGCCTATGTGGACTCAGTTTCAAATGATGTTTTTCTCTCTTTCTTGCTCCTGCTGGTAAGTCTCCTTTTTTCTGTATTTCAGCTTCATTTTCTGACCTATTCTCTTTATACAATGGAAGGCAACTCTAGCTTCATTTAGTCTTATGTCTGTAGTCACAGAGAATGAGATTCTTTTCATATACTAATTATAAAGATGACTTTGGCCCAGTTGGGTCACTGGCTCCTCACTGAACCAATCACACACATCACTGTGGCCATGGAAATGGAGATTTCTGGTTGGCTTCCCTCAGGCCCAGGTGAAGCAGGGGATTGGAGTTTCCAGAGGAAAAGTGAGGACAGAAACAGCAGAGCTCAGACCCTTTCTGGGAAGGATTTCACATGTACCCAACTCCTTCTTGCCTCTGTTCATTGACATGGATGCTCTCCTCTGCTCAGAATGCTTTCCCGACTCTCTTGCCTCTCAAATCCTATGTGACTAACTCCTACTTGGACTTTAGATGTCAGCTTAAATGTCTCCTACCCTGAGAGGTGCCTTCCCTGACCCCAAACATTAAGTTACATCTATATGACTGATATTCTCATAGCAATTTGTAATTTTAAAAAATTATTTTAAATTTGATTTGAAAGTCTGTTTCCCTCAATAGGCTGTAAGTTCCACCATGGCAAGGATCCTTTTAGCTTTGGCTCCCAGTTTTGGCCATGGTTGCATTGCCGGTTCCTAGTTCACTTGCACACGGTGGGTATTCACCCCCTCATTTGTTCAGGAGGAAAAAGAGGGTGATAGGTGGTAAGGACACAGATAAATAAACTGTTCCTATTACTGTATTCAAGAAGTACCAACTTCTTCATATGTATTGGGCCAATGTTTTTCAAACTGCAAGACTCAATGGGAGGTAAAATTAACTTGGTGGATTGCAACTACAATTCTTAAAACATCAAATCAAATAGAAGAGAAAACAGAAATGGGCTAGAAAACAGCAGAGTGCCTCCCATGTATTAAGGGTGTTATTCCATCACATTTTTATTTCAGCTTATATTATAAAAATGCATACACATACACCACCAAGGTTGTAGTGTAAAATGCATGTTTTACTGTTTCAGAGACCCTACATTAAGCTGCCTGGACTAAAGTGTGTTAAGATAGTGTCCTCACTATTCAGAGCAACCCAGAGCTCCAGATGTTGAGTCATGTCATCACTGGGAAATAACACCTGGGAAGCTCGTTCAAAGAATCAAAGTGGAAGTGGAGACACAATTTCAGGATGCTGTTGCAGGGTGAACTCTGGATTTTTGTGCTTTGGTTGGCTTGTGTTACATCCTCAAGGCCATTTAATTATATGTACAGTCAGGTGTGTTTTTCAGTTTGTTTTTTTCCCACAACAGATGACTTAATGGTTTTCAAAGTTGAATACAAAATTAAAAAAAAATTATTTGCTGCCATACATGGTCGAGCCATAAGTTGCACATTCCTAGAAAAGAGTGAATTAACTAAAATCCTGGAGGAATAGAATGCAGGGAGGCTGAAGGACAGAAGTTAGTGTGGTGTGGAAGGCACAGGAGCTATTGTTCTCAACAGATGGTGTTGAGTTCCTGCTTCAGTACTTGTTGGTTATGTGGATTCGGGTGAAGGAACAAATACGCATTTACTGAAGACTCGCTCAGAGCAAGGCCCTGTGTCAACTGTGGGAGGTATAAAAATAAACACTATACCCATACTCTGTCCCCAAGGAGTCCACAGTCTGGTAAGGCTGAGCTTCAGTTTCCTCATCTGGAAAGTGCATATAATAATAGATCTATTTCATTTGGCTATTAGGAAGATTAAATGAAAAAATTAAGCCTTCCACCACAGCCACCATTGAGGAACAGCAGCCATGGCTCTCCACTATCCCATGGCTGTGGGCCTGAACAAGGGCCACAAAGTGACAGAGAATGTGAGCAAGCCGAGGCACAGCTGTCGACAAGGGAGCCTCACCAAGCACACCAAGTTTGTGTGGGACATGATTGGAGATGTGGCCCCCTATGAGCGGCACGCCATGGAGCTGCTCAAGGTGTATAAGGACAAGAGGGCCTTGAAATTCATCAAGAAAAGGGTGGGAACACACATCTGTGCCAAAAGGAAGAGAGAGGACCTGAGCAATGTCCTTGCAGCCATCAAGAAGGCAGCAGCCAAGAAGGACTGAGCCCCATGCCCTCTGTGTAATAAAACCTGCTCAGAAAAAAAAAAATTCAGATACAAATGGACATGTTCCCTCCTGCCACAGGACCCTTGCCTTAGCTGTTCTGATTTTGAAACTTCTTGCCCTCACTCTTTGCCTCCTCTAATCTTTCAGACCAAAACAAGTTTTCTCTTCCTTAGGGATACATTAGCTCTCCCCTCTCAGTCAATTTCCCCATTATTATTTACTTTTAGCATGGGCTCCCCCACCTTCTGGCATTCAGCTGTAATTTACAGTTAATCATGTGATGACTTCATGAATGACTTTCTTTCTCTGCAGCATATGCTGTAGGAATCATGTTGTTTTGTTCACCTTTCTGTCCCCACCACTTATTCCAGTGCTGGGGACTGTTGCTGAGGGAATGAAGAAGTAAATAATCTGAAGGGTCTGGGAATAATTTTTGTTAACCTCCAATGAGTCTGCATATTATTGGAATTTGAGAATCACTGCCTTGTATGAATTTCTCTGAGTAGGTATTAGGAAGACATTTTAAAAAAAGGGAAGACACTTGACAGATACTTGATTTCATTCTGAAAGTTTAGTTTGGGTGGAACATCCCTGAACCCTCTGACAGTGTAAGTTTTGATCTTGTAAAAAAACATTTATCTGCCCCTTGACCATCCTGGGGGATTGAGGACCAGGGAAGTCATTTCACATTTGGCTCCAGTCCCCACCCATTCAGATTGAGCAATAAAGGTTTTTGTTGTCTAGACCCATCCCATACCTACCAGCTACCCCATTCATTTGCATAGGTATTTCAAGACTGCTCTAGATCTGTGAGTGCAGCTTGATTCAATATCAAAAGTTAGTGCAAGAAGCCAAACTATCTTATCTACCTATATTTTGAAATAAAGACTTGATTAAGATGCAGACACTAAAGAAAGTCAACTCTTTTGTTTGTGTTTGCTTAAAGAAAAAGTATGTGATGAAGCCCATTTTTTAACTGAAGGAATTCCCTTTGCAGTTGGAATTTGTTTTGCAAATATAAGGCCTCATGAGCTGCCTAAGGAGCTGAATCTAGGCTTTCCAATAAAAGTTCAGTAATATGGTGAATTAGGGTAAAATGGCAAACAACCCACTGGCATTAGAGTATGAGGTATCTCTTCCTCTGACGCCTTTTTCTTTTTTCCTTAAAATTTTTTTCTTGATTGATTATTCTAAAGAGAGAGAAACATCGATTGGTTGTTTTATTAATTTATGCATTCATTGGTTCTTCTTATTTATTCATTAATTTCTTTAAATTTTTTTTATTGGGAAGCATTTTCAGAAACAACTATAAAAGACACATGGACATAACCAAGGGAGGGTAGTAGCAAGGGAGGGAAGAGGGTTTGACTGGGGTGCGGGGGAGTGGTGGAGAGTAAACACAGACATCTGTAACTGAACAACAATAAAATAATTTAAAAATTTTTTTATTGATTGATTTTGGAGAAAGAGAAAGAAATATCGATTTGTTGTTCCACCTATTTATGCACTCATTGGTTGCTTCTTATGAATGCCCTGACTGAAGATGGAACCAGCGAACTTGGCATATCTGGACGACGCTCTAACCAATTTAGCTACTCAGACAGGGCTCCCCTCACACCTTCTTAATGAGCTATAAAAAAGATGTTTTAAAAAATGTTTTAATTTAATGGCGTGACATAGTTAATAAAATTATATAGGTCTCAAGTATACAATTCTATAATATATCATCTGTATATTCTATTGTGTGTTCACCACCCCAAGTCATTTTCTGTCACCATTCAAACTCTTTTTATCCCCTTCTACCTTCCTCCACCATCAATGCCCCAGCCAGAAAATGTTTGATTCAGCTGTTTAAGGTTACAGATTATTTAAAATGTTAATTTAATGACATTACATTATCTTCCATATTAAAAAAAAAGGTTAAATTGGAGTCTCGGGTGGTTTATCCGAAAGAACAAACAGGGCAGTGTCTTTGTTGATAAATTGCTCACATTCCACAAGGCAGAGTCACACCCAAATCCCTTGGGAACCAGGGCTACAATCTTTGATCTACCTAGCCCTGCATTCCTATGCTAATTGGTTTTAAAAGTGCCTGATTTATTATTTTTCTACATTCAACTTATATTTCTTTAGTGAATTATACCATTTCTAGTGGTGCAAGCTAATAGGATTGAAGAGTAATTGCCCTTAAAATACAATGTGGCCAGCCTTCTCAGTTTGCAAGGCTGGTCCCTGAGCCTACTTCCTGTCCTTCTAGTGCCCTCATTGCCACACCCGATTACTCCCTCACTAGGCCCCACCCCTTCCTCACTTGCATTTTTGCCTCTCCTTTCTATATATATAGGTAATACATGAGTGAGGAAGAGCAGAGTTTGACACACCAAAATATGCCTTTATTAGGATATTATTATTTTAAGCTTTTTATTTTTAAGAAAAATAAAAGACTCAGAAAGAAACTTTGACATTACCCCTAACTGTTTAAAAAAATTAGATAGAAGACCTGCTCTAGTAGGAAAACGACTGTCATATATACTTATACTTTAATATGTACTGAGTGTGGCAGCCAGGGAGGAACCAGCAAAGTCTTTTTGTTTGACTCCCCATTGTTTCTGGATGGCCCTGGCAAGAATTTGTTCACCAAATGTTTGGTTCTTCTCATCTATCTGTGAATTGCCCACCTTCCCTTTGAAGTCTCCTTAGCTCAAGATGGCATATAAGCCTCAACTGTCCCATTTGTCCTGGGGTCCCATAGTCTCACCGAACCCCTGTATGTACATACATAATTAACTTTGGTTATTTTGTCTTATTAATCTGGCTCATGTCAATTTGATTATTAGACCATCCAGAAGAAATATGAGGGAAAAGGGAAACACCTATTCCACATGAGCATGATAAAATTTCATATAGAATAAAAGAGAAATGCCATAGAAATTAATTCTCCTTTGCAATCTTTTTTTTCATCCCTTCCATTCTCGTTTCCCAGCCGCTAGTTCTCCTTCCAGGCTACCACTGTTAGTTTCTTATATCTGTCTGATGATAATCTATGCACATCCAAATGGTAGCATAGTTTACTGTTCTGCATCTTGCCTATTTTATTAAATATTATTTTGAAGATTGTTTCATACCAGTGCATGTAGAAATGCCTTATTCTTTTTAAAGTTGTATATCCCATATTTCAGCTAAAATCTGTGTCTGTCTGTATGTGTGTGTTCCTGTGTATGCTCATTACATGTGTGACATGTGTGTAATTGTGTTTTATTACATTTTTCTCCAAAGCCTTATATATCTCTTTGCTTTCCAGGAGCATGTAGTGTCTGGTCTCCCTTGTGTCCCAATGCCTGGCATTCTCCTTCTTTTCCAAATGCCCTCTATATTCCTTCCTACAGGATCCAGCCCTGGAGGTTGCACCTTGGTGTATCTATACTTGGATCCCTTTCCTAAAACAATATGGCTAAAAACATGTGAGCAAAGCAGAGAAGTTGGTACTTTAAAAGAAAGCCTTCAATTAAAAACAACTGACATATTTGCTGGGATCTGAAGCTAAGGAACAGAACAAGGACATATTCCAGCCCTCAAGTTTCTTGCAGCTCACTAGAGAGATAGGCTAGAAAACCAATGATTATCCAACAGAAAGGAAGGAGTCTGTTGTGCATTGGTTTGATGTCATTTCAAATCCATTTGTTTACGACAAATAAAATTATTTTAATCCATCTATGGCCAAGGGACATTCAGACTATAAAACTGAAAGCTTGTGAAGATGGTTCAAGAGTTTTGGTCTGGTCAAAGGGATGTTTTGCTGACTTAATAGTTCTCCAGAGATCTTGAAACAGTTGCTCCTGCTGTGGCCAAGTAGACTGGTTGCTGGTGGTGTGAAACTGTGTGATAGTCCCCAGAGTGACAGCCTTCAGAGAAGCATAGCCTGTCTGCCAACACTGGTGTCTTCATTCCCTAGTAATATGCTCTGGCAACAAGGGACTTTCATTTTGCTCTCGTAGCTGAAAGTCAGCTTACATATGGTTAAGCCATCTCTCCCAAGAAACCAAACTTGTATGAAATGGTATACCTCTAAGTTTGGACCTTATTCCTTTTACCTCCCCCTGCTTGTGATTAACTTGTCATTTGTTTGGAGTATGCTATTTCTTTATTTGCCTTATTTTAAAAAATATTTTATTTATTTATTTTTAGAGAGAGGGGAAGGTAGGGAGAAAGAGGAGAGAAACGGGAATGTGTGGTTGCCTTTCACACGCCCCCTACTGGGGACCTGGCCGGCAACCCAGGCATGTCCCTGACTGGGAATGGAGCCAGCAAACCATTTGGTTTGCAGGCCGGTGCTCAAGCCACTGAGCTACACCAGCCAGGGCTCCTAGGGAATATCTTATTCAGCAAGGAATGTTGAACCTAAGTGCTTGGGAACCTAAGGAGGCAATTTCAGTGGGTCATGAGAAGAAACTGGCTGGCACTTCACCCAATTGGGAGCCTAAAATAACTGGGTTTCAACTACCTCTGTGACCTTGAGCAAGCCCCTTAACATCTCTGGGCCTCAGTTTCTTGATATATAATTCATTCATTCAAAAATATTTAATGAGCCCTGGCAGGGCAGCTCAGTTGGTTAGAAGGTGGTCCTGTTACACTAAGGGTTGCGAGTTCAATCTCTGGTCAGGGCACATACAAGAATCAACCAATGAATGCATTAAATACGTGGAACCCTAAATGGATGTCTCTCACCCTCCCTTCCTCACTCTCTAAAACCAATAAATAAATTTAAAAATATTTAATAAGCATCTATTATATGTTAGGCACACTTCTTGGTCCTGAATAGGCAGTAGATAAAAGAGAAATGTGGGATTTGAAGATGGCGTCGGAGTAGGAAGGAGCAGATTTGGCTTTCCTCTGCTCAGGGGAGAGAGTCCTGACCGATCTTTGGAGTGGAAAGGCAAGCAACCAACATATTTCAGCATTTTTGAGAACGGAGGACCAAGGATTGTGGCAGAACCGAAAGAACAAAGAACAGATCGCTGCATCAAGAAGAACCAGCCTCAACACAACCTGCCCTCACCAGCACAACAAAATATAGAAGGTGGTGGACAGAGTGACCCACATTTAACCAGCTGGTGGGAAGGAACCACCAAAGAAAGACTCAACAACAATCAGAACCCAAAGGCAAACACAAAGCCAACTTAAACAACAGCCCAAGACCAGCGACCTTGGGGGGTCAAGGAAACAGTACCACTGAAACTCACTGCTACTCTACTAAAGAAGTTCACATCATAAACCGAGGGAGCCAGAACAGATCAATATAAGAAGCTGAGGTGAACAAGAAGAGTCTCACAAACAATGGGAAGACAAAGAAATACTCCCCAAATGAAAGGAAAGGAGGAAGCCTCAAAAAGAATGCTAAATGAAACAGAGGCAATTCAACTATCAGATATTGAATTCAAAGCAGTGATTGTCAGGAAGCTCAATGAGCTCACAATGAGCTACGAGAAACTACAGGGAAGCTATAATGAACTCAATGAAAACTACATCAGCATAAAAAAGGAAATAGAAACTCTCAACAAGGGCCAAGAGGAAATGAAGAATACAATCTCTGAAATGAAGAACACAGTAGAAGGAATGAAAAGCAGGATCGATGAAGCAGAAGATCGGATCAGCGAGCTAGAGGACAAAATAGAAGAAAACACCCAGAAAGAGCAAGAAAGGGAAAAGAGGCTCAGAAAGAATGAAGAGGGATTAAGAGAAATGCAAGACAATATGAAACGTAATAATATCCGTATAATAGGGATACCAGAAGGAGAAGAAGAAGAACAAGGGATAGAAAACCTAGTTGAACAAGTGATGATGGAAAACTTCCCTAATTTGATGAGACAAAAAGTCACACAAATACAGGAAACACAGAGAGTCCCAATCAAGAGGAACCCAAGGAGGCCCACCTCAAGACACATCATAATTAAAATGGCAAAATTTCAAGACAAAGAGAGAATCTTAAAGGCAGCAAGGGAGAAGAAGGAAGTAACATACAAGGGGGCCCCAATAAGGCTAACAGCTGACTTCTCAATGGAAACACTCCAAGCCAGAAGAGAATGGCAAGAAATAATCCAAGTAATGAGAACCAGAGGCCTGCAACCACGACTACTTTACCCAGCAAGGCTCTCAATTAAGATAGAAGGCCAAATAAGAAGCTTCTCAGACAAAAGAAGTCTAAAAGAATACACCTCCACTAAACCAGCTCTGCAAGAGATGCTGAAGGGACTGCTTTAAGGAAAGAAAGGAAAAGAGAGAGTGAGAGAGGATCACACGTACATAAAAGGCAATGAATAAGTACCTATCAATAATAACCTTAAACGTAAATGGACTAAACGCTCCAATCAAAAGACATAGAATAGCTGATTGGATAAGAAAACATGACCCACACATATGCTGTCTACAAGAGACCCACCTCAGGATAAAAGATCTGCACAGGTTGAAAGTGAAGGGCTGGAAACAAATTTTCCAAGCAAATGGACAGGAGAAAAAAGCCGGGGTAGCAATACTCATATCTGACAAAATAGACTTCCAAAGAAGATCCATAAAGAGAGACCCAGAAGGTCATTTCATAATACTCAAGGGAAGAATTCACCAAGAAGACATAAACATAGTAAATATATATGCACCCAACATAGGAGCACCTAAATACATAAAGAAAATCTTAGAGGACTTCAAGAAAGATATGGACAGCAACACAATTATTGTGGGGGATTTTAACACCCCTCTATCAAAAATGGACAGATCTTCCAAACAAAACATCAACAAAGATATTGTGGCATTGAACAATACCCTAGACGAGCTGGGCTTTACTGATATTTACAGAACCCTCCATCCCAAAGAAGCTAAATACACATTTTTTTCAAGTGTACATGGAACATTTTCAAAGATTGACCACATGATAGGACACAAAACAAGCCTCAACAATTTCAAAAAAATTGAAATCATACCAAGCAATTTCTTGGGTCACAAGGGACTGAAACTAGAAACCAACCCCAAGGAAAAAAACCCAAAACACTCAAATTCATGGAGATTAAACAGCATGCTATTAAACAATGAATGGGTCAAGAATGATATTAGGGAAGAAATCAAACGGTTTTTGGAAACAAATGAAAACGAACTCACAACAACCCAAAACTTATGGGACACAGCCAAGGCAGTCCTGAGAGGGAAGTTCATAGCGATACAGGCCCACTTAAAAAAGTTAGAAACATTTCAAACAAACAACCTAACCCTACGTCTACAAGAACTCGAGGAACAACAACAAAGACAGCCCAGAGCAAGCAGAAGGAAGGAAATAACCAAGATCAGAGCAGAATTAAATGACATAGAGACTAAAAGCACAATTCTAAAGATCAATGAATCCAAGAGTTGGTTCTTTGAAAAGATAAACAAAATCGACAAGCCTTTAAGCAGACTCATCAAGAAAAAAAGAGAGAAAACCCAAATAAACACAATCAGAAATGAAAGAGGAGAGATTACAACAGATACCACAGAAATACAAAGGATTGTAACAAATTACTACAAAGAGCTGTATGCCAAGAAATTTGAAAACCTAGATGAAATGGACAAATTTCTAGAAAAATATAACCTTCCAAAACTCAATAAAATGGAAGCAGAAAGCCTCAACAAACCAATAACAGCAAAAGAAATCGAAGCAGTAATCCAAAAACTCCCAACACACAAAAGCCCTGGACCAGATGGTTTCACAGGAGAATTCTACAAAGCATTTAAGGAAGAACTAACACCTATCCTTCACAGACTATTTCAAAAAATCCAAAAAGATGGAAGACTACCAAACTCTTTTTATGAGGCCAACATCATCTTAATCCCAAAACCAGATAAAGACACAACAAAGAAAGAAAACTACAGGCCAATATCGCTGATGAACATTGACGCTAAAATCCTCAACAAGATACTGGCAAACCGCATCCAACAGTACATTAAGAAGATCATACACCATGACCAAGTTGGATTCATTCCAGGTATGCAAGGATGGTACAATATACGCAAATCAGTAAATGTAATACATCACATAAACAAAAGCAAAGACAAAAACCACATGATCATATCGATAGATGCAGAAAAAGCATTTGATAAGGTACAGCACCCATTTATGATAAAAACACTCAGTAAAGTGGGAATAGAGGGAGCATTCCTCAACATAATAAAGGCCATATATGAGAAACCTACAGCCAACATTATACTCAATGGGCAAAAATTAAAATCTTTTCCACTAAGAACAGGAACAAGACAAGGATGTCCACTTTCACCACTTCTATTCAATATAGTACTGGAGGTTCTAGCCACAGCAATCAGACAAGAAAAAGAAATAAAAGGAATCCAAATCGGAAAGGAGGAAACAAAACTGTCACTGTTTGCAGATGACATGATAGTGTACATAGAAAATCCTATAGACTCCACCAAAAAACTGCTTGACCTAATAAATGAATTTGGTAAAACAGCGGGATACAAAGTCAATATCCAGAAATCAAAGGCATTTCTGTACACCAACAATGAAACAGCAGAAGCAGAAATCAAGAAAAAAATCCCATTTGAAATAGCAAAAAGGAAAATAAAATACCTAGGAATAAATCTAACTAAAGAGGTAAAAGACCTGTATTCAGAAAACTACATAACACTGAGGAGAGAAATCAAGGAGGACACAAACAAATGGAAACATATACCGTGTTCATGGATTGGAAGAATTAATATCATTAAAATGTCCATACTACCAAAAGCAATCTACACATTCAATGCAATACCGATTAAAGTACCAATGGCATATTTCACAGACATAGAACAAACACTTCAACAATTTATATGGAACCATAAACGACCCCGAATAGCTGCTGCAATTTTGAGAAAGAAGAGTAAAGTAGGAGGAATCACAATACCTGACATTAAACTATACTACAAGGCCACTGTAATCAAAACAGCCTGGTACTGGCATAAAAACAGGCACATGGACCAATGGAACAGAACAGAGAGCCCAGAAATAAACCCAAGCCTCTACGGTCAATTAATATTCGACAAAGGAAGCAGCCACATAAAATGGAATAAAAATAGCCTCTTCAACAAATGGTGTTGGGAGAACTGGACAGCTACGTGCAAAAAAATGAAACTCGAGCACCAACTTACACCTTATACAAAAATAGATTCAAGGTGGATAAAAGACTTAAATATAAAGCGTGACACCATTAAAGTCCTAGAAGAGAACGTAGGTAGGAAAATCTCAGATATTTTACGCAGAAACTTTTTTACTGACTTGTCTCCTAGAGCAAGGAACATAAAGGAAAGAATAAACAAATGGGACCTCATCAAAATTAAAAGCTTTTGCACAGCTAAGGAAAACAGTATCAAAATAAAAAGAGAACCAACTGTATGGGAAAACATATTTGCTAATGATACCTCAGACAAGGGTTTAATCTCCAAAATATATAAAGAACTTACGCGACTCCACTCTAAGAAGACAAGTAACCCAATTAAAAAATGGGCAAAGGACTTGAACAGACAATTCTCCAAGGAGGACATACAGAAAATCCAAAGACACATGAAGCGATGTTCAATATCGCTAGCCATCAGAGAGATGCAGATTAAAACCACAGTGAGATACCACTTCACACCAGTCAGAATGGCCATCATAAACAAAGCAACAAACAACAAGTGTTGGAGAGGATGTGGAGAAACGGGGTCCCTAGTGCACTGTTGGTGGGACTGCAGACTGGTACAACCATTATGGAAAGCAGTTTGGAACTTCCTCAGAAAACTAAAAATGGATCTGCCTTTTGACCCAGCAATTCCATTGCTGGGACTCTATCCTAAGAACACTAAAACACCAATACAAAAGAACCTTTGCACCCCGATGTTCATAGCAGCACAATTTACAATAGCTAGGTGCTGGAAGCAACCTAGATGCCCATCAGTAAATGAATGGATCAAAAAACTATGGTACATTTACACAATGGAATTCTATACAGCAGAAAGAAAGAAGGAGCTCATACCCTTTGCAACAGCATGGATGGAGCTGGAAAGGATTATGCTAAGTGAAACAAGCCAGGCAGTGAAAGACAAATACCACATGATATCACCTTTAACAGGAATCTAAACAACAAAACAAAACAAAACAAAAAACTAGCAAAATATAACCAAAGACACTGAAATAGGGGATAGTCTGACAGTGGCCAGAGGGGAGAGAAGAGGGAATTTCAGGGGGGAATGGGCAGGGATTACAGGAACAAATTTGGAGGACACATGGACAAAAACTAAGGGTGGCGGGTAATGCGGGGAAGGGGGGAGGGTTGGGTGGAGGGGCTGGAACTGGAGTAGGGGGGAGAAAACTGTACTTGAACAATGATTGAAATAAAAATTAAAAAAAAAAAAAGAGAGAAATGTGAATAGACCAGATAACTTTACTCCAAATGTCCTATCTAAAGCCAGAATTTTATATTTCTAAGTGATATTGCTGATAATCAGGCATTTGTGAAAATATTTTTCTTGCCTTGAAAAAAACCAGAAATCCATGCCTTTTTGCCTTTCCTTCTCTCTCCAATATCACTGCCCCCCTTATCTGTTCCCCAAGTTTTCTTTTTTCTTCCCAAGTTTTCTTTTCTAGTGCAGAGTTTATCTTTCTTCAAGTGGCTACTGCTTACCCTCCTACCTTCCCCTCTGCCCTTCATCTCCCTTTCCCTTTCTCCTTCCTCGCATGTTTGGTGGCCCTGGTGTGTGTGGCCTTTTTGTGCTGGTCTTTGAAGATGGTTGGAAGAGTGGGGGGAGAGAGAGGCAGCATGCCAACAGCTGTGGGCAGGACAGGATGTTTGAGGCTTTGTTGGCTCTCTCTGATACTGGAGACTAGCATCCAAGCCTTCTTCAGAATCTGGGGATGATAACTAATTTGCTCTCTGGCTTTGTGCAAGTCTTTTCACTCTTAAGTGTTTCAATTTTTCTTTGTGTAAGTTGAGTGGGCTGTACAATGTGATTTCTAAGTCTCCAAGCTCCAAGCTCTAAAATTCTAAGAAAAAAGCTCTCAAATACTTGTGGCAAGACTATAAAGGGTCCAGCCCATATAGAAGGTAATTTGATAATATTCTTGAAAATTACAAATTTGTAATTTGTCTGCAAATTGTCTGCACTAGAAAAGAAAACTTGGGAAGAAAAAAGAAAACTTGGGGAACAGATAAGGGGGGCAGTGATATTGGAGAGAGAGGGGAAAGGCAAAAAGGCATGGATTTCTGTCTTTTTTCCAGGCAAGAAAAATATTTTCACAAATGCCTGATTACCAGCAATATCACTTAGAAATATAAAATTCTGGCTTTAGATAGGACATTTGGAGTAAAGTTATCTGGTCATGTACTCACAACTGTTGACCCAGTAATTCTAGTTCTATGAATTTATTTTGTAGTTACATTTGCACATGTGTCAAATGATATAAATTCAAGGTTATTCATTGCAGCAGTGTTTGTATATCAAAAGATTGGAAACATTCTAAATATCCATCAATAAGGGACCAGATAAATAAATTATGGTGTACCTTTACAATGAAACATTACATAGCCATGAAACAGAATGTAGACAACAATGAAATACTATATAGCAAAGAATGAACATAGTACCATCACATGCAGTAGTGTAAGAATATCCAATGTGGAGGAAATGTCAAGCGAATGAAACCAAACACAAAAAGAACATACACTGTATGAACTTATTTAATTGAAATTTAAAAACAAGAAAAGGGATTTCTGCTTCCAGTCCTATCCGACATTTGGGCTCTAACAATGATCGGAGACATCCCGCTCTTCCGGATGCTACTGATGAACGTCTGAGCGGTGCTTAATTTTAAGCTGAAAAAGAAGGACACACAAAGCTTTGGGGAGGAATCCAGGCAGCCTGGCACAGGTGACAACATCCAGGAGTTCTTACTGAACCTCAGGTACTTCCGAATCTTCATCGCCCTGTGGAATGTTTTCATGATGTTCTGCATGATCATGCTATGTGGCCCTTGAGTTCCAGATACAGAACTAAGAACACACCTTCCCAGATGCCAAGTCTTTCTTTATTCCAGATAACGGTGACCTTCCCAGAAAGCTCAAGCTTGTGGTGGATGGAAAAAAATGTTCGCCAAGATGCAGATGGTTTTTCCGCCATGACACTGTTTTCTTTTTCAAGATATTTTCACATTGGTATCTGCATTGAAATATTGTCTGTTTAAGGAGTTTCAGAATGGAGTAAGGGGCTGTGATAACATTGCATTCCCCATAGAAAAGGTAGTTTTATTGGAGTGGAATCCCTCTTCCACCAGGCTTTCACTGGAAATACGTTTCTGGCTATTGCTTGCTTTATTTTTAATAACCATCACTTTGTTTGAATTATACAAATTTTTAGAAATCATTTATTTCCAAGGATCTGAAGCAGAGAGGTTGGCTTTTAAGTTTGATGCAGCCTCTTTATTGGACTCTGTTTGTGAATCACAAAGTTCATTGTTGCTGAATCTGCATCCAAGTTCCTTCTCTGTCACAATAGGTTCTGCTTGGACATTCTGTGTAGCTGTCACCCCCAGGACTTTAAGGATGTAGTGTTACTGGTACCCACAGAAGAGAGGTGTAGAACAGTTAGCAGGGGCAGACAGGTGTCTTATGAGAAATTTTGCTTTGCTTCGAAAGTGCTCTGTTAAGGAGCCATTAATTGTACAATTGAAAAAATAAAAAAAACAAACAACAAAACAGGAAAATGGAATCTCCTTTGTTAGCATCTAGAATAGTGGTTACTCCTGGAGGCAGGGCAGTGACTGAAAAGGGTCACAAATGGACTCTGAGATGTTCATCATGTTTTTTATTGATTTAAGAACTGGTTACACAGCTATGTTTAATGTGTGAAAAATTATGGTTTGCAGTTTTTTTTGTATATATTCTATACACTAATAAAAATTTTAAAAGAATACAGAGAATCTACATCCACTTATAAAAACAACCTGAAATATATTTTGTGGGAAAAAAAGTATAAGTCAAGCATTTTCATTTGTGTGAAAAAAGAGGGGACAACATATGTGTATTTGCTTATATATTCATACAATACTTCTGAAAGGATACTCAAGAAAATGACCAGCCCTGGCTGGTGTGGCTTGGTTGGTTGGAGCATCGTCCCATACCAAAGGGTTGAGGATTCAGTTCCCACTTAGGGCACATGCCTAGGTTGCGGGTTGGATTCCCCAGTCTGGGTGTATACCAGAGGCAACCAACTGATGCTTCTCTCTTGATCAAAAATCAATGCAAAAAATGTTACCAGGTGAGGATAAAAAAAAGAAGGAGAAAATGACAACACTAGTCATCTGTAAGGAGAGCTTCCTAGCTGTGTGGGAGAGAGACTTTACTGCATATTAGGTTATACATTTTGGATTCCAAACCATGTGAATATATTGCTTATATGATGGAATGAAAGCACTCAAATTTTAATAAAAAAAATTAAAAAATTCTGTGAGTCTAGGAAATACTCAGAAGTACTTGGAAAATAGGGGAAAAACACCAAAGATTATATGTTGAAAATATAGCTCAGAACTCAGTGGTGGGGAAGTGGGAGTCATGGAGAACAATTCATCTTCTAAAATTGGAGAGGTAGAACCCTCTTTTTGTGTTCACAACTTTAATTGTGATTTAAAAATTCATCACAAATTGATTTTTTAAAATACTGCATTTATTCAATTAAAAGAATAAGAACTGCTTATGATAAGTAAGATAATTCAAAGATTTATAAAGAAAAAGAACTCCCTTACACCCACACTCTCCTCTTTCAGCTCTCTGAGGTATCCAGTGTGATTGGACTAGTAAATTCTTCCATTTTTTTCTCTATGTTCACATGAATATATATATATATATATATATATACACATACACACACACATACTCCATATTAGCATATATCATGGACATCCCTCTGGGTCCATACAAATCGGTCTAACTCATTTTCATCATTGTATAATATTCCACAGTATGGAGGCAATACAATTGACTCATGGATTCCATTTCCTATAGATAATCAGGTTGTTTCCAGTTTGCTTGTGTTTGTTCTGCACTACAAACAATACAATAAGCAAATGTATTATTTCCTTTGGCTACTTTAACAAATTACTGCAAACTGAGTCACTTAAAACAACAGAAATCTATTCTCTCACAGTTCTGGAGTCTAGAAGTCTGAAATCAAGGTGTCCTTCCATGTAGAAGGTCTGAGGGAGAATCCCTTCTATGTTCCTCTCCTAGCTTCTGGCAGCTGCCAGCAATTCTTGGCATTCTTGGCTTGTAGATGTGTCATTCCCACCTCCACCTCATTCCTCCTATCTTCATCCCTGTATCTCTGTATCTCAAATCTCCCTCTGCCTTTTTCTTAAAAGGACACCTGTGATTGGATGTATGACTCACCCTAAATCTAGGATGATTTCATATCAAGATTCTTAATGACATCTGTAAAGATACCATTTCCAAATAAGGCTGTATGTTCACAGGTGCCAGGCAGACATACCTTTGGAGGGCCAGCATTAAACCCACTATGGTATCATTGTGTATATCCTTCCAAATGGCAATTTCTATAGTTTTTTAAATTTTCTTTTTTATTTTTGTTGATGAGAGAGAGAGAGAAACAGACAGACAGACAGATAGACACATGGACTTGTTGTTCCACTTATTTATGCATCCATTGGCTGCTTCTTGTATGTGCCCTGACCAAGGATTGTACCCTCAACCTTGGTGTATCAGGATGACAAGTTAGTGTATTTTTAGTCAAAGACTAGGTATGTGTATTTTAAATTTTAATAGATATTTCCAGAGTTTGTGTCACTTTACATTCTCATCACCTATGTATCAGGGCTTGTTTCCACATGTATCATTGATTGCTTTTGTTAACGTTGGACAATCTAATGATAAAAATACTCCATGACATTAGTAAAATAAACATTTTTAATTTGGATTTTATCTTCCATTAATTGCCTGCTTGTATACTTTGCCCATATTTTGAAAACATTGAGCTATTTGGCTTAAAAATTCCATTTATGGAAATTCTTTTATGTTAAGATACAATATATTTGCCATATGTTTTGTTTAGTTTTATTCCATCTATTGTTTTTTCTTTTTTAAAAAACTTGTCATTGTGATGTCATGCAAAACTTTAAGAATATTTCTGGAGACAAATGTTTTTAATTTTTGTTTAATGATTGTGGGCTTCCTGTCTTGCTTAAAGTTTCCCCTCATTACAGTGATATTACTATTCTTTAAAAATTTTCCTTTAGCCCTGACTGGTGTGACTCCGTGGAATGGGAGTCGTCCCACAAGCTGAAGGGTCTACGGTTCCATTCCGGTTGGGCACGCGTTGCTGTTCCTTCCAGGGGTTGGGGGGTGTGTGGGAGAGGCAACTGATGGATGCTTCTCTCTAGCATTGATGTTTCTCTCCCTCTCTTTTTCCCTCCCTTCCCCTCTCTCTAAAAATAAATAAACTCTTAAAAATATTTTTCTTCTAAATTTTTTATTTGTATATTTTATATCTTTAATTCTTCTGGGATTTTTGAATATGGCATGGTTCTATTTTTACATGTTATGATTATAGAGTCAATTAAACCAAGATCATTTATCAAACAAATTATTCCTTTATCACTGGCTTGTTTGCCACCTTTGCTTTATATTAGGTTCTATACTTCTAGATTCTATCCCGGACTACTCAACTATTTGCCTGAGCGATTATAGCAGTAACTTACAACAACTTTACAAACGGTAGCTTTACAGTAAGTTAAAATTTTGTTTTTCAGTAAGTGAAATTTGAGTGTGCCAACAAGAGGGCCATGAAATTTCCTGGTTGAGGTAAAAAATAACAGGAGATAAGGTATGAGAAAGGGCTGGGTAAACCATAGCACTCTGCAGCAAATGTTAGCTGTTGTTATTCCAAAAATGAACATATAGAAAATGAATCTTGAAATTGGAAGGCTGTACTTTTTCTTTTATGACCGTTAACAGTGTAGGGAATGAAGGGCCAGCTATCGGGCTGCTGACCTAGCGTTCCCACCCCCAGAATCACAGTGACAGAGGGGAAGGGATAAAAGCAACATGCTGCCTGCGCTCAGAAACCGAGGAGTATGTTCAAAGTCGCAGAACGGAATTAGGGTGAGGAACTGAGAAGAGGCGGCCAGCAAGGAAGCCCAGGAACACAGGGGTCTGTCGGGAGGGGACTGCGAAGGTCGGGGCAGGTGGTGGGTCTCTTCTGAAAGCAGCTCGCTGGGCGTTTTCGACCCCCTGGTCCTCGGGCAGCATCATACTGTCACAGAACCACCACACAGTAGCGGCGCTGCCCGATGGGCAGCGGGAGAGGACTAGAGGGCAGAGTTGCCTCTCTGCCGGCCCCGCCTGGCCCATCCCGTAGGTCTGCGGCAGCCGCTTCGGGGTCGAGGATTGGCCTGAGCTGCGCGTGGGGCGGGCTGAAGGCTGCAGGGAGGCCGGCGCGGTTGTCGCGCGCCCTCGCGCGCGCGCACGCGCAGGCGCGACCACAGAGGTGACGCGCGCGTACTCCGTCGGTCGGTGCGGCGGCGGCGGGATGGTGTAGCACGGCGCGAGGCAGGCGGGAGGTGACTGGGAGAGGCAGGATGGGGGAGCCGCAGCTGGGCGGTAGCGGTGGTCTGGGCTGCTGACTGCGCACCCGGAGCTTGGAGCGGCGGCGGCGGAGCGCCAGGCAGGTGAGTGTGGTGGAGCGGGACCCGGATATGCGGCGCGGCTGAGGGGCGGCGCGGTCGCCGCTGCCTGCTGAGGTGCCCCCGAGCGGGCCGGCGGCGCGTTCTGGCTGGCCACAGCTTGGGGTGCTAGCGACTTCGTTGCCCGCGCCGCACTTCCTCCTGGCTGGGCGGACTCCCACCCACCCGCCGGCGGGTGCGCCTATCTCGACTGCGGCCCTCCTGGTTTCTCCAAGGTGAGCAGAGCTCCCTGGCCTCCGGCGGCAGCGACGCGGCTGAGCGACCCGGGCCGCCCGCGCGGTTGGTCGCTTTCCTGAGGGGATCCTCTGTGGAGAGGTGTCCTCGCTCGCTGCGTCCACGCTGTCAGTCTCGGAGCGTTCCGACTCTCGGGTGCCGTTTTGCGCATAAGTGTCTTTTAGGGGCGGGGGATCCTAGACTGTTGGGGTATGGTCGTGTTTTCAAATCCTAGCGCTGCCACGGATCAGCCCTGGGGCCTTGGGCCAAAGTCCTGATGTGTTCATGGGAATAATAATATGTATTTCATGTATTATTATTCGCGCGGGCGGCTTGTTGTGAGGGTAGGATAGGAAGGTGTGCAAGACGGAACAGCAGGTGATCGGTAAATAAATGGTAGGCTGTTAGCAGCCCTGGTGCATCGTCTTGTCAGCTATTGCTAATTCCTGGCTGCGCTTGGACGTTTGGGGGCACATTATTTACGAACTGCTCTGGTGTTGCCGTAACCCCCACTGGAATTGCTTGATATTGGAGTGGCAGTAGAAAGAGTCCTGTAGTCCCATCCTCGCATCCTGTAGTCTCTTGCTTCAGTTGCCTTGGAATATCTGTGTCATGGATCAAGTGAATTGTTGCTGAAATAAAACCCGGCGAATTCAGGCTTTGCTTAGTATGGAAGATGGTGGGACACCAAATTGAAGTGCTTTGCTGTTTAAACAATCTTAAATGACACTTAAACTGTCACTTGTTACAGAGTGTAAACACACGAGGAATATGGAAACAGACTCCTTTTTCTGCATTGCTACATCCGAAGGGAGTGACAAGTGCTTTTGTAAACATTATTGTGGGCAGTGTTACTGTCTGGTGAAGTCATCATAATTAAATTAGATGAGTACTTATTTTGAAGCACTGAATGGATGTTTGGAAATATGATTCCTAATTAAATCATCTCCAACGAGTCAGAATTCTCAGCAGTTCATTAATCATGTGGGGATTTTTGTGTTATGCTCTAAGATTTTTATGGTAAAAGCAGAACTGGTGAAGTCGTAATGTACCACAGGAGGTGTTCAGGATAAAGATCTTAAACTAGTTTCAGGAGGCAAGTGTGCAACTTGAGCTTTAAAACTAGAAGTGCATTCACTAAACCACAAATGACTAAAAACAAAAAACTTTATTTTACACCCCTTGGTTCACACTCTGATGAGTGTCTTTTCCTCTTCAGGTGGTTCTTTAGAAGTGGAGAAAATTGAGTTGGGTTTTGGTTTATTGCCATTTTGCACTTCTTGCGTGTATTTCCTGCTTTTCCTAGCTCATTCATAAAGGCTTTTGATAGAACTTGCTTTGTGAATGTGAACAAAATACATAGAAAATAATTAAAACTGAACCTTGTAATTTAACTTATATTCTTCCTTGTAACCTAATTATGTTTTTCCTAAATTATGATCTTCCCTGTTGTCTCACTTTAGACTGGTGAACCCCACAGTAGAAGCACTGTTAGCTACGGTGGGAAGGCTAGGGGTCGGAAGTCATATCTTGGTTCTAGGCCTGGATGCCAGTCCCAAATATCTGGGGCTTTGGGGATGTCAGTCAGTCTTTCTGGACCTCCTTTTTTTTAAAAAAAAATTATGGAATTTGAGTGTGTGTGTCGCCAGCAGGTTGGGAGGGTGGTGGTGGGCTAGAGAGGTATATAGTACATAGTGGGGCAAAAGTAGGTTTACAGTTGTTGTATAGAAAACAATACAATAATAATACAAGAGTAAACTCTTGTTTCATGTACTCACAACTGTAAACCTACTTTTGCCCCACCTTGTATAAAAGATATGCCAATATAACCTTCCTTTCTCTTCACTCTCTTTCTCTTTCTGTTGACTTTTCCTTCTCTTCCTGAATTCAACATTCTAATAATGCCTCAAGGTTTTCAAGTCTGCCCCTCTATATTTACTACCTGTACTCTTTCTGGATGATCCTATCATGCATGCCCTGTGGTTTAATTACTATCAAGTGTACTGTAGACTCTCAGATTTTTGTCTTAGGTTCTGGACTTCAGATTTCTTCTACTTGCCTACATGATATCTTTACTTATTTTGTCTGTAGGCATCTTAAACTTAACATGTTCAAAGTAGAGCTGTTGGTTTCCATTCCTCAACCCATTCTTTTCCCTGCAGTCTCCATTTCATAAGAGCTCCCTTTTGCCCCCCTCCTTCACCCTGCTTAAGTGAAAAGTCTGGTGTCCATTCTTAATTCATTCCTTTGTGTCACTCCTCCTCCACCCCACAAATAAACAGCAAAATCTGTCGATTTTACGTTTAAAATATATCCTGAATATTTTTACTTTAGTTTGTTTTTATTGCCACTACCCCACTTCTTCCTAGAGAGTAGCTTCCTAACTGGTCTCTTTGCCTCTCGTCTTGCTCTCTTACAGTTCATTTTCAGACAGCAGAGTGATGTTTGCTTACTTTCCTGCTCTAGTGGCTTCTTATTACAAGTAATCCAAACTCTTTACCTGCATTATTAGCTAATTATTGTGCTTATTTTTTTGTTAATTGTTTATGATCTTTTTCCTCTGACATACTATAAGTTATCTGATAGCAGGGACCTTGTTTGTCTTCCTTTGCTATTCTCAGTAACTAGAATAATGATTGGAAATTTAACTAATGTTGAATGAATGAATGTGTGAATGAAGTAAGTTATAAAATATTCTGATTCTAAGTATAACATGTACTAAACGCACTTTACACTTTTTTGGTCCCAGATTTGGGCAAATGAGGTGGTAATCAGAGGGCCAAGAGTTACTCTGTTAGACATCCTTATTCCTTCAGTCTTTATTAACATCCTATACTTCCTGAAAAGGCTAAGCATCTAGATCTTAAGCTACTGATAACAAAACAAATGTGTATTTGTTTATTGTGTACTGGATCATTTGTATTTTTACAAATAAGGAACCAAACAAACTTTCCAGCTTTGTATAGTTTTTTTGAGGCAATGAATTTTTGTCTTAACTGGGGGGAATTGATTCTAGAATGTGGTAGTTTGATCTGTAATAATATTGCATAAGAAATTCTGAAGGGTAGCAGTTGGAATTTTTAGAGAGTAGATGTTTATTATTTCAATTACACTATTAAAAAAAACACCTGAGACTTTTCTTCCCACACCTCTTGCACATGTGCGCACAGATGTATATATCCTCTGAACCATTTTAAAAAATATATTTTATTTATTTATTTTTAGGCAAAGGGGAAGGGAGGGAGAAAGAGAGGGAGAGAAACATTGATCAGTTGCCTCTCACAGGCCCCAAAACAGGAGCCTGCCCCCCACCCCAGGCATGTGCTCAGAATCAAACTCAAAACCTTCTGCTTTGAGGGATGACACCCAATCCACTGAGCCACATAGGTCAGGGCTCCTCTGAACCATTTGACTTGAAGTTATAGCTTACCATATCTTGGGGATAAATTCCTATTATTTGGCTTCTATTAACTGCTCATTTGACAGCTTTGTCATGTTGTAGAAAGAGGCCAATAAGTTAGGATTCTTTCCCTCTGCCTGAGTCTAGACCTGAAAACTATCTAGCAGTGTGTGAACAAGGAAGGGTATGGAAAAATTAGAAGTGTATAATTGTCAAAGTAGAAATATAGGAAAAATTCATGTTGGTGAAGGAAATCCTAGACTAGAAGAATAATACTGACTGAAATTTAGCAGAAAGGAAGGAAGGTAAGGAAAAATCCAGATTTTGAGGCTTGAGTGAGACAACTTCTTTCTCACTCCTCTTCTCACCTCCCCCAGTTTTTTTTTTTTGTATTATTGACACTATTACAGATATCCCCCAATTTCCCCTGCCCCAAATTTGATATTTGGATATCTTCCTCTCTATCTCCTCTCCATTCCCTGATATGTATGGGCTATTTTTCTAAGGAGTGTCTATGAGCCTGTCGTAGTCCAGGGTCAACTATAACACATTGTGGGAGAGGAAACTATCCTTTTCTTGAAGAGGCCTGTTTATTGTATTTTCTCATAATTAAAGTCTGTCTTCATGGGTTTTTCTGCCATGGGTCCAGCTTTACCCTTTAAGAGTGGCTTCAAACCGATGTACTTCCTTTTTAAGTTGTTGTTTCCCAAGTATTCTATGGTAGCTTTATTTTATTATCAGGTTAAATAATTCTGAATCACAAGCCTTTAGTTAAGAGAGGGAAAATGAAAGGGGCTAGATGTATGATTTGGGTATATGCTGTATTGTGTGTCAGCTGTTAGTTGCTCTGATAAAGCAGATTTTTGCATCTCTAATTTAGACTTTTTTTCTGTACTAATAGACACAATTCTTTTTGGATGACTAAAGATAATTTAATAAAAAGACATTTCTAAAAGGGGAGTGACTTGAATTTAAAAAATTTTACATATACTGTAAAGTTCACTTTTTTCATGTCCAGTCCTATGAATTTTGACACACGTATAGGTTCTTGTAATCATCATAATTAACAGTATACAGAATAATTCCAGTACCCTAAAGAATTCTCCCATGTTACCCCTTTGCAGTCACCTCCCCCACAGTTCTTAACTCTTGGCCTTAGTTGTTTTTTAAAGAGAAAATTTCTCATGCATAGACTGTGTCAGAACAAGAATGAGTGGATAATTGATCAACCTAATTGTTTTTCTTTTAGAGTTATAAGAGAGAATTCCAATCTCCAACATAAAGGGTTACATGCAATAAAGTATTTAACCTTATAGATGGAGGAATGTTTATAAAGGCATTAAGTTAAAAAATACATTTTTAAGCCATGGCTGATATAGCTCAGTGGAATGAGTGCCAGCCTGCAAACCAAAAAATACATCTTAAAAATATTTTATTTATCTATCTATCTATTTATTTATTTATTTATTTATTTATTATAGAGAGAGGGGAAGGAAGGGAGAAAGAGAGGAAGAGAAACATCAGTGTATGAGAGAAACATTGCCTCTTGCACACCCTCAACTGTGGGCTTGGCCTGCAACCCAGGCATGTGCCCTGATTAGGAATTGAATTTGCAGGACGATACCCAACTCACTGAGCCAAACCAGTAAGGGCGTTAAAAAAATTGTGTAATTTTTGGAGCCTATCAAGTGATGCAAATCTCACAATATCAGGTTATAATAGGGACTAACAAAGAAATTTGGGAGCTAAGTCTGTGATAAAATCATAATAGACATCATCACATGTTCTCTCATCTCTCTGTAGTAAACCCAGAATTTCCATCTACTGCCATCATGGGGTAAAGTAGAGATTAATTTTGCAAAGGATTGTGTTATGAAGTCTTAGCTTTTCTCCCTGGTCTGTCTCTACTGGCCTATCTGTTTTATTCTAGCACTTAGAATTTTAGGTATTCAACTTTACTAGGAG
Organism: Phyllostomus discolor; assembly: GCF_004126475.2. NCBI lineage: Eukaryota > Metazoa > Chordata > Mammalia > Chiroptera > Phyllostomidae > Phyllostomus > Phyllostomus discolor. The sequence continues at coordinate 34,852,163 of NC_040909.2, read as the reverse complement.
AGGGAGGATATGTTACATGTATAGTTCAAGTACATTGTAAATGTAGCTTCTCATGATCCTTTTAACTTGGTTCCAGCCTAAAGAAGTTAACATAGAAATTCCATCATTTTGTCAGAAAATTCACAGATCCTACCCCTGAAAAATCCTGGCTTTAGGATTTATATATCTTTGCCCCACACTTTACCAAGAATGTCTATCTCCTTATTTCCCTGAATATTTAAAGCAGATCACCTGAGGTTATTATTAGTTGACCCTTTAACTGTAAGCATTTGTTACTGAAATAATGTTAATATGCACAGTTGTCTGTATCCTGGTATTGCTAGAGCCAGGTCTGCAGCTCAGAAATCCTGGAGGAACTGCCACATTGTTGACCCTGTCATTTGTCATCCTTTGGTGCTCTGGACTCTTGGGAGACCACCAAGCAAATGCTCATTTGCCTTCAAGGGAAATGTGATCCTGAGGATTATGTGGATTAAAAGAAATCCTTGGTTAATCCAGAAGCTTTATTTAAACTGCAGTTTACCCACATTCTTGCCCATAGTTTTTCTTGTATTTCTAATAACTAATTTATAATTATTGATTTCTTATCTATCTCCTTTTACCATTTAGAAGTAATGGCAGTTGTGAAGTAGTGAAAAGATGGGAGGGGTCAAAGAACTTAGATAATCATCAGGCATTGTCCCACATAATTTGGTGTTGACTGGGTGGTTTAACCACAATGCTTACTAGACCTTGAAGACCTAAATTCCATGAATTCCTTACCTGCTGAGCCACTGGAAGAAATTTGCAGTGACTCTCAACAAGAGGTCATACTCCATTTTGAGACATTTGCACTTTACTACCTTAAATGATTGAGGTTTTGCAATATAAATAATGAGATTTTAATTGTCATAGTTTTAAGTTTAATGCAGTTTGAATTTGTATTTAATGTTTGTTTAATAATTCAACCCATTGATAATTTTCATAGGAATTAACTGAAGACCTGTTTGTTATTTGAAATACAGATGCTCAGTTTTTGTAGCCAGGCCACTAAATACTACTTCCAAGTTACATGTAGTTACAGAGTAATTACTTTCTTTTAAGTAGGTGAAATATGATTATTTCAAATTGTTTACTCTTGCCCTGACTGATGTGGCTCAGTGGATTGAGCACCCGCCTGCATGCAGACTGAAAGGTTGCTGGTTTGGTTACCATCAGGGCACATACCTGGGTTGCGGGTTGGGTCCCTGGTAGGGGGCGAGTTTAACAACTGATCAGCAATAATGTTTCTCTCCCTTTCTTTTCCCCTCCTTTCCTCTCTCTCTAAAAATAAGTAAAATCTTTAAAAAGTGAAAAGAAACATAAAAATAATCTTAGTAATATATTAAAAATAAAATTGTTACTCTTGAACTACTGATTTAGTATAGGTACTGTATTTGTGTTACATGCCATTGTGTAGGCTTCTGCTCCTGGTGACCCTGTAAATGAGTGAGTGATGTCCCCAATGTCCTGCCCTCAGCAGCCCTGCTTAGCCCCTGTACACTCAGGCTTATGGCTTCTTTTATGGAATCAATCCATCTCAGATTTGGTCTTATTTTTTCCTGCTGCCTTTTATTTTCCCCAGCATTATGTTTTTTTTCCAGAGAAGTTTGCCTTCTCATGATGTGCCTGAAGTAGGACAGCTTCAGTTTTGTTGTTTTTGCCTCCAGTGATGTTTCAGGCTTAATTTGTTCTAGCATCCACCTGTGTTCTGTTTTCCCCCCACCTGTATTCTTTCTGGTGGTGCAGGGTATGTGTAGATCTTTCCCCTAATATCAGAGTCTTGTATTTAGTTACTATTAAAATCACTGTTTTCCCCTAGCTTTATAAATCATTACAAATTTCTGCTATTATGTTATATGAACGAAAATTGTAATTTATGAGGTAAAACTTCTTTGCAGTTGTACATTTTCAAAAGTTAGGCTCTTTATTTATCAGCTGTATAGATGTCATTCCCCTTAACTAAGATTCATTAGAGTTAACTTTTTTTGGAGGGTGTCCTGAAGAGAAACAACTGGAATTCTCTTAACATGCTTGTTTTTTTATATGGTAACCATAAGTAACATCATCCATATGAGTAGATGGCTGTTGGTTTTGGACAAGGTTTGATTGCTTGAAATTATTTCATTTTTGTTCTTTTGATGGCTGTGGAGATTTCACCTTATCATTGGAAATTATTAGTTTTTTAAAATCTTGATATACTTTAAAAAGTTTTTATTTTTTGGTTTGAGAGAGAAACACTGATTTGTTGTTCCACTTATTTATGCATTCATTCATTGATTCTTGTATATGCCCTGACTGGGGATCGAACCTGCAACTGTCGTGGCCTATTGGGACGATTCTCTAACCAACTGAGCTAACCAGTCATGGCTATCTTGATATACATCACCCACTATTTCATTGCGTATGTTTTTCTTAACTAACTGAGAGGCTTCTGCATTTTAGGTCCTCCTTCTTTGTACAAGGACTATTGTGTATGTTTCTATAAATATTTTTTAGAGAGCTATATATGCTATAGCAACCATGACAATTGTTTTACCTTTAATTTATGAAGAATTCACTATCTTCTCCTGGAGCCCCAGACAGTTATTTTTTAATCAGTGATTTCTTTAATTCTGTGTATTTGCACCTGCTTCCTTTTATGTTGTTTTGTCATTTAAAGCTGTCATTATAGCCTATTAGGAAAACTCATCTATGTGGTATACTGTATGTAATTAGACTATTTACTTAATTTTAGAGGGGAAAGGCAAGGGAAAGAGTGGGAGAGAAACATCAATGTGTGGTTGCCTCTTGTGCATCCCCTACTGGGGACCTGGCCCGCAACCCATGTATGTGTCCTGACTGAGAATTGAACCAGTAATCCCTTGCTTCACAGGCCAGCACTCAATCCAATGAGCCACACCAGCCAGGGCCTGAAGGTTTTTATGATATTGTCATTTCAAAGATGAGGAAACTAAAGCTTTGGGAAGATAACGTGCCAAGTGGAGACACATCGATGTGAGAGACATATTGATTGGTCACCTCTGTTATGTACCCAGACCAGGGGATCAAACCCACAATGTAGGTATGTGTGCCCTGATCCGGAATCCAACCGGCAACCTTTCAGTTACCAGAGAATGCTCCAACCAGCTGAACCACAATGGCCAGGGCTTGCACAACAGCCAGGGCTGGCACCCAGCTTTTAAGTGGGAGTCAGGTTTCAAACTCAGGTCTGTCTGACTCTAGAATTTATCCTTTTAATGATTGTCTCATGCAGTTTTTTTTTTTATTTTTGGGTCTTTCAAAAGGAGGTTGAATGAGACTATATAAGTTTAAAGTGTTATGATTTTAGTATAATAATCACCATCTTCATTTCAGTACCTGTATATTTGGAACATGAAGCAATTTTCCAGCCATTTAACCATTAACTTTCTCTCACTATTCTTAACCAAGTTTATATGGCTATAGTCCAGTTTTATGGGTAAGAATTAAACAATGAATTAATTATTTGATGTAGTATGCTTTTGTTTTGAATATACAATAAGGATTTCCTTTTGCCTTGGCTTTACAATTAGAAAGACTGTGGTTTTGTGGTTTGTCATATATGTGTAACTAACAAAAGTGCTTAATATATGACCTAGTATAGTTAGATGTTCTAAAAGCTTGTGTAGGCCATGTTTTCAGAGTTTTCAAATAATAAAACTAAAAATATATTTTCTTCTTTCTGCTCAGATGCATGTGGCTAAGCTTGATCCTAAAGTATTGACAATAGAGGAAGTAAAACATAAATTTACTTTTGAATAAATGAACTAATAAATGTAGTTATTAATCTTTAACTTAAAAATGAATTGAGAAGCATTATACTATTTGGCTTTTTTTCCCCCTATTCACGTGAGAAAGCAATATGAGCATAACGTTACATCAACCATTAATAATACTCAGATACATAGAAGGAGGTGCATAGGACTTTCAGGTTTTTCTAACTAGAGCCCACTCCAATAGTTATTTTGAGTTAACCACTAATTTTGAATTAATTTATGAGCAATGGTTTTTATAGAAGGGGCCTATGTAGTTATAAAATTAAAAATATTAATCATTTCATCATTACTGGATGTGGAGACTTAAAAACACTAACATATTACCCATTTTGAAAACGAACTATTTAATGAATTAGAGAAGTTTTATACTTCACTACATTTAGCTGTACTCATATGCTAAGGTTAGGATCTGATTTCAATAAAGAAAACTATTTTTTAAGGAGCCTAGTCCTTTTTGAAGTTTTCATAAATTATTGACAGTACCAATAATGTAATCTTAAAAGGACCTATGATAATCCATAACAGGGTAGAGATTGAATGAGGGAGGGGGAAGGGAGAGCAAGGGGGGGAAATTGGGACAACTGTAATTGAAAAACAACAACAACAACAAAAACCCGTAATCTTAAAAGGTAGCATTTTGGGGGTGGATTTACATAGTGAAATACTTTACTTTTGAGAAAAACTCAAATTATTTTAAATGCCACCGAAGTAATTTGAACCTATCAGCTTGGCAAAGATAAAATATTTTAATACTTTTGAATAGGATTGGGGGAAAATATTTTTATACATTGTTCCTGAAGGTATAAATTGGTACAACTTCTAAGAAGGGAAGTTTAGCATTATCAAAATTATGAATGCACATACTCTTTTATCCATTAATTCTTTAAACATTTTAATTGATTTTTTAAAGAGAGAGGAATAAAGACACAGAGAGAGAAGCATTGATTTGTTGTTCCACTTATCCATGCCCTCATTGGTTGATTCTTTTTTTTTTAATAAAAAGATTTTATTTATTTATTTTTCGAGAGAGGGGAAGGAAGGGAGAGAGGGAGAGAAACATCAGTGTATGGTTGCCTCTCGCACACCCCCGACTGGGGACCTGGCTTTCATCCCAGGCATGTGCCCTGACTGGGATTTGGGCTGGCGACTCTTTGGTTTGCAAGCTGGCACTCAATCCACTGACCCACACCTGCCAGGGCTCATTGGGACAGTGCTCCAACCAACTGAGCTACTTGGCCAGGATACCTATTAATTCTTTTTGTAAGAATTATCCTGTAGTATGCTTACACATGTGCAAAATGATGCATGTACAAGGTTGTTTTATTATTATTCACTCAAAAGAGTTATTGTAATAGGGAGCTATTGAAGGTTAAAGAAAATATAGCAAAATTCTTTTTTTTAAAAAGATTTTATTTAGCTCTGGCTGGTGTGGCTCAGAAGATTGAGTGCTGGCCTGTATACCAAAGGGTTGGTGTTTCAATTCCCAGTCAGGGCACATGCCTGGGTTGTGGGCCAGGTCTCCAGTAGGGGGCACACAAGAGGCAACTGCACATTGATGTTTCCCTCTCCCCCTCTGTCTAAAAATAAAATATTTTTTATTAAAAGATTTTATTTTTTTTAGATAGAGGAGAAGGGAGGGAGAAAGACAGAAACACATATTAGAGAGAACCATCAATTGGCTGCCTCTCACATGCCCCAATAGGGAAGCTGGCCTGCAAACCAGACATGTGCCTTGACTGGGAATTGAACCTGCAACCTTTCTGTTTGTGGGAGGACACCCAGCCCACTGACACACATCAGTCAGAGCTCCAGCAAAATTCTTGAAGTAACTTAAAAGTTTAGCAGTGGGGGATTGGCTTTTAAAAAGTAGCCCCTCCATCTGATTGAATGCTCTATAGCTATAAAACAGAATGAGGAGCGTTTTGTTTACTGATGTCAGGTAAATGGGTAAAGTTAAAAAAAAAAAGGTGCGGTTACAGTATGTGTAGAATTCTACCACTATTATTTTTTTTAAAAAAAGGCAGTAGAATATATGTATTTTTTTTGCTTATAAGTGCAGTATTTCTGAAAGGATACCCAACAAACTGGTATACATTGATTGCCTTTGGGAAGAGAAACTTAAGGAATTGAGTGGTAGGGTGCTTTCTTATATATCTTCTTGTGTTATATTCATCAGGAAAGGTGAATATAATAAATGCATATAATTAAAATAAAAATTCAGCTGTTTTGAAGATTAAAAAAGATAATGTTCTACTTTTCTACTTACTACTTACATTTATATATAAACTACATTTATATATCTTTATAATTTACATTTATATATCTTTATATAAAAGATATATATATACACATACATGCACACACACAATTTTCAGGTGACATAACTGGAAGTTGTAGCAGACATTAATTCTATGTGTTAAATAATAGGATTCAAGTTCAATATTACACAAAATGGACACTAATTACAATATTGAGTTTAAATATCATTAAAATTTTTAAAAAATTGGATTTATTGTGTCTTCTACATTGACTAGTACTGTACTCATACCTGTACTGCAGTTAATGCATAAGTGGATAAGATGGAGGTCTCTCCTCATTTGCATTAATTTTGGGTTGGAAACTAAGCCTTCTTCACCACCATTCCCCCTACTGGAAGTTTTCATATTGTAGAAATCACTGGGCTTAGCATCAGAAACAAAACAAAACAAAGCAAAAGTAGGTGATCTTAGCTTTACCACTTACTTACCAGTCACCATATGATTTTGAGCAAGGAGTTTAACCCTGATGTGAAGGAATATTTGGTGAGCGCCTGTTCTGGGTATGATACTGTGTTAGGCATATTAAAAATGATAGTTGCCCTGACTTGTGTGGCTTAATTGGTTGGATCATTGTCCCATAACCAAAGGGTTGTGGGTTTGATTTCCAGTAAGGGCACATACCTAGGTTGTGGATTCAGTCCCCGGTTGTGGGGCATATGGGAGGCAACCAGTAGATTTTCTCTTTCACATCGATGTTTCTTTCTCCCTTTCTCTGTTTCTAAAAGCAGTGAAAAAAGTGCCCTCAGGTGAGGATAAAAAAAAAAAAAAGATAGTCAAAGTTGATGGAATGCTTTATAACCCTGTTATGTCATTTTTTTATTATAATAAGTTTTCAGTAAACTTACAAAACAAATTTATGGAATCTTTACAGTGTATAAGCACTATGCTAAGTCTTTTATACGCATTATCTCCTAATTCTTTCATAAAGTCTGTGAAGTGGTATTGTCTCCAGTTTATGTAAAAGTGAACGTGGATTTTAAAAATGGATCTTGTATCCAAGGTCACAGAATTTGTGAGTAATAGAGTTGGAATTCAAACTCTGCTTTGTCTGACTCTAAAGTGTCCTGCTCTTTTGTATATAAAGACCATTATCAGCTTATTGGTTCTACTTTTGTGTAACTTTTACTTTTGTATGTTACGTGTTCTCACCTTAATCTACATTTAACTAGATTCAGCCTCAGTACATTCATTGCCTGATGATTTGAGTTCTTACATGGCAGCACTGATGGTTTGCTGCCACCCTTGGTGGAAAGGCTATTTGGTTGCTTCTAATCAGAGTATTTGGAGAGTTGCTCATTTGCCCTGTATTTTTTTAAAGATTTTATTTATTTTTATAGAGACAGAAAGGGAGGGAGAAAGAGAGTGGGGGAAACATCTATCAGTTGCCTCTTGCATACACCCTAACCAGGAGCCAGGCCTGCAACCAAAGTGTGTGCCTTAATTGGGAATCAAACCAGTGACCTTTTGCTTTGCGTGACAACACCCAACCAACTGAGCCATACTGGTCAGGGCTCAGCTGTCCTCTTGATTGCCTTAGTACAAGTAACCCAAGATCCTTGGAGTGGAATTATAAAATATACTTCTGTGATCTGAGGGAAGACTTGGAAGGATTCTCTTCAGATAGGGAAATGGGGGCAGGGGTGGGGTGAGGTATTATAGTAGTCCAGAAGAGCAGTGAGGTTAAATTTGCACTAGAAAGATACTGAACATTTTGGATATTACTGGGTTTCCAAGAGGAATAGAAATACCCTGAGGAACAGAAGAGCTTCCTTAGTTGTGTTTAAAAGGGCTGTGTTTGGTGATATGTATAATGAATGGTATGTAAGATTAAATTTTTGGCTAGTTTTCTTCTGTGAGGAAAAATGCTGCTTTTAGAAAAAGGTAGCACTCCTGCTATTTTCAGTTTTTAAAAAATAAAGTTAATGGGAATTTACTTTCAGGTACGTTTTCACCTTTTCTGAGATGTCCCCAGCTATTTAGTAGTAACCATATGCTATTTGTAAAAAATTTAGATAAAGAAGGAATGTAGAGTAAAAAAGTGAAAGTATCCCTTCAGACCTTTCCACTCCAACTTCCTCTGCTCTTCCATTCCTTTTTGCCCTCCTCAAAGATAACTAGTGTTGTACTTAGGCATATAGCTTACATATCTTTCTCTGTATATTTTTATAGTTATAATTTATTTGTTATTTTAGTTATAATGTATTTTTAAAAGGACTATTTAACATTTTCTGTATCTCTCTTTTTATTAAAGTTTTCAAAATCAGCTGTTGTTTTTCAATTTAACACACTTTTTTTTCAAACACCTATTATGTGTTTAGGTATATGCTACACAAACTTCTTTCTTTTTCTTTTTTTTTAAGATTTTATTCATTTTATTTTTAGAGAGAGGGGAAGGAAGGGAGAAAGAGAGGGAGAGAAAATATCAGTGTGTGGTTGCCTCTAACATGGCTCCCGCTGGGGACCTGGCCCACAACCCAGGCATGTGCCCAGACTGGGAATCAAACCTGCGACCCTTTGGTCCACAGCCCACTCTCAATCCACTGATCTACACCAGCCAGGGCACACAGACTTATTTCTTAAAAAGATTTTTGAAACCTAGTCAAATTGGAGAGGAACTATGTGGCGATTCAGGGGTTACCTAGAGACATAAATGTGGTTGGGGAAATAGAATTATCTCATAGAACCTCAGAATTTAAGAGGAGATTTAGGGATTGCTAGACTAGGAAAATGGGTCTCTAGGATCTTTTTTTTAGTGTTTAGGATGAATATTTTCAGTCTTCATTGTTTCCACTTATATAGAGGGTCAGTCTCTGGGACTCTCTTTGTGAAGAATATGGAGATATTTTTCTTCATGCTTCAGCTTTTCCCCCCTTCTTTCCCTTTTTCTATTCCATATGTCTTTCTAATTTTGTTTTCATATTTGTTATGTATATATATTTAAAAGATTTTATTTATTTATGTTAGAGAGGGGAAGGGAGGGAGAAAGAGAGGGATAGAAACACCAATGTGCGGTTGCCTCTCATGTGCCCCTTGTTGGGGACCTGGCCTGCAACCTGGGCATGTGCCCTGACTGCGAATGGAACTGGCAACTCTGTGGTTTGCAGGCCAGTGCTCAACCCACTGAGTTACCACTAGCCAGAGCTGCATGGTATTCTATCATATGATATAACATGATCTTCTTTTGTTGGATATTTTTGTTATTAATTACTTTACTTTTGCTGTTATGAGTAAATTTAGTGAGCATCTTTAAAATAAATCTTTATGTACAGCTATATATTATTTCTTGGGGATGACGCATTAAGTCTTGGAATTAATTATTGGTATTTGCTTCTGTATCTCAGCTACTAGGCATATGTGAAAAAATTCTGTACTTTTTTCTTTTTTATGAAAATGTTTTGTCTCTTTTCATTTATTTATTTTTGGTTATATATTTATTAAGCATTTGTTGTGTACTGCTATCTGGAGTCTACTGCTGTCCAGACTGTCCTCCCCCCAACCCCCGCAACAACTTGATTTTGTTTTATTTTTTTATTGTTATTCAATTGTCCTGATCTCTACCCCATCTCCTCAAAAAATTAACCACACTGTTACTGTTTTTACTTTATGTAAGTTGTAGAGAAAGTAGGTGAGTGATTAAACTACTTCATCTGGCGTGGGATTTGAACTATACGATTCCGAGCAGCTACACTCCCTAGCTTCAGAGGACAGTGCCTTAACCACTAGGCTACCAAAATATCACTGACAACAACTTTATTGATGTATGATTCACATGGCATACAACTTATCCATTTGAAATGTGCAGTTCAGTGGTTTTTACTATATTCAGAGTTGTGTAACCATACCAAAATCAATTTTAGAAAATTTTTATCACCTCAAAAAGAAACATTTTAGCTACTATTGTCCAGCCCTGTCCCTTCCCTCATCCCTAATCTATGTCTGTAGATTTACCTATTGTGGACATTTCACATAAATGGAATCATATTATATACAGTCTTTTTTGACTGGCTTCTTTTACTTAGTGTAAAGTTTTTGAGGTTTATCCATATTGTCTCATGTATCAGTACTTCCTTTTTATTGCTAAACTATTGTTTCCTTTTTTCAGTTCCTTTAATAAATGTGTTCTGCTAAGTCTTATGGCTGTTAATCAGATTATCGTTGCCCTAGGTTTGCCTCTGTATATCACCTAGTTGTTAACATTTTGCTGGATATTTATTTTTAATTTTTCTTTTTACTTTTTAAAGATTTTATTTATTCATTTTTAGAGAGAGGGGCAGAGAAGGAGAAAGAGAGGGGGAGAAACATCAGTGTGTGGTTGTCTTTCCCATGACCCGTACTGGGGATCTGGCCTGCAACCCAGGCATATGCCCTAGCTGGAAATCGAACCAGTGACCATTTGGTTCGAAGCCTGTGCTCAATCCACTGAGCTACACCAGCTAGGGCTTTGCTGTATATTTATTAATCTCTAAGAGTAATGGCATTGAGAAGGAAAAGATGTGATTCTTGAAGCAGGCAGTTTAGTTGTTAGTATCATTGGAAAGAATTTATTTTAGCCCTGGCTGGTGTGGCTCAGTTGGTTGGGCGTCATCCTGCAAACCGAAGGGATGCTGGCTCGATTCCTGGTCCAGGGCACATCCCTGGGTTGCAGGTTCAGTCCCCAGTTGGGGCGTGTGGAAGAGGTAACTGATTGATGTTTCTTTCTCATGTGACATTTCTCCCCCTCTCTTTTTCCATCCCTTCCCCTCTCTCTAGAATCCAAAGAAAAATGTTTATTTTAAAAGCAGTGTGAAACTAATGGGATAAAATTAAGAGAAACTTGGGAATTACTACAATATTTTACTTTTCATGTTTTGCCACAACCTTGTTATTTATTACATTTATTTGAGCTAATACTGTCTATAATATCAATACATTTCAACCTAAATTAAGGAGAAAGGCAGTCAGATGTAAAATTGGAGTGTCAGAAAAGAAAGAGTTTTCTATTGAGAGCATGCCTATCCTAAAATGCGGTCCAGACTAGTTTCCCACAAAGAATTTCTTTACTTCAATCTCAGGTGTGTGATTTGTAGTGTTGCCTTATTTTAATCTCAGGTGTGTGATTTGTAGTGTATGTATTATAAAGAATGATTTCTCAATTAATCAGGCTTACAGGAATATTTAACTCGCATGTGTTGTCTCGTATAAAAGAGATTGGTTCCTGAAGTGTTTTTGTTTGTTTGTTTTTGTCCGTGATGGGCATTTTCATGAATATATAGTTTTTTCCCCCCACATAAATATATTAAGATTTTTTTCATGAACATGGGAAGTATCACTTTAGACAGACTATGTCTTTAATGTTGAATTTTCAGGAGCTAGAACCGGTGTCCTAAGAATTTATGAGTAGGTTTAGTTGTCTTGATGCATCACTGCTCAAAAGTGTGAGCCTGTGCTGGTTGCTGTGTTCACTGTGCTATCCCACAGAAATTGAGAGTTAATAACATGTGGGCTTGTATTTTGTCTTCTATTTTTCTATTAATTCTTTTTATTGTATTTTAGGAAAGTATTGAATTTCTACAATTGGGGAAAACCCCCCTAGTTCTTTACTACTAGACAGTTAGAAAAGCACAGAGGGCTGTCAGATGCCCAGGCTTCAGCTTACAGGAGCCTCTAGCTCAGTGGATTTAAGTTTTTAAGCTTTCTTTAAAATGGAAATTTTGATGGAGATAATTTTAGATTTATGTGCAGTTGTATTAACTAATACAGACATTCTTTGTATATTTGACTAGGTTTCCCCCAGTGGTAACATTTGGTAAAATTAGTAGAGTATCACAACTTAGGATATTGACATTTATACAGTCCACTAACATTATTCAGATTTCCCCAGTTTAAACTGGGAATTTTATGTGTGTATAAGTTCTATACAGTTGTATTACCTGTGTAGGTTTTTGTATGCACCACCACAGTCAAGATACTGAACAGTTCAACACTATAAGGATCTCTTGTGTTGCATATTTATAACCACACCTACCTCTGGCACCCACAGCTCCCACCTTTCATTCCCCTCTGTGGTCTTTAATCTCTGGAAACCATTTTGCCTTTCAAAATTGTTATATAAATGGAGTCATACAGTATATAAACTTATGAGATAGTTTTTTTTCACTTGACATGATTTCCTGAAGATTCATCCAAGTGCATGTGTTAATAGTTTGTTCCTTTTTATTGCTGACTAGAATTCCATGATATGGAAGAATCACAGTTTGTTTAATCATTCATCTGTGGAAAAATTTTTTAAATTATATTTTATTGATTATGCTATTACAGTTGTCCCAATTATCCCCCCTTTGTCCCCCTCCACCCATCATCCCCCACTCCCTCAGGCAATCTCCACAGCATTGTTCTGTCCATGGGTCATTTGCTTAAGTTCTTTGGCCACTCCATTACCTGTACTGGACTTTATATTCCCGTGGCTATTCTGTAACTGCCTATTTGTACTTCTTAATCCCTTTACCTCTTTACCTATTCCCCTATACCCCTTCTCATCTAGCAACCATCAAAACACTCTCCATATCCATGATTCTGCCTCTGTTCTTCTTATTTCTTTAGTTTGTTTTTTAGACTTAATTGTTGATAGGTATGTATTTATTGCCATTTTATTGTTTAGAGTTTTGATATTCCTTTTTTAAATAAGTACCTTTAATGTATCATATGATAATGGTTTGGTAATGATGAACTCCTTTAATTTTTCTTGTCTGAGAAGCTCTTTATTTATGCTTTCATGCTCAATGATATCTTTGATGGATAGAGTAGTCTTGGCTGTAGGTCCCCGCTCTTCATGACTTTGAATATGTCTTGTGAATTCCTTCTAGACTGCGAAGTTTCTTTTGAGAAATCAGCTGACAGTCTTTTGGGAACTCCTCTGTAGGTAACTAACTACTTTTCTGTCGCTGTTTTTAAGATTATCTCTTTATCTTTAACCTTTGGCATTTTAATTATGATGTGTCTTGGAGTGGGCCTCTTTGCGTCCATCTTGTTTGGGACTCTCTGTGCTTTCCTGGACTTGCATCTCAATTTCCTTCACCACATGAGAGAAATTTTCTATTATTCTTTTTTCAAAAAGATTTCTAATTTCTTGCTCTTTCTCTTCTCCTTCTGGCAACCCTATGATGCTAATGTTGAACTTCTTGAAGTTGTCCCAGAGGCTGCTTATACTGTCCTCATTTTTTTTTTTCTTATTGCTGTTCTACGTGGTTGTTTTTTGCTTCCTTATGTTCCAAATCATGGATTTGATTCTCAGCTTCATCCACTATACCATTGATTCCCTGTAAATTGTTCTTTATTTCAATTAGTGAATCCTTTGTTCCTGACTGGATCTTTCTTTATGCTGTTGGGGTTCTCATTAAGTTTCCTAAGCATCCTTATAACGAGTGTTTTGAACTCTGCATTTAATAGATTGCTTATGTCCATTTAGCTTAGCTCTTTTTCTGGAGTTTTGATCTGTTCTTTCTTTGGGGCATACTTATTTGTCTCCTCGTTTTGGCAGCCTCCCTGAGTTTGTTTCTTTGTATTAGGTAGAGCTGCTATGACTCCCTATCTTGGTAGTATGGCCTAATGTAGTAAGTGTCCTATAGGGACCAGTGGCCACCCCTATCATCCAAGCTGGGTACTTGATGTGTGCCCTTCATATGGGCTGAGTGCACCCTCCTCTTGTAGTTGAGTCTTAGTTGCTCTAGGTAAATCAATGGGAGGGATTTACTCAGGCCAATCAGCTACAAGGATTGGCTGTAATCACTGACCATCAACGCCCCCCCCCCCCCCCCCCCCCCCCGCCTCTGTGGAATATCAGCTGTGCAAGGGCAGGGTGGTGGTGCTCTGATGTGGTTTGTAGTTGTCCATTGGGTAGGTAGGCTGTGGGCCTTCCCAGGTGGTGCAGGCCTAGGTCAGCCTCCACCTGTGTTTTGCTCGGGGCCACCCTGCCTGAGCTATAGAGCAACCTGAGATGGCTGTTACTTGTGCTGGGTTTGGAGCTTCTCAGGTAAAGCCTAGCTGTGAATCTAGGCTGGCTGGGGTTAGTGCTGTACCTGGGGCCACTAAGCAAGAAGTAAGGTGGGGCTCGGGGCTCCCTGAGGCCAACTGTTGCTTATTTGAAAGGATTTAGGAAGGTGTGAAGCTTGAGCCAAGATCAGCCATTCATATGGAAAAAGATAGTCTTCACAGCTGTAATTTGGGTGGGGTAGAGCCTTAGGGGATTTCCAGGGCAGGGCAAACAGTGTTAGCCAAGTTGATGGAATCTCACATATGGCTCCACTCTGCCTGCTCTGTGGCTCTGCCTGCCTTTCTGTCTGGAAGAAGGCTGTCTCCATGCTCCCGCCTTGATGCCAGACTCTGTTCTATTCTGTATGCGATTGGTGACTTTTAAGTTGCTACTGCAGTGCTGGAGCTCAGAAGGAGTGAGTCTGAGTAAGTTTCTATGTGGGTTCTTTAAGAGGAAGTGCTTAAGACTTCAGAAGTTCCTTCTACCACTCAATCCCTGCTGGTTTTTGCAGCCAGAAGTTATGGGGACTTATCTTCCTGGCACTAGTACCCTGAGCTGGAGGGGCATGGTGTGGGGCTGGGAGCTTTCACTCCTGAGATACCCATCCTGAATTTTTATCGACCACACATGGGTGAGGGACCAACCTGTTCCATGTCTGCACCACTCCTATCAGTCTGGATGGATGTGGTTTCTTTAATTCTTTAGTTGGCATACTTTCATTCTACTTGATTTCTGCCAGTTCTGAGTGATGGTGGTTCTATAATTTACTTGTAATTTTCATGTGGTTGTGCAAGGAGGTTAGCTGGGTTTACTTATGTCGCCATCATGATTGGAAGTTGGAAAATTTGGATTGTTTCCAGCTTTTGGCTGTTACAGATAAACTAGAGATGAACATGTCTTTTTTGTATGAACACAGGTTTAAAACATTTTTTTCTTATAGATTAAAAAATGCATTTATTGTTTTGAGAGAGGGAGAGAGAAACATTGATTTGTTGTTCCACTTATTTATATATTAATTGGTTGATTCTTGTATGTACTCTGACCAGGAATAGAACTGTCAACCTTTCTTATCAGGACAATGCTCTGGCCAACTGGGCTACCTGAAAAGGGCCTTTATTACAAAAATTACTTATTGATTTTTTTTAGAGAGAAAGAGACTTTTCGATTTGTTGTTCCCCTTATTTATGCGTTTATTGATTGTTTCTTGTATGTGCCATAACTGGGGATTGAACATATAACCTTGGCATATCGAGACAAAGCTGTAACCAAGTGAGCTGCCTGATTAGGGCCCAAACACAGATTTTGTGTGGATGTAAGTATTTGGGTTGTTTTGGATAAATGCCCATGAGTGAAATTGCTGGGTCATGTGATAATTGCATGTTTAGTTTTATAAGAAACTGACAGAAGTATCTTTTATAATACAAAGAGTAACAGAAAAGCCTTATATAAAAATGCTAGGTGCAGTATACATGTATGAACAAATCCTAGCTGAGCTGCTATTCTGGTGGCGTAATCTTTGAGTACCACCTGCTTGATCACCACCCAGGGACTGTGCCAACCTTGTCTGCTCTCCTCACCCAGGTAAAATTGAGGACTAGACAGGTGAAATTTCTCTCTTCCCTCCCTCCCTCCCTCCCTTCCTCCTGCTGTTAGTTATCCCAATTTTTTTCCCTTTTATCACCCTCCAGCCAGCCCACCCCCACTTACTCACGGTCAATTCCCCTCTCTGTTGTACGTGTCCATGAGTCATTCATGTGTGTTCTTTGTCTAGTCCCTTCTTCCTTCCACCATTCTGCCCTCTCTCCTCCCTGCCAATAGCTATCAGGTGTTCCATATTTTTATGTTTCTGGTTTTATTTTTCTCATTAGTTTATTTTCATTAGATTGCAGTTATAAGTGTGGTCATATGGTATTTGTCTTTTGCTGAGTGACTTATTTATAATTATTAGTTTTGAAGTAACTTTAAAAAAAGATGTTTAGAAGTGATATTAGGCTTGTTACAGGTAAAGCTGGTAGGAACTCAGGTTTCTTGGTTCCTAGTTTTTTGTTGCATTTATAAAGTAGAGTTATACTTTTATATGTATTGTTTGAATGGTTAAGTAGTCCTGTAAGGTCTGAAGCGATAATATTCTGCTGCTTCACTCCCTTCTTAAGTAATTGTACTAGAGAATTTATTAGCTTTTATATAATTTTATAATAAATTGTGTCCCTTTTGTTTCTCTTTTATAACATAGTATTCTATATAATATATATATGGAGTTATTTAAAGTGTTTAGCTTGTATTATGTATACATTTTATTTCAGAGTGGTAAAGGGAATGTTATAAAATATTCATTATTTTTTTTTAAAGATTTTATTTATTTTTAGAGAGAGTGGAAGGGGGGGAAGAAAGAGAGGGAGAGAAACATCAATGTGTGGTTGTCTCTCACACATTCCCCACTGGGGACCTGTCCTGAAATCCAGGCATGTGCCCTGACTGGGAATCTAACTGGTGACTGTTTGGTTCACAAGCCGGTGCGCAATCCATTGAGCCACACCAGCCAGGGCAAAATATTTGTTATTTTTAAAAAGACAGAGTATTGGGTTTGATATGACTGAGAACACCTAGGATAGGTGGCATCTAGAATTGTAGCACATAGGAAAACTTGTTGGGAGGAAGCCTGGCTCCTTGGAGAAACTTAAAGAGGCCATATATAGCTTGGGAGGAGAGAGTGGGGGAGAGGTATAAAATAAAGAGATGGGTAAGATGAGTCCAAGAGGGAGACAGGGGCCATGCAGGACCTTGTAGAAAGAAGCTTGGAGGGTTGTTTGACTAGAACAGACACTGAGAAGTTGTGAGATTTAGAGTTCCTTGACCAAGTGGAATTCATAGTTGAAATTGACTTTAAGATCGTATAATTTAGACTTCCGGCCAAGATGGAGGCGTAAATAGACACACTGTGCCTCCTTGCACAACCAAAAGAAGGACAGCAACAATTTAGAAACAAAAAACAACCAGTACTGACAGAAAATTGAACTGTATGGACAACCAAGAAGTTAAAGAAGATACATTCATCCAGACCGGTAGGAGGGGTGGAGTCAGGTGGAGAGGGGTTGTGGCAAAGCGGTGGTTGGTGGACCCAGCGAGGTGGTGGATTGTGGAGGGGTGCAGTGCACAAGGCGGCTGGTGGACTGGGTGGTCCCACATTCCCGAGCAGATAAACCAGGTGAAACTGGGGAGTGAGACCACGCAACCTAGCGTCCCAGTGCAGAGAAATAAAATCTCAAAACACCAACTGAAAACACCTGTGGGGGTTCAGGTGCTGGGAGGAACTCCCAGCCTCACAGGAGAGTTTGTTGGAGCAGCCCACAGGGTCCTAGAATGTACACAAACCCACCAACACAGGAGTCAGCACCAGAAGGGCCCAATTTGCTTAGGAGAAGCAGGGGAAGTGACTGAAATCTGGCAGAGGGAGGAGCAAGCACCATTGTTCCCTCTCGGACCCCTGCCCCACATACAGCGTCCCAACACAGCAACTGGGTTGCCTTGCCCTGGTGAACACCTAAGGCTCTGCCCCTCACTATTGTAACAGGCATGTCAAGACAAAAAAAAATGGCCCAAATGAAAGAACAAATCAAAGCTCCAGAAATAATACAACTAAGCAAAACTATTAGATGCACAGTTCAAACAAAACACTGGTAATCAGGATGCTCACAGAATTGGTTGAATTTGGTAGCAAAATAGATGAACAAAGGAAGGCTATGCTAAGTGAAATAAAGGAAAATGTACAGGGAACCAGTAGTGACGGAAAGGAAACTGGCACTCAAATCAATGGAGTGGACCAGAAGGAAGAAAGAAACATCCAATCAGAAAAGAATGAAGAAACAAGAATTCAAAAAAATGAGGAGAGGCTTAGGACACTCCAGGACATCTTTAAACGTTCCAACATCCAAATTATAGGGGTACCAGAAGGGGAAAAGGAAAAGCAACAAGTGGAAAAGTTATTTGAACAAATAATAACGGAGAACTTCCCCAAGCTGGCAAGGGAAATAGACTTCCAGGAAGTCCAGGGAGCTCAGAGAGTCCCAGAGAAGTTGGACCCAAGGAGGAACACACCAAGGCACATCATGATTACATTACCCAAGAGTAAAATGAAGGAGAGAATCCTAGAAGCAGTAAGAGAAAAGGAGAGAGTTAACCTACAAAGGAGTTCCCATCAGACTGTCAGCTGATTTCTCAAAAGAGACCTTGTAGGCAAGAAGGGGCTGGAAAGAAGTATTCCAAGTCATGAAAGGCAAGGACCTACATCCAGGACTGCTCTACCCAGCAAAGCTTTCATTTAGAATGGAAGGGCAGATAAAGTGCTTCTCAGATAAGGTCAAGTTAAAGGAGTTCATCATCACCAAGCCCTTATTATATGAAATGTTAAAGGGACTTAGAAAAAGAAGATAAAAGACATGTACAGTAAAATGACAGCAAACTCACAATTATTAACAACCACAACTAAAACAAAAACAAACTAAGCAATCAACTAGAACAAGAACAGAACCAGAGAAATGGAGATCACATGGAGGGTTAGTAACAAGGGAGTGGGAGAAAGAGAGAAGGGGAGAAGGTACAGAGAATAAGTAGCATAGATGGTAGGTAGAAAACAGACAGGGGAAGGGTAAGAATAGTATGGGAAATGTAGAAGCTAAGGAACTTATAAGCATGACACATGGACGTGAACTAAAGGGGGGGGGAATGTGGGTGGGAGAGGGTGTGCAGGGTGGAGGGGAGTGAGGGGGGAAAATGGGACAACTGTAATAGCATAATCAATGAAAATATTAAAAAAGAAAGCAATAAAAGTGATGTTTTAAAATTAAAAGAAAAAAGATTGTATAATTGAACCATCCCATTTTACAAATAAGAAAGTGGAAGTTAAAGGAACTTTCCCAAAATCAGTGGTGCTAGCTCATTTTTTGCACTTGACTTACCAGGCAGAGGGGTTAAATTTTAGATAATTGGGAGCATTTTAGGTTTTGAGCAAGAGAATTGCAAGATAGAGATGGCTGGATGGCTGCGTGCACCCAGGAGACGGTGAGGTAATAGGAAGCCATAAAATCAGGGCCCCATGCATCAGGATTTGAATTGGGCCACCAGCTTACTAGAATCTTCATTTCATTGTCCTGTATTGACTTTTCACCTGGTTATGTAGACTTATAGTTCCCTGCAGTTCATGTTCCATATATCAAAGCTCTTCTTCAGCAACATGCTTTGATGACTGTACTTTTAAGTAATACTGCAAATAAGGAACTAGGAGCTCCATGGTTTAGATCTTGTTTAGAAGATTATTTTTAAAAGGAGTTTGTGCACTTAATTCTCTGTAGTATTACTCATGGATTGGTCCTAATGTGGTGCATTATCTTCTCTCCCAGGTGAGGTGAATAAGCAAGCCCTCAAGAGTCCCTGGTACCATTTGGTGACTCACAGTGAGAGCAGTCCCATTGTTAGGAGCAAGTAAATAACAGTCTCCAGGGAGACTTAACCACCTTCTGTTTTTTAACCTACTTTACCTAAATATATATTTAATAGTTGGTGCATGCATGTTATATAAAATATAAAATGGACATAGTGAAATGTAAGTTTCCTATATCTGTTCTCCCAGCTATCCAATTCTTTTAGGAGGTAATCATTCTTTTAAGTATTTTTGTATGCTGTTCCTTAGATAACCTACTTTTAGTGTATACACATAAAGTCCCACTCTTAGAATTTTTTTGTATCTTTGCTTATTTAACAATATATTTGATGTTATATATCTGTAGGTATAGAACTCTTTTCCATGGCTTAGTATTTCATTGTGTCAATATAATTTTTCTCTATTTCATGTAAATGTATGTTTAAATTATTTCCCATCTTTTACTATAGTTTTGACTAGTTTTGAAGTGACCAGGTTGAGATCAACCTGTGGAAGGTATTTGTGGAGATAGTGAAAGGAAGATTGAGTTAAGAAAGGAAGATGAGTAGAGAAAGTCTCAGAGATAGCTAGAAGGAGCATAAGGGGACAGAAAAAGTTAAGGAGATAAGAATAAAGGATAGGTGTGAAATAGCCCATGTTTTCCCAAGGTAAGTACTAAAACCCAACACTCAACCTTTCTATAATATCTTGGAAACAGATTGAGTTCATAGTTATTAGGCATGTGATCTTGGACAGGTTATCCATTTTTTCTATGCTTCCATTTCCTCATGTAAAATGGGATAATGACACCTCACCATGTGATAATTCATAGAAAGCTGCTAAGTATAACATCTGTCCACATGCATCCACATTGAGATAGCTTTCTGCTACCTCACCCACCAACTTTGTCCTTATTCAGCCTTTTTCAGCTCAGGTGTACTCCTTCAAGAAACCATCCAGGTTAAACTAAGAGCCCTGCTTCTGTATCCTATACCTTTGTCTTACCTTTTACCCCATTTGTAGGGAAAATTAAGTCAGTCAGGCTCCCTCACCCAGATGTCCTGGCGACTGTGGCTTAGCTGTGGCTTAGCAGTAGCTTAGCAGTGTTCATGTGGCCTTGAGTAAGGGCCTGAATGCAGAGAAGGAAGTTCTGTCATATAAGTAGAAGGTCAGTTTTGGTATCTTGCCGGCTTTGTGTGCACTTAGTATATAAGGGAGTTGGGACTTCCTGCAGCGTGACTTGTGGCTTGCTGTGCATGTAGATTTCCCCACCGAGGAATAAAGGCACGTCAGACATGCCCACGACTCCTCGAATTTTCTTCCATCTGCCTGAATCCCATGTGAACCTGCCCAGCCTACAACTGTTGCAGGACATCATTCCTTTGAAATTTCTATATCTGGTTATTTGCCCCTATCTGAGGGTGGGGAACCATCTCTTGTAATGTCTTGTGTAATTTAGTTTCACCCTGCAGCCCCACTAAAATACTTGGCATAGTACCTGGCACCTAGTAAGCACATGATAATGTTTGAATTGAACTGGGAAAAGCCTTGGGCCTTAGGAACATTGACCCTAGAGAAATGCTAATCTTCCCACCCTTTCCCCAGCCACACAGTTTTCATTCTCTGAGGAAAACAGTGGTTAAAAATGCATTTTCTTAAGTGTTTATATAAATAAATACATATATAAGTATATATATGTATTTATGAATTGCCTCTTCCTCCCTTAAAAATAAAGCAGTAGCATACTCTAAATATTGTTTTGCATATTGTAGTTACTCCAACAATGGAATGATATTCAGTTCTAGTCATCATTAAATTCTTTTTCTTATTTTAAGATAATTGTAGATTTACATGTGGTTGTAAGATAATGCAGAAGAATTTTGGTTACCCTTTACCAATATGTCCCCAGTGGTGACATCTTGCATAACTATAGAACAGTATCACAATCAGGAAATGGACTTCAATATAGTCCATTCATATTATTTAAATTTCACCATTTTACATGCACTTATTTGTGTATTTATTTCTATGCAGTTTTATCACATGTAGATTTGTGTGATCATCACCACAATGAAAATACAAGTTAGAAGCAACAAACAACAAGTGTTGAAGAGGTTGTGGAGAAAAGGGAATCTTGGTGCACTGTTGGTGGGATTGCAGACTGATGCAACCACTATGGAAAACAGTATGGAATTTTCTCAGAAAACTAAAAATGGATCTGCCTTTTGACCCAGCAATTCCACTGCTAGGATTATATCCTAAGAACCCTGAAACATCAGTCCAAAAGAACCTATGCACCCCAATGTTCATAGCAGTACAGTTTACAATACCCAAGTGTTGGAAGCAACCTAGGTGCCCATCAGCAAATGAATGGATCAAAAAACTATGGTATATTTACACAATGGAATTCTATGCAGCAGAAAAAAAGGAGCTCCTACCCTTTATGACAGCATGGATGGAACTGGAAAGCATTATGCTAAGTGAAATAAGCCAGGCAGTGAAAGACAAATACCATTATGATCTCACCTTTAACAGGAATCTAAACAACAAAATAAATAAACAAGCAAAATATAACCAAAGACACTGAAATAGAGGACAGGCTAACAGTGACCAGAGGGGAGAGGAGAGGGAATTTCAGGGGAAAAGGGGAAGGGTTTACAGGAACAAGTATGAAGGACACACGGACAAAAACTAGAGGGGGGGTTGGAAATGGGAGGGAGGTGGGGAAGACTGGGGGGGTGGGTGGGGGATGGGAGTAAAAGACAGAAAACTGTACTTGAACAACAATTAAAATAAAAAAAAGAAAAGTTAGATCACAAGAGTCTCTTGTGTGACATTTTTATAGCCCTAGCCACCTTCTTCCCTCCCACCTTTGTAGCCTCTCGAGACCACTAATCTTTCTGGTTTTGTCATTTTAAGAATACTGTATGAACCCTGGCTGGGTAGCTCAGTTGGTTGGAGCATCATACTGATGGGCCAAGGTTGTGGGGTTGATCCCTCCCTGGTCAGGGCACATACAAGAATCAACCAATGAATACAATAAATAGGTGGAACAACAAATCAATATTTCTCTCTCTCTACTTCTCTCTCTCTTAAATCAATAAGTGAAAAAAAATTTTAAAGAATACTATGGCCCTGGCTGGTGTGGCTCACTGGATTAAGTGTGGGCCTCCAAGCTGAAAGGTCGCTGGTTCAATTCCCATTTGGGGTACATGCCTGGGGGGGTGGCCCCTCCTTTCCCCTCCCTCCTTTCCCCTCTATCTAAAAAATAAATAAATAGCCCTGGTTGGTGTGGCTCAGTGGAGTGAGCACCGACCTGGGAGCCCAAGGGTCACTGGTTCGATTTCCAGTCAAGGCACATGCCTGGGTTTCAGGCCAGGACCCTAGTAGGAGGCATGTGAAAGGCAACCACACATTGATGTTTCTCTCCCTCTCTTTCTCCCTTCGTACCCCGCTCTAAAAAAGTATACAAATAAAATTTTTTTAAAAAATAAAATCTTAAAAGAATACTATGTGAATGGAATCATCTAGTCTCTGACCTTTGATTGTTGGGTTTTTTTTTTTTTTTTTTTTTTTGCTAATTTCCTTTAATCTGAAGCAATTCCTTTGCCTTTTTTTTGATCTTTAATAACTGATATAATTGGAAGGTACAGGTCATTTTATGTTGTGAAATGTTCCTCAATTTGGGTTTGTCTATTTTTCATGATTAGATACAGGTTATGCATTTTTGGCAGAAGCACCACATAAGTGATGTTGTGTGTTCTTCAGCATAAACAAGATGACAGTTCATGCCATTATTGGTCATTTTAACTTGGATTGCTTGATTAAAGTGATGTTGGCTTGATTTCTCCATTTAAAGATACTAATTTTTGCTTTTGTCATTAAAAAGTATTTTTTGTGGAAAGATACTTTGAGTCTAAGTAAAGAGCCCATTCCCTATCAAACTGTCATCAATTTTAGCATCCATTGAGTTTTTCAGTAGATTAATCAGTTGTTATTATGGTTGCAAAATGGTGATAAACTTTTTTTTTTTAAGATTTTATTTATTTAAGAGAAGGGGAGGGGAGGGAAAAACGATTGGCTGCCTCTTGTACACCCCTAACTGGGGACCTGGCTTGCAACTCAGGCATGTGCCCTGACTAGGAGCAGAACCGCTGACCTTTAGGTTTTCAGGACAATGCCCAACCCACAGAGCCACACCAGTCAGGGTGATGATAAACTTTTAAAGGGCAGCAAAAAGGCAAAGCTGACTTGTATTTCATTATCCAGTTAACAAATAGAAAAAACCAGTTCTTTCATATATATTAAGAATATAAAATGAAGCCTAAAATGGCAAGGCAAGGGTTAAATTTTATAAAAATGGATAATAAATTTAAGCCCTCCCAAAAGTACAATATTTAAGAGAAAAATGTGGAAGTAAGGGATAATTTTCAAGAAACTAAGATTTGATTGTGAATTATAAAAAGATAAAAGCAAGTTTGAGAATCTGAAGGCAGAGGTAGTTTAAAAATTTTTTAAGAACAGTTTTAGGTTTACAGATAAATTACCAAGGTAGTCTAGAATTCCCATATAGTCTGCATGTAGTTTCTATTATTAACATTAATGTGATATGTGAAGCAGTGTTGATAAATTATTATTAAGGAAAGCCCATGTTCCATTCAGATTTCTTTAGTTTTTACCTAGTGTGTAAAACACTTTTCTGATCTAGGATCCCATCCAGAATACCACATTGCACTTAGTTGTCATGTTTCTTTAGAATTCCTCTTAGCTTTTTCAAAGTTCCTCTTAGCTACTTAGTTTCTCAGATAGTCTTTGTTTTTGAAGATCTTGACAATTCTGAGGAATGCTGACCAGGTATTTTGCACATTGTCTTTCAATTGGATTGCTCTGATGACTTTTAAAAAATGATTAGACTGGGGTTGTGGATTTTGGGAGGAAGATCACACATACAAAGTACTATTACATCACATCATATCAAGGTGTACTGATCACTGTTGATGCTGACTGTGATCACCTGGCTGATGTAGTGTTTGCTCGATTTCTCCATTATGAAGTTACTGACCCGCACCCCCTTTTCATGTTACACTCTTTGAGAGGAAGGTACTATATGTACTCCAAACCTTAGGAGTGGGGAATTACGCTCCATTTCCTTGAGGGAGAGTGTTTACGTACATTACTTGTAATAATTCTGCATGGGGGGTTTGTCTTCTTCGCTGTACTCTATTTCTTTGTTCATGTTAGTGTAGACTCATGAATTTTTTTTATACTTTAGATTATAATCCAATACTGCTTTATTTTATTGTTCAAAACGTTCTAGCTTTGACCATTGGGAACTTTTTCAATTGGCTCCTGTGTCTTTGACATACCCCATCATTGTGGCTGGCCTGCCTACCTACCTACCTTCCTTCCTTCCTAGCATTTTCTTACTTTCTGATATGAAAAGATATTCAGGGCTGATCTTGTCTCCTGCCTCAATCCTAGGATTAGTCATTTCTCCAAGGAGCTCTGGTTCCTTTTATTGGAGGATGAGAACTAAGATGTGGGCATTAGGTATGCTCATTACTATTGGAATATCATTGCTTCTAGGCTTTCTTGGCTGACAGCAAGGAAATGTGGGAATATGTTACTCTGTGAATATACATATTCATATAAATATTTCTATATATGAGTTTATATAGATATTTTTAACTTTAATCCATTCTAGGCTCCTTTTGTTGCTTAACTGTCCTACTTCAACAGGGAGAAACTGGCTTTTGATTTTCTTAGCACTGGCTTTCACAGAACAGAAGTTTTGAAAATAAAGTCCAACTTACCCTTGTCTCCCTGCGGATCATTGTTTTGGTGTTGTCTAAAAAATCTCATAGCCAAACTCAAGCTTTGCCTAGATTTTCTTATAGAAGTTTTACAGTTTTGCTTTGTACATCAGAAATAGCTGTTTGAACTTATAACTGAGAGAATTTTGATCGTTTCAGTAAGTAATATATTTTGGCCATTTTCTGCCCTGTTAATTTCTTAGCTGTGAAGTTGATGCCAGTAAAAAGTTGCATTGTTAGAAAAAGAAATGGTGAAGTGAAATTTTAGAACTTCTTGAGGGGTAAATAAAAAGTTAACATAATGTTAGAATTGAAATACCATACGTCGTGGTGAAAATGAATCAATCTTTTTCCAGCCCTTAATCTGATTGAGGGTATAAGACATATATAATAAAAATAGTTAACACTATAAAACAATATATAGTGTAACACTTAGTATGTTTTTAGAAACCCTAAAATTGTGAGGAGACCAAGGTTAGTGTCAGTTGGACTAGTAAGGCAGAGTTGAATTAGGTTTTGAAGGACTTGGTGATAAAACTTTCTCAGTTGAGGGACAAGATGTAGATGTAGGCAGTAAGGGAGCTACTAGGGATAGACAAAAGGAGATAGTCTTGGATGAAGAATGAGAGGAAATGAAGGAATAAGAGGTATGTGTTTTTGGAGTCGGGAGTAAAAGATTGAGTTGGTAATTGAAAATGCTAGCAGATGAGGTGCGTGCAGGAATTAGATGCCTCAAGATGATGGATTTAGTTCTTATTTCTTAACTGTTGTTTTTTGATCAGGTAAAAGGTAGTACATTCCCATTATTCAAAATTCAAATGGAAACAGATCATATACTGATCTTTCTACCTGTCTCTCAGACAGACACCTAATTTTCATGAGGCAACCAGTGGTTTCAAATGCATTTTTCCTGAGTGCGTATATAAGCAAATACATTATGTATTGATATATTTCCCCTTCTTTCTTTTATAGAAAACTGATAGCATACTTTAAACATTGTTCTGCATGTCCAGTTTTTTTTTTTATTGTGGTCTTTCCAAAAAGACCTGCAGAACATTCCATTACATGGATTTACCATAATGTACCTAACCAGTCCCCTGTTGATGGACTTTTAGTTTACAGTCTTTTGCCATTACAAGAACTCTTTTACTGAAAAAAAAAAAAAAAACTTTAGATTTTACTTTGAAACATTTGGTTCACATTCTGTATGGTCCAAAATATGGATTTTGACCAGTGAAAGAAACAATGAAGGCAAATTGACATACTACAATAAATGGCTCACATTGAGAATAGTG
Organism: Phyllostomus discolor; assembly: GCF_004126475.2. NCBI lineage: Eukaryota > Metazoa > Chordata > Mammalia > Chiroptera > Phyllostomidae > Phyllostomus > Phyllostomus discolor. Next base: position 34,825,498 of record NC_040909.2, on the reverse strand, counting down.
GTTAACACATCTATATGTATGCATATAATTTATGTATTAGAGGGCACTTCCACAAAGAGCTGTAGGAGCTTGGAATGCTTGTGCATAGTATAAAGCTTAAAAATACAGAAGTTTATTGTAAAGAGTAAGCATTTAGTCGCCTTCCTACAGATGCCTGTGATATCCCAGTTTCTTGTATTTTGATGATGGTGTTCAACATTAAGCCATTTGCAGTTATCACCACTGGCCAGTCACATTGTTTTCCAGGGTGACCCCAGGTATCTCCCATCTTCTTCCTATTCCCCTAATATGAGTTTGTTTTTCTGCTGGCCATTCTAGCCTTTTATCTCATGTTGGTCTCTTTTTACCTCTAACTTATTCCAGAGTAATTTTGAGTAAACAGGCTCTAGGCTCCCTGGAATTCAGGGCCTCCTTTTTTTCAGTCCCAGCCTTGACCAGATAGGGTGTCAACTCAGTCATTCCTGGGACTCCTTCCTAGTGAGCATGTATAGTTATCATGTGGCCAAAGGACTTTAACAGTGATAGTTTTCTGTAATGTGTCAAGTCTGGGGAGGAAAATCGCTGAAGATTTTATAAACAAACACTGGCGTGTTTATAATTGTGTGTTAACATTACCTTTCTCTTAATCTGTTCAGAAACTGTTGCTCTGCTGATCTAATTAGGGAAATCCTGATTCTTTTTGTAAGGGGAAGAATCCTTTTAAAATGGGAAGTAAAGTTTCTAATGCTGATTTTTAAAAAAGATTTATTTATTTATTTCCAGAGAGGGAAAGGAGGGAGATAGAGGAGACAAACATCAATATGTGGTTGCCTCTCATGCGCCCCATATGGGAGACCTGGCCCACAACCCAGGCTTGTGCCCTGACGGGATTAAACCGGTGACCCTCTGGTTCACAGTCTGGCACTCAATCTGCTGAGCCATACCAGCCAGGGCAAGAAATTATTTTAATGACTATCATTTCCTAAAATATTCATGTGGCTTTTTTTCTATAAGAGAGCAAGTAATTTGTTAGGTTACTTCTATCCTATTTCCTGTCTAGAAAATGGGTTAACTGTTAACGTGTATGTTGTGGTTATCTAACAGTAATTTAATGCTCTGCCAATACAATGTGCAATACTGGTGCACTGGTTCTGGTCAAAATTTAGACCTTTGGAATGTCAGGTTTGTACTGCTATGGGGTTGGGACTATCCAGGGCAACATAGACATCCTAAAAATTCTGTCAGAGAGCCTCTGCATTTAGAACTTCATTTTACAACTGAGAGTAGAGACCTAGAGAAGGTGGCCATCTAAGGTGTGCAGGCTGCAGTGGCTTCCTTTGAATCCTAGGCTCCTTTAGCTGTGCATTCAATTACCTTTTCACTTCTGAGAATTGTTCCAAGAGGTTTTTTTATCCTCTTGGTGAATGTGCCATTCTACCCCAACCCATCCCAGGCCTTACTGCAAAAGTATTTCTTTTTCCTTGGCACACATATCTCTTCAGATATCCAGTGACTGAACAAACCTCTAGACATACTGGTTGAGCTTCAAGATACTGGACTAGGTGTAACTGAGAGAGACAAATATGTTCCTTATCTTCAATAATGTTAATGATGTTGGTGTTTATTCGGATTGGGAGGGTGACGTTCATTCATAGAAATAAAAGGTGTTTGAAAAAACAAGGGAAATAAAGGCAGAAATTGTTTTTAGAATATTCTAGTTTGATTGACAAAATTTCAAGAAATTCATAAGCCGAGAACACCTGTTTGATTATAGTTATCAGTCACTGGCATTCTACTTACCTTGATACCAACACTCCCTCTCCCCACCTGGCCATTTTTTTTTTTCAAACAGTGGTGTAATTGTCTTGTTGCAGAGGTGGATACTTTTATTTAGTCAGAAGACTGGAGCTGTGGGTGTTTGTTTACAGTCTAAGGTTTTTTTAGGATCTGCTTTCTGTGTTCCCTCAGGGCTGCACCTTGAAAAGGTCTAATCTAGTGTGGTTAAACCAGATCTGAATGTATCCTTTATTCTACTTTTGGCATTGCTATCAAGTTATCATAAGATTTTCTTTTATACATTTCTATTAGCTGAAGAATTGGCCGTGGGGTAATTGATTCATTTACACATACCTTTCTATATTAGGGTGTGTGAATATTTTCTTATAGTTACTATTTTATCCATGAATGTTTATTGAGAAGATATATGTTATATGCTTTGTGAGGTACTGGGATGCAAAGTTGAAAAAGGCTCATGGCTCATGGCTTTAAGGAACTTTAAGAGAGACTAACAGATAATTCACATACTGTGTGTAAATAAGTGCAAATGATAGAGCCTATCCACAGTATTGTGGGAGCAAAGGATGGAGCAGTGGTTCTCAAAGTATGGCCTGGGGATTCCTGGAGGTCCACAAGCTCTTTGTCAGATATCTACAAGGTCAAAACTATTTTTGTAACAGGAGACATTATTTGCCCTTATTTGCTTTTGTGTGTGTGTGTGTGTGACGAAGTTGTCCAGAGGCAGAATATAACTTGTGATCATTGCAATAGATTGAAGGTAGAAGCAGAGATGAAAATTTGTTGTCTTCTATTAAGCTTGACATTCAGGAGATTTGCAGAACTATAAAATAGTGTCACTTTTCTCACTAGAGGTTTTGTTTTGAAAATTGTGGTTTTTAAAACTAAAAATATGCTTAAAAATAAAATGTTTTAAAGTAAATATCTGATAGATTTGGGTTTTTACATGAATAAATATATATTTAAATAGAGAGGGGAAGGGAGGGAGAAAAGAGGGAGAGAAACATTGATCAGTTGCCTCTCACATGCACCCCAGCTGGGAACTGCCTATAACCCAGACATGTGCCCTGACTGGGAACCGAACCAGCAACCCTTTGTTTTGCAGGATGATGCTCAACCAACAGGGCCATGCTGGTCAGGCAAATGAATAAACATTTTTAAATATACAGTTTTAATTTCAAATTCAGTAAATATTAATAGATACAGCCTACATGGATAAGAGCTTTTGAGTCTTCAATAATTTTTAAGAGTGTGGAGAAGTCTTGAAGCCAAAAAGTTTGAGAACCACTGGAATATAAATTCCAAACTAGTCCTCAGGAGAGAGGTAGTCAAGGAAGAACCAGTATGAGATGATACCAGGGCTTAATCACTGGTGTTTATAAATAACTGCCAGCTGGAATGTAAAGCAGGAGGGAGTTTCAGAAGTAGGAAGAGGTGGATCACAGAAGGCCTTGTATGCCTGACTGAGAAGTTTGTTTCAGCTCGCACAGTCAGAAATAAGTATCTAAAATGTGTTAATTTCTACCCTTTTGAAGTCTTGTTGGAAGCTATTTTACTATATAAGTATTTTTAAATATAAAGAGGTTAGAAGACTGTGTTTCTGATTTTGTGTGATTTGTTAAATTGGCAGTCAGCATTTTGTATATCTAAGGGTATTCTATACATACTATTTTAGCATTAACAGCATGAATAATCTATGACTTCAAGTCCTCATACTATCTAAATGAAGTTATTGTATTTCCTATAAAATGGAGATTTCGAGTAACCACTTGTCAGTGATACCAAATGCTTGTAACTTGTTTTTAATGTGTTGGTTATGGTTATAAGCTAATACTAACAGAGATTTACTTCTGAACCTGGAAGCTAAGTTGATATGTAAATACAGACCCTAACATTCCAATAGAGGGCCAGTGAGAAAATGTCAGTAATGTGAGTCAGTGATTAGGACTTCCGGCAAGATGGAGGAATAGGTGGACGTACCGTACCTCCTCGTACAACCAAGATTAGAAAACCAATAATTTACAACAATAATTTACTATCAGAATAACACCCAGATCCGGCAGAGGATTTATCTGAATGGAAGTCGGGCAGCCAAGAAGTTGAAGTAGACGCATTCATCCGGACTGGTAGGAGAAGACGAGCCAGGCGGGCACGGGGCTGGCTCGGGTAGGCGGCGCGCGGAGGTCGGGGGAAGGTTTGGCGCGAAATCGGCGCAAAAGCCATCCGGGGGCACAAGAACGCAGAGGTGATCCCTGAGTACGCAAGCTGCGGCTGGCAGACCTAGAGGGGTAGCGATTGTGGACCAGGGCAGAACTCGCGGCCCAGAAGCTCAGACAAGAGTCTGAGTCCAGGAGAACGGAACTACCGCCATTGTTTTCTCCCGCCCCGCTCCCGCTCCCGCCCTGCTCCCTCTCCCGCCCCACCCCCACATATAACGTCACAATCTAGTGACTGGGGTGCCCAGCCCCAGTGAGCACCTAAGGCTCCACCCCCCACCGTAACAAGAGCGACCAGACCGGAAAAAAAAAAAAAAAGGAGAGACAGGGGAAAAAAAAATATGTTTTCAACAGAGCAGATCAGTCCCCCAGGACTCATCCTTTTGAGCGACCAAGAATTAGCCAATCTATCAGATGCGCAGTTCAAAACACTGGTGATCAGAAAGCTCACGGAACTGGTGGATTTTGGACGAAATTTAGATGAAAGAATGCAGATTACCATAAAACAGATGCAGGAAGACACGTGGAGGAGAGCCAATAGTGAAAGGAAGGAATATGAGTCTCAAAACAATACAGTGGACCAGAAGGAAGATAGAATCAACCAAGCAGGAAAGCATGATGAAATAAGAATTCAAAAAATTGAGGAAAAGATTAAGAACATCCAAGACACCTTTAAACGTTCCAATATCCGAATTATAGGGGTACCAGAACCTGAAGGGGAAAAGCAACAGATTGAGCACGTATTTGAACAAATAATAAAGGAGAACTTCCCCAATCTGGCAAAGGGAACAGTCTTCCAAGAAATCCAAGAAGCTCAGAGAGCCCCAAAGAAGTTGGACCCAAGAAGAAACACACCAAGGCACATCATCATTACATTAGCCAAGGTAAAAACGAAGGAGAGAATCCTAGAAGCAGCAAGAGGTAAGGGGACAGTCACCTACAAAGGAGTTCCCATCAGACTGTCAGCTGATTTCTCCAAAGAGACCTTACAGGCAAGAAGGGGCTGGAAAGAAATATTCCAAGTCATGAAAGACAAGGACCTACATCCCAGATTGCTCTATCCAGCAAAGCTCTCATTTAGAATGGAAGGGCAGATAAAGTGCTTCTCAGATAAGGTCAAGTTAAAGGAGTTCATCATCACCAAGCCCTTATTTTATGAAATGCTAAAGGGACTTATCTAAGAAAAGAAGATAAAGAAAAGACATGTATAGTAAAAGGACAGCAAACTCACAAATATTAACAACCACACCTAAAGCAAAACCAAAAGAAACTAAGTAAACAGTTAGAACAGGAACAGAACCACAGAAATGGAGGGCACATGGAAGGTTAGGCAGCAGGGGGGTGGGAGGAGGAGAGAGGGGGAAAAGGTATAGAGAATAAGTAGCATAGAATGTAGGTTGAAAATAGATAGGGGGAGGGCAAGAATAGTACGGGAAATGTAGAAACTAAAGAACTCATAAATATGACACATGGACATGAACTAAAGGGGGAAATGTGGGTGGGAGGGGGGTACAGGGTGGAGGGGAGAGAAGGGGGAAATGGGACAACTGTAATAGCATAATCAATAAAATATATTAAAAAAAAGAAAATGTTAGTAATGCTTATCAAATAAGGCATATATAAAGAACACTTACAAGTTAATAATAAAAATTTCAATAATCCAATTTAAAAATTGGCAGTATGTTTAAACATTTTCCAAGGAAGATATACAAGTGGATAATAAGCTATGATCCATTGCTCAACATCATTAGTTATTAGGGAATGAAAACCAAAACCATAATAAGATAACTTCATATTAACAGGATGGCTGTAACCAAAAGATGGACAGTAAGAAGTTTTGCATGTAGGGTTCAAAGCCTCATATATTGCTAGCTGGATTGTAAAATAGCATAGTTGCTTTGGAAAAGCAGTCTGTCAGTTCCTCAAGTTAAACGGAGTTACCATGTGACTTAGCAGTTCCACTCCTGGGGATATATACCCAAGAGAATTGAAACACATGTCCATCCAAAAACATGTACATGAATGTTCAAAGGACCATTGTTTATAATAGCCAAAAAGTGGAAACAACACAATGTCCATCAACTGGTAAATGGATAAATAAAATGCAATTCATTCATATGGTGGAATAGTTTTCAGCATTAAAAATGAATGCAGTTCTTGTATGTGCTACAGCATGCTACAACTTGTAAGGATGAACCTTGAAAATATTGTGCTAAATGAAATAGGCTAGTCAGATAAGATGATGTATTATATGATTTCATTTATATAAAATGTCCGGAATAGGCAATTTCAAAGAGAATTATTTGAAATGATTTCAGACTTATAGAAAAGTTCAAAAAATAACACTTAAAGTTGTATGGATTAAAAGTTATCGTCAAGACTTTCCCTATTTCCCAGTGGAAGAACAAATGTAAATAATAAATGAGAATTATAAGTATTAATAAGTATTATGAAGGTAATAAAATGATAGAGAATGTCAATATAACAAATTCCAAGCCTTTAGAGAATTTTTGTAAAAATTTATTTGAGCCCTGACTGGTGTGGCTCAGTGGGTTGGGTGTCTTCCTGAAATGCAAAAGGTTGAAGGTTGGATTCCCAGTCAGGGCACGTGCCTGGGTTGCTGGCTGGGCCCCATTGAGAGGCATGTACAACTGATCAATGTTCCTCTCCTTTTATTTCTCCCTCCCTTCCCCTCTCTAAAAATAAATAAATACAAATTAAAAAAATTTATTTCAGTCAGACATGATACTCTGGGAAGCAAGACCTCAGTAGACCCAGAAAAGCTGCTTTTAGAATGAGTTTGCAGTTTCTTTTATGCATTTGGAATTAAAGAGGGAAGGAAGGAAGATTACATGAAGGTGGGAGAAAACAAGGTGGATGTTGGGTTACAGGATAGTTAACAGGATTAAAGATTGCCGGCTCTTTTGAGAGTGGTTTTTGCTTCTGGGGGGTCTAAAAAGAGGCTTTTCAAAGGCATGTTAACCTGGATGCACAGAAACAATGGCCAGGGCTTGTTTAAACCGTTTACTAAAGAAGTTATATGCCTGCTGCACGACTACCCATCATGACCTACCTAGTTAGGAATTCGTGATTAGCTCACTCTGTGAAATTATTCTCTGTAGAACCCCCTTTTTTGTATACAGGAATGATCTAAGTTATTGTCTCAACTGTGGTGATACACAGAAACCCTCTTAAAAGAAGTAACTTTTTGAGTTGAGACATGAACATTAGAGGTCCGTTGAGCCCTGGCCAGTGTGGCTCAGTTGGTTGGACCAGAGAGTTGTGGGTTCAATACCGGCTCAGGGCACGTGCCTAGGTTGCTGGTTTGGTTCTTAGTGGGCACACATATGAAGGGCAGCCCAGTTAATGTTTTTTTCATATTGATGTTTCTCTCCCTCTCTTTCTCCCTCCCTTCTCCTCTCTCTAAATATATATATATTTTAAATAAGAAGTTGGCCGATAATCTGGAGCAGAACATTCCAAGCTGAAAGAATAGCAAGTACAAAGGCCTTAAGGTAGGAACAAAGTATGTAATGAACAGATAGCAAAACCAGTATGGCTAGAGAGTAGTGAATGAGGAAGCGAGTGGAAGATGAGGTTGGAGGTAGACAAATAGCAAATCATGTAGTGTCTTTGAGGTCATAGTTGCAACTCAGAGTTACAATGGAAAGCTTTTGGAAGGTTTTAAGCAAGGAACTATAGTGATCTAATTTTTGCTGTACAAGGTACATTCTGGTCACTCTGGCACAGATGAACTGTGGAGAGGCTGACCTGGAGGCAGTGAGGCTGATTAGGAGGCTGTTGGAGCAAAGCAGTCAAGAAATGCTGATAATGGCTTAGACTGAGGCTATGTCAGGGACAGTGGGAGTGTTGAGTGAATTTGGTATGTTTTGGAGGTAGAGCCAGTTTTTTCTGTTTGTTTTTGGCCTGGATAGTGTGTTTGAGGGGGAATAGGACGGGAGGATATCAGTAGTTTACACTGTAGCATTGTAAATATATTGGAAACAGTTTAAGTACACCCATAAACTGTGGTACATCTATACAACGAAGTACAGTGCAGATGTAAAAAAAGAATGAATATCTCTATGAACCAATATACAGTGTAATTTCCTGAACATACTGTTAATGAGAAACATTGTTTTTTCACTCAGTAATAAATTTTGTTTTCTCTGATTTAAAATCTTTTTGTCTTACTTGATTTTTTTCTGCAGATAAACTAGAAATTTTAGTTTTTCTCCTAAAATACAATGATCTTTTTTTTTTTTGTAAAGATTTTATTTGTTTTTTAGAGATAGGGGGAGGGACAGAGAAAGAGAAATAATTAATGTGTGAGAGACACATCCATTGGTTGCCTCTCACACGCCTCCAACTGGGGACTTGCCCTGCAGCACAGGCATGTGCCCTGACTGGGGATTGAATCAATGACCTTTTTGGTTTGCAGGCTGGTGCTCAATATACTGAGCCACAACAGCCAGGGCCAATGATGTTCTTTCTTACAAATTTCCCTCTTGGGTTTTCTTATCATCCTGCTTTAAGGAAATCCACGTATTCAATATAGTTGCTCACAGTTTGACCCACACCAGATGGTTATTTAAACCAAATATCTGAGCAGCAAACTGAGCTTATCATTCTGGAGAAAGTATGATTGAACAGCTAAGACCATTGTGTAGTTGAAGAGAAGACCACACAGCCTGAGCTCCTCAGTCTGGATGAGAAGAGAACCACTGATAACTGGACATCACTGGCCCTAAACCATTGCTTCTGCCTGCCCCCACCACAAATACTATAGGATTGCCACCCCCTTTGTACTCAGCTTTAATTCTCAGAGTTTCATCTGGTCCTTTATGGGCAGAGGTTACCTGAAGTTCACATGGATGCCCAAATTTCCACAAGCCTTGATTTTTTTCATAGTGACCAAGATCCAAAGTTGAGCCTATCAGTACTATAGCCCTGCACTGACTTTTTGATTTCAGAAGCAACTTGACTCTTTCAGTAACACACTCAAAATTTTTCTTTACCATCTGGAGCCCTTCAGGAGTTACTTCCTTGAGGTCACAATATGACTGTCTTTCTGTCTGCTTCGATCTCTTGATGAACAGAGTTTCCAGGAATCATTATCAGTTACATCAGCAAAAATAATTTCTTTGGTAGTGACATCAACACCAAATTCAGTCTTCATATTAACCCGTGTACAGTCCTAGACAACCAGGATTTCCCCAATATTTCAAAAATAGCCTGTGTAACATGGCTCATGATAACCACTTCAGTTTGGCTTATAACAGGTTCAGCAAAGCAAAATTTTACAGCAATGATCTGTTCCTCAAATCACTGTGGATCATTATTGACATCATCCTTAAAAAACATCTCCACTTTAGGAAGGTAAAACTTGTACCCTTCCTTGACACCAGTATTCTTTTGAGAACAGAATCAGTTGCTGTTGTTCTACAAACTCATTCATTTGAAATCATTTCACACTTACATGCAGTGAAAGCTGACTCTTCACATTTTCTGGTGAAAGCAGTTTTGATAACTGCCTCCTATAACAACTGCAAAATACAGCTAATAATTTTATTTGAGGTTGTAACTTTTCCTTCTAGGTGATTTTTTCTGGCTACATTCCCTATTGTAATCTGGTCCTTGGACTGCAGGAGGACTTTTCCTGGACTATCTAACAATTCACAGGCTTCCTTTGTTTTACTCTCATAGAGGTTTTTTTTTGTTTGTTTTTTGTTTTTTACTCAATGTTCAGGACCTCAGCTGTTGCCATTATCCTGAGTGGGCTAGGGGCAGTGACTGAACTAGGAAGACACATAGGACTTTGGAAAAAAAGAGTCAAGAAACATACTGCTAATAAGTGCAAAAGAATAACTATAGTGTGCTGCCTTTTAGGTAAGAAAAAGAGAGAACCCAGAATATGGATATGCATTTGCACATTTGTACAAAAACATACCCAGGAAGGATAGCCAGAAACTGATGATACTGGTTTGTCTACAGGATTTGGGTGGTAGCAATGTGAAAATGAAGAGGATGGAAATGGTATAGTAGGGATGGATAGAGGGATGCTTTTCTGAGCATATCTTTTTATATATGTGTACTTTTAGAACCGTATAATGTTTTATATAATTATAAACAAATATACAAAATCTGTCGGGATAAGAAGAAAAAAACCCAAGTGAAATACAGACAAAAATGGACCTAGGCAGCTTGACCCTGAGTCTTGGCTTCTTGCCTTTCTCCCTCAACAACATGAGCTTCAGCACCAGCCCTAGCTTCTCCACAAACTACTGGACCCTGGGCTCTGTGCAGTCATCCAACCACCAGGTCTGTCTGGTAAGCATTGTGGCCAGTGTCTATGCAGATACTGGGGGCTTGGGCTCCCCAGTCTCAGTGTCTCACTCCACTAGTGTGGGGCAGCTGGGGATCTAGGGGCCTGGCAGGCATAGGCTGAGGGTCTGGCAGGCATAGGTGGCATCCAGAACGAGAAGAAGACTCTGCAATGCCTGAATGACTGCATGGCCTCCTACTTGGAGAGGGTGAGAAACCTGGAAGCTGATAATTGGAGACTGGAGAGCAAAATCTGGAACACCTGGAGAAGAAAGGATCCCGGATCAGAGACCGGGGCATTATTTCAAGATCATCGAGGACTTGAGGGTTCTTTGCAAAGTCTGTGAACAATCCCCACATCATTCTGCAGATTGACAATACCTGTCTTGGCTGCTCTGATGACTTTAGAGTAAAGTATGAGACAGAGCTGGCCCTGAAAGGTCATTGATGACACCAGTATCACTTGACTATAGCTGGAGACAGAGGTTGAAGCTCTTAAGTAAGAGCTGCTTTCATGAAGAACTGTGAGGAGGAAGTAAATGGTCTACAAAACCAGATTGCCAGCTCTGGGTTGACCATGGAGTTGGATGCCCCCAAATCTCAGGACTTCAGCAAGATTATGGCAGACATCTGGACATCTGGGCTCAGTGTGATGACCTTTCTTGGAAGAACTGAGAGGAGGTAGGCAAATACTGGTTCCAGCAGATTGAGGAGAGCACCACAGTGGTCACCTCACAGATCTCAGATATGAGCTGCTGAGATGACACTCAGAGCTGAGATGTATGGTCCAATCCTTGGAGATTGACCTGGACTCATTAAGAGATCTGGAGGCCAGTTTGGAAAACAGCCCAAGGGAGGTGGAGGTATTCCATGCCATGGAGGTGGAACAGCTTAATGGGATCCTGTTGCACCTGGGGCAGAGCCGGCCCAGACCTGGGTGGAGGGTCAGTAGCAGGCCCAGGAGTAAGAGGTCCTGCTGAAGAACATCAAGGTCAAACTGTTGGCTGAGATTGCCACCTACTGCTGCTTACTGAGAGAAGGAGAGGACTTTAAGATTGTTGATGCCCTGGACCACAAAACCACTCCATTCATACCATTTAAAAGATCACCACCCACAGAATTGGGAATGGCAAAGTGGTGCCTGAGGTCAATGGCACCAAGTTTTGAGCCATTAAAGGCAGCAGAAGTAGGGCACTCCTTGGCAGGGCAGGAGGCCAGTAAAAAGTTCAGAGATCAAAAAAAGACCTAAGTGGATTTCTTATGAATAACAATCAAGTTGAAAGGGAGAATTAAAAAAACTACACTAATTAGCTACACAGAATTTTGGCTGTAAACTCGAGGCTGAAACAAAAACTTCATAAACTGTCAACTGATGGTTATGGGTGTCAATTCAGCACCAACAACAACCTCCAATTTAGGGTGTAGTAAAGAAGGAAACTTTAGGTCAGTTGTGATACAGCATGGCTGCAAGGCAGCCCTGGGGCCAGTCTCCTCTCTGGCTAGACAGCTCTGTTCTTGAGAAAAGTTTGGTGTTATAACTTCAATGTTGGGGAAACTCAGTCTTCAGTCTTCAGTGGAAAATGAACAATACTTTCTCTGAGCCAGAGGGTAACTTCCTTTATAGACAGAAGTCCCTGCCCCTGGTTCCTGATTGGTCTGTCCTTTTGCAAACGAGGACTCCAAATCCTCACAGTTTGATTGGTCCAAAAAGCACTTTCCTGATTGGTCAGAATGGAACCCATATGTAAGTGTATTATTATGGAATAAATTCAGATGTGATACTGCTATTCAAAGGCTATATATTTCTGTCATTTTGAGATGTTGCCACATTGCTCTTATGTTTGGACCTAGGCTTCCCCATTAATAATAAGGGATAATGTATATTTCTCCTCTCACCCCTAGCTTTGAGATTTAGTTGACATATAACATTTGTATGAGTTAAAAGTGTACAGTGTGATGATTTGATATGTGTGTGTATTGCAAAATATTTACCACAATAAGGTCGACACATCCTTCACAAAATTTACATAATTACCATTGTGGTGGTGTTATGATGGATAGATAGTGCATATTTGCAACCTGGCCAACAAAATAACTTAGCATATAGGGATTTCTTCCCAAATGGGTGAGGTGAAATAGTGTCTCACTGCATTTTTTTTTGTATTTTTTTAAGTTGTTATTTATTGGGGGGAGGGGGAAGAGAGGGAGAGAAACAGCTATTGGTTGCCTCCTGCACATGCCCGGACCAGGGACCAAACTTGCAGCCCAGGCATGACCTGACTGGGAGTCCAACTGGCAGTCCTTTGTTTTGTGGGATGTTGCTCAGCCAACTGAGCCAAACCAGTCAGGGCTCACTGTAGTTTTACTTTGCATTTTTCTAGTTAGTGAGAGTAAGAGTCTATTCTTATTTTAAAGACTTTCTTTTCTTTGAACTCTCATCAGGTTTTCAAGCAGAAATGAAGTATCTTTATTTATATTTCATTTTTTTCTAATTCAGGTGTAACATGTACAGCAGAGTGCATAATTCTTAATATAGTGAGATGGATTTTCATGAGCCTCAACACTCATTCTGGGGGTTTTGGTAATTTTTACTGGAAGATGTCAACAAAAATTTATATTCACCTCAAGTGGTCCTTGTATGGTTTGTGTACTGAAATATTACTAAGTTATAGTTGTCTTACTAGGCCATCAAGAAAAAGAATCAAGTTCACATGTGTAGGCAGTGACCTTGTACATTACACCTGCTGTCTGATAGTGACTATAAGATGCATTTCTATATTAGAGATGTTAAAATGTGGAAAAAACTCCATCTTAAAACTGAGGTAATATAAACTGTATGATTGAGGCATAGTGTTTCTTGTTTTGTTTTTGTAGAAAAGTACTTTTACTTGAACAGGGACCAGAGATAGAACCTATGTAGGAGTTTGGGTTGGTCATGGGCAATTCAAGTGTGAGCTTTTGAAATTCTCTCCCTGCCCCCATTCCTTTAGAGTTTAATGGATATTTATTGTTTGTCTAGAACTTTTCCTTCTAGCAAATTGTTTTTTCCCTTCCACAATGAAGTTGTGTGAGTGAATCTTCATATGTTAGGTCATTAATAACATTGTTTATACCTAAAGCATTATTAGGAACTTAAAGAGTAATTTTTCTTGAATTTTGTGGTAAAAATCAGAGTAATTTTGTTGACTGTCCAAGAATAGTAAGCAATATACATACTTACATTCATTGTTAGCTGGTACTATGTTAAGTCTTTTTATTTCCAGCAATCAAAACATTGCCTTTTTTCCCCTTATTAAGGCATTATTTTTTAGAGCAGTTTTAGGTTCACAGCAAAATTAAGCAGGAAGTACAACGAGTTCCCATATATCCCTGCCCCCATACACATAGCCTCTTCCACTGTCAACATCCTGTACTAGCAAATTGGTTAATTTTGAATTGACTGATACCCTTAACTTTTGGGAAGATAAGCAGTTTGATATAGTTTGACATCATTCTGAAATTTGTTTTATAACATTTCTCTCACTTTAAAAATGATATTAATCTTAGTTCAAAAACAAAGAAACCTTGACTAGAATTAAATTACTTGCTTCCTAGCTGAGTTTTCTTTTGAAGGAACAAAATGAAAAAGATTTTCAACCTTAATAGCAACAATTATGCCCTCCTTTGATTCCTAGAAATATTGTGAAAATTGAAGACTTTTCAGCCTCTTGTCTCTTTTTTTAAAAATGTAAACTGTTCTAACTAGATGCTTGAACTTTTTAAAAACTATTTTTCTTTTCCATTTTCTTTCCTTTTTTTTCAAGCTTTTATTTATTTATTTTTAGGCAGAGGGGAAGGAAGAGAGAAAGAGGGAGAGAAACATCATCATGTGGTTGCCTCTCATGCGCTCCCTACTGGGGACCAGACCTGCAACCCAGACATTTGCCCTAGACTGGGAATCAAACTGGTGACTCTTTGGTTCACAGGCTGACACTCAATCCACTGTGCCAAACCAGCCAGGGCAATGCTTGAACTTTTTAATTAAAATTTCTGACTTGGGCCTTGGCTGGTGTGGGTTAGTGGATTGAGCACCAGACTGTGAAACAAAAGGTCACTGGTTTGATTCCCAGTCAGGGCACATGCCTGGGTTGCTGGCTGGGTCCATGGTTGGGGGCGTGTGAGAGGCAACCTATTGATGTATCTCTCACACATCACAGTTTTTCTCCTCTTTCTCATTCCCTTCTCCTCTCTCTAAAAGTAAACAAATAAATCTTTAAAAAGATAAAAGTTCTGACTTGAAGTACTACTGGCAAATGTAAATAATTCCAAACTTGGTATGTAGTAGAGACTCCAGTCCGATTTAAGTGAGATTGCCCAGAAATGAATTAGATAATGATTAGGATGCAGCTATCATAAAGATTATAAAGTCCTGTAAAATGTTATTAGTGAAGAATGGGATTTAACAGCTGAGAGGAGAGGGCTGTGAGCTCACTGATGCTTGGAAAGCACCCATGGTTTAGAGCTCAAATGGAAAGGCAAGGCCATAAAACTTTATGAAGACTATAGGATTTTCTCAGTAAGACAGAAGACTCAAATAAAAAAATTATATTTTTATTACATTAAAATTAATATTCATTTAAAGACACCATACATACAATGAAGAGGTAAATCACAAACTTGAAAAAAAAACAGTAAATACTATGTATAATAAAGAACTAGTATCCTGAACAGGGCTGCTGTATAGATGTACAACTTGTGCAGTCACACAAGACCTCATGCTTATTTTAATGCTCAGCTCTCACTCTCTTGAAATTCTTAATTTTTGAATAAGTGGCCCTGCATTTTTATTTTACATTGGGCCCTGCAAGTTACATAGTCAGTCCTGGTCTTGAATCTGTAAAGTCTACTTACTAATTAATAAGAAGAGACAACCCAATAATAATGGCTAAAGTCTGTGAACAAAGGAATACAGAAAGGAACATAGATAATTAGTTAGCATTTGAAAAGTTCGTCAATATGATATACCATTTTATATGATAGCAAATATGATACCATTGTATATGTTCTAAAATGCTACCAGTTAAGAAATCTAACTTTACCAAGTATTGGAAAGGAAATTAATGTTATTAATCCATTTACCTCTGGTGCATTATAAGGTGATACAATTGGAAGACAATTTGGCATTTTGGTAAAGCTGGGGATTTGCATGTGCTGCATCCCACCAATTTCACTTGGTTTAAAGCATGCCCTAAAGAAATTCTTGTTCACATGCACCTGGAGACATATATTGATGTAATAATGTTGATTAAAGCAAAAAGTATAAACCATTCAAATATCTGTCAACAGAATGGTTAATTATGGTGCATTGTGGCATATTTATATAATGAAATACTTAAGATGAATGAAAATGTAATATGGATAAAGCTTAGAAAAATAGTGAGTGAAAAAATTCAAGTCCTTGAAGACTTCATATAGCGTAACAATTTACTAAGCTGAAAAAGGAAGCAGGGAACACAAGCAAAAAAAATTGTTTAGAGGCATATACACTTGTGACAAAGTTATTTTTAAAAATGTAATAACTTTGGCTGGTAAACACTCAATACAATATATAGATGATGTGTTACAGAATTGTACACTTGAAACCTATATAATTTCATTAACCAATGTCACCAATAAATTCAATAAAGATTAAAAAAAGAAAAAAGTAATAATTATTCAGGATGGGATACATAGGAAGATCTAATGTTACATGTGTTCTTCTGTAGGATGGTGATTTGCAGTGTTCATTCTATGCTTGCTTACATGCATCTTTCCATATATTGTGTGCATCAAATATTACATTAAAGAATAAAAGGGGAAAAGGAAATAAGCTACTATTGTCAATAGTTTATGATGTAGATAGAGGAATGGATTGAGATGTAGAAAGAAAACTAGCTTATAGAAAATAGATTTCAAGAAAAAGGAGGTGATCTAAATGAGAGCATTTAGTTGCACAGAATGTCCACATAAGTCCCTTCCAGTTCTGATGTTCTATAATTTTAATATTGTGTTTCATGTGTATTCTATATTTCCCTCATATTTAAAAAATAGTTATGAGCAATTAAGTGTCATAAAAGCAATACAATTTGTTTTATTTTTAATTTAATCCATTTAAGTGTTAATATCTTGTCACCTTTTTTTTTTGTACTGTATTTTCTAATCAGAAAAAGTCTTTCATGAAAACTTCACTTTTAAAAAATAAGTAGTGCTATCTGTCTTCCTAAAAGACCAAAATGGAGGCTACCATTTCGAGGTAAGTATTCAATTTTGTATCTTTGATTACTTAACATTTTTCCCCCCAGAAGTTAAGTATAGAAGGGTAATGTGAATATTGGTTAGATTCTAAATCTTTCAGTTTATCTGGGGCAGGAAGGGGGTGGAATACTAGGCTTTGTTTTAGGACAGTTATATGTTTAGGATTACATTTGCCACCCAGTGAACAGAGTTCCATGAAAGAGAGAGGAGGGGCCAGTAGTGTTGAAAGCTTTATAGAGAGGTTAATGGAAAACTAAAGAAGCTTTTTTGAATTTGGCAGTTAGGAGGTCATTGCTGGCTCCAGCAGAGTCATTTCAGGACAATTTGTGGCTTACAATGGAGTAAAAAAATGAGGAGGTGATAAAGTCAATATTTCAGCTCTTAATTCATTCGTTAAACCATTTTGTAGTATGTACTCAGGATGCAGCAGTCATTTAAGCACTGGAGTTGCAGTTAGTGTAACCGTGTATCCTAGTTTAAGGCTCTTGAAAATCAGTTAATACCTATTTTTTCCTTCTTTGAGATATAATTGACATAACATTGTGTAATTACCTACCTATTTTTAATGCCCTCTTTTACTCTCAAGCCTACTGGTTTGGATGATGAATAACATGGTCCACCCTAGTTATGCTGTTAGCAAGGAGAGGCATTCCCTGCCTGAGGTTATTGTGCCTGCTAGACTGGGCTTTCTGTCTAGCAGGCAAGTAAGGTGCTTAACAAATAGTTATGAAATTAATTGGTTAATTACACCATTGGTAGGTTCTGAAGAAGTGAAATAATGACTACCCAAATGAGCATTCACTCCTATTTACTGTAGGAGTGAAAGTCAGTGGTCTCTGAATTCATTTTGCAAGGTAGATTTCATAGGTAGATTTGTCAGGGAATGTGGAAGAAAGAAGTCATATAAATGAATCCAGGATTTTGAGTTCCAGTGTTTGGAAATGTGATGGTACCATGAACAGAAAAGTAAGGAAACGATGAAGAAAGATTGGTATTAGGGGTGAGAGGGTGGGGCTGTGATATGATGAATACTGTTAGACATATTTGGATTTAAAAAAAATTATTTTCAGAGAGAGGGGGAGGGAAGGAGAAAGAGAGATACATTAATCAGTTGCCTTCTCGTATACCCCCAGCTGAGGACCTGTCCCTCAGCAGAGGCATGTGCCCGACTGGGAATCGAACAAGAGACTCTGGTCTGCAGGCTGGCACTCAGTCCACTGAGCCACATAAGCCAAGGCTTAAGTGTATTTTTTTAATGTTTATCATAGCTTGTTGCCTAGTAGTTTTGAAAGTAACACAAATCCTCATGCTCTACTATGAGGTCAGAACTGGTAAAGAAAATTATTTTCTAGTCAAATTTTGGTGAGAAATCCTCATAGGAATTAAAATTCTGGAGCCTTAAAAAGAATGCATTCCCCGGAACTTGTGGTTACGGTATCTGTGTAATTTGGCTGTGAAGTCTAATATCCTAAGTACCTTCAGTTGGCTCAGGAGCAAGCTATTTGTTTTAATATCTAGGCAGGAATAACTGTGATCTCTGAGGATTGGATAAGATGATTAAATGAGCTAGAATGATTTTTTTCCTTGAAAGAGCATACTTGTTAACCTCATTGGAAGTTTTATAAGTAGCTAGGGGAATTTTCATCTTCCTGTTGACACATTATCTGTGTAAGATGGGAAAAGGCATTCCTTGTTCATATGGATAACAGACCAATAAAAGTTATTAAGGGGTAATATATCGGTGGGATTACAGCCCCTGCAGAGAGGTTTTTGAAACTTTGCATGTTGTTTGCAGTTGTCATTTAGATTTGGAAATTTGAGGTAGATCATATTCATTGTCTTCAATATTGTTATAATTATGCTCTAACTTGGTAAATTATATTTTAATTTAAAATGTTTACTTTAGAAATTTCTTATCATGTTATATGAACACTGCGCATAAACAGAGTGGTTTATACTCGCTTTCCAGTTTCTACCAGTTCTTCCTCCTTCAGTTCTTTTCTTTGCCCCAGGGTTCTTTTCTGTTAATTGCATTGGATGTTTGTGCAGTTAGAAAAAATGTTCATAAAGATTATATTGTTGAGTGCCTACTGTTTCTGGTCCTTTGATAACATGCTTTTTGCTTTTACTCAGAAAATAACTGTGGTTAGATTGTCATATAGCCTGTCATACACAGTAAGGATATTGTGAAAGAAATTCTGGCTATCTGTGTAGCATGACCTTTCAGAATTGTTTTCTTTGCTGCATGCATCTCACTTAGCCTTTTGACTGCCACATGACAGAGGAAGTAGTATATAAAGGGCAACATAAATGAATGCCTTGTTGATCTCAATACAGTTTTCTTACATAAGAGCATGCTAAACAGTCACATATGTTATTGTTTATGTGGAGGATTGACTAGTTTTATGCATAATACAGAGTATATTCTAAGTGTAATTTTATAAATTTTATAGTGTTTAAAATTTAAATAGAAAAACATTTATGATACTTTGAAAAAGGATCTAGATTTTTATTCAAAGTAGTAAGAATTATTAGTGAATGGAGATTATTATGTATAGTCATGAGTAGAAATCCATCTTTTTTTTTCACATTTTTTAAAATCAAATCCAACATTTCTTGGGAAAAGACTTTAAAGCAACTTTGAAGGTATCTTCTTGCTGTTCTGAGCATTCAAGAGAAGCTTCCTTAAAACTGTGAAGGAACCCAGAGAACATGAGTAAGCACTGGCCTGATTTTATTTTATTTTTATTTTTTTAAAGTTAAAAAAAAATCCTCACCTGAGGATATGTTTATTGATGAGAGAAAGAGAGAGAGAATCAATAGAGAGAAATGTGAATTGGTTGCCTCCTGTACATACCCTGACTGGGGATTGAACCTGCAAACTAAGTATATGCCCTGACCAGGAATGGAACTTGCAGCCTTTTGGTGCACAGGATGACACTCCAACTAACTTGAGCACTCTGCCAGGGTAGCACCAGCCTGGTTTTAAACTTTAATCTTATTTTCCACTAGTAACATAGCTATGTAATGCATGTATTTATTTATTCTTTGTTCAGCAAAGAGGACTTGTATCATGTACTGTGTGGACACCTGAAGATAAAAGAGCCTGTTTCTATCATTCAGGATATGAGCAAGGGTGGCAGAAATAGTTTAGTAGGATCACAACACCTTGCTGTAGCTGCTAATGTCACTTCCCTTCTAGAATCTAGAGGTAAAGGCAAAGGTTCTAAGGAGAAGCAGGGGTGTGAGGATGGTTGGATTCTTAGGTGAGAGTAGTGCTGGTGGGTGACAGGAAAAAATCTGGAGCTTGGGTTTGATTTTTTTACTAATACTTAGGTCACAGGCAGAGCAAAATGGGAATGCATTCCTGTCAAATGGATTCTCCATGCCGGGTGCTGCTTAGGGCCTTTACATATGTTATTGCTATTCATCCATTTTAAAAAGTTTAGAAATTTAGCATATATACAGAAGAACACATGAAAACTTAATAATTTGAATAGCATTAAAACATAAAACCTCTAGGCATAATAGGCAAGACAATCACATGTGCCTTTATCATATTTCTTTCCCTTTCCTGAAGATACTTTGCTGAATTACTTATTTCCTTGCTTTTTAAAATATTATCACCTACATTTATATCTCTGAACAATATTTAACTTTATATTCATACTCAAGTAAATGGAATCATTGTGTATATCTATTTTGTTTCTCTTAACATTGTAAGGTTTATTCATGGTGATGCGTGTAGCTGTATTTTATTGATTTTTCATATTGTAAAATATCTAGTATAATTTATTGAACCATTGTATTAATGTCCATTTATGTTATGTCTAGTTTTTGGCTATTGTGAAAAATTCCACATTGAACATTTACATACACGTGATGTACTTGGATAAGGATTTTCTTAGTATATAAACTTAATAATGGAATTTTTGATGCAAACTCTTTGAAAGAGGTTGAATTGGCTTATTCTCCCAACAGAGATCACCTGTGAAACGTCATATAGCATTGTGTTTAGTTTACATTTCCTTGGTGACTGATTAGGTTGAACATTTTTGTACCCATATGGTTGGTTATGGTGTTTTTTGGCTTCTGTGAAATTTCTGTTTAATTATTTTGACCACTTTTCTATTGGGTTTATGTTCTTTACATGTTCACTTTCTCACTGTAATTTGTAAAAATTATTTGATCAATTTTAATTACCTGTTTAACATTCTTCATTGAGCCTCTCTCTCTTTTTTTTTAGATTTTATTTATTTTATTTTTAGACAGAGGGGAATGGAAGGAGAAAGTTGGGGAGAGAAACATCAATGTGTGGCTGCCTCTTGTGTGCCTCCTCCTGGGGACATGGCCCTGCAACCCAGGCATGTGTTCTGACTGAGAATTGAACTGGCGACCCTTTGGTTTGCAAGCCCATGCTCAGTCCACTGAGTCATACCAGTCAGGGCTCTTTTTGTTTTTTGTATTAAGAGCAGTACCAGAAGCCTACCAGAAGCTGGATCTTGCCAGCCTCTCCAGTACCATTCTGCCTCTGCTTTCTGCTTCTCTTTGTATCTTATCTTTGAATTCCTCAAATCCTTACGGTTTCTTAGGTATTAGCATATGTTTTTCTCCATTTGCCTAGCTAATTTCTTCTCTTCAAATCCGTGTTAAAATTCCCCTTTCCGAAGAAATTACTCTTGGCTTTACCTGCATCAAATCCACATAGTTTGTACCTCTGCACTTATTTTTGAAAAATATAGTAATTCCAGTCAGATGACTAGGCAGGAGCAGAAAGAGAGCAATCAATGTGTTCATTTCTACCACAGGATTAAAGAAATGCATTGTGCGGCCCTGATTGGTGTGGCTCAGTTGGTTGAGTATGCTCCCACAAAGTGGGGGGTTGCCTGTTCGATTCCCAGTTAGCACACATGCCTGGGTTGCAAGTTTGGTTCTTGGTTGAGGTGTGTGCTGGAGACAACTGATTGATGTTTCTCTCTCACATTGTTTCTTTCTCTTTCTGCCTCCCTTCCCCTTTCTAAAAGTAAATAAGTAAAATCTTAAAAATTGCGTTGTGCAAAGTGATAAACAAGGATGAAAGCTGAGTTTAAAGAAGAGAGAATAATCTACTGGTGTGATAATGATATTCTCATTAATGTCTCCCAACTCCTCTTCACAATTCTGTTTTCTGTTTGGATTGAGAAGGGTGATAAGGAAAACACAGTAGTAGAGTTGACCAAGCAGTGGAGTCAACGTGACTGAGCAGGATATGTGGGTTTTAATCATGGCCTTGTAGCTACTTAAAAGTTAAACTAGCAATTTTCAACCTCTTTCATCTCATGGCACACATAAAGTAATTACTAAAATTTTGTGGCACACCAAAAGATATACCTTTTGCTTATTTAAAAAAATAGATATAATTTTAATTGATTTATGAAAATTAGTAATTACCTACCTTTTTTGTTCCAAAGTGACTTTTTAAAAAAACAGGTGCCTATATTTGTGTATAAGAATTTCCAGTACCAAGAATTAACCAGTCAGGTGCAACAATATTTATACTATGTGACCAGTAAGATGCAACTCTATTATATGAACTATATATTTATGGTTCAAGAGAGGGTATTTGCAGTGGATGGCTATTATTTTGTTGGCTGTTGACATTTTTTAATTTGACAATCTAAGGGAAATGAGTTCAGTGCCCCTGACTAAACAGTCAGGTATTGCATGTTTTAAAAATTCTTATGGCACACCCATTGAAAATAGCTGACCTAAACTATGTATTTTACTAAATTAGTGTAGCCCAAATTGCTATAGCAGACTGAAAATGAATAATAGTTCAAAAAAACCAGATGTTTATTTCTTACTCATGGAACAGTCTAAAGTGGTTGTTCTTTGGTGAGTGGGTTCTCTTCCAGGTGGTTTCTTCTGTCTTATGTCCCTGTCATTCTTTATGACCAGTTAGAAGAGAAAAGAGAAGGTATAGGCAACACATTAACTTTCTTTCTTTCCTTTTTTTTTTAAAAGATTTTATTTATTTTCAGAGGAAGGGGAAGGGAAGGAGAAAGAGAGGGAAAGAAACATCAATGTGTGGTTGCCTTTCACATGCTCTCTACTGGGATCCGGCCTGCAATCCAGGCATGTGCCGGGGCTGGGAATTGAACTGTGATCATTTGGTTTGCAGGCCCACCCTCAATCCACTGAGCCGCACCAGCCAGGGCCAAACTAACTTAAAAGACCTCATGTGAAGTGGCATTTCCAGTCAGTATTCCACTGGAGAGAACTTAGTACATGACTGTTTCTTACTGCTCAGGAGGTTAGAATATGTGTAGTCTGCCAAGTTCCCTGACTGTGGAAGAAGAAAAGCCGTCTATGTCACAGTAGCTCTGGTAATCTTATTTCTGTATATCTCAGGTCTTAAGGTACAAAATAATGGTTCTATACTCAGAAGATTTATAATATACACACCCTTCTTCTTTAGAGATTAAATTTAAAAGGCACAAAGGCGGGGGAACTGGATTGGGAGTAAAAAGGAGAAAACTGTGTTTGAACAATGATTAAAAAAAAAGAAAGAAAAAAAAGGCACAAAGGCAATGTTTCTGTTGTGACTCCACTTGCCTTGTTCAGTGCACTTTTGAAGGAATATGACATGCTAAAGCTGTTTTTCATCAATATTGGCTCCTTGTTATCACACCAGACTACTTACTCATAGCTCTAACTTTATTTAGTCCCTGGGTACAAACTGTACCATAAATGGAGGCTTATTATATGAGATAAAACAATTCTCATGTTATGTGTTTGTGCGAAGTTGTAGGCAGATGTATTAGTTTTTAAATACTAAATTAAGAACCTGTTTAAATATTCTATATTCTCTTTGGAAAATACATGAACTTTAAATATATTTATAAACACTTAATTAAGGAAGGTGACTAGAACTTGCATCAGTTTATTCATAAATTTGAACTTAAAGTTCCAGCAGTTATGATTTCAAGGAAACTGCTTTAATAGTTGTTTTGTAACTTAAGTTTGATAGATCAAAGTTGGGTAATAGAAGTTTCATTTTTACATGAAATCATTTTTTAAAACTCATTTACCATATGCTTCCTTTTTTAGGGATTTGATAACATTAAGATTATCAAAAGTAATTTAATTTTAGCTATTAGTTCTCAGTTCCATATTTTTGTTGTATTTTTTTCTATTACCATTTATACCCCTTATACTCTCTTCTACCTCCACTTCCTCCCTCCCCTGACAGTCACCACACTGTGGTCCATGTCCATGAGTCCTTTTTCCTTTTTGCTCAATCCCTCCACCCAGTAACCCCCACCTCCAGAGCTGTCAGCCTGCTCTTTAGGAGACTCTCTATTTTGCTTGTTAGTTTGGTTTGTTCATTAGATTCCACATATGAATGAAATCATATGGTATTTGTCTTTCTCTGACTGGCTTATTTGATTTAGATAAATTTTTGATCTGAGTGATTCTAATTTCAGAGGTTAACTTATTTGTTAATACACAGAATCTATTTGTATGTAAGAAGAAAATATCTCTTACGAGAAATGCCCTTGAGAAAAAAATACATTTAAGTGAATGCATATGTGCTTATATGTATTTTTTTTTTAAAAACAAATGAATTAACTCTTGGCTGTGGTAGTTACATAATTTAATCTCTTAATCTAATAGATCATGTTTTAATTATTGATTTCTTCAGCAAACCACCCCAAAACCTACTAGTGTGAAACATCCATTTTGTTATGATCTTGTTGTGTGGTCAGGAATTTAGTCAACACACAGCTTGTTTCTGGTCCATGATGTCTGGGCCTCACGTGGAGAAGCTCAAAATCTGAGGGCTTGAGCCATGAAGGCCTTTTCACTCAAGTCTGGCTCTTGGTGCTGGTAGTCAGTTGGGGCTAGTCAGAATACTCACACATGGCTCTTAAAATGAGCATCTCACAAGCTGGTATCTTACGAGATAGCATGTGGAAGCTGTAGTTTCTAAAATCTGGGTCCAGAAACTAGAAGAGCATTGTCTCTGCTTTATGCATTTGGTCAGACTTTCACAGACCTCAGGTACAAGAGGAGAGACAATAGGCTTCACTTCTCAACAGGAGGAATATAAAAGAATTTGGCACCTGTTTTAAAATCGTTCCAGGTCGTTAGGAAGAACTTTTTTCTTTTCCTTTACTGGTTCTTTTTTTTTTTTTTACCTTACCCGAGGACTTTTTTTTTTTTTTTTCATTGCTTTTAGAGGAAGAGGAAGGGAGAGAGAAACATTGATGTGAGAGAGAAACATGGATTGATTAACTCCTGTACATGCTCTAACCAGGGATCAAACCCACGACTGTTTGGTTATGGGATGATGCTCCAACCAATTGAGCCATAACAGACAGGGCAACATGATATACTATACAGAAAACACTAAAGACTTCACCACAAAACTATTAGAATAAATGAATTCAGTAATGTTGGCGGATACAAGTATCAATACACAAAAACATATTGCATTTTTATTCACTACTAATAAACTATCAGAAAGAGAAATTAAGAAAACAGTTTTATTTACAATTGCATCAAAAAGAATAAAATAAATTTAATAAATTTCCCTGGTAATAAATTTAACCAAGGAAGTGAAAGACCTGCACATTGAAAACTGTAAGACATTGAAGAAAAAAGCTGAAGGAGACACAAATAAATGGAAAGATATTTGATGTACATTAATTGGAAGAATTAATATTATTAGACTGCCCATACTTCCCAAAGTAATCTACAGACTCAGTGCAATCTATAGATTTGATTTCATTCAGTATCAAAATTTCAATGTCATTTTTCATAGAAATAGAACACTTTTTGTATGAGAACAAAAGACCCCAAGTAGCCAACATAATCTTGAGAAAGGACAAAGCTTGTGGCACCATATTTCTTGGTTTCAAACTATATTATAAAGCTATAGTAATCAAAACAGTATGGTATTGGCCCTGGCTGGTGTAGCTCAGTGGATTGCGTGCAGGCCTGCAAACCAAAAGGTTGTAGGTTCGATCGGTCCCCAATGAGGGGGCTCATGAGAGGCAACCACATACTGATATTTTTCTCCCTCTCTTTCTCCTTCCCTTCTCCTTTCTAAAAAATAAAAAACAAAAACAAAGACAGACAGTATGGTATTGACCTAAATACAGACATGTGAATCAATGGAACAGAATAGAGAGCCCAGAAATAAATTCATGCATACATGTTCAATTAATTTATAACAGAGGAGCCATGAATATACAATGAGGAAAACAGGTTTTTTTTTTTTTTTTTTTAAGATTTTATTTATTTATTTTTAGAGAGGGAAAGGAGGGAGAAAGAGAGAGAGAAACATCAATGTTCGGTTGCTGGGGGTCATGGCCTGCAACCCAGGCATGTGCCCTGACTGGGAATTGAACCTGCAACACTTTGGTTCGCAGCGCACGCTCAATCCACTGAGCTATGCCAGCCAGGGAAAACAGGTTTTTTTTTTTAATAAGTGGTTTTGGGAAAACTGGAGTACTATCTTACATCACATACAAAAATTAACTCAAAATGCATTTAAGACTTTAATCAAAGACATGAAACTATAAGACTCCTAGAAGAAAACATAGGGGGTAAGCTCCATAATTGGTTTTGGCAGTGATTTTTTTGAGCTGACTCCAAAAGCAAAGGCAACAAAAACAAAAATAAACATGCGGACTACATCAAACTACAAAGCTTCTGACAGTGAGTGAACCATCAACAAAATGAAAAGGCAGCCCTCTGAATGGGAGAAAATATTTGCAAATCATGTATTTAATGAAGGGTTAATATCCAAAATACATACATTACAGCCCTGGCTGGTGTGGCTCAGTGGGTTGAGTGTTGTCCCTCAAACTGAAAGGTGGCTGGTTCGATTCCCGGTTAGGGTACATGCCTGGGTTTAGTAATTAGGTCCCTAATTGGGGATGTTAAAGAGGTAGTCAGTTGATGTTTATCTCATACGTTGGAGTTTCTCTCTCTTTCTTTCTCCCTCCCTTCCCCTCTCTCTAAAAATAAATAAAATCTCAAAAAAATCCCAAATATATAAAGAACACATACAATAAATAGCAAACAAACAAACAAACAAACCCCGAACAAAAAGCAATTTGATTATAAAGTGGGCAGAGGATCTGAATAGATGTTTTTCCAAAGAAGACATGCAGATGACCAATGGACATCAAAAGGTCCTTAAAATTACCAGTTATTAAGGAAATGCAAATTAGTATTTGAGATTGCACCTCACCTGTTCAGAATGAGTGTTATCAAAAAAGAGAATAAATAACAAGTGTTGGTGAGGATGTGTAGAAAAGGGACTCCTTTTTCATTGCTGGTTGGAATGTAAATTGGCACAGCCACTATGGAATACAGTAAAAGAACTACCATATGATCTTGCAGTGCTACTTCTGGGTGTTTATTCAAAGAAACAAAAACATTAATTTGAAAAGATATCTGCAATCTCATGATCATTGGAGCATTATTTACAATAACCAAGACATGTTAATAACTTAAGTAAAGATAATATATACAATGGGTATTATTCAGCCATATAAAAAAGGATATTTTGCCTTTTGTTACAACACAGATGGACCTCCAGGATATTATGCTAAGTGAGATAAGTCAGACCGTGAAAGACAAATACTGTATGATCTCACTTATACAGGGGTGAGCAGTAGGTTTACAGTTGTAATACAGAAAAATACAATAATTAATAAATAATACAAGAATAAATTGTTTTGCATACTCATAACTGTAAACCTACTTTTGCCAGCCCCTGTATATGGAACTTAAAAGCAAGAGAAAAAAGTCAAACCCAGAGATATAACAATTGGTTGCCAGAGGTAGGGGGTTAGAGGTTGGCAAAATTGGTGAAAAAGATCAAAAGGTACAAACTTTCAGGTATAAATAAGTCATGGGGATGTAATATACAACATGGTGACTGTAGTTAATAACACTAAATTGTATATTTGGAAAGTGTTGAGAAAGTAGGTCTTATAAGTTTTCATCACAAGAAAAAAATTGTGTTGATTTAAAAATAATGTATTTGAGGTTTTGAAAACAATGTTATATTATCTACAGGGTAATGTTACAAATTAAATATAGGACATTATCCAGAAGCTGAGTGTGAAGCATAAATAAAGATTTCAGATCTTTTGGGAACCAAGACCTAGTGAACTATGATGAATTATTACACTCCAAACCAGCAGTTTTCAACTGGTGTGCCACAAGAATTTTTAAAACATGTGATACCTGACTATTTATCAGGGGCACTGACCTCTTTTCTCTTAGATTGTCAAATTAAAAAATGACAACAGCCAACACAATAACTGTCCAGTGGGAATGCCCTGTCTTGAAGCATAAATATGAAAGGAGACCCCAGAAAAACCAAAGTTATCTTCTGGAGGGCTGGCTCCTTGAAGTACAGGCTCCCCCACCAGGTGGGTGTTCTAGGAACACATCTGTATCAGTGTACCAGATGGCATTGTTGTGAGAGGCTGCATTCAACTTCAGTGGATTTTTTTGAAGACCCTTTCAGTGCATTTGCCCATTTCATGATGGGTGATGTACAAGTGCATCTACCCACATTGCATTGAGTATTGAGCCATTTTTGACCAAAAAACAGCATGAACCCCATGCCCCACCCTCTCTATTCACCTGATTTCACTCTGAGAGACTTTTTTTGTTTCCCTGGATGCAAGAAATCCTCAAAGGGAAACGTTTTGCTGTTGTGGGAGAGGTGAAACAAACAAAAAAATGGTAGAAGCACTAAAAGGCATCAAAATGTACAAGTTCAAGAATTGTTTTGAGCAGTGGAAAAAAAGTCTCTATGGGTATATTGCACCAAATGGAGTATACTTTGAAGGTGACCAAAGTTTAAACAAGTAAGGATAAATACACAAAATTTTTATAAATAAAAAATTTTTATTTCTTGGGTTTCTCGGGGTCCCCTCTCATAGGTCATGTAATAGAGTTGCTTCTTATTGGTCATGTTGCATAATGGGGTGGTACCTGATTGGTTAATTTTTGGTACCAGAAATCCAAATGTACAAGTACAGGCACCTGTTTTTTTTTTTTAATTTTTTTTTATTTTTAAGATTTTATGTATTTATTTTAGAGAGGGAAGGGGGAGAGAGAGAGAGAGAGAGAGAGAGAGAGAGAGAGAGAGAGAGAGAGAGAGAGAGAGAGAGAAAAGCATCAATGTGTGGTTGCTGGGGGTTATGGCCTGCAACCCAGGCATGTACCCTGGCTGGGAATCGAACCTGGGACACTTTGGTTCCCAGCCCGCGCTCAATCCACTGAGCTACGCCAGCCAGGGGTTTGCACCTGTTTTTTAAAAAAGTCACATTGTCTTGGATGATGTGGCTTAGTGGGTCAAATACTGGTGTACAAATCTAAAGGTTGATGGTTCGATTCCCAGTCAGGGCACGTGCCTTGGTTGTGGGCCAGTGTGGGGGCATGCAGGAGGCAAACTGATTGATGTTTTTCTCACATATCAATTGTTTCTCCCCTCTCTTTCTTCCTTCCCTTCTCTCTAAAAAATAAATAAAATCTTTTTTAAAAAGTCATTTGGAACAAAAAAGGTAGGTAATGACTATTATTTTTTTTGTAAATCATTCAAAATTATATTTATTTTTTGTCAGATAACCCAAAGATATATTTTTTGGTGTGTTGTAGAATCTTAGTAATTAGTTTATGTGTGCCATGAGATGAAAGAGGTTGTAAATCACTGCTCCAAACCATGTAACTCCCAGTACTTATGTCCACTGGTGGTAGGCTGGGGCAGTTAGGCAGTGAGGGTGGTTTCATGGTCGTGATACTGTGGTGTTACCTCAACTTTTCAGGTCATCTCCTGAACCCTAGACACTACGTTCCAAACCTTTTTATGAAATTCAAGTAATTTCATATATCCCTGTTCTAATGTTTTACCCTCCTCTCTTGTGATTGAATTCTGTGGGGGTGAGGTGGAAAACACTATAACTGGTCATGTAAGTCTCCATTACCTTTCTCTGTTTTATTCCCCTCATAGCAGTTTAAGAAGCATCATCTGAATAAACAGAACAGTCGTACGCACCACTTGTCATTCTCAGCTGACCTAAGTACTCTGGTACAGACTGGGTTGCAAAATGCTCCATGTTTTATTTTTAGTTTTTTAATATATTTGATTACTATACTGTTGCAGTTGTCTCATTGCCCACCCATTTCATATCCATAGGTCGTACATATAAGTTCTCTGCTTTCTCCATTTCCCACACTATTCTTAGAAGAGTCTCCCCCTGTCTATTTTTTACCTCCCATTTATGCTTCTTATTCTCCGTACCTTTTCTTCCATTCCCCGCCTTCTCCTCTCTGCTGATAACCCTCCATGTGATCTCCATTTCTGTGATTCTGTTCCTGTTCTAGTTGTTTTGCTTAGTTTGTTTTAGTTTTTGTTTATTTTTTTAGGTTCAGCTGTTGATAGTTGTAAGTTTGTTGTCATTTTGCTGTTCATCCTTTTTTTTTTTTAAAGATTTTATTTATTTATTTTTAGAGAGGGAAAGGAGGGAGAGAGAGAGAGAGAGAGAGAGAGAGAGAGAGAGAGAGAGAGAGAGAGAGAGAGAGAGAGAGAGAGAGAGAGGCACATCAATGTGCGGTTGCTGGGGGTTCTGGCCTGCAACCCAGGAATGTACCCTGGCTGGGAATTGAACCTGGGACACTTTGGTTCCCAGCCCACGTTCAGTCCACTGAGCTACACCAGCCAGGGCGACCTGTTCATCCTTTTGATCATCTTTTTCTTAGATAATTCCCTTTAACGTTTCATATAATAAGGGCTTGGTGGTGATGAACCCCTTTAACTTGACCTTATTTGGGAAGCACTTTATCTGTCCTTCCATTCTAAATGATAGCTTTGCTGGATAGAGTAATCTTGGATGTAGGTCCTTGCCTTTTGTGACTTGAATAGTTCTTTCCAGCCCCTTCTTGTCTGCAAGGTTTCTTTTGAGAAATCCGGTGATAGTCATATGGGAATTCCTTTGTAGGTAACTATCTCCTTTTCTCTTGCTGTTTTTTAAGATTCTTTCCTTATCTTTAATCTCAGGTAATTTAATTATGGAGTATCTTGGTGTGTTCCTCTTTGAGTCCAACTTCTTTGGGACTCTGGGCTTCCTGGACTTGCATGTCTCTTTCCTTTGCCAGATTGGAGAAGTTCTCCATTATTTTTTCAAATAAGTTTTCAATTTCTTGCTCATCCTCTTCTCCTTCTGGCACCCCTATGATTCTGATGTTGGAACATTTAAAGTTGTCCCAGAGATTCCTAAGCCTCTCCTCATTTTTTGAATTCTTGTTTCTTCATTCTATTCCAGTTGAATGTTTATTTCTTTCTTCTGTTCCAAATCATTGATTTGAGGCCCAGTTTCTTTCTCTTCACTGTTGGTTCCCTGTAAATTTCTCTTCTTTTCACTTTGCATAGCCTTCACTTTTTTCTCTGTTTTTTGACCATACTCAACCATTTCTGTGAGCATCCTGATTACCAGTGTTTTGAACTCTGCATCTGATAGGTTGGTAGGCTCCCTCTTCTTGCTTAGTTCTATTTTTGGAGCTTTGATCTGTTCTTTCATTAGGACCATATATATTTTTTTTTTGTCTTGGCTCACCTGTTATGTTGTAATGGCCTTAGGTATTTGTGAGGGCAGGGCAACCCATGTTGTGGTGCTGTATGTGGGGGACGGGTCAGAGAGAGAACAGTGTCGCTTGCTGAGGTCTTAAGGGGCTTTCAGTCACTCCCCACCGCTACCCACAAGCAAATTGGGCCCTTCTTATGCTGATTCCCAAGGAGGTGGGTTTGTGTATGTTACAGGACCCTGTAGGTCTCTCCAGAAAACTCTCCTGTGAGTCTGGGGGTTTCTGCTGCTGCTGCAACCCTCACCAGTTTTTACCACCAGAGGTTTGAGGTTTTATTTACCTCACCGGAACCCTGGGTTTTGTTGTCTGTCTTGCTCCCCAGTTGTTCTCTCCAGTTATCCACATGCAAATGTGGGACCACCTGGTCCACCAGCCACCTCTTTGCCCATTCAGGTCCACGAGCCACCACCTTGACCTGCATCCTCTCTACTCTAGCTGCCTGTTTCCACCCCTCCTATCAGTCTGAGTGACTGTTTCTTTAACTCCTTGGTTGTCAGACTTCCATACAGTTCGATTTTCTGGTGGTTCTGCTTATGTTTTGTTTTTAAATTTGTTGTTCTAGTTTTGGTTGTGTGAGTAGTTAAAGTATATTTACCTATGCCTTCATCTTGGCTAGAATTGTCTCCAGGTTTTATTTTTATAATCCCATCTATTCCCATTCAAGTGTGTGATATGGTATCTTAAACAGAGTGAGTACTTAAATATTTATAGTCTTGAAGTCCAATCATTTTTTCTTTCTTCCTCTTTTGATCAAGGACTACTACTGAGATGACACTATTAGCAAGCCTTTCACTGTGTCCTCTGGAAAGAATCGGCAGTGAAGGACGAGCTGGCACCAAGGACAAATGTCTCTTCAATTTTCCCTACTTTTTTTAGCTGTTGTTATTAAATCTCAGTTTATGTCAGTAGTGAAGGGGGAATAAAAGCTACACACAGAAGCATTTGTCATTCATGGCTGGACAGCTAAGGAGGAAAATTGGTCTCCAAGTAAAGGCTTTATAACAGACAAACAAATATTTGCATAGACCAACTTAAACTGGGGTGCAAAGGAGTAATCCTGAAATGACTTGGGAGAAATGCCAGTTAGTTTTTTAGGATGCCCTGTTAATTTTTATGTATTATAACTTATTTTTAAAATGACAGCAGGCAGAAATAACTAAAAGGTTCAGAGTCTGGAATAGGGCTTTTTCTACAGCTGTAAGCTACTTAAAATTCTTCTCATGATACTGTTTGCCATCCAGATGGCTTTCTGGCACTGTTTCAGTTCCTAGATGTGAAGGCTGTTGGTTATTTACTCACCAGCATCACCACACTCTTGTACAATTTGACTCATGACTTACGCTCACAGCACTTACATGTGGGTTACCCTGTGCTGTACAGTCATTCCTGAGTGTCATGATGTCACTTGTTATAAATAAGTACCAGAATTGATTGGACACCATTTCTGGGATGAAGATTTGTTGACATTCATAGGAATATTCTGGTTAGTCTGTTGGATCCATTGCCACTGGAGTTAGAAACAGAAAGCCATCTGGACAATGCAACTTTTGTTAGAAATATGTGCATGATAGGTGCAAAAGTGTATCCACTTTATTATTGTTGACAGAAATGATTAAAAAGCAAAAAAGGACTTAATGCAGAAGTCAGTGATGTGGTAAAAGGTTAGGGAGGGAGAGGGGATTCTATCTGGAAGGAATACCCTGAAGATGCTGGCAGTGTTTATTTCTTGATCCGAATTGTGGCTTTCTTTACATTAGGTGTTTGCTTCTCAATAATTCACTGTGTATTTTTTGTTTATGTGTTGTTTTAAATTAATATGTTTAAAAATAGAAGATACTTGTCCATTAGGTAAATTTTCTTCAGTATTTTATACTAGAATTGTCCTGTTAATTTTATCTATTTAGGAAAATAATCACTTTTGCCCTAAAACATGGTTATGGTCAACAGGTGATTGAAATAGGCCTAACAATTAGTTCCCCTGTCCACAATACTATTCATTTGGTCTTTAGGGAGAGAAGAGACAGGGTGAGGAGAGAATGTAGTGGGGATGAAATATATCTTCCTTGGAAATATATATCCGATTAGAATAATTATTTGTTGTTATTGTTGTTGTTAAGCATGAGCAAACATTTGATTAGTAGAGGGCAGACTGAAAACTAGAACACTGAAAAAATTAATTAGCATTACTTAATAAAAAATTAAATATTCTAACTCAAGTTAGTGTAATTTAAAATGGAGTATTTTATGGAGGATAGCTGTATAATTTGGAATAGTGGGGTGATATATGAACTTTTATATTTATAATCTTTATAGGAAGATTATTAACATTTTTTATATCTGGCAATCTGCTGATTAAAAAATTCTTTATCAGCCCATTTAGTCAGAAGACACAGTACCAATAATTTTTCCCCTCTTCACTGGAGTACCTTTGTTATAGATTATACAGGGGTTGGCAAAGTGGGTTTACAGTTGTTCATATGGAAAAGATATGCAGGTATTGATTATTATAATAGTTTTATTAACTCTGTATTTCACATACTCACAATTCTAAACCTACTTTTGCCCAGCCCTCTATAGCTAATTTTCTGTTTATATTTTAAAAGTCACTATATAAATCAGAAACATTATTAAAAAGTTATTGGGCCCTGGCTTGTGTGGCTCATCAGATTGAGTGCCGGCCTGCGAACCAAAGGGTCGCCGGTTCAATTCTCATTCAGGGCACATGCTTGGGTTGTGTTCTAGGTCCTGAGTTTGAGGCGTGTGAGAGGCAACCACACATCTATGTTTCTCTTCCTTTTTTTCTCCCTAACCCTTCCCCCCTCTCTAGAAATAAATAAAATCTTAAAAGAAAATTATTGGGAACGTGGGAGTTATTTCAAGTTCTCTTTTATTTTTTATTTTTATTTTTATTTTTTTTACATTTTTAATTGATGTTAGAATACAGTTGTCTCCATTTTACCACCACCACTTTCCCCCACTCCACCCACTCCCACCCTCAATCCTATTCCACCTTGGCTTCATCCATGGGTCTCTCATACTTGTTCACTTATGTCCCTTTTCCTTCTTTACCTCGTTATTTCCCTCTCCTCTCCCCTCTGGTTACTGTCAGGTTGTTGTCGATTTCAATGTCTCTGGCTATATTTTGCTTGCCAGTTTGTTTTGTTAATTAGGTTCCACTTATAGGTGAGATCAAATGGTATTTGTCTTTCATCACCTGGCTTTACTTCACTTAGCATAATACTTTACAGTTCCATTCATGTTGTCATGAGGGGTAGGAGTTCCTTCTTTCTGCTGCACAGTATTCCATTGTGTAAATGTACCACAGTCTATTGATCCACTCATTTACCTACGGGCAACTAGGATGCTTCCAGCACTTGGCTATTGTAAATTGTGCTGCTAAGAACATTGGGGTGCATAGGTTCTTTTGAATTAGTGTTTCAGGGTTCTTAGGATATAAACCCAGCAGTGGAATTGCTGGGTCAAAAGGCAATTCCATTTTTAGTTTCTTGAGGAAATTCCATACTGTTTTCCACAGAGGCTGTACCAGTTGCATTCCCACCAACAGTGCACTAGGATTCCCTTTTCTCCACAACCTCTCCAGCACTTACTGTTTGTTGATTTGTTTATGATGGCCATTCTGACCAGTTTAAAGTGGTATCTCACTGTGGTTTTAATTTGCATCTCTCTGATGGCTAGTGATGCTGAGCATTATTTCATATGTCTCCAGGCCCTCTTATTGTCCTCCTTAGAGAAGTGTCTGTTCAGGTCCTTTGCCCATTTTTTAAATTAGATTGTTTGTCTTCCTGGAGTGGAGTTGTGTAAGTTCTTTATATATTCTGGAGATTAAACCCTTGTCTGAGATATCATTGGCAAATATATTTTCCCATGCAGTTGGTTCCCTTTTCATTTTGCTGACGTTTTCTTTAGCCATGCAGAAGCTTTTTATTTTGATGAAGTCCCATTTGTTATTCTTTCCTTTATGTCCCTTGCTCTAGGGGATATATCGGTGAAAATATTGCTATGTGGAATATCTGAGATTTTCCTGCTTATCTTCTCCTCTAGGACTTTTATGGTATCACAACTTATATTTAAGTCTTTTATCCGTCTTGAGTTTATTTTTGTGTATGGTTTAAGTTGGTGGTCGACTTTCATTTTTTTGCATGTAGCTGTCC
The DNA here is from genome assembly GCF_004126475.2 of Phyllostomus discolor. NCBI lineage: Eukaryota > Metazoa > Chordata > Mammalia > Chiroptera > Phyllostomidae > Phyllostomus > Phyllostomus discolor. Next base: position 34,790,085 of record NC_040909.2, on the reverse strand, counting down.
AGATCACCCAACACTATTTGTTGAAGAGAGGCTATTTTGATTCCATTTTATGTTTCTGCCCCCTTTGTCAAATATTAATTGACCATAGAGACTTGGGTTTATTTCTGGGCTCTCTATTCTGTTTCATTGATCTATGTGTCTGTTCTTATTCTAGTGCTAGACTGTTGTGATTACAGTGGCCTTGTAACATAGTGTGATGTTAGTTGTGGTGATCCCACCTACTTTGTTCTTCTTTCTCAAAATTGCTGTAGCTATTTGGGGTCATTTATGCTTCCATGTAAATTTTTGAAGTGTTTGTTCTATATCTGTAAATATGTCATTGGTATTTTAATAGGGATTGCATTGAATATAAATTGCTTTGAGTAGTATAGACATTTTGATGCTGTTAATTCTTCCAATCCATGAACATAGTATATGCTTCCTTGATTCTCCAAGTTCTCAGTGTTTTAACTAGACAATGCTAATTTATATGGCTTGTTTGAAACCTTATTAATTGTTCAGAGATTATCAGTGGAGCAAGAAAAAAGGTAGGGTAAAAAGGTAGTAGTAAAATTGTAGAGTACTCTATGGTTTGATGTTTGCCATGCATTTTGAGATTCATTGCATTTCTAAATCCTAAAGTATAGACTGTTGGTGACATTTTGCTGCTCTAGGTGATCTAGATTTTATTTGAAAGAAGACCATGTAGGAATCTCAGTGTGAAAAACAGTATTGCAATCCTCAGACTAGGGAGAGACTCCAGGCCTCTGGAATTATGCTTGACTATTTTTGATTTTGGAGAGGCCTAACTCTTTACCACATAAAAATCCTCAATAGAGAAAGACACCTAACCAATTAGAAATGAAAAACACTGACACTTCAAAACGAACAGAGGAAAACAAAAGTTAATTTAAAAAAGGATGTGTTTTATTTGAACACTGAATACTTTGTTATTATCTAGAGTGTGCTGAGAATTTTTTAAAGGGAATAGTAATGGCAACAATATAATTAAAATGGAAAAATGTAGTGTCTAATATCAGACAGATAACATATAGCTATCTTAGCATTCTGTGAAGTCCACTTAGGGCTTCTATTATTTGATAGCTGTTTTTTCTGTCAGATGGATATTTAGAATTAGAATGTATTTGGAATATTTTTTTCTTGGAAAATAGGATTTTGTTACTGTCTTTTAGAGATTCCTGTGTTCTATTTTCTTACAATGAGAACTATTATCAAAGCAAATATTCTTTTTTAATATAGTTTATTGATTATGCTATTACAGTTGTCCCATTTCCCCCCTTTTACTCCCCTTCACCCTGCACACCCTCTCCCACCCACATTCCCCCCCCCTTTAGTTCATGTCCCTGTGTCATAAGTTCTTTAGCTTCTACATTTCCCATACTATGCTTACCCTCCCCCTGTCTATTTTCTACCTACCATCTATGCTACTTATTCTCTGTACCTTTTCCCCCCTCTCTCTTCCTCCCACTCCCCTGTTACTAACCCTCCATGTGATCTCCATTTCTGTGGTTCTGTTCTTGTTCTAGTTGATTGCTTAGTTTGTTTTTGTTTTTGTTTTTGTTTTTGTTGTGGTTGTGGTTGTTAATAATTGTGAGTTTGCTGTCATTTTACTGTACATGTCTTTATCTTCTTTTTCTAAGTCCCTTTAACATTTTATATAATAAGGGCTTGGTGATGATGACCTCCTTTAACTTGACCTTATCTGAGAAGCACTTTATCTGCCCTTCCATTCTAAATGAAAGCTTTGCTGGGTAGAGCAGTCTTGGATGTAGGTCCTTGCCTTTCATGACTTGGAATACTTCTTTCCAGCCCCTTCTTGCCTGCAAGGTCTCTTTTGAGAAATCAGCTGACAGTCTGATGGGAACTCCTTTGTAGGTGACTGTCTCCTTATCTCTTGCTGCTTCTAGGATTCTCTCCTTCATTTTTATCTTGGCTAATGTAATTATGATGTGCCTTGGTGTGTTCCTCCTTGGGTCCAACTTCTTTGGGACTCTCTGAGCTTCCTGGACTTCCTGGAAATCTGTTTCCTTTGCCAACTTGGGGAAGTTCTCCTTTATGATTTGTTCAAATAACTTTTCCACTTTTCCACTGTTGTTCTTCGTTTTCCCCTTCTGGTACCCCTATAATTTGGATGTTGGAATGTTTAAAGATGTCCTGGAGGTTCCTAAGCCTCTCCTCACTTTTTTGAACTCTTATTTCTCCATTCTTTTCTGTTTGGTGGTTTCTTCCTTCTGGTCCACTCCATTGATTTGAGTCCCAGTTTCCTTCCCATCACTATTGGTTCCCTGTACATTTTCCTTTATTTCACTTAGTGTAGCCTTCATTTGTTCATCTAATTTGCAAATATTCTTTAAGATATCAAATTACTCAGTTTATTTACATAATATATTTTAACATATTGAAAGTTAGAAAGCCTAAGATAAGCGAACAACAGGTCAGTAACTCAAAATTCTAACATTTTCAAAAATCATTCATTATGAAATGCAAAAATATTATTAATGTGTAAGTTGAATGATCTCTAACCTATATATTGTACCTGTGTGATCATAAACTTAAAGAAATACTGATTCCAGTAAATATTTTAAAAGTTTGATTTTACAGGTAATTAGAGAAACACAAATTAACTCAAGAACTATTTTGACTTTAGATGATTAAGATTAAAAAGCTCTATTTCAATCCTGTTAATGGATACCACATAACAATTAATGTAGTGGGAATACAAATTGGTAAAACTTATCTAGAAAATCCGATATTATGTATAAAGAACCTTAAAGAAGTTTATACCAGTGATTCTTAACGAAGTTAGACCAAACCCCCCTTTTCATAGTATGTTTTATAATACTTGTTTTACTATATTGAAATGAAACAGATAATATAATCTACCTATGTATGTAATAAGAAAGATACAATGCTTTAAACTGTAATATAAAGGAAGGTAATTTGTGATGAAATGTAGTACACATTTCAATATGTATATACTCAGGCATGACTGTTGTAGACCATAGTCAGATGCATAGATCACTGTTTGACATTGGCTACAAGTAAAGATTGACTCATGGATGTTGTGTTGGCATCTTAAATTCCATGAGTAGTACATATAGCTTGCCACTTCTGAGTCTATATGAAGCATCACAAAATAACAAACTAAATGAAAGTCCTTACTCTAGTTGCATGACTTTTCATTCATAAATAGAAGTCATTGAACACTTTTCCCTCAGGACCCCTTGGTAAACAGTCCAGGGGGGTTGACCTTCATAAAGCACAGTTTCTACTAATATATGTGCATGGTGAGAATTGTTCTGATGTACTGTATGCCATTGATATTATGCAATACCCAGTGCTGTAATTTGTAAAGGAGTTTTGTAGTAGCTCGTTCCTGCTTTCTCTCTGTTCATTATCATTAACTTTTTAAAAAAGATTTTATTTATTTATAGAGAGAGGGGAAAGGAGGGAGAAAGAGAGGGAGAGAAACATCAGTGTGTGATTGCCTCTCACTCTTCCCTGGCCAGGAACCTGCAACCCTGGCATGTGCCCTGACTGGGAATCAAACCAGCAACCCTTTGCTTTGCAGGCCAGTACTCAATCCACTGAGCCACATCAGCCAGGGCTCTCATTGTCATTAACTTTATTATGGCTTTGGAATCTTTTAAGTAGTTGTGTAAATTGAATTTGTTTTGCCACAGGAATGTTACTTTGAATTTTGCCTCTCTAATTTTGGTTTGTTCTTTGAATTTTTTTGAGCCATTGATCCTGCAAGGAATGATGCAATCACAAGTAACAAGAAATATTTAATAAATGTGAACTCTATAAAAAATGAAGTAAAATAATATTCGCTGAGGCTGGAAGCACCACATTGACTAAGAAATTAAATAATGTAGCTCTGCTAACAGAACTGTTTTTGTGGGATTTCTGTAGAAACTATAACTAATTTTGGGAAATACATGTAAGCAAGCCACCTGGTAATTCACTAGAGACCACCTTTTGAGAAACACTGCTCTAATTTCTTCCACATCCCACAAGCAGGAGTGATTGTATGCTCTGAAGAGAAGGAATAGCTGTTTCTTTCATTGGGAAGAAACAGGTCTTGCTGTAAATTAATCTTAGTCATTGATTATTAAGTGCTTTTTATATGTCAAGTGCTATGCAAGGTGCTTTTCTATATTGCTGGTTTTTGTAATTCATACACTAACTCTGCAAGGTGGATATTCTTACCAGTCTTTTTCACAAAGTAGGGCACTGAAAAATCAGAGAGGGTTTAAGTTACCCAAGGTAAACAACAAAACATGTAGGTAAAATCATATTATGTAGAGGATCTTCTGGTGTTTGAATAATAAAATCTTTGTGCCTTATACTAAATTAAAGGGAATGATAGAAAGAAAAGTTAAACACTAAATGACTAGTTTATAAAATTAGGTCTTATTTTAACCTTTCCAAGTTAGAAAAAGTAATTACATACTGAATAATTTTACCTGAGATAATTCCTTTATTGAATTTGAAATTTATATTTTGGAGCTTGTTTTTTTAAGACCCAAAGACAATAACATGTGCTTTTTTTTTTGATGGAAAACTTTGGTAAAATATATATTTGATTTAAATTTGTACTATTTTAATGTTAGATATATGTTTTCCTATTTAGGTTATTTACTCTGATGGGTACTAGCTGTGCATTACAGGCTGCAAGTTTTAAAAAGGAGAAATTTCTTAAGCAAGGCAGGAGTTAGTCACAGAGGTCATTTTGATATATTAAGAATACATGTGGTAGTTTTAAAAAATCATTCTATATTCATGGGCTTTAAAATAAATCCGGCTCATAATAAATAGATTTGTTTTATAGAGGTTTACTGTGTATTTATAAATGTAACCTATTTATAGTTAGGTTCAATACTAAGAATTAAAATCTGTAGTTTGTAAGTACTAATGAACACAGACATATTAAGAATAGATTATCTAGCTCTAACCTGAGTCCTTCCTTTGGACTGAAAATAGAACTTTAAAAAAGTATATAAGCTGTATTTCCTCATTATTAAAACATTAAAAAAGAAATACTCATTTATAGTTACTTTTGAACGTTTTTAATATATTTTCTTGCAGCCTTAATTTCTATGCATTAGGTTATACTCATGGTTTTTTTCCTTTATCTGGTAATCAGAATTTTAATGATGTTTTTGTACTGTTTTTTATGTTTTGCTGTTTTCATATCATTTGTAAACATTTCATAGTATTGTATGCACTTGCCAAACTTCAGTTAAATGACTGCTCAATAGGCCATCAAGTGGGTATATCATTGTTTATCTAAATTGCTTCATGTTTGGACAGTTTATTTCCAAGTTTGTCATATTTGCATATTTTGCTCTGTGCATAAAATTTTTCTGTAATCAAGTTTTTAAATATGTAAATTATCAAATTGTAATTACCAGGTTAATAGGCATAAAATACCGTAAGGACCAGAGCATATTTGCAAATATTTTCTTTTTTTTAAGAAAAGATTTTATTTATTTATTTTAGAGACACAAAGGGAGGGAAAGAGATAGAGAAACTTTGATGTGTGAGAGAGACATTTATCTGTTGACTCTTGCATGGCCTCAGCTGGGGACCTGGCCCACAAGCCAGGCCTGTGCCCTGACCAGGAATCAAACCAGTGACCCTTCATTTCACAGGTTGGCACTCAGTCCACTGAGTCATACCAGCTATGGCTGCAGATATTTTCTAAAAGTAATTTAGAGTGCCACCTTCTATCTGAGAATATAAATTTACATGTTTTAGTAATTACTCTTTAGTAATTTCCCAGATTACTTTAGAGATACTTCTTACATCACTTACAATGATTTGGATCAAATAACTGTCTTACAAAATGAAGTTCTACACTGTTCAGTTTTTCATTGCTCAGCATAGTGTATACTTTACTATAAAGAAATCAACAGCTAAGGCTGATTTGTTGTGTTTGAACAATTGCGTCAGGAGGGAGTAAGCCCAGATGAATCAAGATCCCGTCACTTAAGTTGTCTCTGATTGAACCTTAAAGGTTAAAATAGTACGTGTAGAGCAGTGCTCATCATCTGGGCACGGCCCCTTCCAGTACTAATGTTCTGTTCTTTTATGAACATGCACTTTTCTTCTAGCTTTATCATATAACAAGAAAGAGAAATACTTGGTAAACACTATTGCATGTAATTTTATTAAAATTCCCTTTTAATCTCTCTTTAGATTTCTTCCATGATTTTCCAAAGTAGTTTTCCATTGAATTTATTCATCTGTATAACTCGTTTATGTTGCTTTTTGCTTGCCATTTAACTTGAAGAAGTAAAGTCCAGTGGCTCTGCTTGCACTTGCCAGGGAGGCTGAGAACATTTAAACAGCTTTTCTATCTTCCTGCCAGTGAACAATTGACAGGATATGGGTTTGTAATTACAGTCTAATGGTTAGTTGAGCTAATTGTCCTCGCTGAAGTTCTGGTGCCCTCTTAAAGTTTCCTTGAAAAGTTTTCTTTTTTTTTTTCTTTTTTTATTTTTTAATTCTATCTTTATTTATTTATTTTTAAAAATATATTTTATTGATTATGCTATTACAGTTGTCCCATTTCCCCCTTCACTCCCCTCCACCCTGCACACCCTCTCCCACCCACATTCCCCCGCCCTTTAGTTCATGTCCCTGTGTCATAAGTTCTTTAGCTTCTACATTTCCCATACTATTCTTACCCTCCCCCTGTCTATTTTCTACCTACCATCTATGCTGCTTATTCTCTGTACCTTTTCCCCCCTCTCTCTTCCTCCCACTCCCCTGTTACTAACCCTCCATGTGATCTCCATTTCTGTGGTTCTGTTCTTGTTCTAGTTGATTGCTTAGTTTGTTTTTGTTTTTGTTTAGTTGTGGTTGTTAATAATTATGACTTTGCTGTCATTTTACATGTCAAAAGACATGTACATGTCTTTTATCTTCTTCTTCTAAGTCCCTTTAACATTTCATATAATAAGGGCTTTGTGATGATGACCTCCTTTAACTTGACCTTATCTGAGAAGCACTTTATCTGCCCTTCCATTCTAAATGAAAGCTTTGCTGGGTAGAGCAGTCTTGGATGTAGGTCCTTGCCTTTCATGACTTGGAATACTTCTTTCCAGCCCCTTCTTGCCTGCAAGGTCTCCTTTGAGAAATCAGCTGACAGTCTGATGGGAACTCCTTTGTAGGTGACTATCTCCTTATCTCTTGCTGCTTCTAGGATTCTCTCCTTTTTACTTGGGTAACATAATTATGATGTGCCTTGGTATGTTCCTCCTTGGGTCCAACTTCTTTGGGACTCTCTGAGCTTCCTGGACTTCCTGGAAATCTGTTTCCTTTGCCAACTTGGGGAAGTTCTCCTTTATGATTTGTTCAAATAACTTTTCCACTTTTCCACTGTTGTTCTTCGTTTTCCCCTTCTGGTACCCCTATAATTTGGATGTTGGAATGTTTAAAGATGTCCTGGAGGTTCCTAAGCCTCTCCTCACTTTTTTGAACTCTTATTTCTCCATTCTTTTCTGTTTGGTGGTTTCTTCCTTCTGGTCCACTCCATTGATTTGAGTCCCAGTTTCCTTCCCATCACTATTGGTTCCCTGTGTATTTTCCTTCATTTCTCTTATTGTAGCCTTGATTTTTTCATCTAATTTGTGACCAAATCAACTAATTCTGTGGTCATTCTGATTACCACTGCTTTGAACTGTGCATCTGATAGGTGGGCTGTCTCTTGATTGCTTAAAAGTATTGATTCTGGAGCTTTGATTCGTTCTTCCGTTTGAGCCATTTTTAAAAAAAATCTGGTGTGCTGTTATGTGGTGAGGGGCAGAGCCTTAGGTGTTCACCAGGGTGGGGCAAGCCAGTTTCTGGGTTTGATGTTGTATGTGGGGGTGGGGCCCAAGAGGAAACAAGCGCTTGCTCCTATCTCTGTTGGATTTCAGTCTGTTCCGCCGTTTCCCCCAAGCTAACTGGGCCCTTCTGGTGCTAACTCCTGTGCGGGTGGGCTTGTGTACATTCTAGGACCCCATGGCTCTCTCCAAGGACCTCTCCTGTGAGGCTGGGGGTCTCGCCCTGTGCCTCAACCTCCACAGGTGTTTTCAATCAGTGTCCCAAGGCTCTGTTTCCCTACGCTGGGGCCCTGGGTTGCGTAGTCTGTCTCACTGCCCAATTTTGCCTGGTTTATCTGCACGTGAATGTGGCCCAGATAACCAGTCGCCTCGCACGCAGTGCCTTGCTTCACAGTCACTGCCTTGCTGGGTCTGCCAGCCACCTGCATGCCCAGGGTCTGCCCGCTGTGGTCCTGTGCTCAGGGTGCCTTACTCACCCAGGATGCATTATGCCTCCAGTGCCACTGCTTTTTGTGCCATGACCCCTCTCCACCTGGCTGCCTGACTCCACCCCTCCTACCAGTCTGGATGAATCTGTATATTTTAATTCCTTGGTTGTCCGACTTTCATACAGTTCAATTTTCTGTCAGATCTGGTTGTTATTTTGTTTCTAAATTGTTGCTGACCTTATTTTGGTTGTGCAAGGAGGCACAGTGTGTCTACCTATGCCTCCATCTTGGCCAGAAGTCTCCTTGAAAAATCTTCATAGTTGATTCATGATTGTCCTCAGCCTTTGACCATTTGTGTAGATGCTCAAACAAGAGTGACAAGACTAAGGATCTTGCTGGGTTAGGTAATCAATCCTGTGAGGAACATTTTCTTTAAAGAAAAAAAGAAAGAAAAAAATTAAAAAATAAGGAAAAAGAAGAATTTAATCATATGCTAATTGCTGGGGGGAGAAAGTCTTTCTTTTGGTCCTGGCTCTGCCTCTGTCATCTTAGATAATTTACTTAATCTCTCTGGTCCTTTGGTTTCTTATTTTTAAAATGGGAAGGGTCTCTAACTCCTAAGTCACCTGCCTCCTAACCTGAAACTGTGTTATTTTAGACTCTTGTGTGTGGTGTTCCTTATAAAATAAGAGTGACCTGGGGAAATAGGAACCAGAATGCATATTATTTTATTTTCAATTATGGAGCAATAATTTTCCTTTCTTCAAAATATCTCTGCAAAAGATTATCTGTTAGCAGTTGGTTTGTTACCTGATTTGTTCAGCAGCTGTGTCACAGTTTTAGGTATGACAGAGGACATGCCATTTTAATTACAATATAGCACATCATGTGAGTACTGCCCCTCTCTCAATACTTAATGGTTGTGCATGAAGCTCTGAATAGCTACTAGCTATCCTGTGGTTTTAAGTTAGACCACCCCATCAGTAAGTTTGTGTACAGGTGGCTTTCCACTCCTTTGATCAGTTGAGGGGGTTAAAGTGTTTTTTTTGTTTGTTTGTTAATTTTTTTGACTTAGGGTGTCTTTTACCCTTCAAGAATTAGTCCAAGACAACATAGGCAAATACATGAAACACCACTGATTGTCAAGTAGAAATGTATGCCAAGTTACATTCTTTATATTATTTTAAATACAAACTATAAGTAGGTCTGGATAAATCATGCGAAGAACGCATTACTACTTTGAGATACAGTAGGATTTGGCCTAGAGCACTGGTTCTGAAAGTGGACAGTGTGAACTCCCCCCATAGGATGCTTTGGGAATTTGTGGGGAGTGATTTTGTTGTGCTTGTTGAGACTGTGATTGAGGGAGATTTTACTGTTGTAAGGGACTATTGGACATCCTGCAATGCACAGGACAGTTATTTCCCCCTTAGGGGGTTTACCTTTACGGGGCAAGATAGTGTATAGAAGGGAGCATTTGGGGGACCTTCTGGGATACAGAGCAGTCTTGAACAAAAAAGTGTCTCATGTATAACATAATTTTTATATTTTCTTCTAGATAGTCATGTAGATGAGAAATCTCTTTATTGTGTCTAATCATAGATCTGAACTCTATAAAAATATAGAGTTCTACATAAAAATATAATACCAAGTAATTTTATATGATTTTTATACATTGGTTTTGGAAGATACAGATTTGTAAAAATCTGGTACTATTTGCATTTGCAGCATTTGATCACACTACAACATATCTGGGTCAGTCTGCATTTATAGTTGTTATATCCACATGCATAGATGTAAAAACTCTGACTACCTCATTAAGCAGAGGTATGGTCGTGTCCAAGTGTCCATATACTCAGATATACATTATTGTTATTATTACATTATTTTACTTTTTCTCCTTTTTAGTACAGTTAGGACGTTATAATACATTTATTTTCAAATCAAATAAATATGTTGTAGGTAAGCTATTAATAATCTCATTTCAGATTTTAAAGCATTTGTAAAATATTTGTTTAAAAAGAATATTGAATATAAGAGGATTGAAAACCATTCTTTTACTATGATGTACACCTGAAACTAATACTAAATAATATTGAATGTAAACCTTAGTTGAAAAAATTAAAAACTTAAACAAAATAAATAGAAATAAGCAAAAGAAAAAGGAAGACCATTCTTCTAGATAGTGTTTAGCTTAAAGTATTTGAAAAGCTTGAGAATTGGTCTAATAAAATTGGTTTTATTAAAGGGACACATAAGTATACCTATATGTTAGGTGTAATTATATACTGCATGTCTTCCTGGAGTGTTTACAAAGTCTAACAACCAGTCTAACTCAGTTATTAGTAAATTACTAATAGGAAATATCAAGGTACAATTTTATGTACCCAGGCATAACCTTGTAATATTCCCTTTGATAATTTATTCCTGATGGACAAAAACATTTCTAGGTTTCTTATTTAAACAGTGCTGCTTTATAAGCATTTTCTGTATATTGCTGAATCATCAGACTCTTTCTGATCTTTGTTTTTTTTTAAACGATTTTTTAAAAGATTTTATTTATTTTAGAGAGGGAAGGGAGGGAGAAAGAGAGAGAGGGGGAGGGGGAGGGAGGAGAGAGAGAGAGACAGAGACAGAGACAGACATCAACATGCGGTTGCTGGGGGCCGTGGCCTGCAACCCAGGCATGTGCCCTGACTGGGAATCGAACCTGCGATGCTTTGGTTCACAGCCCGCGCTCAATCCACTGAGCTACACCAGTCAGGGCATCAGACTCTTTCTAAATCATTGATATTTTGAATGTGAGGATTTTGAAGATAGGGGAATTCCTTTTGGAGATTGGTGTGATGTTCTTTAGCAAGTAAAGAGAGAAAGAATGATCAGCTGTAAAGCTCTAAAGGATTAAATTTTTCTTCCTGATGCATTTTGAGATCACAAGGGAAAAATTCTTGATTTTTGCAACTTATGTTGCCCATCATTAAGTGTTCAAGACATTTTTGTGAAATATAGCATAGTTATAAAAAAGTATATAAAACATAATATAGAGCTTAGTGTGAATTTTTATGAAGTGAAATTCTGTATTCTGTGTCTCTGTATTAAACATAATGGTTAGGAGTGCCCCAGTCAGTCTAAATTTAATAGAAGATAACATTTTATGGGAATAAGCAGTTATGAAGTCATTAGGAGGTACACCATTTTTGGAAGTTCCTGTGATGTTACTGCAATTATAATACAGTCGAAATATAGTACTTCAGTTACAGGTGGGACCTATTTCATGTTCCTATTCATGTGACAGGAGTTTATGATTAGAGACCAGGTGGTCTTAGGCAAAGCCTGATCCTCTACAACTAATGATGCAATCAGAATTCTTTATGTTTGTTAATATTTTCCTACTTTATTCTTTTATGGAAAGATATATTTACTATAAAATATAGACTGGGTTTTATAAAGCCATATGCAAATTGACTTAAATAGTATCTGACTTAAACTATTTCAAATTTTTAAATATTTATTTTTAGAGAGGAGAAGGGAGGGAGAAAGAGGAGACAAACATCACTGTGTGGTTGCCTCACGCAAGCTTCCTACTGGGGACATGGCCCACAACCCAGGCATGTGCCCTGATTGGGAGTCCAGCCAGCAACCTTTTGGTTCGCAGGCCAGCACTCAATGTACTGAATTATACCAGCCAGGGCTCAATTTTTTAAATATAAGGAGTTCTAGGAAATCTAGGTATCTGTGATATTTTATGTATGTATAGTAAAACACTACCTTGGCATCACATAAAGATGTTATATTTGGAGGCTGTTTATGGTATTTCTTAGACTAGGACTGAAAGACTGGATTGAAGGACACATAGTTTTTCCTGTCAAGCATCAGTTAAATCACATTTTTAATTATCCAGTATAATTATTCCAGTGGCATCTATAGAATTTTTCATTCATTCATTCATTTAGCCATAAGTAAATATTTATTGAGCGCTTCATATGTGTCAGGAACTATAGATAAAGAGCTGGAAATAATAAGAGGTTGGGACCTCTCTATTGGCAATGAACTTCAATATAGTGTGCTGCTGCTCTGACACAGGTATGCCCTGGTGCTTGAGTGCACAGGAGGAGTATTAGGGAAGGATTCCAAGAGTCTTGAGGGGTAAGCATTGGTTAGGAGATAGATAAATGTGGATATCCTAGGCAGTGGGGATGATATGTTTAAGGTGGGAGGCAGGAGAGACTATGGGATATGCTGACAGGTATCAGTGATTCAGTTGGCTGGATTAAGGATAATTAATATGTGTGAGAGTGTGAAGGTCAAATCTCAAATGGAAGGGTGTTAGGGGCCTATGAACTCATTTTTGTAATTCATTTTAGGTATAACTACTTCATGATGAAATTCTTAAATTTACCTTTTTTTCCTGTAATACCCCAGAAGTTCAGAATTTTGTGTCTGGGGAGTTGATGCTGTAGGGTGGTGGGGTGCAATCAGTCTCTTTGAAAAGATTTCTACTCTGGGTTCCAGTTGTGGGTAAGGGTGCGATCTCAGAGTTTTTTGTTTCTATAGTTTCATGTACCTGTCCTACTACTGTTCTTTATTAAGTGTTTTGGTTTCAGTTGTGAGACTCTTGCCAAAAATCTATGCCAAACAAATCAGGAATGTGTACAGGTTTATCATGATTATAATTCTATGACAGATGGTTGATGTTTTATAAACCCTTCTCAATTTTAAATGCTTACTTTTGTTTTCTCCCCTCAGCTTTTGTTAACTCTTGATTCATTCATCATACTTGCTGTGACTTGATGTTCAGGAGCTGGCTTGTGCAACCCTGTTTGTCTTTGCGTGGTGGTATTTGAATTTAAGCAAAGCATGGTTATAATTTGATGTAGCATGTTTTCATTCAGCAAATACTTCTTAAATGTCTAATACTTGCAAGGTTGAGAAACTCTTCACTGAAGACAGTTTCTTTGGAAACTGTTTTGGCTGTTTTGAAGTTATTTGTTGAAAGCAGTTCCAGTACCATTGACTGTCAATGGCATCTGTAGTAATTTTGTGTAGCTCTATTCTTTTGTACGAAAATGTATCAGTTTACACTTCATCTTTTTAAAGTGACTTCTCTGTATGCTGTGGTGAGAAAAAGTACTTTAAAAAGCATGGTGCAAGCCGTCATGGAGCTTACAGTCAACATAAGGTGTTTTATTATGGTTGAATGTCTCATACTTTTTTTCTGGTACTTCAATAGTTATAATGTAAGGCTCAATTTCAAGAGTTACACTCAAGTTCAAATCCGAGGAGTGCCGCTTATTAGCTGTAGAGCTCAACCTCTCTGAGCCTCAGGTGCTTCCTCAAGGAGTAGAAATATTACTGAGGGTGGTAGTAATGGTAAAATATAGTAATGCATGTAAATAACTTAGTAGAACCTTGAGACTTAAGAGTTAGTATTCAGGTTCAGCTTTAATCCCATTGGGTTGGCCAAAAAGTCTGTTCAGATGTTTCCATACTTTTTCATTTTCATCAATAACTTTATTGATTTGGATATTTTGAGAGTGTCAGCTATCTCCTGTGTGATATAACATTGATTGTTCTCAATTAACATCTTGATTTGATCGCTATCAACTTTAACGGGTCTACCTGACTGTGGAACATTGTTCAGCGATAAATCTCCACCATGAAACTTTGCAAGCCACTTTTAACATGTTCAGTCACACCTTCTCCATACACTGCACAAATCATTTTTGTGTTTCAGTTGTATTTTTACTTTTCTTGAAATAATAAAGCATAGTATGCTGAGAATGTTGCATATTTTCTTCCATCTTCAATATTAAAGTGGCTATACAAAAATTCACCAATTTTGACTTTTTTTAAATGCACACTGATATGACACTGTCACAATACAATCTAACAAAATTGCTTTGTAAGAAGTTCAAGACAACTAAGCTAGGACCATCTTGCAGAAAAAAACAAATGAACTTTTTTGGCCAACCCATTATTACTAAATTTGTTATCCTATGAGATTTATTTTTTAATCATAGGAGTGGGGATAATAAAATTTGTCTTAAATACATTAAACAGTTATGAAATGACTACTATATACTGATCACTTTTAGGGAAACAAGGCTGAAAAATAACACAGCTTAAAATAACTTAGGGCTTTTGAATAAAAATTAAAATGAAAAAACAATAAATAGCAGCACTTGCATTGGGCTATGTTCCAGGCATTCCTTACTCTGGTTAAATAAGTATGTTATGAGGTAATTACTGTTTTTCACCATTTTACAGATAAGGAAACTTAAGTAGGGAGAAGTGTGATTTGCCCAAGATCTCTCAGCTAGAGAGTGATGGAGGCAGGCTGTCTAACCATTAAGCTGTTGGACTCTGAGAGTACAGTTTTTAAAAAAAAGATTTTATTTATTTATTCTTAGGGGGTAAGGGAGGAAGAAAGAGAGGTAGAAAAACATAGATGTGCATGAGAAACATGGGTTGGTTGCTTCTTGCATGCCCCCAGCTGGGGGCCTGGCTGGCAACCCAGGCATGTGCCCTGACAAGAATCGAACTGGGGACCTTTCACTTTGTTTGGACGATGCTCAACCCACTCAGCCATGCCAGTCAGGGCTCAGACCACAATTTTTAATCATTGTGCTGTTCTGTGTTCAGAAAAGAGGCTGGTATTTCTGGAAGATTCAGGACCTATGTGTCAGTATCAGCGTGATAGGTCCAGTCTATATAACAGGTATAAGAGTTAGGAGGAAGAGATCCCTAGAGGCTGGAATGTTCAAGGGAAGGAAGAGAGCTGTAATTTACTACAGCCTACGATGTGTAAGGCTTTCAAACATTAGCTGCTTTAATCTTCATGGTGATCCCAAGGAGACAGATTTTATTATTATTCACTTTTTATTTTAATTTATTTATTTTCCCCAACATTTTATTCTTCCAAACTCTTATTTTTGTATTCCCATGCCCTCAACTTCCTTCCCTTTGGCAGCCATCAGCTTGTTGTCTGATGTATGGATCTGTTTCTATTTTGTTTTCTTTATTCATTTTTTGTAAAGATTTCACATATAAGTGAAATCATATGCTGTTTGCCTTTCTCTTCTTACTGCATTTAGCTTAGTACCTTTCAGGTCCACCTATCTTGTTATAAATGGCAAGATTTTATTCTTTTTAAAATTTCTGAATAATATTCCATTTCATATGCATATATGTCCCATACTTTCCTTACCTGTTTGTCAAGGGACACTTAGGTTGTTTCCATATCTTAGCCATATGAACATAGGGGTCTTTATATCTTTTCAATTTAATATTTTTATTTTCTTCCGATAAATACCTAGAAGTGGAATTGCTGGATCATATGGAAGCTCTGTTTTTAATTTTTGAGGATTCTTCATACTGTTTTCCATAGTGGCCGCCTGAACTTACAATCCCACCAATAGTGTATGAGGGTTCCCTTTTCTCCATATCCTCACCAGTACGTACTTGTCAATTTATTGATGATAGCGACTCTTGACAGGTGTTATATCAGTGTGGTTTTAATTTGCATTTCCCTGATTATTAGTGGTTTCCCATATTTTCATATGTCTATTGGTCATCTGTATGTCCTCTTTGGAGAAGTGTCTGTTTAGGTCCTCTGCCCCATTTTTTAACTGGATTTTTTTTTGGGGGGGAGGTGTTAAGTTATTTGAGTTTCTCATTGATATATATCTTGGATACTAACCCATTACCAGGTTTATAATTAGCGAATATCTTTATGCAGTTAGTAGATTGTCTTTTTGTTTTGTTGGTAGTCTTTTTTTTTTTTTCTGTGCAAAATCTTTTTAGTTTGATATAGTCCCGTTTATTCATTTATTTTTGTTTTCCTTGCCTTAGGAGACATATCTAAAAAGATATTGCTAAGAATTATGTCAAAGAGTTTACTGCCTTTGTTTATTTACCTCTAGGAGTTTTATGGTTTCATGTGTTACATTTTAGTCTTTAATCATTTTAAGGTTATTTTGTATATGGTATCAGAAAGTGGTCCAATCCCCCTCCCTCGCTCCCTCCCTTCCTTCCTTCCTTTCTTCTTTCCTTCCTTCCTTTTCAGTTTTCCATTACCACTTTTACAAGTGGCTGTCTTGACCTTCTTGTATATCCTTGCCTCCTTTGTCATAGATTGATTGGCCATATAAGCAAGGATTTATTTCTGGGCTTTCTGTTCTATTTCATTGATATATGCATCTGTTTTTATGCCAGTACCTTACTCTTTTGATTGTTATAGGTTTGGTTTGGTATTATAGGTTTAATTATTATAGGTAGTATGGTTTGATATATGGTAGTGTGATACCTTTGACTTTGTTCTTTCCCAAGATTTCCTTTGGATATTTGGAGTCTTTGTGGTTCCTTATAAATTTTAGGATTAGTTCTAATTCTGAGAAGAACGTCATTGGCATTTTAATAGGGATTGCATTAAATCTGTATATTGCTTTAGGAAGTGAGAATTTTTCACAATATTAATCCTTCTAATCCATGAGCCCTATATATCCTTCCATTTATTTTATTTTCTTCAGTTTCTTTCTTCAGTGTCTTATAGTTTTCAGAGTACAGGTCTTTTACCTCTTTGGTTAAATTTATTCCTAGGTATTTTATGCTTTTTAATGCAATTGTAAATGGGATTGTATTCTTAATTTCTCCTGATCATTTGTTATTGGGATCTAGAAATATAACAGATTTCTTTATATTGATCTGTATCCTGCAACTTGATTGAATTTATTATTTTTAATAATCTTTTGGCGGAGTCTTTAGTTTTTTTAGATAATAAGTAAATATCATGTCATCTGCAAATAGTGAGAGCTTTACTTTTTCCTGTTTGATTTGGATGCTTTTTATTTCTTCTTCTTGCCTGATTGCTGTGGCTAGGATTTCCAATCCTGTGTTGAATAGAAGTGGCGAAGTGGATGTCCTTGTCTTGTTCTTGATCTTAGAGGAAAAGCTTACAGCTTTTAACCATTGAATATTATATTATTAGCTGTGGATTTGTCATATAAAGCCTTCATAATGTTGAGATATGTTCCTTCTGTACCCACTTTGTGCATTTTACATCATGAATGATGTATTTTGTAACATGCTTTCTCTGCATTTATTGATGATCATATGGTTTTTATTCTTAATTTTAGTATAATGTGCTATATTATGTTAATTTTGTGGGTGTTGAACCATCCTCTTATCCCTGGGATAAATCACACCTGGTAATGGTGTATGATCCTTTTAATATATTGTTGACTTTGGTTTGTTAATATTTTGTTGAGGATTCTTTTTTTTTTTTTTAATTTTTTTAGAGAGGGAAGGGAGGGAGAGAGAGAGAGAGAGAGATAGAGAGAGAGAGAGAGAGAGAGAGAGAGAGAGAGAGAGAGAGAGAGAGAAACATCAATGTGCGGTTGCTGGGGGTTATGGCCTGCAACCCAGGAATGTACCCTGGCTGGGAATCGAACCTGGGACACTTTGGTTCCCAGTCCGCGCTCAATCCACTGAGCTATGCCGGCCAGGGCTTGTTGAGGATTCTAACATTTGTGTTCATTAAGGATATTGGCCTATAATTTTCTTTTTCTGTGGTGTCTTTGACTGGCTTTGGTATTAGGGTAATGCTGGCTTCATAGAATGAGTTTGGAAGTATGTGTATTTCTTCCTCTTCAGTTTTTCAAACTAGTTTAAGAAGGATCAGTATTAATTCTTCTTTGAATGTTCATAGCATTCACCTGTGAAGCTGTCTGGTGCTGGACTTTAATTTGTTGGGTTTTTTTTTTTTTAATCTTATTGCTAGTAATCAGTCTATTTAAGTTTTCCATATCTTCCTGGTTCAGTCTTGGAAGGTTGTATACTTTTAGAAATTTATCTGTTCCTTTTAGACTGTCAAATTTGTTGGCATATAATTGTTCATAGTATTCTTTAATGATTCTTTGTATTTCCATGGTGTTGATTTTAACTTCTCATTTATGATTTTATTTATTTGGGCTCTCTCTCTCTCTCTCTCTCTCTTTTTTGTTTTTCTTGATGAGTTGGGCCAGAGTTTTATCAATTTTGTTTATCTTTTCAAAGAACAGGATCTTAATTTTGTTTATTTCTGCTTTGATCTGAACTATTTATCTCCTAGTGTTTACTTTGGTTTCTTTCTTTTTCTAGTTCTTTTAGGTGTAGATTTAGTTTGTTTATTTTTTATATTTCCTCTTTCTTGAGGTAGGCCTGTATATAGCTATGAACTTCCCTTTTAGAACTGCTTTTACTGTATCCCATTAATTTTGAAATGTTGTATTTTCATTTTCATTTGTTTCAAGGTAGTTTTTGATTTCCTTTTTCATCCATTGGTGGTTTAGTAGCGTGTTGTTAAGTCTCCATGTCTTTTTCCCCCTCAGTTTTCTTTCTATAGTGGATTTCTAGTTCATGCCATTGTGTTTGGAACATGTGCTTGATATGATTTGTCTTCTAAATTTTGGGGGGCTTCTTTTGTGGCATAAAATGTAATCTGTCCTGGGTAATGTTACATGTGTGCTTGGAAAAAATTGTGTTTTCTGCTGTTTTTAGATGAAATGTTCTATAAATGTTTATTAAATTGATCTGGTCTAACATGACACTTAAGACTATTATTTCCTTCTTAATTTTATGCTTGGTCCATCTGACAGTTGATATGAGCAGGGTATAGAAAGTTTTCTGCTGTTACAGTTCTGTGAATTTTCCTCTGTTCATTAATAATTGCTTTATATATTTAGGTGCTTCTGTGTTGGGTAGGTAGACATTTACGGTTGTTATATCCTCTTCTTGAATTGATCCCTTTATGATTATGTAATGTCACTCTTAGTCTTTTATTTAAAGATATTTATTGATTTTGAGAGAAAGGGGGAGAGAGAGGAAAAAAAACATTGATTTATTGTTCTACTTTGTTATGCATTTATTGGTTGATTCTTGTATGCGCCTTACCTGGGGACGGAACTCATAACCTTGGCGTATCAGGAGGACGCTCTAACCAACTGAGCTACCTGGCAAGGGCCTTCTTTGTCTTTTTTAAAATTTTTTGTTTTAAAGTCTATTTTTCTGGTATGAGCATTGCTAGCTCAGCTTTCTTTTTATTTTTATTTGTATGGAATATCTTTATCCATCCCTTCCATTTCAGTTTATATCCATCTTTGAATTTGAAGTAAATTTCTTATAAGCAGCATATACATGGGCTGTGTTTTTAAATTCATCCAGCTAACCTGTATATTTTTATCAGCATTTAATCCATTTACATTTAAAATAATTATTGATAAGAGTGTACTTATTGTCATTTTAATTAATTCTTGGTTGTTTTTATAGTTCTCTGTTCCTTTCTTGGTATCTTCTCCTGTGATTTACTGGTTTTATATTTCTGTCTATTTATTCTTTGTATATCTTGTAGGGCTTTTTTTAGTTTGTGGTTACCATGAGGCTTGTTTTTATTATTCTATAACAGCCTATATTAGGCTAATAGACTTTTAAGTGTGAATATATTCTGTAAGAAGTACATTTTTACTTTCTCCTCCATGCTGTATGGTATCGATGTTATGTTTTAAATCTTGTTATATGTATGTTCTCTCCACTTAATTTAGTTCGAGTTGATTTTGATACATTTTTGTTTTGACATTTGTAGTAGGTCTATAAATGTCCTATTATCTGTATTTATTAAATATTGGGCTTTACCTTTGAGATTGTCTCCTTTTCCATATTTTCTTCTTTCTGAATACAGCCTTTCTTTTCTTGGTTAAAGAACTTCTTAACATTTCTTATAAAGTTGGTTTAATGTTCATGAACTCCTTTGGCTTTTGATTTTCCAGGAAAATCTCTTTCAGTTCCAGTTGAGAACCTTGCTTGGTAAATTATTCTAGGCTGTAGGTTCCTTTCTTTTAGCACTTTGATATCCTGCCACCCCATTCTAGCCTATGGAGTACTGCTGAGAAATCAGCTGATAGCATTATGGGGCTTCCTTTCTATGTGGCTTGTTTCCCTCTTGCTTCCTTCAAATTGTGTTTCTCTTTGAACTTTTGTCATTTTAAGGACAGTATGTCTTGGTGTGGGTTTTTTGGTTTCATCTTGTTTGGAGCTCTTTGTGGTTCCTAGACCTGGATGTCTGTTCTTTTTCCCATGTTAGGAAAGTTTTCAACCATTTTTTTTTTGTTTGAAAACACAATTTCTGTTCCTTTCTTCTTCTTCTGGGATTCCTATAACGTGATTGCTTGAGGGTTTATGTCATCCCAGAAGGCCATTAAACAATCCTCATATAAAAAAATTATTTTTTAAAATTTTTTTGCTGTTTTAAATTGATTGATTTCCACTAATGTGTCTTCCAGGTCACTCATCCATTATTTTGTTTTAGCTAATCTGTTGGTGAGTTTTTCTAATGCATTTTGCATTTCAGTTGTTGTATTTTTCAGGTTTGCTTAGTTCTTTGTTTAATACTTTCTGTGTGTTGAAATTCTCCTTAAGTTCCTCTGTTCCATTCTCATGTTTAGTGAGCATCCTTATGATCATTTCTTTGAAATTTTTATCTGGAAAATTACTTAATGCTGTTTCCTTTTTCCTCTGGAGATTTTCTTGTTTCTTCATTAGAGATCTATTCCCCTGTCTTATCACTTTGTTTTATCTTTTTTGTTTATATGAATTAGACAAAATAGCTCTCTCTCCTAGTCCTGAAAAAGTTTTCTTACATGGAATGGTCTCTGTGTTGGTTGTGTGTGATGGGTGGTTTTGGCTGGCTGTTAAGAGCCAAGTGGTTGTCTAGGGCATCTGTGGCTCCATCTTGCTGAGCCAGATTGGTTCCCAGTGGGGAGGCCAGATGTGTTTTGTAATGCCCTGTTGATCCTGCTTATTTCTTCTGTTTGGGGCTGAAATGGGCTTGAGCCATGTGTCTGGGAATGCACTGCCAGCACCTTGTAGTTCATTGGGCCAGAGCACATGGATAGAGCCCTCCAACATCCTGTTGAGATGGATGGGGCAGTAAACAATGGTGCTCACTGGCACCTCCAATCCCAGAGAATTCTTTCAGTCCCACAACAGGAGAGCACCCATGCCTCATTAGATTTTTCTATACATTCTCTCTGTTTTTTTAAAAAAAGATTTTATTTATTTATTTTTAGAGAGAAGGAAAGGGAGGAAGAGGGAGAAAAATATTGATGTGCGAGAGAAACATTGTTGCCGGCAACCCAGGCATGTGTCCTAATTGGGAATTGAACTGGCAACCCTTTGGTTTGCAGGACAATGTCTAATCCACTGAGCCACACTAGTCAGGGCTTTTTATTTATTTTTAGAGAGAGGGAAGGGGAGGGACAAAAAGAGAGAAACATTGATGTGAGAAAGAAATATCAATTGGTTGCTTCTTGTACATCCCCTGACCAGGGACCAAATCACATCCCAGTCATGTGCCCTGACCGGTAATGACACCAGTGACCCTTCGCTTTGCAGGATGATGCCCAGTCGAGCCACACTCTTTGTTTGTTATATAGAAAGTAGCCTTATGTAGCCAGGTGGAGTCACACAGCAGCTTCTGGAGCTTCAGGCACTGGCTTGCTGGGCTGGAGTGGCTCCTGGCAGGGAGGCCAGATATGTGTGGTAATTGTGTTCAGAGGAAAAAGGCTACAGGCAGTGTAGCTGGGAATGTGCTGTGCTCATCTTGCAGGTTGGCGGAAGCACCAGAATAGAGGTCACACCTACCATATGTAAGTGGAGTGGAATTAAACAATGACACTTACTGATTCTTCCAGCCTGGAGAGTTCCACAGCTACTACCATTACCCAGCATTTTCTGTTTTGTCTCTTTTTCTTGTTTATTGTACAGAAGCTGTTCATTCAGCTCTTAGTTGTTTTTTAGGAGTACTTGCTCCCTATTTATTTGTATATTTGAATTCGGCCATTAGAGGGCAAGTTCAGCGTCCTCGTAAGCCTTCGTCAACTTGGTCCTATTATTGTTATCATTACTTAAGATTTTATTTACTTTCAGAGACAGGGGAAGGATGGGAGAAAAAGATTGGGAGATTTGTAAGTGTGTGAGAGATACATCTACCAGTTGCCTCTTGCACGCCCCCAACTGGGGACCTGGCCCGCAACCTAGGCATATGCCCCGACTGGGAGTTGAACTGGCAACCCTTTGGTTTGCAGGCTGGTATGGTACTCAATCCATTGAGCCACACCAGTCAGGGCTTATTATTTCTTTTTTTAGTTAATGGAAGCTCAGAAGTTTCAATGACTTAACAAAATTCACATAGAAGGTAAGTAGCATAGATGGGATTTGACAAAACTTTATTATGAAAGATTGCAAATGTACACAGAAGCAGAGAAGTAATATAATGTTACTTCTCATCACCCAGCTTCAACAAGTATCGGTATTTTGCTTTTCTTGTTTCATTTATTCCTCTAACTTTTATAAACAGCCTTATTAATGTGTAATTAACATGTATCAAAGTACCAAAGTATACAATTGGATATATTTTGAAACATGTATAGACTTTGGAACCACACCACAATCAAGATAATGAACAACAAAATATCCATCACTCCCAAGAGTTTCCTTGTGTTCTTTTGTAATCCCTTCTGCCTGTCTCTCCTTGCTTCTACCATCCCTTTCCCCATACAAGCCAACCACTAATCTACCACTGTAGTCTAGTTTACACTTCCTGGAATTTTATGAAATCATATAGTATGTACTCTTTTTGTCAGGCTTCTTTCAGTCAGCATAATTATTTTGTGATTCCTCCATAATGCTAAGTTAGTGAGTACAGCCTTTTGGGTTTGTTTGTTTGTTTGTTTTTGGCTGTGTAGTATTCTGTTATATGAATGTATCACAACCTTAAAAAAATCCATTCATCTGTTAATGGACATTTGAATTATTTCAAATTTTTGGATAGTATAACTAAGGCTTTTGTAAACAATTCTGTACAGCTTCTGCAACGAAATATGCCTTCATTATTTTTATTTGTTTGGTATATATTGAGGAGTGGGATGATGGATTATACAGTAGGTGTATGTTCAGAAACTGCAAAACTGTTTTTCCAGAGTTTTTGTACCATTTAGCATTCCCACCAGAAGTGTATGAGAGTTCTAGTTCTCACAGCATTCTTTCTAACACTTGATGATTAGTCTTATTTAGTTTTTGAAATAGGGGTATAGTGGTGTGTCATTGTGGTTTTAATTTGCATTGACTAATGATATTGAGCCCTTTTGCCATCTATATATCTGCTTTGATGAAGTGTGTTCAAATCTTATGCCATATTTTAAAACTGAGGTTTTTGTTTTCTTATTGTATGTTCAGAATTCTTTCTGTATTCTGGATATAAACCCTTTATATATTTGAAAGCATTTTCTCCCAGTCTTGTGGTTTGTCTCTTCATATTATGAACACTTGTATCTAAGGTCAGAAGTTTTCAGTTTTAATGATGTTTATCAATTTTTTAAATTTATGAATTGTGCATTTAGTGTCATAACTAAGAAATCTTAATACAAGATCACAAAATTTTCTTCTGTTTCCTTTTTAAGTATATTTTATTGATTATGCTATTACAGTTGTCCCATTTTTTTCTCCCCTTTACCCCCCTCCACCCTGCCCCCACCTTATTCCCCCACCTTAGTTCATGTCCATGGGTCATACATATAAGTTTTTTGGCTTCTCCATTTCCTATGCTATTCTTAGCCTACCTTCTGTCTCTTTTGTACCTACCAATTATGCTTCTAATTCCCTGTACCTTTTTTCCACATTCTTCCCTCTCCCCTTCCTCACTGATAACCCTCCGTGTATTCTCCATTTCTGTGATTCTATTCCTGTTCTAGTTCTTTGCTTATTTTGTGTTTGTTTTTGTTTTTAGGTTCAGTTGTTAATAGTTGTGAGTTTATTGTCATTTTACTGTTCATACTTTTGATCTTCTGTTTCTTAGATAAGTCCCTTTAACTGTTCACATACTAAGGGCTTGATGGTGATGATGAACTTGAACTTGACCTTATCTGGGAAGCACTTTATCTGCCCTTCCATTCTAAATGATAGCTTTGTTGGGTAGAGTAATCTTGGATTTGGGTCCTTGCCTTTCATGACTTGGAATACTTCTTTCCAGCAACTTCTTGTCTTCAAGGTTTCTTTTGAGAAACCAGCTGATGCTGTTATGGCAACTCCTTTGTAGATAACTGTCTCCTTTTCTCTTGCTGTTTTTTAAGATTCTCTCCTTATCTTTAATCTTGGGTAATGTAATTAATTATGATATGTCTTGGTGTGGTCATCCTTCGATCTGACTTCTTTAGGACTCTCTAAGCTTCCTGGATTTGCATGTCTGTTTCATTTGCCAGACTGGGGAAGTTTTCTTTCATTGTGTTTTCAAATAAGTTTTCAACTTCTTGTTCTTCCTCTTCTCCTTCTGACATCCCTATGATTCAGGTGATGGAACATTTAAAGTTGTCCTGGAGGTTCCTAAGCCTCTCCTCATTTTTTGAATTCTTGTTTCTTCATTCTGTTCCAGTTGAATGTTGATTTCTTCTGTTCCAAATCTTTGAGTCCTAGTTTTCTTCCCTTCACTGTTGGTTCCCTCTATATTTTTGTTTATTTCCCTTTGCATAGCCTTCACTTCTTCCTTTATTTTGAGACTGTATTCAGTTATTTCTGTGAGCATCCTGATTACCAGTGTGTTTACCAGTGTGTTGAACTCTGCATCTGATAGATTGGTTATCTCCTCATCGCTTAGTTCTTTTTCTGGAGTTTTGATCTGTTCTTTCATTTGAGCCATTTTCTTTGTCTTGGCGCACTTATTATGTTGTAAAGGGCAGAACCTTAGGTATTCACCAGGTGGGGCAACCCACATCTATACCTTGTGGCACTGTATGTGGAGGAGGGATCAGAGAGAGACAGTGCTGCTTGCCTGGCTCTCGCCCCAATTCCCCCACATCCCACAAGCAAATTGAGCCCTTTGAGGTACTGCCTTGGTGCTGATTCCCCAGTAGGTGGACTTGTGTATGTTCTAGGACCCGATGGGTCCTAGAACAAGGGGGTCTACGGTCTCAGCAGACTTTCCGATGAGACTGTGAGATTCTCCTGCCTTTGCAGCCCCCACAGATGTTTACAGCCAGAGGTTTTTGAGGCTTTCTTTTCCCTTGCTGGAAGCCTGGGTTGTATGGTCCAGCTTGCTCCCCAGTTGTTTCTCCTGGCTTATCTGCAACTTACTGTAGGACTGCCTAGTCCACCAGCCCCTGCCTTTCTGCATGTCCTCTCTGCCCCTCCTACCAGTATGGGTGAATGTTTCTTCTGTAACTCCTTGGTTGTCAGACTTCCATACACTCCGATTTTCTGGTAGTTCTGGTTGTTTTTTTTTTTGTTTTGTTTTTAAATTGGTTGTTATCCTTCTTTTGGTTGTGCATGAAAGTGAAACATATCTATCTATGCCTCCATCTTGGACAGAAGCTCTTCTATGTTTCCTTCTTGAGGTTTTATGGTTTTGGAGTTTACATTTGGGACCATGGTTAATTTTTATTTTTGATTTAAGGTATGAATAGAGGTTTATTTTCTTGGTATATAAGTGTTCTTTTATTCCTGCATGATTCATTGAACACATAATCTTTTTTTTGTCTCATCAACTTGCCTTTATAGCTTTGTTTAAATTAGCTATTTACTTTTGAAAAAATGGAAATATTTAAAGCAAATGCAACAAGTAATGCTATTTAGCCCTACTTATATTACCATTGTGAATCTCTAATGAGTAAGGGCTGATTTTTAGACATATAATAACCATTCTATTATTGTACATAAAAAACATAACCTTAAAATCATCTAATATTCAATTCATATTTAAATTTCCTAGGTTGTTTGAAAGATAGTTTTTCATAGAGTATTTGTTCAAATCAACATTAGATTTGGAAGTTTTTTTTTATCCTTTAAACAAATTCTTCCACCATCCTTTCCTTCTTGTTATTAATTAGTTTGCTTTCTTGTTGATGATTTATTTTATTGATCATCCAACATTCTGGATGCTACTTACTGATTGACTCCATCATTAGTTAACTCTCCTATAAACTGGTGGATATATAAGATCTGAGACTTACTTAGATTCAAGTACATTTTTTTAAATTCTATTTTAATCATTGTTCAAATACAGTTTTCTCCTTTTTACTCCCAATCCAGCCCCCCTCCCACCCCTCCCCACTTCCCTCCTATTACCATCCTCCCCTTAGTTTATGACCATGTGTCCTTTAAGTTTGTTCCCGTGAACCCTTCCCACTGTCCCCTTAAATTCCCTCTACTCTCTTCTGTGGGCACTGCCAGCCTGGCCTCTATTTAGTGTCTTTGGTTATATTTTGCTTGTTTCTTTGTTTTGCTATTTAGGTTCCTGTTAAAGGTGAGATCATATGGTATTTGTCTTTCACTGCCTGGCTTGTTTCACTTAGCATAATGTTTTCCAGCTCCATCCACGCTGTTGCAAAGGGTAGGAGCTCCTTCTTTCTTTCTGCTGCATAGAATTCCATTGTGTAAATGTACCATCGTTTTTTGATCCATTCATTTACTGATGGGCATCTTGGTTGCTTCCAGCATCTAGCTATTGTAAATTGTGTTGCTATGAACATTGGAATGCATAGGTTCTTTTCAATTGGTGTTTCAGTATTCTTAGGATGGAGTCCCAACAGTGGAATCACAGGGTCAAAAGGCAGATCCATTTTTAGTTTTCTGAGGAAGTTCCATACTGCTTTTCATAGTGGTTGTACCAGTCTGCAGTCCCACCAGCAGTGCACTAGGGATCCCTTTTCTCCACAACCTCTCCAACACTTGTTGTTTGTTGCTTTGTTTATGATGGCCATTCTGTCTGGTGTGAAGTGGTATCTCATTGTGGTTTTAATTTGCATCTCTCTGATAGCTAGCGATATTGAACATCATTTCATGTGTCTTTGGATTTTCTGTATGTCCTCCGTGGAGAAGTGTCTGTTCAAGTCCTTTGCCCACTTTTTAATTGGATTCCTTGTCTTCTTAGAGTGCAGTCTTGTAAGTTCTTTATATATTTTGGAGATTAAACCCTTGTCTGAGGTATCATTGACAAATATGTTTTCCCATACAGTTGGTTCTCTTTTAATTTTGATACTGTTTTCTTTAGCTGTGCAGAAGCTTTTAATTTTGATGAGGTCCCATTTGTTTATTCTTTCCTTTATGTCCCTTGCTCTAGGAGACAAGTCAGTAAAAAAGTTTCTTTGTGAAATAGCTGAGATTTTCCTACCTACGTTCTCCTGTAGGACTTTAATGGTGTCACCTTTTATATTTAAGTCTTTTATCCACCTTGAATTTATTTTTGTATATGGTGTAAGTTGGTGCTCAAGTTTCATTTTTTTGCACATGGCTGTCCAGTTCTCCCAACAACATTTGTTGAAGAGGCTATTTTTACTCCATTTTATGTTGCTGCCTCCTTTGTCAAATATTAATTGACCATAGAGACTTGGGGTTATTTCTGGGCTCTCTGTTCTGTTCCATTGGTCTATGTGCCTGTTTTTATGCCAGTACCAGGCTGTTTTGATTACAGTCACCTTGTAGTATAGTTTAGTGTCGGGTATTGTGATCCCTCCTACTTTACTCTTCTTTCTCAAAATTGCAGCAGCTATTCGGGGTCGTTTATAATTCCATATAAATTTTTGAAGTGTTTGTTCTATGTCTGTGAAATATGCCATTGGTACTTTAATGGGAATTGCATTGAATGTGTAAATTGCTTTGGGTAATATGGACATTGTGATGATATTAATTCTTCCAATCCATGAACATGGTATATGTTTCCATTTGTTTGTGTCTTCCTTGACTTCTTTCTTCAGTGTTGTGTAGTTTTCTGAATACAGGTCTTTTACCTCTTTGGTTAGGTTTATTCCTAGATATTTTATTTTTCTTTTTGCTATTTCAAATGGGATTTTTTCCTTGATCTCTGTTTCTGCTGTTTCATTGTTGGTGGACAAAAATGCCTTTGATTTCTGGATATTGACTTTGTATCCCGCTGTTTTGCCAAATTCACTTATTAGGTCAAGCAGTTTTTTGGTAGAGTCTATAGGATTGTCTATGTATACTATCATGTCATCTGCAAACAGTGACAGTTTTGTTTCCTCCTTTCCAATTTGGAAGCCTTTTATTTCTTTTTCTTGTCTGATCACTGTGGCTAAAACTTCCAGTACTATATTGAATAGAAGTGGTGAAAGTGGACAGCCTTGTCTTGTTCCTGATCTTAGTGGAAAAGATTTTAATTTTTGCCCATTGAGTATGATGTTGGCTGTAGGTCTCTCATATATGGCCTTTATTATGTTGAGGAATGCTCCCTCTACTCCCACTTTGCCGAGTGTTTTTATCATGAATGGGTGCTGTACCTTATCAAATGCTTTTTCTGCATCAATTGATATGATCATGTGGTTTTTGTCTTTGCTTTTGTTTATGTGATGTATTACGTTTACTGACTTGTGAATATTGAACCGTCCTTGCATCCCTGGAATGAACCCCACTTGGTCATGTTGTACGATCTTTTTAATGTATTGTTCGATGCAGTTTGCCAGTATTTTGTTGAGGATTTTAGTGTCAATGTTCATCAGTGATATTGGCCTGAAGTTTTCTTTCTTTGTTGTGTCTTTATTTGGTTTTGGAATTAGGATGATGTTGGCCTCATAAAAAGAGCTTGGGAGACTCCCATCTTCTTGGATTTTTTGGAATAGTCTGTGAAGGATAGGGGTTAGCTCTTCCTTACATGCTTTGTAGAATTCTCCTGTGAAACCATCTGGTCCAGGGCTTTTGTGTGTTTGGAGTTTTTTGATTACTGCTTCAATTTCTTTTGCTGTTATTGGTTTGTTCAGGCTTCCTGCTTCTTTTCCATTGAGTTTTGGAAGATTATATTTTTCTAGAAAGTTGTCCATTTCACCTAGGTTTTCAAATTTCTTGGCATACAGTTCTTCGTAGTAATTTCTTACAATCCTTTGTATTTCTGTGGTATCTGTTGTAATCTCTCCTCTTTCATTTCTGATTGTGTTTATTTGGGT
Source organism: Phyllostomus discolor (assembly GCF_004126475.2). Lineage (NCBI taxonomy): Eukaryota > Metazoa > Chordata > Mammalia > Chiroptera > Phyllostomidae > Phyllostomus > Phyllostomus discolor. The sequence continues at coordinate 34,760,847 of NC_040909.2, read as the reverse complement.
CTTCTCTCTTTTTTTCTTGATGAGTCTGCTTAAAGGCTTGTTGATTTTGTTTATCTTTTCAAAGAACCAGCTCTTGGATTCACTGATCCTTAGAATTGTGCTTTTAGTCTCTATGTCATTTAATTCTGCTCTGATCTTGGTTATTTCCTTCCTTCTGCTTGCTCTGGGCTGCCTTTGTTGTTGTTCCTCGAGTTCTTGTAGACGTAGGGTTAGGTTGTTTGTTTGGAATGTTTCTGACCTTTTTAGGTGGGCTTGTATTGCTATGAACTTCCCTCTCAGGACTACCTTGGCTGTGTCCCATAAGTTTTGGGTTGTTGTGAGTTCGTTTTCATTTGTTTCCAGAAATGTTTTGATTTCTTCCCTAATATCATTCTTGACCCATTCCTTGTTTAATAGCATGCTATTTAATCTCCATGATTTTGAGTGTTTTTGTTTTTTTTCCTTGGGGTTGGTTTCTAGCTTCAGTCCCTTGTGGTCTGAGAAAATGCTTGGTATGATTTCAATTTTCTTGAAATTCTTGAGGCTTGTTTTGTGTCCTATCATGTGGTCCATCTTTAAAAATGTTCCGTGTACATTTGAAAAGAATGTATATTTAGCTTATTTTGGATGGAGGGCTCTGTATATATCAGTAAAGCCCAGCTCGTCTAGGGTATTGTTCAATGCCACAATATCTTTGTTGATATTTTGTTTGGAAGATCTGTCCAATTTTGATAGTGGGGTGTTAAAATCTCCCATTATAATTGTGTTGCTGTCCATATCTTTCTTGAAGTCCTCTAAGATTTTCTTTATGTATTTGGATGCTCCTATGTTGGGTGCATATATATTTACAATATTTATGTCTTCTTGATGGATTCTTCCCTTGAGTATTATGAAGTGACCTTCTGGGTCTCTCTTTATGGACCTTTCTTGGATGTCTATTTTGTCTGATATGAGTATTGCTACCCGGCTTTTTTTTCCTGTCCACTTGCTTGGAAGATTTGTTTCCAGCCCTTCACTTTCAGCCTGTGTAGGTCTTTCATCCTGAGGTGGGTCTCTTGTAGACAGCAGATATGTGGGTCATTTTTTCTTATCCATTCAGCTATTCTATGTCTTTTAATTGGAGCATTTAATCCATTTACATTTAAGGTTATTATTGATAGGTATTTATTCATTGTCTTTTATGTATGTGTGTCCCCCCCCCCCTCTCTTTTCCTTCTCTTCCTTAAAGCAGTCCTTTTAGAATCTCTTGCAGAGCTGGTGTGGTCGAGGTGTATTCTTTTAGACTGCTTTTCTGGGAAGCTTCTTATTTGGCCTTCTATGTTGATTGAGAGCCTTGCTGGATATAGTAGCCTTGGTTGCAGACCTCTGGTTCTCATTACTTGGATTATTTCTTGCCATTCTCTTCTGGCTTGACGTGTTTCCATTGAGAAGTCAGCTGTTAGCCTTATTGGGGCTCCCTTGTAAGTTACTTCCTTTTTCTCCCTTGCTGCCTTTAAGATTCTCTCTTTGTCTTGAAATTTTGCCATTTTAATTATGATGTGTCTTGAGGTGGGCCTCTTTGGGTTCCTCTTGATTGGGAGTCTCTGTGTTTCCTGGATTTGTGTGACTTTTTCTCTCATCAAATTAGGGAAGTTCTTCTTCATTACTTGTTCAACTAAGTTTTCGATCCCTTGCTCTTCTTCTTCTCCTTCTGGTATCCCTATTATACGGATATTATTACGTTTCATATTGTCTTGCATTTCTCTTAATCCCTCTTCATTCTTTCTGAGCCCCTTTTCCTTTTCTTGCTCTTTCTGGATGTTGTTTTCTACTTTGTCCTCCAGCTCGCTAATCTGATCTTCTGCTTCATCAATCCTGCTTTTCATTCCTTCTACTGTGTTCTTCAGTTCAGAAATTGTATTCTTCATTTCCTCTTGACCTTTGTTGAGAGTTTCTATTTCCTTTTTCATGTTTATATAGTTTGCAGTTAGATTGATGTAGTTTCCCTCTAATTTCTGATAGCTCATTGTGAATTCATTGAACTTCCTGATAATTATTGTTTTGAACTCACTATCTGATAGTTGAGTTGCCTCTATTTCATTTAGCATTTTTCCTGAGGCTTCCTCATTTCCCTTCAGTTGGGGGTTGTTTCTTTGTTTTCTCATTGTTCGTGGGTTTCTTCTTTTTTCTTCTTGTTTGTTAAATTGATCTGTTCTTATTCCCTGTAATTATGGTGTGAACTTCTGTGGTAGAATATTTGTGAAATTCAGTGGTGCAATCTCCTTCGTGTATCCTGGTGTTCACAGCTTCCCCCTACTCTTTTTTTGTGATCAGTTGGAGTAGTAAGGCAAAATGGTTTAAGACAGCAAGACAGTATACTATGATATTTACATTAGCAGCCAGTAGAGAAGAGATGGGTTATCCTTTGGCTCCTTATAGTGTTAACCGTGCTACTTCACCCCACTATCCACATTTTAGAAAGGATGGAAAGAAGGTAAGACTCTTATGGGGGACGAGAGGATTGTTAGTTGGATCTAGAAAGCTGTGAGGCTGTGGGAGGTGAGATTCTAAGGTAGGTTTGGATTAAAGATTAGTATATAGGAGTAGTGTGTAAAAGAATAGAGACAACCCCCACAATAGTATAGTTCAGAAAATTGCAAAGTGGGCTGAGATCAGGTAGGGGTATTGAGTAGTATTTACAATTGTATAGACTAGGTCTTACTAACAGTAATAGTAAAGTGACAGTCTTGTGGCAGAATCGATGAGGTCTAGATAACAAGAATAAAGATTATAGAACCTTGAGAGGTGTATTAATGGAACACAGATGAAGGATAGTAACTTATCAACACATTGTGATTGAGATACCAGGGGGATCCTATCAAATGACAGAGTATAACCAACCAAGCAAAGAAGATTATACAGAAAGAAAAAGAATACCAAAATATTATTAAAATAAAAAATGTTGGAAAAGTGAGAAAAAGATAATACAAATTTACAGTAACTTGCAAGATTTAAAAAAAGGAAAGAAAAGCAGAAGATGTAGTGCAGGAGAGATAAATTTGGAGTGGAAAGAATAATATTAGGATGAATGGAAGAGAAACATAAGGGATTGCGAGGTAAAAATAATAAGAATTGAAAAATAAAGTGTCACATAAAACACAAGATAAAATCAATCAACCAACAACAGCCACAAAAACAAAACAAAACCAAAGAAAACAAAAAAAAAATTAAAAAAAAAAAAAACCTCTTGTTGGTTTCTAACTGGCCAGACTAGTTTTTCTGATCTTGCTGGCTTCAGCTGGCTGAGGGACCTTTGAAATGCTTCTCTCTCTCCCAGCCAGATCTCAGCAAGTCTGTCAGGTACCCTGGGCACTCCCGAGCACACTGGCTCTCTGGATCTCACTTCCACGTTCTTCCGGACTCTGGGGTCCCGCAGAGTTCCAGCTCTGTGATCTCAGTAGGCACCCGTGACGTTTTGGGATTCACTGCGCCTTCCCTGGGAATCGTAAAAGGGCACGCCCCTCTCCCAAACTTTTGAGATTGGGGTCTAGGATTGCCCTAAGCGCCTCGCCGCGTCCCTTCCGGGTTCACAGCGCTCGTGAGTCAGTCTTCCCGGTGGTGTGCGAGCTGAGCCCTTTCCGGCTCCGGCTCCGTGGTCCTTGCCGAACCACACTCTGACCGGGCTTTGGGTGTTGGCGCCTTTCCCTGCTCCCCCGGTGGGGCTGGCTGGAAATTTCTGAGCCACTACTGTAGGAACACACCAAGCACACGTCCCTCCCGGGATCACGGTGCACGATTCAGGCCTCCCTATGGGGCGTGAGCTGAGCCCGGCCCGGCTCTGTGCTCTCCACGGATCTGTACTTCCACTGGGCTAGGGGTGCGGGCGCTCTTCCAGGCTGCCCCTGGTCGTGTTGGCTAGAGGCCCTCACTTCTCCCAGGTCTCTGGGCGGGTGTTCATAGTCCAACTGGGCAATCTGTTCCTTCTAGCAACACGTTCTCCCCTGGAGTTGCTCACCCCCCCCCCCCCCCCCCCCCGTATTCGGGGGAGGGAGCAGCGACTCCCCTCTCCCGGGAGCCCTGAGGCAGACCCGGCAGCACTGGGCCTGGGGACTGCATACCCCTAGACCCCGTGCTGATCCCTGGGCCCCTTTTGTCCTGAAGCAGTCTCCTTACCGTCTGGTTTTTCAGTGACTGCAATAATATTTGATGTCCTGCTTTCAAAAGTGATTCGGTAACCTAGTCCACTTGCTCTGTTTCTCCACCGATCCGAGAGTTTCCCTCCTCTTCACAGAAGCCGAGAAAAACGCTGCCTAGAGTAAAGCCGCCATCTTCCCAAGTACATTTTTTTTTTTAAGCCAAGTATACTCTACAGGTAGTGGGTAGTTTTCCTGTTGTACTACAGGAAGAGACATATCATATCTGGATTATTCAGAGTTAGAAGGTGTCAGCCTGAATGTTAACTGTAAAGTTTCCTATTACCCTTTCACCTTATCTTGTGAGTTTCTTTTTAAGCTTCCATTAAATGATTCTTGCGTAGGTCCATTATTTCATTAGAGGTTACAAAATGGTGATATTCTAATTCTGTCATTCTTTTGCATTTGTATTAGATAAAATTGTTCTTAAAAATACCCCTAATATCATCGGTTATGAACTAGTAAACAAGCAGGTTAAATGTTTGCTTTGTTTCCCCATTTTTTATTAGATTTCAAAATAGTGAGTTGGTCTAAGCAGCGTCCAGTGGTGTCCAATAAAGAGTTTATTTTTTCCATATTGCCCTGGCTGGTGTGGCTCAGTAGATCGAGTGCTGGCCTGTGAACTGAAAGGTTGCTGGTTCTATTGCCAGTTACGGCATATGAGTGGGTTGTAGGCCAGGTCCCTGTTTGGGGGTGTCTGAGAGGCAAGTGATTGATGTATCTCTTGCACATTGATGTTTCTTTCCCTGTGTTTCTCCGTCCTTTCCTCTCTCTCTAAAAATTAATAAATAAAATTTAAAAATAAGCTTATTTTTTGTATGATTACTAAGTCAGACATTTCCATATATTTCATTAGTTTCAACCTATGTATTCGTTATTATTTTTGGTGCTCAAAATGCTTTAAGTTGGCTCTTACGTCTTTTGACATGATGCTTTCATACTTTGAATAAATGGGATTTGAATCTAGGTATATTTAACTTCAAAGCCCATGTTCTTCCCACAGTTCTTGTGATTTTGTGAAGGAAGCCCTTAAGGAATCAATGATACTTGAATGGAACTGTTAAGGGGTACATTTGTTGTGATGGAGATTTAATACAGGAGTGTCAAACTGTGAACATAGGTCTAGCAGTGGGAAGGCAAAAGACACTTGTCACACAAGGGCCTGGGCTGTGGAGTGCTAGGAATACCAAAAGAAAATAGGTCAGAAACAGCACCAAAGACATTGCTAGCGGGCTTGAGGGACTTGGTCTTTTTAGTATTTAGGTGGTGTGGTCATGGGACTAAGTTCATGATACTTTGTTCCTTACATGAGATTGATAGAAAATTATTTTTGAAAGAAGGCCCTCTTGATTGCCATTTTCATTGGAGTTTTTAGGGGGGAAAACAAAAACAAAAACAAAAAAAACCCTGAGTCAAAGAAGCCAATATCATCTAAATAAAGTCAAGATAATCATTTGTTAGTGGCTAACTTTCTCAGGACCCTGTAATCCTTAATTGTTCATCTTTTGCGTGTGATGTACTTAGGTTGAATTTAAGTCAGTGGTGTGTGTGTATGTGTAATATTTATGCAGTGATAACCAAAGTAATTTAAGTAATTCATTTCTGTTATCCCACTATTGCTTGATTTCACTGGTCTCCTGTAACATCATTGGCTATATTGAAATACAAGGAGTAACTATGGATTGGTGGCCTTTATCATATTTTACTGTAAAATCTGGCTAATTATCTGTTTTACTAAATTTTACTTTCTGATTTCTAGGCCCCCATGGTTATGAATGTGCTTCAATTTCATAATGCCTCCTGCTATGGCAGATATCCTTGACATCTGGGCAGTGGATTCACAGATACCATCTGATGGCCCCATACCTGTGGATTTCCTTTTGCCCACTGGGATTTATATCCAGATGGAGGTACCTCGGGAAGCTACCATTTCTTACATTAAACAGGTATGTTAATAGGTAGAATTTCTGTAAATGTAGCTTGTTACTAGATCACTTAGGGGAACATAGTCTTTTATTATAGAAATTGCTCATAATGTAAATCATACGGTAAATTTGAGGAACATTGAACCTTTAGGTCATAACATTTTAAAGATTTTGATACAGGCATTGTCTTTTGTGGACATACAAAACATCCTCATTCTTACTCCCACTTTCAACTAAAAAAAAAATCTGTATGTGATACCTGAATTAAGAAAATAGGCTTATGTTAGCTAGTTTGAAATGTTCAGGTTATTAAAAGGGATTTGACATTGTTAAAGAAAATTTTGAGTTAAAATCTTTGTAATTACTCTCTTCGAGCTTATTACACTTTTTTAAAATGTGATTTTTGGTTGGTTATCTCTTTTCTCCTTTTCTTTCCCCTCTTTCTTTTTCTCTTTCCCTTCCCTAAATGCAGTACTTTTTGTGATGACTCTTGGGGAGGAAAAAGTTTTCTGCTGTTTGCTAGATTTATTCCCCCTTAGTGATGAATGGTATGTCCTCATTTGGAAACAAATTCTTTTACATAACTAGGTTTTCCTGTTTTGTTAGATTACTTTTTTTAAATGAATTGATGAGTGGCATTGAGAAAGATCTGTTACCTCTCACATGCACCCTGGTGAGACTGAACCTACAACCTAGGCATGTGCCCTGACCAGGAATCAATCCTGTGACATTTCACTTTGTGGGACAATGCCCAACCAGCTGAGCCATGTGGGCCAGAATAGGAGAGCCTTTTAATTCTTAACCCATGCTTCTACATCAGGGAGACTTGAAAATTCTAAAACTGCATGATCTATAAAGTTTTTTTTAAAAAAGTTTTTTCAGGCACCCTACTTATTTTTATAGTGACCAGGGATAGATGTGGATATCTATGGCTGTAACTGAAGCTGGATTAACCATTGATATTCATTCTCCTCCTTTTTTGTTTTAAATTGTTACAAAATATCTATAACATAAAGTTGACCATTAGGGTCATTTTTCCATGCGGATGGCATTAAGTACATTCATAGTGTTGCCCAACTATCAGCACTATCTATATTTAGCACTTTTTATAATCACCATCACTAACTCTGTACTTATTGAATAATAAATTTCCCTTTTCCCAATCCTGGTAATTTCAATTTTAGTTTCTGTCTCTATGAATTTGTATATTTTTGCTATTTCATATAAGTGCAGTTACATAATAGTTATCCTTATGTGTTTGACTTCTTTCACTTAGTGTAGTAATTTCATCCATGTTGTAACGTATCCAAATTTTATTCTTTTTTAAGACTGAATAATATTCTGCTTTATAGATCTACCACATTTTTGTTCACTCATTCATCTTTCAGTTTTCATTGTGAATGTCTTCTGGCTATTGTGATTAATGCTGCTATGAACATTGGTGTACAAATATCTGTTTGAATTCCTGCTTTCTGATTTTTATGTGTATACCTAGAAGTTGAGTTGTTAGATTATATGGCAATTCTGTTTTAATCTGTGATGGAATTGCCAAATTATTTTCCACGGTGACTATACCGTTTTTATTCCTATCAGCAATGTACAAGGTTCTTGTTTCTTTATATCCTGACAATACCTGTTATTTTGCATTCTTTTTTTCAGTATGATAACTTCTTCATGGTGGTGAGAGTGGTATATTATTGTAGTTTTTATTTGTATTTCCTTAGTGACAAAGGATGTTGAGTATCTTTTCATGTTCTTACTGACCATGTTTAGAATTGACTATTCAAGACCATTGCCTATTTTAAAATTCAGCTGTTTTGTTTTTATTGTTGTTGAGTCTAGGAACACATTTTATATTCTCTATTAATTTCTTAACCAAATATATAACTTGCAGATTTTTTTCCTAGTCTGTGGGTTGCCTTATCATTCACTCTTGATAGTATCCTTTGATACACAAAATATTAAATTTCAGTGAGGTCCAGTTTACCTATTTTTTCTTTTGTTGTCTAACATTGCTTTGTCTTTTTTTATTTTATGTAACTGACTATAAGGCTTGGCTGTGGTTTTTACCCCAGGTCTCTTATCTTCAGCTCTTGGCTTTTCTAATGGTTACAGTTAAACTGTGTAACCCCATCTTGTGTTTGTATGGTGATTATTTTATACAATCTCATCCAGGTGGCATGGTGAGAGATACCTAAAGATTGACTATGTGCATCCTGACAGGGCAAGGTTAACCCCATCTCCCTCATGAATAGAAAGAAACACAGTACAAAAATAGTAACACATTTTGTATGGGGATGATGATACATACTTTAAAATTTCTATTTTTTTCGAATTAGAAGTTATTTATGTTCATAGGAATGTTAAATATGGAAGTCTTCAATGATTCTTACTCTTCATAGATAACTCCATTTTAATAATTTTGTTTATATGAGTGTATATTTTGTGTTGTACCATTATACTACTTTACAAAAATGGGTTAATAGCACACATATACTCTTTTTAAAAATATGTATTTATTTATTTTTAGAGAGGGGAAGGGAGGGAGAAAGAGAGGGAGAGAAACATCAGTGTGTGGTTGTCTCTTGCACGCCCCTTACTGGGGACCTGGCCCACAACCCAGGCATGTGCCCTAGACTGGGAATCGAACCTGCAACCCTTCAGTTTGCAGGCCGGCACTGAACCCACTGAGCCACACCAGCCAGGGCAATACCACATATATACTCTTGCAATTTTCTATTATAAAAAGAAAACAACCTTAATATATCTTTGACAGCTTTCCATGTTATAGTGTATATCTATTTATATTCACAGTCCTTTAAATGGTCTGTACTTTTATTTAATTAACTCCTTATTGCTAAAACATTTGTGTTTACCTCAGGCTTTGAGGTTTACATACAGTGTTACAATGAGCATCCTGTAGAAATGTCCTTGTACATTTGAACAACTGCCATTTCAGAAAATCTCTTCTTTTTTTCCTGCAGATGTTGTGGAAGCAGATTCACAATTACCCAATGTTTAGCCTCCTTATGGACATTGACTCTTATATGTTTGCATGTGTGAATCAAACTGCTGTATATGAGGAGCTTGAAGATGAAACAAGAAGACTCTGTGATGTCAGACCTTTTCTTCCAGTTCTCAAATTAGTAACAAGAAGTTGTGACCCAGGAGAAAAATTAGACTCAAAAATTGGAGTCCTTATAGGAAAAGGTAATTAAAAAAAATTTAGTATGAATTCTTAACATGTATTTTCCTGTGTATACAAACATGTATAATAAGTGTGATCAAGACATTGCTTTGCAAAGTGTGGTCCATGGACTAGTGCTGGTCTGTAAATTGTCACCAGTTACTGAGGCAAGTGCAGAAATGAGGAGTAAATGTTTAGAGACTCCTGTAGCAATGTGATAGTGCCACAATATCCAAGGGCATATGTTTTGTATGTCTTTTCTTCTAGTGAATTATTTTTATTTTAAAAAATACTGTTTTTTTTACAGATTGCAAAGAAAAATATTGTTCTTTGCTTCAGATAGTTTGAGAAGACCCTTTGTAAGAGATACTGATCTGCCCCTACATAATTTGTATATAGCTCTCTATGCCAACCAAGACTTTAAGCTGATAAGTTTCCATAAGTAAACCATATTGCTGACACATTATACTCCCATAATTAAAATTATCTTTAAGAAGTTAATTTTGTAGTGAGTCCAGATACAGCATGTGTCTTTGTGTACAGAATAATGCGTACATTATTCTTTGCAAATTAATTTCAGGGAGAATTGTAATAAAAAACATGCAGGAGTCACTCTTTTATAGTAATCTTAGGTGTGTCAAAGGCCAATGGTATACTGTCAGCACCCTGCTTTAGACAAGATACTAACATGAAGTAGGTATTTTTAGTGGTTACTGAGAACGAGACTTGGAAGTTTGAATACAAAATGAAAAATCCATTGGAGGTTATTGGATCTGGATCAGTTAATGGTATTGCTCAAATTTACTACTAGAGGATAATATAATACCATCCCCTTTAAGATAGTAAGTATCTTTAAGATAATACAGTACCATCCCCTCTAAGAGCCATCCCATGTAAGATAGTATTCTTTAACCTCGACCTAAGGTAATTCAGGCTAGCCTATGATTATTACACTGTCAGACTGAACTCTTCCTTTTGAGCACTTAGAACCCTGTTGATTTACTAAAAGACACCCTGTTCTTTAATAATGTTTGATTACTTCAGAGAATAGCTAGTTTGCTTTTGACAATAATTCCGCCCCCCTTAAATAGAGTTATAATTATATACCATACAGGTTTTTTCTTATATATCAATGGACTCATTAGAAAGCATTCATTTCTATTTCTGCCCCAAAGATTTTTATAGATTATTAATTTTTTTCCATTAGAAAAAGTTTTTCCTTCATTTGAATTGAAGAATGTATGGAAGAGTAGAAAGAATAAAGATTACTTGTAGTCTTTTATCATCCAGGATAAGAATATCTACTGATAGTATTTTCATGTAGCTAAAATATTTGATAATCCAAAAGGTTAGCACCACAGAGGGAGCTTTCTTCAGGATATAGATGTCTTTTTAAAATTTATCATCTTTTCAAAACTTAGATCATTGTTCTCGCTTCTGGTCTTGATTTCCAAAATATATGGATGTATTAGCTACCATTACTTCTACTCAGGCTTGCCAAGTTTAGTAAATAAAAATATAGGCAATCTGAATGTTACATAGGATATACTTATGCTAAAAAAATTTGTTTACCTAAAATTGAAATAGAACTGGGCATACTGTTCTACTTTTTAAAAATTTGGCAAACCTAAGTTTACCTTACCACAGCTCAGGGATCTTCTGTGTATATTAGAATTGAATTTCTCTTTTTATAAGCAATGTATTATATTTCACTCAGAATCATAAAGCTTATTGTATAACTTTTTTTGCAGTGTTCCTTGCAATTTGAATGATCAAGATGTAAAGCATATAAATTAAGCAGTTTATAAATACTTAACTATTTATAAATTGTATTTTAGATCTTCAACATCTCTAGAAAATGTGATGTTTTGATTGTATCTACAACTTTTAAAAAAAATTTTTACTTTATTTTCATTTTTATTTATTGATTTTAGAGACATACAGGAAGGAAGGGGTGAAGAGAGAGAAAGAAATGTCAATTTGTTATTTCATTTATTGATGCACTCATTGATTGCTTCTTGTATGTGCCCTGACCGGGGATTGAACTAACAACCTTGGTGATTGGGATGATGCTCTAACCAACTGAGCTACCTGGCCAAGGCTGTAACCACAATTTTAAATGTTAACATTCATTTAGGAAGGTGAGTAAGTCTGTTTTAATATTTTAGAATGAATTTTCACTTTAAATACCTAACAAGTCAGTTTTGCAGTTGTTGATTTGTATTTCATCACTACAACTGGGACTTGATAAGGTCATGCCTCCTGGCGAAACAGTAAACAATTATTTCAATTTAACTTCAGGAACAAGTTTGCTGACTCCTTTTCCCCAAAGAAAACAATAGAACCTTTACTAAAAATACCTTCTCTTAAACATGATGTGCCTGATAATTTTATTTTCTATGTTTAAGTCTAAATCATTATTTATAGGAGCAGCTGTTTGGGTTCTGATTATTCTCTGTAGTGAAGGTACATTGTCACCCTTGAGTTAATTTCTCCAAATACCCAGCAGTAAAATTTTTTTTAATCGATATGTTTATTGATTGTAGAGGGAGAGGAAGTGGGGGATGGGGCGAGGAAGAGGAGAGAGAGAGAGAGAGAAACATGGATGTGAAAGAGAGAGATGGCAGTTGATTGCCTCTGTATGCGTTCTGCTCAGGGATCAAGCCCACAACCCAGGTATGTGCCCTGACCTGGAATCATATCTATAACCTTTTGGTTTACGGGATGATGCTCTAACCAGCTGAGCCACCTGGCCAGGGCACCTAGCAATAAATCTTGATCAGAGCATTTTATCAGCATCCTGAAAAAAGCATTTGAAAATTTCCTTATTTCCCCCAACCTATCATAGTATATCTTAAAGTGAAGGAAACATGTAATATGCTGGATTTTAATGTGTTTAGTATGAAGAAATTGTTCACTCAATACATTTTTTAATATTAAAAATTATAGACTGTAAACTAGTCTTAATCTTAGAATTTAAGCTTGGTTATCACATTTTCTTACTGGAGGACATGTAGAAAATTAACTAGATTTAAAATTAAATTACTTAACCTAACTTCTTAATTTTGGCAGTTTCTATTTTTAAGAGAACTTGGTAGTGGTTCCCAAATTTAAGCTTCGTTAGTTTCTTAAAAAGCAGTTTCTCAGACATGAGGATTCAGTGAGTCTAGGATGAATTAAACCAGTCTGGCCCTGGCTGGTGTGGTTTAATGGATGGCCAGCAAAACCAAAAGGTCACTGACTGGATTCTCTGTCAGGGCTGAGGGCCAGGTCCCCAGTTGGGGGCATGTGAGAGGCAGCGCATTGATGTTTCTCTCGCACATTGATGTTTCTCTCCCTCTTTTTTTCCCTCTTCTCTCTCTAAAAATAAATAAAATCTTATAAAAAAGGAAAAATATCTGTACTTCTCAGATGATCATAATAGTTATATGAACAGAGTCCCTAATTTATGATATATTTAAAAAATTACCAACACAGTAACAGTTGCAAGTCAATTGTAACTTGTTGAGTGTTTATTCTTTTTTTTTTTCTCGAAAAAATTTTTTTTAATGTGGTTTCTTTCTTTCTTTTTAAAAAACATTTTATTTATATATTTTTAGAGAGCGGAGAAGGAAAGGAGAGAGAGAGAAACATCAATATGTGGTTGCCTCTCACATACCCCCAACTGGGGACCTGTCCCGCAACCAAGGCATGTGCCCTGGCTGGGAATCGAACTGGTGACCATTTGATTCACAGGCCCGTGCTCAGCCCATTGAGCCACACCAGCCAGGGCTTGGGAGTTTATTCTTGGGACTATAGCAGTGAACTTTGGTGGTATGGCCTTTGTCTGCTTTGAGCTCATGGTGCAATGGGAATTATGGATCAGTAAACAGACAGTTAAATACAAGGTGTGAACTGCTGTAAATAAAGGAAGGTCACTTAAATCAACTGTGTGAATTAGGGACAGGCCCTTATGGGAAGCACAGCTAATCTGATCCTTCACTGCTGATTGAGAGTTGAGCGAGTGAAAGGAGTTAGATGAAGGAAAAGTAAGAGAGAATGGCATGTGTAAAGGGTAGTCTGTTTGAAGAATAAAAGAAATTGTTATCATTTCTTTAAGGGGACAGCTAGCACAAGTAGGAAGACCAGAGAAACAAGCAACTTCAGAACATATAAAAAATAGAGACATAGTCCTAAGAGCCCTTGGGAAGTTATTGAAGGGATTTAAAGAGGGAGCAACATGATCAGATTTGCATTTTAATAATTAGTTAATTTTACAATTATAGTTGGCATATATTAGTTTCAGGTATACAACATAGTGATTAGATATTTATATATCTTTCACAGTGCTAACACTGATTAGTCTAGTACTTGTCTGACACCATAGTTATTACATTATTATTGATTGTATTCCATATGCTGTACTATACATAGTAGTTTCCCTGAGACTATTTTTATAACTGGTGATTTATTAAAAGAAAAAATTTTTTAAATTTAGTTTTAGAGAGAGAGGAAGAGAAATATCAACACATGAGAGAAACATCAATCAGCTGCATCTTGCATGCCCCCAGTGGGGGACCCACCCCACAACTCAGGCATGTGCCCTGACTGGGAATCAAATTTGCATCCTTTTGGTCTGTGGGACGACACACAACCCACTAAGCCACACCAGTCAGGGCAGCAGTTTATATTTTGTAATCTCTATAACCATCTCTACCACCTCCATCTAGTGACAGTCTGTTTGTTCTCTGTGTTTGTGAGTTAGTTTCTATTTTGTTTATATTGTTTTATAGATTCCATATATAAGTGAAATCATGTGGTATTTGTCTTTCTCTGTCTGACTTATTTCCCTTAGTATAATACACTCGAGGTTTATCCATGTTGTCACAAATAGTAAGGCTTTATTCCTTTTTATGGCTGAGTAATATTCCACTGTCTACAGATCTTTATTCATTTGTCTCTCTATGGACACTTAGGTCACCTCCATATCTTGGCTATTGTAAATAATACTGCAATGAACATAGGAGTGCACATATCTTTTTTTCTTGTATCTTGTAGCTTCTTCAGTAAATGCGTCCTATTTTTTTAATAGCACACGGCTGGATACTTTCTGGACAGGCCTTGTATATTCAAATTGTATAGATTCAAATGGTATGATATTAATTGGCTTTCTTGAACAAAAACTGACAGCTTGTCTCACTCTGCTCCCCTCCCAATCATTATGAAATGCCATTAGTATTGTTATCTCAAGTATGTTTTCAAAACAAAAATTTCTATGTATTTTAGCTTCTTGTTTTCAAATTTGCACAAAACAAATCTTGGGAGACCCATTTTTTTCTGTTTTTAAAATTTACTGTACTCTGGGGCTATTATCTCTGTTTTAGTCATTTTATTACTTGCACCACTGTGTAATGGCATATGGATATATCTTATTTTTTTAAACCAAGTCATAATGATTAACTTCAGCTTTTTCCATTTTTAATTATTACTAAGAAAAACTATAGTGAACATTTTTATACTGATGGCATTTGTATAATTATTTACATAGATTTGCGGAAATAAACAAAGAATACAAAATGAGAACAAACTATTTACTCAGAGCTTGCTACAAAGTGTTTTTGAAAGTGTTTTTGTGTGTGGTACCGTCTCATTGGCAGGCAGGGTGGTGAATAAGTTTTATACTGATAAAAGGGGAAGGCTTCAGATACCCCTGACTAGAAGTAGTTGGAAGAGATGAGCTTACTAGAAGCTGGGCATATTTATTTTTCTCTGGTTTGTCCCAGGTCACTCAGGTTGAAATTCTTGTTGTTTCAATTTTGAGGTTAAGTTATGTATATGTATTTAATATATTATTAGAAATTTTAGTAATGTGCCCATTTTTCTCTACATCGTTCCAGCACAGGATATTGCCAAACTGTAAAGTCTTTGCCTATCTGTTAGTTAAACATTAAGGCATGAATAAAAATGTATGCATGTTTACTTTTTTATATTTCTAGAATTATTTATTAGAATAATCATAAGTTTATGACAAAGTTATCATATAGTTGTCTTCATGGCTCAAGTGGTTCTTACTTATGTACCACAAAGAATGATTTTATGTGTATGAAATTTTGAATAATTGCTATATTGTATTCATTGAGAAAAAATCACAGTGAGCTGAAAGTTTAAACTATAAGTAAGTTATAACAAATTTTAGGCTCATACTAATTTGAATATAAAGTATTCTCCTAATACAATATTTGAAGAGTTTTCAGATTCTTGGTCTTTTTCAGATATTATAAATGTGACTTACTTAGTTAATAAAGAAAAACTGTGGATCTCTTATATATGCTTTTTAAATGTGTACTGTGTATTTCAGTCATTATCTTTATAAAACAATCTTCATTGACAAACTGTGGTGATTGCTGGGGGGAGAGTGGTATAAGGGGACTAAGTGGTAATGGGAAAAATATAATAAAGATAAAAGAAAAAACTGGTAATTATATCTTTATAAAACTAGTAACTGACTATATTTCTTTACAAAGTTTCAAGTTCATATCCTTTAGAATATTTAATTTTATAGTTGTCTTCTCTACATTACTTTTATTATTTTATCTAGCTATAAGTTTTTGTTGAATATATTTTATACTTTCTATAATTATTAACTTCTCAGAATGACATCTTTAAAAAATGTGTTTAGGTCTGCATGAATTTGATGCCTTGAAGGATCCTGAAGTGAATGAATTCCGAATAAAAATGCGCAAATTCAGTGAGGAAAAGATTCAGTCGCTTGTGGGATTGTCTTGGATAGAGTGGCTAAAGCAAACATATCCACCAGAGCATGAACCATCCAACCTTGAAAACTTAGAAGATAAACTCTATGGAGGAAAGCTCATTGTGGCTGTTCATTTTGAAAATTGCCAGGTAATGTAATATTACTTTAATAAATATTTTGTAATAGCCCTGGCTGGTGTGGCTCAATTGGTTGGAGCATGCATTGTCCTATAGACCAAGAGGTCACGGGTTTGATTCCCATTCAGGGCAAATATCCTGATTGCAGGTTCAGTACCCAATTGGGGCTCATATGAGAAGGCAGCCAGTCGATGTGTCTCTCTGTCTTTCTCTCTTTCTCCCTCTCTCCCTCCTCTCCACTCCCCGTTGCTCTGTCTCTAAAGGCTATGAAAAACTGTCCTTGGGGGAGGAAAAATAAATAAAGTAAATATTTTGTAATTTGTGACTTTTGCCTGAATGCAGCTCTAGTCTCAGAGGAGGCTCTTCCTCACCTGGGAAACACGATTACAAAGAACATTAAATTTAAGATGGAAATATATTTAGGATTATAGTAATAATCTAAATGTGATACATCCTTTGCTCATATATTATTTTTTTGATGCAGTGGTGTGTTAATCTAGATTAGGTCATCAAACTACTGTTTTTTAATGGTTTTTATATTTTTAATGGGCTGTGAAAAAGCAAAGAATTTGAAAGGGATGTTAAAAAAAAAAGAAAGAACATGTGACAAACATACATGTCATCAAAGCTTGGTCCTTGACAGAAAATGTTTGCTAACTCCTATCTAGATGGGAGTTATCCTGTTTGGTTATTTATGCTGGCCTCATAGCTGGGCAATGTTAGAGCCAGGATTTTATCCTGGTGTTTCTGGTTTTATCCAGTCCTGCCTCCTTTCAAACAACATGTTACTAAGTATTTATTGGTACAAACATGGGAAAAGGATCCTGCCTTCTGGTGTTTTACAAAGGAAGTTTGTTTAAGGAACAAAAACCATTTTGTGACTCTATACTGAGCTATGTTGAGATTAAAGTTCAATTTGAGCCAAGATTTGGATATCATGAAGTGCCAAGATCAAATTTAAACTGTTGGTGGAATTCTGCCGTGTTGGAAGATCTGGAATAGGGACTTTCCTGTTAAAAGATGATTAGAACCTGGTTGGCGTAGTTCAGTGGATTGAGTGCGGGCTGCGAACCAAAGCATCACAGGGTCGATTCCCAGTTAAGGCACATGCCTGGGTTGCAGGCCATGGCCCCCAGCAACCTCACATTGATGTTTCTCTCTCTCTTTCTCCCTCCATTCCCTCTCTAAAAATAAATAAATAAAATATTTTTAAAAAAAGATGATTAGAATTTAATTTGAAAACACTATAACTTAAAAAGAGTATGGTTTTCTAGATCAGTCTAAATTTCATTACATGTGAGTCAAGTCTCTCCTGGACACCAATTCTAATGTAATCGTCATTGTAACAAAGTGTATGTGAAAAGAAGCATTTTGAAGTTAGGAGAGAAATGGAGATATTGGGATATTTTACTGGATTCCTGACAGTCACAGAATTTAACACTGATAGGAGTTTAGAGATCATCCAGTCAGACTCTTTGTATAAAGTAATTATTTTCACTATCCCTTCTAATGTGTGTCTCTAACCAAACACATCCAGTGGTGGGGGAGCCCTCTGCCTCCTGAAGCAGCACATTGTCACTGTGGACAAGAATAAATTTTATTTTTGAAATAAAAATCTTTTAAAAAATATTTTATTGTTTTATTTTTAGAGAGATGGGGAAGGGAGGGAGGAAGAAAGGGAGTGAAACATCAATGTATGGTTGCCTCTAGCACACCTTATACTGGGGATATGGCCTGCAACCCAGGCATGTACCCTGACTGGGAACCAGAACAGGCAATGTTTTGGCTCACAGGCCTGTGCTCAGTCCACTGAGCTACACCATACACCAGCCAGAGAAATAAAAATCTTTTAAAAATTCAAACTAGCAGCCCTGGCTGGCGTAGCTCAGTGGATTGAGCTTGGGCTACAAACCAAAGCATCGCAGGTTCAAGTCCCAGTCAGGGCACATGCCTGGGTTGCAGGCCACGGCCCCCAGCAACCTCACATTGATGTTTCTCTCTCTCTCTCTTTCTCCTTCCCTTCCCTCTCTAAAAATAAATAAGTAAAATGTTAAAAAAAATTCAAACTAGCCTTTGTGACTTCTGCCTATCTGGTTAGACTTTTGTTTTGCATAAGTATCCATTAAATCTTCCATTCATTCTATATACCAAATATTCAGATAGTAGAAATATAGCTATCATATCTCTCCCTAGTCTCCTTTTCGTTTGGCTAAATATTTCCTCACAGATTAAAACAAAAGCTCCCAGGCTTTTGAATTATATAAACCAGTAAAATTATTAAGTTATTAAAGAATTTTGAGAAGTCACATAGAGTTTAAAGCTTTTTATTTTAAGCAAGTGAGACCAGCCAAATTTGGATTAAAAAGTGCAAAATCATAATGTATTACCAACAGTATTTCACAAATGAGTAAACATTTACCACTAAAAATATAGAAATGATAATCTCAGACTAAAGGACAGCAGGCAGCTATCATATATGCATTTTCTTTTGCCCCTCCCATTTCTATAAAATTCTCATTTGGCCCTTTTACTATCATTGCTGATGACTGACTTTGGAAAGTGTCATGTGGAAACACTAAACTAAAAATGCAATGAAATGTAACAAGGTATTCATTTAGGTTAAAAAACTATTTTCCAGAATTGGTAGGGGGAGAGCTAGACAGCAGTTTCTGTGAAAAACATGCAGAGCTTTCCTTGACCACATAGTCAGTGTCAGCGAGCTGTAGAATGTGGTTCTTAGGAAGCAAGATATAAATACAATTATGAAAGTATTATGTCTCAGTTTTACAGAATAATAGTCCCAGGTGCCAGATCACAGATGCATTGTTTTTAATTTCAAGAATCATAATTTTTAAAGAATACTCATAAACTTGAGCAGTACTTTTATACTTGTTTTTTTTAACCTCAGCTAACATGTACTATATAAAATAATTCTATCAATAAAGGGAGGGCACATGTAATCTGAAGTAGCTCCTGTGTGTTGGGGCATGGAGGAGGATGGGTAAATGTGGTAAAGCAAATGAAGAGTATGCTTTTTGGGAATTCCGGAAAACATATCAGAAGCATAGGCAGAAATGTGCAAAACAGTGAAGCATGTAAAGTAAACTATCAAGAATAAGTATTTTCCACCAGATTAGTCATCATCTGAATAACCACAGCTCTTGTGACATAGACAGTTACTAGTGAATTGCATTCCTCGTTCCTGAGCAGAAGTATCTGTTCCCACCCATATGCCTAGTATCTTTGTTGGATAGTCTCTCATCTACAGTTATTTATAAGCATGGAGCAATACATAGTACATGATTTTTAACTGGTGTGCTGCAATATTTTTAAAAACATGCAGTACCTGACTATTTTAGTCAGGAGCACTGACCTCTTTTCCTTTAGATTTTCAAATAAAAAATGGACAACAGTTAACACAATAGCCATCCAGTGTGAATGAATCAAAATTATACCTATTTTTTTTGTCAGACTGGCAAAAAATATATTTTGTGTACACTGCAGAATTTTAGTAATTAGTTTATATGTGTCATGAGATGAAAAAGGTTGATAATTGCTGACATAGCCAATTGATTGCTGAAGAACATCACAAGTCTTAATAATAAGATGTAATATTTTGTGAAGTATATGTAAATGATGTTGGAAAACTGCTTAAAATAAAGGAAAAACCAGTCGAGTTCTGACCAAGGCAGTCCAGTTAACAGTTTATGTGAAGAAAATTAACAAGGATGATGATGACATACCAGTAAATCTTTAGAAAACATGAATTTAATCACCAGGGGATTAAGATAGGCCCCTGGAGGAAAGATTGGAGCCCTTGTGTACTATACCATTCCATTATATAAATTCCATTGTCTTGATTGGTATAAATTCCATTGTCTTGATTGCACCTCCCTCAATGCTGATGAAGATGTATCTCTTTTCACATATTTATGAAACATTTGTATTTCTGTTAGGTTTGTTTTGTCTATTTTTTAATTGATTTGTATATACATACAGAATATCAAGTTCAACATTGGTGTTGCATAGAATAATGCTGGTTTGTGTAATTCTATAGCTTATGTGTGTACCTAGGAACAAAACTGCTGAGTCAGGTGTATGTTTTTTCATAAATATTCCCAAATAGTTCTTCAAATTTACATTCCTACCAGTAGTATTTTAGAGTTTAGTTTTCATATATCTTTGCTAATACTTGGTATTATCAGTCTTTTAAATCTTAAATTTTGCTATTTTCCTTTTTATTGAATGTTAGATCTTCATTTTACTTAAGATGCTTTATTTCTTAGGGTTCTCTTTGATTCTGCTTCATATATACTTGATCTTTATTCATTTTCAAGGTGCTTTTAATTCTTAAAAAACATTAACCACACTTGCTTTATTTTCTGACTATTAATTTTAGTACATGCAGTTTTTCAAGCCCAGTTCTGTTTTCTATGCTTTCTGTAGATTCTTACTATCTGATAATGACACTGTCATTTTGTATTTCTGAAGAGTTTATGTATGAAATAGAGAGAAAGTGGGGATCATAGAATGATTATATTACGGAGCCTGTGCTTAATCATCCAAACCTGTGCTATTGCATACAGTAGCAAATAACCGCATGTGTAATTTAGTAGCCACATATCAAGCCAATTGTGTCCAGTGGTTATTTAATTGGACAGCACAGAATAGAATATTTTTATTGTTAGAGAGTTCTGTTGTGTACCACTGCTTAAGACAGTTATGAGCATTTGTATTATGTTAAAAAAGACTATCATACCTCCTTGCTACTCTTCTTTTAAAGATAGATTACTTTCTGAGCTGGGTGAAGGTTACTTTTGAGGTGGATAGCATAAGAGATCAATCAAATAAGAAGCTACATTGCTCTTTAGGACATATGTAAAGAGTCGTTGAAGTAGAAGAGCATAATAATGAAGGTGAAGAGAAGGTGATCATTGTATGTTTTGGGAAGTGAGATGGGGAAGGAAAGGGAAGTGATAAGACTTCTCAAGTCACTTCACGTATCTTTTAGTTCTTGTGCTTTGATGAATAAGGTACCAGCTCATATAGAAAGTACAGGAGGAAAGGGTAAAAATACCTACTTTTTATTTGTATTTGTAAAATACAAACTTTAGTAGGTTTGAGGTATCTCAAACCTACTGTGAAAATGGAGGTGACATAAATTAATTTGGCGGGGAATATTGCAAAAATCAACTTCAGGTCAGTATAGATAATTTTCTAATGGTTGTCCAGGTTAGCAGTTGGCTGCCTTGGGAAATAGTGAACTTTCTTATATCTTTGATGATCATATGGTGGGGAATTATTTTGCTAGATTATGAGAGGATTAAGATATTATCAAATAATCTTTAATATCTATACTTCTGGGGTTTATGCACATATTTAATAATATTCTGTCACAACTGTATCTTTACTTTTCACTAATTAAAATTTTTTTGTTTGTTTTTATATGTTTATAAAATCAGAATTGGTAATTTATGGTTCAATTGGTATAAAGTAAAGATCTCTTACTAGCAACAACATGTAATTCTTTTTTAATACATACTAAATTTGAAAAAGTACAGGATTTTTTGGTAACTTTAAAAAAAAGATTTTATTTATTTTAAAGGAGGGAAGGGAGAGAGGGAGAGAGGGAGCGAAACATCAATGTGAGAGAGATATGGATCTGTTGCCTCTTAGGCCCCAGCTGGGTACCTGGCCCACACATGACCCAGGCATGTGCCCTGACTGGGATTTGAACCAGTGACCTTTTGGTTCACAGGCTGGCACTCAGTCCACTGAGCCACACCAACTAGCCAGGGCTTTTCTGGTAACTCTTTAAAAGAAGGATATTCACTGGTAGATGTCTGTGATGAACTACCTGATGATAAATTTAGTTAAATATAATAAACTTTAGTTAAATATTTATCTGACCTGTAGAAACTGTGGCACTCTGTATAGTGTAACATGAATTAAAAATTATCATCAATTTTAACATATTTGACATAGACACAGTATATTTAGAAAATAGGAAAATTTCTGACATTACGTGGAAAGTGTGTGCGCATATGTTAAATATTATGAATGACTTTATAATATAGTAATAAGTACAAATGTAAAGAGTGGTTTTGTTTTTAGCAAAAATGTAAAATTGTCTCATTTTTCTACCACTCTCTTTAGGATGTGTTTAGCTTTCAAGTATCTCCTAATATGAATCCTGTCAAAATAAATGAATTGGCAATCCAGAAACGTTTGACTATTCATGGGAAAGAAGATGAAGTTAGCCCCTATGACTATGTGTTGCAAATTAGCGGGAGATTAGAATATGTGTTTGGTGATCACCCACTAATCCAGTTCCAGGTATGTGTATTAATTATGAATTTACCAGAGAAGTATATATGTATATTTAACAATTTGATGATTGAAATTTCTGATTTAAAAATGTGATATGATGAAGATTTTACTTATTTTTAGAGAAAGCAGGAGAGAGAGAAAGAGGGAAACATTGATAGGCGAGAGATACATTGATCAGTTGCCCCTCGCATGGCCCCAATAGTGGACCTGGTCCACAACCCAGGCATGTGCCCTGACTGGGAATCGAACTGGCAACCTTTCGGTTCACAGGCAGCCATTCAATCCACTGAAAATGAGTTTGACACCCCTGAGATACAAAGCGTAATAAGCTGAGTGTCGAGTCAGATAAATAATAACAAGACTTTGGAATACTATGTGATTACTTTTATTTTTGTTTTGTTTTGCTTTGAGAAAGAGGAATAGAGTCATGCCAGATATTAAGTGCTGTTTGAGAATAGGAGCTGTGATTTTTTTATCAGGTAACAGGGAACTTTATACTTTTTTTTTTTTTTTTCAGATTTTTGGTGTGGTTCTCAATTCTTGAACTTTAGTAGGTTGAAAGCCTAACAGCAGTTATAACTTCCGTGTACAGCTTTGGTATTTGTGGCATTCTGATAGTAAGTCCTTGAACTCTAGGAGCATAGAAGTACTGACATTCCCATCATGTTTTGTCATTTTTAAGTAGTCACCTGCCCCTTTAATTTAATACTTTTTCTTAACTCAATAAGAAGAAGTTATTGTTTGTCAGAAATGAGTTTGTTATTATAAAAAAATAAAGTTATGCATATATTTTTGTACAAGGTCATGAGAGAAAATATATAATGTAGGCAAAGGAATATGAAGGAAATGGAATGATACCTCTTTCATATTGAGAAGTTTTAAATGAATCTATTTATCATAATATCATATAATTTTACTTATAGGCCATCCTGGAAAATTTTTTATTAAAAAATATATTTTTAGTAGTTTTAAATTCAATATAATACATTGAATTTCACTTTATATCTGTCTAAGGTAGTGTTTCTTTTGAGTAATACATTAGATTTTATTCAGTTTGTTAGGAATTTTTCTTAATATGAATAACCACCCTTTTTTTATATGCCTTTGGAGAGTCATCTTGGTTTCATACAAACAAACAGAGCATCGTGCTGGGTTGGCCTCTAGGTTTTCTCTGGGAAAACAGTAATGGTGGCCTGGAGCCCTGTGCTGAAATGGTACCAGGTCTACCTCAGAAATCCATGGGGAGGTGTGAGTTGGCCACTTGATGACTTAAGAAATGGCTTTGTGGGTATGATTACATGTTCCTTTTTTCTAACTGAGTGAAAGCTTGCACTGTGACGTCAGTCAATGACATTGAAGTCCCGCCTCTAGAAATGTATGCCTGTTAGCCAAACTGTCAGGCATTGAGTGCAGAAAACAAAAGACAAAACATCTAGACTGAAGCATGTCTTTCTTCAAGGTTTAAAAAATAATCAGAAAAAAAGTCAGGCAGGTGAATTTAAATCCAGGTCTTAAAGATACTAGATGTGTAACTTGACCCTTCTGATTTTTGTTCTTGAATCTGTTAAATGGGGGATAATCGCTCTTACAGAGGTTTTGTGAAGATTAGCTACAACATGTAAGAATTGTCTAGTTCAGTTCTTATGTACTTAGGTTAACAGTAGCTTTTTTTATGTTGAGATTTTAAATTCTCATATTCTTGAGATCAAGTTGTTTAAGATATACTTTTGTAGGGTATTTTGATTCAGTATTGTTCAGCTTAATTTTATTCTCCTATTGACTTAAGTATTTGCTTGAATATCCTTACTTTGTTGTCTTGCCACTGTTAGTATATCCGGAACTGTGTAATGAACAGGACCTTGCCCCATTTTATGCTTGTGGAATGCTGCAAGATCAAAAAGATGTATGAACAGGAAATGATTGCCATAGAGGCTGCCATAAATCGAAATTCGTCTAACTTTCCTCTTCCTTTACCACCAAAGAAAACACGAATTATTTCTGTAAGTTTCATATGTTAACTTTTGGGAACCCAAAAGGCATGTGATTTTGTTAAGTTATATGCTTAAGTCTCACACATTTGTATTTGCTCACTTCTCCTTCTGGGAAAACCAATGCATATTTGCCAAATATCCATCACCATTTATAATTATTGTCTAATTACTATTGTTTTTCTTTACTCAAGCTATATATAAATGTAACTGTGCCATTTATATTTCTGTTGTTCTCTTGGTGCCATAGAAAAATACCGTTAAATTACATATTTTTTGAAATTAGAGCTAAATATAAGACTTCAGTGAGTAATTTGAGACACTGTGATAAGAAAAATTAGATGTGCAGAAATAGTTGATTTACTAGTATATTTCATTTTTTATCAGCTTAGCTGTGATCAAGTTGTGGTATTAATTTGCCTGTCTTATTGAGTACTTTTATACTTTAAAGGTATCAAAGGCACAGTTTTTTTCAGAATCTGATACATTTGTAAAGGCAAATTTTAAGTTTGTGTTCATGGGAACAGTTAACATATTTTAAATAGTTATCCAGTCTTAACAAATTGTATGTTTAAATACTCCTTGATAGTTAAGATGTTACCTATAATGCTGCCTGTGTTTTACCTAGTGGTTATGATACTTAATTTAATATATGTGACTTTCAGTTGTTAGTTCAAAAGCCTATTTTCATTATTTTATGAGTGGACATGAGAACTAATGAGATGATTTGTTAGCATAAGATATTCATGTCTTTCATTAAAATACTCTGTATTTATTTCATTTTTTTACAGCATGTTTGGGAAAATAACAGCCCTTTCCAAATTGTCTTGGTAAAGGGAAGTAAACTTAACACAGAAGAAACTGTAAAAGTAAGTATTTGCTAAGGTTTGAATTTGTCATCTGCTCCATTATTTTAATAACTCACTGATATGCTCAATGAATGTTACATTGCAAATTAAATTTTACCAATAATGGTCAATTATACAAGATAGAATATAGTAATTTATTAAGAGACAGTTAAGAATTTTTGTTTTAAAGTCTTTAAATAGTTGGAGATATAATGGATAGATTGACATTTTCTAGATATATGAGGGGGAGTCCCCTTTCCGCCCCCCGGCCCCCAGCCCCAAAATGGAATTATCTTCTGGAGGGAATTATCTTCTTCTAATACAGGCTTCCTCTGCTAGGCGAGTGTTCTAAGAACCCATCTGTATCAGTGTACCAGCTGATGTTGTGAGAGGCTTCATTTGACTTCAGTGAAATTTTTTTGAAGACACTTTCAAAGTGTAGCCCATTTCATGATTGGTGATTTTTGAGCATATCTTCCCACACTGTGCTTTGAATGTTGAGAAGTCAAAAACTGTTTTTGAGCAGTGGACAAAATGTCTCAGTAGGTGTATTGCATGAAATGGAGAGTACTTTGAAGGTCACTGAAGTTTAAACATGTAAGAATAAATACGCAACTTTTTATAATAAATTCTGTGTTTTGGGGGTCCCCCTACTATATTTATATAAAAGAAATTGCTTTAGCAATTTCCATTTGCTTTAGCAAATGGAATTTAAGTTGAAGCTGTAGGTCACATGTTTGTATGCAAACTTCCTTTTCTTTTTCAGCCTTGCTTAGAGCTTCACCCAACTCTTGTTTTTTTCTTTTAAACTTGCTGAACACAGAAAATATAATATTTCCACCATTTCTTGGAGGAAAATAGATGACTGCATTATAGACCACAAGTTGTTAACACATGGGATTTATTGCACAACTCCATACAATTAAACAAAGACTTAAGGCATTTTTTCTCAAAGTATAAAGCATGCATTTACCCCTATTTTCCTTGGCAGGAAATTAAGTGAATAGTTTTGTGATCTGAGAGATTCATTTAGTTTGAGATATTTGCTAACATGACAATATATTCAGGAGCACCTTGCCAAAAATTACCAATAGCTTGCTTTTGTAAATGGACATTAAAGATTCTCTGGGTAGCTGTCATTAAAATATGGGCTTTTTTGCTCTTATATTCTTAGCTAGATTTGAACTTTTAATGAGTGTGCTTATGCCAATTAGCTATTGTTTTCTATTTTAGTGGTAATTTAATTTTTTCCTTTAATTTAAATTTATTTTATTAATTTTTTTTCAATTACAAAACTATAACATTGTTGCAACAGGTGAAAAAAAAAGTCCAAATAAGATTTTTTAAAAAGTTACTGGTCTTGTCTACCTATCTCTTTATTATCATATGGGATTTAAGGTTAACCAGTGTTGTGAATGACCCGCATATTTATGTGAATATATAAACATATGGCTTCAGTATTGAATGGGTTTTGGTTGTGTTTATTTTATTGATTGGTTGTTTTATGAAAAAAGATGATATTATATACATTATTCTTCAACTTGATTTATTTACTTTATAATACATCTTGGATAGTCACACATAGTCTCTAGAGTTCCTTGGGTAT
This sequence comes from Phyllostomus discolor, assembly GCF_004126475.2. Classification (NCBI taxonomy): domain Eukaryota; kingdom Metazoa; phylum Chordata; class Mammalia; order Chiroptera; family Phyllostomidae; genus Phyllostomus; species Phyllostomus discolor. The sequence continues at coordinate 34,733,942 of NC_040909.2, read as the reverse complement.
TCCTAAAGGTAGAAATCACATAGAGGCAAATCTGTCCTAAAGTCATGTGAAGTATTACATATACACATTTTTTTCTATGATTTGTATGTGTAGATATGTAATTTATATTGTAAAAATGGGATTTCCTACTTGTTCTTCCCATTTGTATTTACTGTATTTGTCTTCTGTAGGCAATTTATATTATTAATTCTTTTGTAGTTATAAAGGTCAATCAAATTAACAGATTTTCTAGTCTTTTATTATTATTTAATTTCTCCCTGAAGAAGACCAAAGAAGCCTTCACTACCTGCTTTATTTTTTTTGAGTATTATGTTTTATTTCTTTGTCAGAAACATTTTATTCCATAGGTTTTTCCAAGTTCCATCAGATATTTGAAGCTGGACTGATTGATTCTATTGTTTGTGGTCATGTTTTTAGGAATAATGAATGAATTATTTTCTTTTTTAAGATTTTATTTTTAGGGGGGGGAAGGGAAGGAGAAAAAGAGGAAGAGATACATTGATTGGTTGTCTCTCGCACACCCCAATTGGAGACTGGCTCGCAACCCAAGTGTGTGCCCTGTGTCAATATGCTTTCTCTTATTCTGTCTTGGCTGTTAAAAATACTGAAATTGTTAGTATCTCATAGTCTAGATACTTTGAGTATAGCATGAAGGTAGATACAGAGATTTCCTAAAAGTGCTGTTACATAAATCTTTCTTTTAAGTTATTCTTATCATGTTTTTTACAAACTAAAAATGAAAGTCCCCAGACTTTTAGTTTAATTTCAGGGAACACAGGGAAATATCATTTAAAGCAGTTTAGAGATGTGGACATAAACAAAGGTTGCTTAAGGCTAAGGCTACTCAATCTTGAAACTGATTAACAGCGGGGAGAAAAACTTAAAATGGTTGTTTTTAAAAGTTATACCAAAAGTATTTTCATTTTTATCCATACTTTTATTAAATTGAATGAGTTTTGAGTTGATTGTGGAATTTGGTGTTATGTCTGTGTATAGGATCTTGAATTTAGATCACCGAGCTATTTTATGTGGTACTCTCTAGAATATTAATGTTTAAATATTTAAAATAATATTATAAAATAAAATCCAAGGTTACCAACATTCTTGCTAACCTACTTACTATAAACTACTTTTACTTATATTCTTTCCTTCACGAGGTGAAGATGTGAATGTGCTTTTAATGAGTATATATAGTATTTTGTTATTTCATTTTTTAAGGTTACATTGCAGATCATTTTCCTCTTGTATGCAAGGCATCATGATGTATTGAAAAGTAAGAGACATAGAGTGCCTTAGTAGATGCTGGTGCCATTCTCATTATGGCAAAGAAAATAGGTGGTTATGGTTAGATTCTGGAGGAAAATTTTTGTTGAGTTTGATATGGAAAAGACTTGGGTGCATTTGTAACCTGCTAGGGGCTGGGAAAGTAGATTTTTTTCCCTGATACAGAGGAGCAAAGGAGTAAGGTCTAAGTACTTTGGAAATTGGAGCATGGTGGAATAGTCCCTTTCCTATGAAGTTGAAGAGAATCAGGTGTGTGTTTAGATAAAAATTCCTGGTAGCTTGAGAGTTTACTGCAATCTTTTAGTAATCCTCTGTAACCCTTATTACTTTAATCATTACTGTGCTATAGACAATAGTTTGTATTTGAAGTAAGTAATTTTCTTCTATAAGTTAAATTTTACGGAAGATTTTGAAAATTCGTAAAGTTGGGAGAATAGTATAATCAACTTCCATGAACCAGTTTCAGTAGTTATTTTGATAAATTTTTAACAATTTTTCTTTTTAATTTGCTTTTTATTTTTAAAAATATTTAACCATTTAATCCATTTGTGTTTATTTTGCAGAGATTAGATTAATGAATAACAGTTATTAAAATAAGCCATTCTTTCCCCGTTACCTTATGAAGTATGTAGTCTATTAATCTATAGTTTTATTTATGCTAATATAACATTGTTTTAATTATTTTAATAGGTTTTAAACTAATAATTATAATATATTATAAATATAATTTAAAAATTGATGCTATTGTCAATATTCAAAATTTTGAATCACTATTTAAAATGTTTTAATATCTATAAAGTAGATATTATTGAGTGTTTTCTCAAAATTAGGATAGTAACTCTTTTAACAAGTTAAACTTTTTATTGATAAGCTTTTGTTTAAATTTAAGAAAGACAAACCTAAAGAATTCCACATAGGTATCATTTATTCAGTAAATATTTGAGTACCATTGTGTGCTAATATCACATCTGAATAATTGATACAAAACATTAGACTTTAATGTTTAATGTATTTCATTGAGTCGGTGTCTGCTTTTAGTTCTACCACTCACACACCTTTAAATTGGAGATAATTAGATTACATCTTTAAAAACCACTATATAAATGAATGAATAATATTTGGGGGACATTTTACGAATCCCTGGCATCATTCTGGACTTGAGTCTTTGGAAAAAAAAAAAACCAAAAAGATAGTGATATTTAGAATAATCGTAAGTATGAATAGAATATCTTTAGTTGTTTACTTTTAATGACCTATTCATAAATTATTTAGAAGTAGAAAGAGACTTTGGAGACATTCTATCCATCCCTACCTTCTCAAGTATACAGAAGAGTAAGACAAGGCCCCAAGTAAATGAAGTCAGTGAAAGTAAGCATATGATAATAGTTTTTATAGTTGTCATCTTGGCTTATTCAGACCTATTTATACCATTGAGGCCCCTGGCATTTTTTATCTGGTCTGCTGAGTAAGTGAAAAATAGGTTAAACAGATTAGTTAATAAAATACTGATTAATTAGAGTCTCATTCTCTGTGGCCAGACAGTCTTTTTGGAGTTGATGTGCTGCTTCTCCCAGTATATATTTATTCTCCAAAATTAGAGGTGTGTCATTGGTTCGATACTCATGATTCTGTATTTATTTTTGTCTCCTTCATTACAGGTTCATGTCAGGGCTGGCCTTTTTCATGGTACTGAACTTCTGTGTAAAACCATTGTAAGCTCAGAGATATCAGGGAAAAATGATCATATTTGGAATGAACCACTGGAATTTGATATTAATACTTGTGACCTGCCACGAATGGCAAGATTATGTTTTGCTGTTTATGCAGTTTTGGATAAAGTGAAAACGAAGAAATCAACTAAAACGATTAATGCCTCTAAATATCAGACCATCAGGAAATCTGGGAAAGTGGTAATTATCTAATAACTTCTGAAAAATTAAAAATGGAATAACTTAATGAAATAATATTGTAATGGAATAATTTTAAGACCTTTTGACATAATGGAGTAATCTAAATGAAATTACATCATATAACTTTGGTACCTAAGAGCTGATTTACAAAGGGAATAAATCTCCCTTTTTATATTCTGCTCATTCATTTCTCTTTTAACAAATTTATTTTAGTAAATGTCATACTATAAGTGCTTTATTATAAATGTTATACTTTTTAGGAGGTACAGGTGAAAAAGAGTGAAGGAATTTTAAAAATTATTGGTCCACAGTCTCTTAACTGAAATTTCAGCTGCCACATATGTTTGAGAATTCAGAATTTTATGCATTTTTAAAACATCATAGATCATACTTCACTTAGCACACTTTGTGGGGTCTGGGACTCATCTGTAATCAAATATCTAAGTATCTAGAATTATATGAACATTCACATTAAATTCATTCTTAGCATATTTATGCAATGGTATCTTTTTCAACAGCATTATCCTGTAGCATGGGTAAATACGATGGTTTTTGACTTTAAAGGACAGTTGAGGTCTGGCGACATAATATTGCACAGCTGGTCTTCATTTCCTGGTAAGATTTACTTTCTAATTCTTAGTGTTAAAGAGTAACTTTTGGCACAGTGGATGTGCTAATGTTTCCTTTCAATTTAGTAAAGAAACTATCATTTTATATCTTTATGTTTATTTTAAAACAAATTTCCATAGATTATTTTAATATTTTTCAGTAATTTGTACCTATATATATTATTATTTTAATGTGTTCTTGCTGTAAACATTTTATATTTATAGGTTTTTGAGAATTTCTCATAGGGGATAATGTCTTTTATAACATTGTCTTTATTATTCATAGTTGTACTAAATTTCTATACTGGTAGAAGGAAAATTCACTAATGTGGGAAGACTAAGAAAAAGGTTTAGCCTGAAATACGAGCTAAGAAGAACACCTTTTACATGCCTGTATTTTTCAAATACTTCTTAACGTATCCTTATAAGATCGATGGTTTTATCTCCACTTTACAGATAAGGAAAGTAAACTTCTGTCAGTCTTACATAATTTGTTTATATCTAGGATTTGTACAAAAGACTGCTTGGCTCTTCCCATTACTCTGTACTCTTTCCCAGGTGTGGAATTTTTTAGTGTAGAACTTGTATTATACTAGTGAGTATTTTTCTGTCTTTATAGATATTTAGTGAAATTTTGAACTAACTTGCATTTTTTAATTATTTTGTGGGTGACAGACTTATGAAAATGTTCATGTATTGATACTTACTATGTGAGAAATTGTTTTTGGTTATACACATAGTTGTTTTTTACATAAATTACAATTATTTATGAACATGTTTGTACAATTTATGTGTATGCATGTTGCTACTTTTTTCTTGAATATACCTCCAATAATTTCCACTAATCACATTACTCTCCAAATATAGGGGAGCAGTGATGTACACATATCTTAAGAAGAACTAGAGTTTCACATTTAGAATAAAAATTAAGCATTTCAGCAATATGCTTTTTTATAAATCTTAATTTAGACTCACACATGTTCTCTAGAATCATCAAGCAACTCGAGTGGTATTTGTAGAAAAATTTTTGGTGGTATTAACTTGGCATACCATGAACTTAGCTTTATCTCTAACAAAATGTAAGATGAAAAATAATAAATGAACACATTTGCACTGCATGTATCAGCTGTAGAATTGTCATGTTTATCCCCCGTAGGAGCAAGCCAGAAATGAGCTACAAGTCATCTATTATCTAGAATTCCTAGGTCATCAATAATCACATTTATTGGTTGCTTTTGTGTCTTTCTAGAATTTTTTATGTATATACTAGGAAATATAAAAGTATATTTCTATTTTTCTCTCTATTCTTCCATAAAATAGCGTATTCTGTGCAGTGTTCTGCTCTTTACCCTTTTAACCTTTTCTCTCTACACATAGTGCTGCTGCTGCTTCTTAAAGCAGAGTTACTTTTGATAGTTTTAATAGTTATAAGGAATAACCTTGCTTATGATATATTAAGATAAATTCCCAGAAGTGGCTTTTTTGAGTCAAAAAATAAATACATTTGTGATGTTGATAATCATAAATTGCTATCTTAGAGATTATATCAATGTGTGCTCTGCATTTGTAATACATTAGAGTGCCTTTTTTGTGATCTTTTTCTTTAAATTCTCACCTGAGGACCTGTCCATTGATTTAGGGGGTAGGGCAGGAGGGAGAGAAAGGGGTGTGGAGAGAAGCATCAGTGCCAAAGAAACATTTGATAGGCTGTCTTCTGTATATGCCCCAATCAGGGATTGAATCTAAAAGTTCTAGGCATGTGCCCTCACTGGGGATCAAAGTCACAACCTTTTGGTACATTAGATAATGCTCCACCCAACCATGTGACCCAGCCAGGGGTTTGTGATCACTTTTAAGCATGGTTACCTCCATAAAGCTGGGGGCTGATAAGAATACTAAAATGTACCCTGACTGTTATGGCTCAGTGGACTGCAAATGGTCACTAGTTCGATTCCCAGTCAGGGCACATGCCTGGGTTGCAGGCCTGGTCTCCAGTAGGGGGTGCATGAGAGGCAACCACACATTGATCTTTCTCTCCTCTTTCTCCTTCCCTTCCCCTCTCTCTAAAAATAAATAAATAAATATTTTAAAAAATACTAAAATACTACACTTGACTTTAGATAGGTTGCATTGGTAGGGCAATTAAGTATAATGCTATTAGTTAGCAAATATAGGGTCATTATTTGCAGAGAAAGCAGCTTTAGAGGTGTATAAATTATGAGAATTGCATCAATCCAGTGAAAATGGAATCTGAGATTGAGAGTGTTAAAAAGATGAGCAAAACATTAAGTAGCTGAAACTTGTAAATTTTTAAAAGATTTTTCTAGTTTTGGGAGATAATTCTGATTGTGTTACTGTCTTTTCATTGGACCTAGCCAGACTTTTTCAGGAAATACAGAGAGAATAACTTAAAAATCAATGTAAGAAATGAGGAATTAATTTTAGAGAGGGGAGGCTTCAGGTTATACTGCTTTGTTCTCTCATCTTGGGTTTCATCTCTCTTCAGCAGTTTACTTATCTGTGAAATCAGAAAGTTACATGAATTCCAGTGTTTTAGGACAACACTGAAATTCTAAGATTCCCATGCACAATTTTGTGAATGGACTATGTTTAGAGTGATAGAGAAGAGGAAGAAGTGCCTTGAAAGAAGCAGGTGGTGAGGTTAAAGGAGTACCACTTGAATGGAGTATTATAAAAACTACCAGAAAAGGTGTTTAACTGTATCAGAAGTTTGAAATAATTAAGGAGTATTACATTTGTCAAAGAATGTCATTGATGACTTTGAAAATCATGAATCTGATACTGTGATGACGATAGAAATCAGATACATGTGATTAAGAAATCTGTCTGTAGTGATGAAATAATGAATCCTATGGGCCACCCAATTTTGATGGAGGGGGAGCAGTTTCAAGTTAAGTTTTTTTTTCTTAATTGAGAATACTTACCAAATTGAAGAAAGAGCTTGGGTACTAGCTATTCATTTCTGTTAATTTTCTCATTTAAAAAATGTATGTAAACCCAGATTCAAATTTTGTGCTAAACATTAACAGAAAATTAGAGGCTTACTGTTAAAATTGTTTGTCAAACTTCCTTAGGTGACACACTTTTAAAATAATCTTCATGGTTGAAATCCCTTCATGTTTTATTTTATTTTAGTTTTGAAAGTATTTTTTAAGAATTAAAATTGTTTGCATCTTTTAGATGAACTTGAAGAAATGTTGAATCCAATGGGAACTGTTCAAACAAATCCATATACTGAAAATGCAACAGCCTTGCATATCAAATTCCCAGAGAATAAAAAACAACCTTATTATTACCCTCCCTTTGACAAGGTAAGCTAATTTTTTTAAAGGACTGCACTATACATGGAATAATTGAATTATTAGTTTCTGGCTCTACGTGTTTATGGCAAAGCTCTGTATGTCTAATTCTATTCCTATTTCAAAACGTCACATAAATTGACAGCTTTGACAGGTTCAGTGCAAAGACCACTGAGCTGGGAGCCAACTCTAGTTCTGGCTTTGTCACTGATCAAGCGAGATATGTTATCTTTGGAGTTCAGATTCCTCATTTATAAAATAAGGAAATCATTCATTGTTCTCAGAGATTTCTTCAAATTAAAAGGTCTGTAAATGTGTTTATATGTAATTCTGAACATGTGAAATGTACAGTGAAACATGCCAGCATGTTCGTTCTGAGATTAAAGACATGATCGCTGCTACGTTAGAGTTGGTATTGAAAGAAAATGTTGAATATTACAGTTAGTAGGACTTTTTAAAGTACTGTTATTTGAATCTATAGCAAGGACTTCCATTTCTAAATGTATTCCCTTAATATAAAGCTGCATGTCTTGGGGATAAGGAAAATATCTTGTGGGGGTTTACAATAGGGCTACGATAATTTACATGCTAAGAGAGCTAAGCTGTCATGTTTTATCTTCAGATTTGGCATTTTTGTTTCAGGTATGATTGATGCTGATTTTTATGATGAAATCTTTGAGCAAATTCTCAAATAATAATGTTCCTTTTATTTTCCTTAATCCATTTGAGAACCAGTTACCTTTAAAAAATGGTGTTACTCTAAATAGCATTTAAATTAATCCACATGTAACTTAATTGTGTTTTAATATTCAACACTACCAGACCTGTAGAGAGTAGATTTTTAAAATAGTATGTAAATTAAATTTATGTAATTCAATATTTCTTTTTTAAATTTGCATTTTAGTTGAATTTTTATCCATCTAAAAAGAAACTTTTTATTTCAAATTCATGTAAATGTTTTTCTGACCAGTAATGTTTTGTGATTATTGCAGTAGAAATCCCAAATATATCAAGAGCCCCATACCTTAGTGTACATTGAGTAAAAAAAGGTACATTTTGACTCATCCATTACATTAATGGCATGGCTTTATTCCTTGAAATAAGAATAGTGGTCCTAGCTGTGCCTATTTTTGTGTTCAATTATGTTTTGTTCAACAGTCAGTTATACTTATTTTGGAATTAGATGAGATGCTTTTGAAGCATTTTTACAAATACAATATCTTGTGCAAATATGAATTTTTTTAATCTGATATTTTAAGGGAAGTCTAGTTTTTAAAGAATGTTTTATTTCAACATTGCTTAAGTTATCTTTAACCAGTTACTGAACTTTCCTTTGCCTTTGAAGATCAACTTGGGATGAAGATTTTAGTCTTTAAATGTCTAACTATGTTTACACTTATTGGGTTTCCTTTAATAGTACAGTTTTATATGATCACTGTAAACACCAAATCAAATAATAATGATATGAAAAGAGAAAGTTTTCCACATCTTAAAAAATGGAATTTTCTTGATGTAATTACTTGCATACTTTTGCTTTTCAAATCAGTTTTATTTTCATTGCTTAATTTGTTTAACCATAATCTCCTTTGATCATTATAACAACTTTGTGAAATTGGATGGGAACTATCATTACGTTTTACACATGAGGATACAGACAAACTATTAGTTTAAGATTACCTAACTCAGATATGGATTTTCAGATTCTTTACCACTTATCTTCTTCCTGGGGGTCACATTTCATCAAGGCTTAGAGGCCTTTGGAATTTAATGGTTTGAAAAATATTTTTAGACTCTCTTTAACATTACTTTACATTTTTGATATCTGTTAATTCAGAGAAGACATGACATGACAAAACTTACTCTGTAGTAACTCTAATATACCTCTTTATTTTCTTAATCAGAAGATATTTACCTATATTATTTTTTTCCATATCCATATGAAGCCACTATTCATTTTACCTACAGACTATCCTAGTGCATCCTGGGAATCACAATCCCTTATAGTAATGCTGTTGATGGATTCCCAGTTGTCATGAGTTTGAAGGTTCTGAATCACTTCGTATTACCATTTTGCATTTAAAATTCATGTTTACATTATAAAGCATAGAAATGCCAGACTACATGTAGTCTAAGTACAAGTGTTGTCATTTATATTTAAAATTTTACAATTACAGGAGCCTAAATTGATTTTTTTTAAATCTTTTAAACAGATTATCGAAAAGGCAGCTGAGATTGCAAGCAGCGATAGTGCTAATGTATCAGTAAGTATCAAGGTTCTAAAATGGCCCTTTCTTACTATACAGTTGTGCTTATTATTAGCTACCTTCATCTCACTTACAGCAATGAACTTACAGAAGACCAGACTCACATGCAAGAACAGTCTGTGAGTGTGGGTGAGTGTGTACATACTAATGCTTTGTTAAATGGCAGCTGTCTGTAAGTGGTCTGGGTTCAGTGTAAGCCCTTTTCTGATATAAACACAAGTTCAGCATCTAGTTTGTAAGGGATACTATGACATCTCATAGATTAACAATGCAGTGTTTGTGAATGTAATTCAGTTCAAGAAGGAGGCTGTAACTTTTTTTTCTCTCATGTAACAGCAGATATAATCACCCCACGTTTCTTGCATCTTGGTGTGCTGCCTTGTTTTACATGTAGTTTCTATCTCATGGTTTAATAGTGGTGTTTGAGCTGTCTACAGCAAGAACAGGAAAAGCAAAACTAGAGGCTACACTCATTCTTTTTGAGGATATCAGTGACATGCCTCATATCTGCTTATATCTCATTAGCCAGAACCTAGTCACATGGCCATCCTTAACTACAGATGAGGCAGGGAAATGTAGTCTTTAACTGGGCAGTCATGTGTTTGGCTGAAAGTAAGAGATTGTAACTACTAAGGGAAGAAGAGGAGAATGTATATTGGGGGAAAAACAGCAGTCTCTGCCACACATAGTAGTTCTACTTTTTCTGCCCAGACACTACAAAACATATCACTTTGTTTACTTAGTTCATAATATATATATAATATTTCTACCATCTATATTTTTTAATTTAAAGAACTTTTTTAGTTCAACACTTGACTGAGTTCTAATCTGATACTCTCTTTTCATGTCATCAGTTCACAACTTTTAAGTGTAAAGCCATTTTCAGTGCAGCCATTCTGTATAGATTGGTAATTATATAGAAGCTGACAGGCAAAGTGTAGATAATGTATATATCTTTGTCATTTGCAGTGAATCAAACAATATTTATTGCTGGCTACTTGGAGAAATGTCTGGCACATGTTGTCTTCGGCTTTGCCATTAGAGTTTTCAAAAATTGCTATAGGTTGCCATGACCAGTGTGGCTCGGTTGGGCATCGTCCCGCAGAGCGAAAGGTTTCTGGTTTGATTCCTGGTTAGGGAACATGCCTGGGCCGCAGGTTTGGTCTCCAGTTGTGGCATGTACGAAACGCAACCAGTCAATGTTTCTCTCTCACATTGATGTTTCTCTTCCTCTCTTTCTCTTTCCCTTCCCCTCTCTAAAAATAAATAAATAAATAAAATCTTTTAAAAATTTTCTGTAGCTCTGTAGTGCAGGTTGTCTGCTACTATAAATACTTTAAGAGCAGTTCTCTGTAATGAAGCAAAAGAAGTTTATTACCACTATACATTTATCAGTCAGGCAGTTCTTAAAGACATACTTTAAGTTTAAGAGATCCCTTAAACTCTTAAGTTTAAGATATTCCTATATAACAGTTATATAGGGATGTCTTCATTCTAACACCTATTTGTAGTTACCCTTTATTAGTTTTAATATTGCTTTAATATTCTTGCCCAGGTTTGATGTACCCTTGTTTTTTATTTTTTTAAGATTTTATTTATTTATTTTTAGACAGAGGGGAAGGGTGGGAGAAAGAGAGGCAGAGAAACCTCAATATGTGGTTGCCTCTCACGCACCCCCCACTGGCAACCTGGCCTGCAATCTAGGCATGTGCCCTGACTGGGAATTGAACCTGTGACCCCCTTGTTGGTTCACAGGCTGGCACTCAGTCCACTGAACTACACCAACCAGGGCTGATGTACCCTTGTTTTTTAAATTGGGTATATAATACAGTTAATAAATTGTGAAGCCAAAAATGAAGCCAAAAATGTACCCTTGTTTTTAAATTGGGTATATAATACAGTTAATAAATTGTTTATTACAGTTAATAAATTGTAATTTTCTGTAACTCCCAGAAACTTTCCTCCTCAGAGATAACTGTGTAGTTTAGCTTGCAGCTGCCAAACCTAATGCTATGTTTGCATTTATGTACTTTATACGTAAATGTCAATACCCTCTTTACAAAAATCAATGAGCTTTTTATTATATAATCTCTTCCTTTTTCATTTAATGCATTTTGTGGGTCTTGTCATATCTGTATGTTAAGGTTTCTTCTTAACATTCCACCGCATTAATTATAAGTGTCCATTACATTCCCTTACTGATGGACGTTTTGCTTACTTCCAATTATTCTACACTAAAACAGCGCTGCAATTAATATTTTGAGCATACTTCATTATACATATGTGTATTTTATAGGATGGATTCCTAGAAATAAAATGATTAGATCAAAAGGTATGTGCTGTTTTTGTAAGAGTTCTGCCAAGCTGCTTACCATAAAGATGGACAATTTACAACCCCATCTACACTGTAGAAGGATTTCTACTTTTTATATTTTGTTTTTTAATTAAAATTTATTTTTCTTTTTTAAAGATTTCATTTATTTATTAAAATATATTTTATTGATTATGCTATTACAGTTGTCCCAGTTTTCCCCCTTTTGCTCACCCCTACCCAGTATCCCCATTCCCTCCAGCAATTCCCTCCCATTAGTTCATGTCCATGGGTCATGCATGTAAGTTCTTTGTCTACTCCATTATCTATACTGTTCTTAATGTCCTCCTGTTTTATACCTACCAATTTGTACTTCTTAATCTCTGCACCTTTTCCCCTGTTATCCCCTTTCTCCCTCCCAACTGATAACTCTCCAAATGATCTCCATATTTCTGATTCTGTTTCTGTTCTGCTTTTTTTACATAGTTTGTTTTTCAGATCTAATTGTTGATAATTGTGAATGTATTGCCATTTTAATGTTCATAGTTTTCATCTTTTTTTTCTTATAAAAATCCCTTTATCATTTCTTATAATAATGGCTAGGTAATGATGAACTCCTTTAATTTTACCTTGTTTGGGAAGCACTTTATCTGCCCTTCCATCCTAAATGATAGCTTTGCTGGGTAGAGTAATGTAGGTCATAGGTACTTGCTTTTCATGGCTTTGAATATTTCTTGCCAGTTCCTTCTTGCCTGCAGAGTTTCTATTTAGATATCAGCTGACAGTCTTATGAGAACTCCTTTGTAGGTAACTGTCTCCTTTTCTCCTGTTGCTTTTAAGATTCTCTCTTTATCTTTAACCTGTGGCATTTTAATTATGATGTGTCTTGATGTGGTGCTGTTTGGGTCTATCTTGATTGGAACTCTCTGTGCTTCCTGGACTTCTTATGTCTGTTTCCTTCACCAAATTATGGAAGTTTTCTTTCATTATTTTTTCAAATATGTTTTCAGATAAACTCAGTTCAGAGGAAAGAGCATGATTGACCAAAGGAGCTATTCCACCTGCAGATCCCTTGATAACCCCTCTGATGATTCCCCAGCCTCCTCTTGTTCCTTGTATTCCTTGATTCTGAGCTGGAGTTCCCCTGGACTGTGTTTCTCACTAGCTGCATGGCTCTTAGCAGATCAGACTTCTGGTTGTATCTGCTTTCTCTCATTAAAGGAACCCTGTGTTAGGCACACTTTTTCCTTCCCCAGAGCTGTTATTTATTAGTAATTTTAAAAAGATATATCTTTTCTAACACTTTATGGCTTTTTTGAGTGACAGGAATCAATAGAACTGTTTTAGTTGAATATTCACTGTATATGCCAAGGGGAGGTTACATTCCTTAATAAGATCAACACAGGTTGACTTGTTGAATTGTGTGCGTGTATATTTATAGGTATATATAAAACACATGTATACATATGTATAATATATAGATGCACAGTTCATTGGTTGAATTTACCATTACCTTACTAACAGAATCATACCTACTCTTGGAATTAGAATTTTTTTTAAAAATGTTATTTATTTATTTATTTATTTTTAAGGGAGAGGGAAAGGGGCAGGGAAAGAGAGGGAGAGCAACATTGATGTGCCAAAGAAACATCAGTCAGTTGCCTCTCACACACTCCCAACCAGGGACCTTGCCCACAACCCAGGTATCAGGCATGTACACTGAATGGGAATTGAGCCAGTGGCCTCTTGGTTTGTGGGACCATGCCCAACCCACTGAACCATATCAGTCAGGGATAAAATGGTTTTGTTTTTTTTAATTGTGATAAAATACACATAACATAAAATTTACCATTTAATCATTTTTAAGTATATAGTTTAGAAGTGTTATATATATATTCACAATATTCTTAACACATTGTTAAGTGCAACTGATCTCTAGAACTTTTCTTCTTCTTGCCTAACTAAAACTCTGTATCCATTAAAGAACTTCATATTTTCCTTCTCTCCCCTCAGCCCTTAACATCCATTATTGTACTTCTGTCTCTATGAATTTAACCATCTAGATAACTAAAATAAATGGAAGCATGCAGTATTTTATCCTTTTGTGACTGGCCTTTTTTACTTAGTGTAATGGCTAGAGATTTTGTCGTGACTTTGGAGGATGCTTCTGGCACCTAGTAAGCGGAGTTCAAGGTTACTGCTACAATGCACAGGACTGTCTTCCTACAACAAAAATATCAATACCAAGATTCAAAAACCCTGCTCTAATCTAAAGATCTATGTTATAAATAAAGTTCGTCTTATTTTCTTATGGCAGAAACAGGCATAAAACATTACTGGCTGGCTTTGGAGAATGTATGTCATTATTCAGCCTTTAGTTAAGAGGTTCTGGGAACCTACCTAGAATGTTTTCTTTGTAGAATGATCAGGAATGTTCACAGCCTTCAGTTTTAGGGAATCGAAATATCAAATATTAAAACAAATTTTTCAAACTTACTGAAAATTTGCATAAGAGTTTAAGTTCCCATATAGCCTTCATTCAACTTCCTCAGCTGTTAACACTTTAGTACATGTTTTACCAAATTGTGTGTGAATGAATTTTTCTGAATCATTTGTGATTGAGTAATATCCTGTCTGCCATGTCCTTCTCACCCCTTACATATTCAGTGTGTTTTTCCTAAAAACAAGGACATTCTCGTACTTAACCTGAATCCATTTATAAAAATCAGAAAAATAATATTGATATACTTTCGTTGTCTAAACCACACATTACATTCATATTTAGCCGGTTGGATCAGTAATGTCCTTTATAGGTATAAAATCCAACTCAGGATTACTTGTTGTGATTTATTTCTGTGCCTTTAGTTTCCTTCATTCTAAGTGACTTAGTCTTATTTTTAATGACTGACATTTTTTAAAGAATACAAGCCAATTACTTTGTAGAATGTCACTCAGTTTGGATTTACCTAATGTTTTTATCATGATTCCAGGTATGCATTTTTAACATGAATATTATATAGGTGGTGGAGTGTTCCTTTTACTGCATTTTATCAGGAAGCAGCAGTGTCATTTTATTTGATTACTATTGATGTTAATTGTTATCACTTGATCTGCTAAGTTTCTCTCTATAGTTAGTATTTTATGCAGGTGGGGTGGGTATTTTGACTCTAAGTAGACCTCCTGTTTTACATCAGATTTTTATGTAGTTGTTTTAATAGTTATCAATATACCTTACATAAACCAATATTATTACAGTGGTTTGCCAAGTGCTGATTTCCAAATTTATTTTTTTCCTTTTGGACTTATTAGTTGACTTATACCATAAGATAGATATTTTCTTCTCCATTTATTTTCTTTTTTTAAAGATTTTATTCATCCATTTTTAGAGAGGGAAGGGAGGGAGAAAGAGAGAGAGAGAAACATCAATGTGCAGTTGCTGGGGGCCATGGCCTGCAACCCAGGCATGTGCCCTGACTGGGAATTGAACCTGCGACACTTTGGTTCACAGCCCGTGCTCAGTCCACTGAGCTACACCAGCCAGGGCCTTCTTCATTTATTTTCTTTTTCTTTTTTTACTTATAGTAATATGGATCCATGATTTCTACTTTATTTAATGACATACTTAGTTACTGTCATTTATTATGATGTTCAAAATGACCCAGATTTGGCCAGTGGCAGCCCATTCAAGCTTTTGCTTGTGTCTTTTTGACAAGTCCCAATCATTCTTTGAGCATTCCCTTCTTTCTGATAACAACAAAGTGTTTCAGAATCATCTGGTATTTCTTTTACCCCAGTTTTGGAATCAGTAATTTCTCCAGGGAGTCCTGATCCCTTTTACTTGTGAAAAGTATTTTGAATTTAAGAACTGGGGAGTAGGTATGCTCATTGTTACTGGCATGCAATTGCTTTTAGTCCTTTTCATGATACAGCGAGATGATATATGTATGAGGTCTGCCGTGAAAAAGTTCAACCACTGTTAAGATAATGAGAACAGTTTGCGCGACACCCATATAACCTGTAGACTATGGACTAGAATGCGCGTGTGTATCTTGACTGTATTCATCAGTGGGGGTGGTAGATGCCATTGAGTGAGCATGTATACTGTGTGGCCCTTGCATTCAAAATGACTGAGGTAGTAGAGCAACAGATCTGCATCAGATTTTGTATTAAGCTTGAACATTCTTCTGTAGAAACTATTTGGATGATTCAGAAGGCTGCAGCTGTGGGCAACTGGTGATTGGCAGCTTTATCACCACTAAACTGTCCTGCTCACACCTCACATCTTGTGCAGAGTTTTTTTGCAAAACATAAGATCGCCCAGGTGACTTAGCTCCCCAACAGCTCAGATTTGGTGTCCTGAGACTTCCTGGCTTTTCCCAAAACTAGAATCACCTTTGAAAGGGAAGAGATTTCAGATCATTGATGAGATTCCAGAAAATATGACGGGACTGCTGATGGCGATTGGGAGAACTGTGTGAGGTTCCAAGGTGCCTAATTTGAAGCGGGACTGAGGCGTCATTGTGCTGTGTACATTGTTTCTTGTATCTTGTTCATTAAATGTCTCTATTTTCCATATTACATGGCTGGATACCTTCTGGACAGACTTTGTATGTCTATATTTGCATATATTTGGGCAAATGCAAGTGCAGATATACTTCTTTTATCTATTAAAAACCATGAGTTCTTACCAGTGCTTCTAATTTGGATCCAACACCACAAATTTTTTTTTCTCACCTTTGAATTTCCATATTTTAATTTCTTCTTTGACAGTGAAAAATCTGGATTCCTACTAATCTCAATATATTTACTTATTTACTCAGTTCCACTTGTGTTCAGTCTCTCAGTTACATAACCATCTTCTCAGTCTTTGTCACACCAGCCCTGTCTTCATGGACTGTCTCATCCCAGCTACATGTTAGTCAAGTCCCCAGTCAAGCCAACAAGTTGTTAATTCTGTCCCCTCGAGCACACTGCTAAAGATGCTGTTTGATTTTCCAGCCTCTCTGAGGACAACAGATGAGTTTTCCAGCCCTCTCCATTGTGAAGGGGAAATAGCCATAGTTTTCTTTAAATGTGCTTATAGCAAGGTTTATATGTTTTGTTTTATTTTGGTAAATACACTATTACAATATGTGTATGTTTTTGAAAAATCTAAACATAAAGACAAAATAGAGAATATGGGTGGTAATTTTCATTGCTATCACCTATGATTTTCCCTTATTTTAGTTCAAGCGCTTGAACATGTATATAAGTTCACCAGTTATACTTACAGTGTAATTTTTAATTACTGATTGTTTTGGATTTTGTAAAAAAAAGCAAGATTCTGTGTTTTGTTGGGCTTTCTGCCACTTTCTGGTAGTTGGTTGTTTTACCTTGGCATCATTCAGTGCTGTGCTTTCCACAGCTCAACAAACACTCACAGTACAACTACCCACCCAAACCCATGCTCTCCCATCTTAGTTAACTTCTAGTTCTTCAGGATGTTTACTTATAGGACATCTTTAAAGTCTAATTTTGATCTGTGAAATAGGAGGTCTGCTAGCTTTTTTGCAATATTTTACCTAAAGCAAGTCTGCCTTTCTGTGACATGAACAATTTATACTTTGTTGTCAGCAGTAATAGGTTTCACTTTAAGGTGTGAGTGTAGGAGTTTCATTTTCAAATTCTGACTTCTCATGATCACTTTTCAGAGAAACCTAAGTTAAGCTTGTCAAATAGAGAATACATGTTTTTTACCATAATAATACATGGAGTCTTTGTGTGTCTATTTTTTTAAATGAGACTTTTTTTAAAGAGCAGCTTTAGGTTCACAAGAAAATTAGGAGGAAGGTACAGAGATTTTGGCATATATCTGCCACCATCATCCATGTGTATAGCCTTCCCCATTATCAATATCACTCACTAGAACAATACATTTGTTACCAAGACTGAGCCTACATTGACACATCATAATCACCCAAAGACCGTAGTTTACCTTAGGCTTCACTCTTGGTGTTCTGCATTGTCTGGATTTGGACAAATGTATAATGACATATGAGGTCTGTCTAGAAGGTATCCAGCCATGTAATATGGAAAATAGAGATATTTAATGAACAAGATACAAGAAACAATGTACACAGCACAATGACGCCTCAGTCCCGCTTCAAATTAGGCACCTTGGAACCTCACACAGTTCTCCCAATCACCATCAGCAGTCCTGTCATATTTTCTGGAATCTCATCGATTATCTGAAATCTCTTCCCTTTCAAAGGTGATTCTGGTTTTGGGAAAAGCCAGGAAGTCTCAGGGTACCAAATCTGGGCTATAGGGGGACTGAGTTCACCTGGGTGATTTGATGTTTTGCCAAAAAACTGCAGGAGACATGATGCCTGAGCAGGCACAGGGTCTTGATAAAGCTGCCAATCACCAGTTGCCCACAGCTGCAGCCTTCTGAATTATCTGAATAGTTTCTGTGGAGGAACGTTCAAGATTAACGCAAAGTTTATTGCAGATCTCTTGCTCTACTTGCTCATTTTGAATGCAATGGCCACAGTACACATGCTCACTTGATGGCATCTACCACCCCCACTGACTAGTACAGTGAAGTCATGATTATTCACACATGCACATTCCATTTCACTCTCCTTGGCTGCCAGGTTACATCAATGTTGTGCAAACTGTTCTCATTAAATTAACAGTGGCTGGGCTTTTCCCGGACATACCTCAGCTTATAGCCATCATTATAATATCATACAGAGGGTCTTTACTGCTCTGCAAACCCTCTATTCTTTGCCTGTTCATTTTCCTACCCCAACCTGTATCCCTAGCAACCACTGATTTTATTTTATTGTACCCCTAATTTTGCCTTCTCCAAATGCCATATAGTTGGAATCATACATTATTTAGCCTTTTTAAATTGTCTTCTTTCATTTAGTAATATGCATTTGAGGTTTCTTCATGTCTTTTCATGGCATGGTAACTCATTTTCTTTTAGTGCTAAATATTTTGTTGTTTATATGTATTACAGTTTATCCATCAATCTACTTAATTCTGGATATCTTGATGCTTCCCAGTTTTGCCAATTTTGAATAAAGCTTCTATAAACATCCATGTGCAGGTTTTTGTGTGGGCATAAGTTTTCAGTTCCTTTTGGTAAATACCAGTGAGCATGATTACTGGATTGTGTGGTAAGAGTATGTTTATTTTTGTAAGAAACCACCAAACTGTCTTCCTAAGTGATTGTAGTATTTTTCATTCTTAATATCAGTGAATGAGAGTTGCACCATATATTCAACAACATTTGGTGGTGTCACTGTTCTGAGTTTTGGCCAAATAGGTGTATAGTTGTATCTCATTTTTGTTTTAATTTGCATTTCCCTGGTGACATGATGTTAAGCATCTTTTCATATACTTATTTTCCATTTGTGTATTTTATTGGGTGAGGTATCTGTTTAGGTTTGTATCCTGTAGTTTAGTCTAGTGGTTTATGTTCTCACTGTTGACTTTTAAGAGTTCTTTCTATATTTTGGATAACAGTTTTTATCAGATAAGTCTTTTTGCAAGTATTTTTTCCAAGCCTGTGACTTGTCTCTTTATTCTCTTGACAGTGTCTTTCACAGAGCAGATAATTTCAAATTTAATGAAGTCCATCTTACCAGTTCTTTCTTTGTAGGATCATGCATTTGGTGTTACTTGTAAAAAGTAATTGCCAGTTGCAAAGTCATCTAGATTTGCTTTTGTTATCTTCTATGAGTTTATAGTTTTGCGTTTCACATTTATTTTTCCTTAAGTTTGATAGTTTTAGTCTTTCAGTTTTGTTCTTTGTTCTTCAATATTGTGTTGGTTATTTTGTATCTTTTGTTTCTCTATGTAAACTTTAGAACCCTTTTGTTGATACCCAGAAAATGACTTGCCAGGATTTTTATGGGTTTTGCTTTAAATCTGCTTATTAAGTTGGGAAGAGCTGACTTTTCCCCAATATTGAGTTTTCCTATCTGTGAATATGCAATATGAGATATTCATTTAGTTCTTTTTTTAATATATTTTATTGATTATGCTATTACAGTTGTCCCATTTCCCCCCTTCATTCCCCTCCACTCTGCACACCCTCTCCCACCCACATTCCCCACCTTTAGTTCCCCACATGTCCATGTGTCATAAATTCTTTAGCTTCTACATTTCCCATACTATTCTTGCCCTCCCCCTGTCTATTTTCCACCTACCATCTATGCTGCTTATTCTCTGTACCTTTTCCCCCTCTCTCCTCCTCCCACTCCCCTGTTGCTAACCCTCCATGTGATCTCCATTTCTGTGGTTCTGTTTCTGTTGTAATTGATTGCTTAGTTTCTTTTTGTTTTTGTTTTAGGTGTGGTTGTTAATAATTGTGAGTTTGCTGTCCTTTTACTATATATGGTTTTTTATAGATAAGTCTTCTTTTTCTTAGATAAGTCCCTTTAACATTTCATAAAATAAGGGCTTGGTGATGATGAACTCCTTTAACTTGACCTTATCTGAGAAGCACTTTATCTGCCCTTCCATTCAAAATGAAAGCTTTGCTAGATAGAGCAATCTGGGATATAGATCCTTTCCTTTCATGACTCGGAATACTTCTTTCCAGCCTCTCCCTGCCTGTAAGGTCTTTTTTGAGAAGTCAGCTGACAGTGTGATGGGAACTCTTTTGTAGGTAACTGTCTCCTTATCTCTTGCTGCTTCTAGAATTCTCTCCTTCTTTTTAATCTTGGGTAATGTAATTATGATGTACCTTGGTGTGTTCATCCTTGGGTCCAACTTCTTTAGGACTCTCTGAGCTTCCTGGACTTCCTGGAAGTCTGTTTCCCTTGCCAACTTGGGGAAGTTCTCCATTATTATTTGTTCAAATAAGATTTCCACTGGTTGAACTTCCTCTTCTTCTTCTGGTACCCCTATAATTTGGATGTTGAAACGTTTAAAGATGTCTGGAGGTCCTAAGCTTCTTTTCATTTTTTTGAATTCTTGTTTCTTCATTCTTTTCTGTTTTGTTGTTCCTTTCTTCCTTCTGGTCCACTCTATTGTTTTGAGCCCCAGTTTCCTTCCCATCACTGTTGGTTCCCTGTGCATTTTCCTTCATTTCTCTTATTGTAGCCTGCATTTGTTCATCTAATTTGCAACTAAAATCAACCAATTCTGTGAGCATCTTGAGCACCAGTGCTTTGAACTGTGCATCTGATAGGTTGGCTATCTCTCAGTCGCTTAAAAGTACTGGCTCTGGGGCTTTCAATTCTGTTTGAGCCATCTCCTCCCCCGTAACAGGTCGCGCCTGTTACGTTTGAGGGGTGGAGCCTTAGGTGTTCACTAGGGCAGGGCACCCCAGTTGCTGGGTTGTGATGTATGTGGGGGCGGGGTCAGAGAGGGAACAATTGTGCTTGCTCCACTCTCCGTTGGACCTCAGTCCCTTCCGCCACTTCCCCTGAGCAAACTGGGCCCTTTCCCGTGTGGGTGGGCTTGTGCACCCCGTGGGTCTCTCCAACAAACTCTCCTGTAAGGCTGGGAGTCTCTCCCTGCACCTCAACCCCCACAGATGTTTTCAATCAGTGCCCCAAGGCTCTGTTTCCCAGTGCTGGGATCCTAGGTTGTGTGCAGTGCCTTGCTTCACAATTGCCACCTCTCTGGGTCTGCCGGTTGCCCGCCCTCAGCCGGGGTCTGCCAGCTGTCGCTTGCATGCTCGGGGTCCACCTGCTATGGTCTTGCATGTCCTGGATGCCTTACGTGCCTGGTCCCAACGTTCTCTGTAACCTGTATCCCAACCCGAGCTGGGCCACCCAACTCCACCCCTCCTACTGGTCCGGATGCATGGGTCTATTTTAACTTCTTCGTTGTCCAACTTCCATACAGTTCAATTTTCTGTCAGTTCTGGTTGCTATTCTGTTTCTAAATTGTTGTCCCTATCTTGGTTGTGGGAGGAGACACAGTGTGTCTACCTATGCCTCCATCTTGGCCGGAAATCCTCATTTAGTTCTTATTTGATTTCATTCATCAGAGGTCTCTAGTTTTTCCCATAAAGATCTTGTATATATTCTGTTAGTTTTATACACAAGTTTTCATATTTTGGGGTGCTAATATAAGTGATACTGTGTTTTTAATTTTAAATTTTACTTGAAGAATTGTTTCTGATATATAGGAAAACAATTTATTTTTGTATATTGACCTTTTACCCTGAAACCTTGCTTTAATTGCTGGTTAGTTCCAATAGTGTTTTTGTTGCGTATTTCGGATATTCTGCATGGATAATCATTATCCCTCCACTATTTTTACATATGCATATACTATTTTGCTTTGTCTGTTACTTTAGAAAATTAGTAATATGACTTCAATTTATTTTAATGTTTATGTCAAATCCCAGTTAAAATGATACAAAGTACAAAGTAATATTATAATAGTGTATAAATCCCTATAGAATCTTGTCAGATACTTCTGCAGAGATTGTGTGTGTGTGTGTGTGTGTGTGTGTTTAAATGCATTTTGTCCTAACTTGGACAGTTTTTTAGTATAAGGAAATGCACCTTTCTCTTAAAGCAATTCAGAGTCCTAGATCTAAAAAAGAGCATGGATTTTCTTCTTTATTTTAGTATTTTTGCATAAGAATTGGGAAGAACAATGGGGTAATTATATTTTCCTGTGTGTTTAGCTAATATTTATTTCTTAATCTAAATGGTTTTATATGCCCTGACCAGGTGGCTCAGTTGGTTAGAGTGTCATCCCATATGCCAGAAAGGTGTGAGTTTGTTCCCTATTAGGGCACATATGGAAGGCAACCAGTTGTTGTTTCTCTGTCACATCAGTGTTTTCTCTCTGTTTATCTTCCCCTTGCTCTAAAATCAATCCATATATCCTTGCATGAGGATTAAAAATAAAATAAATGGTTTTATGCCTCTGAGCTAAGAAGGCTCTTATTAGTTTTCTTTAACTTCATATGTTTTGTTGATATATTTTTGGTTTTGTTTTTTAAAAATAGAAACTTAAAGAGATTCAGTTCAAATAATGATTTTTTTCATCCAAATTGCAATTCTGCCACCTAGTGTTTGCATGTGGATTATTAAGGAACAGTATTTTTCCTGTTTGAGAATAACTTTTAACTTCATTTTTAGCTTTTAGATACTGTTTGGCAATAAAAGCTTTAAAAAGGGAATCCATCTTTATTAACCTTATCGAGGAATTAGATTTTAAGTATCTCATATGTTAAAGCTCATAAATTATGTATACATTCATTGTACAAATTTGCTAACTTTTTACCCAGGATGTTTGCACAATTGAATTCTATAATGAGTAATTTTACTTTCTTAGAGTCGGGGTGGAAAAAAGTTTCTTCCTGTACTGAAGGAAATCTTGGACAGGGATCCCTTGTCTCAACTGTGTGAGAATGAAATGGATCTTATTTGGACTTTGCGGCAAGATTGCAGAGAAAACTTCCCACAGTCACTGCCAAAATTATTACTGTCAATCAAGTGGAATAAACTTGAGGATGTTGCTCAGGTAACAAAAGATCATTCTGTAGTACCTTTTGGGAATATATATTACTTTCTTGATTTTGTGTAAATTTTCCTTTTCTACATAGATATATTGCTATAGGTTTGATAATTTTCTTTGAAGTTTTAAATTCTTATGTATAATCTAAATAGTAGTCTAGAAAGTTTTAAGATTTAAAAATAGCAGATTCAGTGTAGATTTTCGGTATCTTTCACTAAACATAATAAAAACAATGGTCTTGATGTAATTGTCTACCACTAGCAGGTTGTAGGTCCTGGACTACTTCTAACAGCTCAGGGTACTACAAAGTTTTAATCTTAAGATCATTTGCAATGACTTCTAAAATTAATATGTATTGCTTGAAAATTACCTCTGTTTGTCAAATTATATTATCAAACAGTGAATGATGGATCAGCAACGAAATCAAGGAAGAAATCAAAGGATACTTTGAAACAAATCAAAGTGAGGACCCAATAATCCACAATCTGTGGGACACTGGGAAAGTAATCCTAAGAGGGAAATTCATAGCATTACAGGCATATTTCAAAAAACAAGAAAAATCTCAAATAATCTAATTTTATACTTGAAGCCACTTGAACAAGAACAACAAAAGACGTGAAAAGTAGAAGGAAGTTAATAATAAAGATCAGAGCAGAAATAAATGGAAGAGAGTCTACAAAAATGATACAAAAAAGTAATGAACCCAAGAGCTGGTTCTTTGAAAAGATAAGCAAGATTGACAAACTTTTAACCAAACTCATCAAGAAAAAAAGAGAGAGGGCCCAAATAAAATCAGAAATGAAAGAGGAGAAATAACTGACACTAAAGAAATACAAGGGATGATAAGAAAATGTTGTGAACAACTATATGCTGACAAACTGGACAACCTGGATGAAATGGATAAATTCCTAGAAACATACAATCTTCCAAAACTAAATCAAGACAAATCAGAGAATCTGAACAGATGGATTACACCTAGTGAAATTGAAGTAATAGTCCAAAAAAACTCTTAACAAACAGAATCCCTGGACTGGATGGCTTCACAGGGAAATTTTACTAAACATTCTAACAGGAACTAACACCTCTGCTTCTCAAACTATTTCATAATATTCAAGATGAGGGAAGGCTCCCAAACTCATTTCACGAAGCCAGCATTATCCTAATTCCAAAGCCAGGTAAAGACACTACAAAGAAAGGAAATTATAGGCCAATATTCCTGATAAACAGATGCTAAAATCCTCAACAAAATATTAGCAAATTGAATACAGCAATGCATCAAAAAGATCATACTCCATGGTCAAGTGGGATATATTCCAGGAATGCATGGTCGGTACAACATTTGAAAATCAATAAATGTGATTCACCACATAAACAAAATGAAGGATAAAAACCACATGATCATATCAATAGATGCAGAAAAGCACTTGATAAAATCCAGCACCCATTTATGATCAAAACTCTCAGCAAAGTGGGAATAGAGGGATCATACCTAAATATAATAAAGGCCATCTATGAAAAACCTATAGCCAGCATCCTACTCAACAGGCAAAAACTACAAGTGTTCCCCATAAGACCAGGAACAAGACAGGGATGTGCACTATCATCTCTCTTATTCAACACAGTACTGGAAGGCCTAGCCACAGCAACCAAACAAGAAGAAGAAATAAAAGGCTTCCAAATTGAAAAGGAAGAAGCAAAACTCTTTATTTGCAGATGACATGAAACTGAACACAGAGAATCCCAAAGATTCCACCAAGAAACTACTAAAACTGATCAATGAATTCATCAGAGCAGCAGCATACAAAAGGAATATCCAGAAATCAGTTACATTTTATATGCCAATAACAAACTAACAGAAAGGGAATTTAAGAAAATAATCCCATTCATAATTGCTACAAAAAGAATAATGTACCTAGGAATAAACCTAACAAAGGATGTAAAAGACCTGTACTCAGAAAATTAGAAGACACTGAAGGAAGAAATTGAAGAAGATACAAATAAGTGGAAGCACATATGTGTTCATGTATGGGAAGAATTAACATCATTGAAATTGCCCAAAGCAATCTATAGAGTCATTGCAATTCCTGTTGAGATTCCAATGATGTATTTCACAGAACTAGAACAAATATTTGAAAAATTTATATGGAACCACAAAAGGCCCCAGACAGCAACATTGATCTTGAGAAAGAAGAACAAAGTTGGAAGAATCACACTACCTAATATCAAATTATACAATAAGGCCAAAGTAATCAAAACAGCATAGTACTGGGCATAAAAACAGACACATAGATCAATGTAACAGACTAGAGAGCCCAGAAATACACCCATACCTTTATAGTCAATTAATAATGAACAGACTAAGTAAGCACATACAATGGGCTAAAGATAGTCTATTCTATAAATGGTGTTGGGAATATTGGACAGATACAGGCACAAAAATGAAATCAGATCACCCTCTTATACCACACACAAGAATAAATTCAAAATGGATCAAAAGTTTAAATGTTAGACCCAAAACCATAAAAATCCTAGAAGAAAACATAGGCAGCAAAATCTTGGACGTTGCTTGTAGTAATATTTTAACAGCTATATGTCCGCAGGCAAGGGAAACAAAAGAAACAGAACAAATGGGACTACATCAAATTAAAAAGGTTTTGCATAGAAAGGAAATCATCAACAAAATAAAAAGACAACCCACCATATGAGAGAATATATTCTCAGATACATCTGATAAGGGGTTAACACCCAAAATTTATAAAGAACTTATAAAACTCTACATGAAAAAAGCAAACAACCCAATTAAAAACTGAGCAAAGAACCTTAATGGACACTTCTCCAAAGAAGTCATACAGATGACCAATAGAAATATGAAAAGATGCTCCACGTCACCTAATGATCAGAGAAATACATATTAAAAGCACAATGAGATATCATCTCATATGTGTTAAGATGGCTATCATCAATAAATCAACGGACAAAAAGTGATGGTGAGGATGTTGAGAGAGGGGAACCTTTTTGCCCTCTTCGTGGGAATGCAGACTGGTACAGCCACTGTGGAAAGCAGCGTGGAGATACTTCAAAAAATTAAAAATGGGTCTGACTTTTAACCCAGAGACCCCACTTCTGGGAATGTATCTGAAGGAACCCAAAACTAATTTGAAAGAATATAAGCTCCCTTATGTTCATTGCAGTGTTATTTACAATCTCCAAGATATGGAAGCAGCCCAAGTGTCCATTAGTAGATGAGTGGATAAAACACCTGTGGGACATTTACACAATGGAATACTACTTGGTTGTAAAAAAAAATAAGAAAATTTTACCCTTTGCAACAGTATGGGTGGGCCTGGAGAATATTGTACTAAGTGAAATAAGGAGGTCAGAGAAAGACAAATACCATATGATTTCATTCATGTAGAATCTAATGAACAAACTAAACTAACAAAGGAAATGGGGACGGGTTCGTAGATGGAGAGGAAGATGACAGTGGAGGGGTGTTGAGGAGGTAGAGGGATTGAGCAAGAAGGAAAAAGGACTCATTGACATGGACAACAGCATGGTGATTGCTGGGCGTGGGGTGTATAAGGGTACTAAACAGTAATGGAAAAGGTATAATAAAGATTTTAAAAATGAAAAAGAAAGAAAACAAGTTACTTTCTTAAAAAATATCATCAGTGGACTTCAGTGTTTTTGGAAATGAAAAAATATCTTTTAACTTAGCTGCTAGATATTCATTCACATATTATTGACTTTTGGGGGGCACTGACCTATGAGGTCTTTCTGGGAAAAGTCCAGCCATTGTTAATATAACAAGAATGGTTTGTGCTACGTTGACATAACCTGACAGTGAAGAAGAGTGGAATGGAATGTGCATGCCTGAACAATGACCACTTCACTGTTTTCATCAGTGGGAATGGTAAATGCTGTTGAGCGATTGAGTAAGCATGTGTACTCTGTGGCCATCACATTCAAAATGACTGAGTGAGTAGAGCAATGAATCTGCATCAGATTTTGCAGTGAGCTTAAACATTCCTCCACGGAACTATTCAGATGATTCAGAAGGCTTTCAGGGACAATATAATGAGTGCAGTATAAGTAAAAGTGTGGCAAAAATTCTTTAAAGATGGTGGAGAATCTAAATGATTTGTGTTCTGAAAGACCTGCAACAAGGAGACCACCTGAGAATATTGAACGTGTACAGGCTGCAGTCAATAAAGACTTCTGGCTTTTCCCAAAACTAAAATCACCTTTGAAAGCGAAGAGATTTCAGACTGTTGATGAGATTGAGGAATATATGAGGCAGCTGATGGTGATTCTAACAAAGGATTTTTTCAGAGTGTTTTGAATAGTGGAAGAGATGCTGGGAGAACTGTGTGAGGTCGGAAGTTCCCTCCTTTGAAGGAGACTGAGGCGTCATTGTCCTATGTACAGTGTTTTGTCTATCTTATATCAAACAAATGTCTCAAATGTCTCTGTTTTCATATTTCATGTCTGTGTAGTTCCTGGACACTCCCTGTAATTAATGAGGGGTAAATAATTTGTAAAATTAAATAATAAAATATAAACTATTTTTATTTCATTCCCAAAGTTCAAGCTGTATACAGAAGCTCAAATGACATACACAAAGCAGCCAGCAGGTAGTAACAGACCGCTTTTAACAACACAACTTTGAGATTGGACAGCCAATTGAGAGAAAGTCTTCCAAGTCGTTGCCATCTATCTATGTGCCATAATTTTGTAACTCTGATGTTGTAGACATTTGGTCTATCTTCCTTGGGGTTGATGTCAGCAATAACCAAGAAAACCCAGTGAGATAAATCAGATATTAAGTAATACTTTATTAGATGGAGTTGAGCTTTAGAGGCCACATTCATATTGTCAAAAAACTTTGTTTGCTCTCCATAACCAGTTTTCTTCCCACTTACCATCCCTAATAAGAATGCATGCTATAAACATGTCAAAAACTTGAGGAGTAAGGGACTCTTGCCAGCAGCAACCATGATGAGTGTCTTTGTGCTATGATGGGATACAGATAAAATATAAACTTTTTATTCAATTCTCAAAGCCCCAGTCTCACGCAAAAACTCAATAGCTCAAAAGGTTTGGGCTCTCTGGAACTAGGGTTTTCAAAGATGTGGCTATGTGTACCCAAACCTATCCTCCACCTGCACTTCCAGCTCATCTCCCCAGGGAATTCTATTTTTATCCTACATTTAGACCATTTCTAAGTGGCATCTGTAAATAGGAGACTGGTTGTATTTATCTTGTTTTTAGAAAATAAACAACTAGGTGCTATTTATTTCTAATGGGATACTTATTGTGATTTAAAGGGTTTAAATGTGTTATGGTCAATAAAATGTTCAATTAAATGATAAGATTCCCTGAAAATATTAAGAGTTCAGAGTAAACTCAAACTAATTTTCTGTTATTAATGAACTGTATATGTAAATTTTCCATTATTAACTTGCCTTGCAACTTTTATTTATACTTTGAATTTTACCTTTGAATTTTACCTATTTCTTGGTCACTTTGTGCATGCATAAGCATTCCTTCCTTCCTTCCTCCGTCTCTTCTTTTAAAAATTATTTAATGGCTATTGATTGTAGAATTCATCTATTCAGTGTATCATTTATTTCCAGGTAAGTACTTAATAGCTTTTTTCCTGTTTATCTATAGAATATCTCAGCTGTGACAATCCTTATTAACCTGTATTAACAGGAATAGATTTTTGAGGCCTTTGTAATTTCTTTTGACCCATCTCTGCTTCTACTCCTATAATTTCTGAATCAGTTTCAATTTTTTAAACAGCTTCAGGCACTACTTCAGATTTGGCCTAAACTGCCCCCGCGGGAGGCCCTGGAGCTTCTAGATTTCAACTATCCAGATCAGTATGTTCGGGAATATGCTGTGGGCTGCCTGCAACAGATGAGGTATCTTGTGTACTTGGCTTTTTGTGGGGCAAGGAACTACTTGGGTGTGGATAGAGAAGGTGATGTCTACGTGAATGTCTCATAAGAAAAGAAGGGGGCTAGGAATTGTTCAAAGTTTAATAAAGCATTTGTTCCTCCCTCCCGCCCCCAATATGTGTGTGTGTCTATGTGAGCAGACTTATTCTATTATTGTAGAACAAACAAAAACATACTGAATCAGAGGTCCCCAAGATCACCCTCAGGTTCCATGATTCACTAGGAGGACTCATAGGACTCAGTATATAATCATACTCTTGGTTATGATTTATTACAGCAAAAGAATACAGAGCAGAATTGGCAAAGGAAAAAGATTCATGGGGCAAAGTCTGGAGGAAACCAGGCAAGTTTCTAAGGTTCCTTTCCTAGTGGAGTCACACTAAATACACTTAATTTCTCAACAACAAGGTGTAACAACATGTTTGAAATATTGTCTACCAAGAAAGCTCATTAGAGATTTAGTAGGTAGGGTTTTTTTTAATGGGGGCTAGTCTAGCACATACCAAAACTCTGGAGTTCCAGAAGAAGAATGGATATTTAGTATAAACCATATGTTTGCACAGTTGAGGCACACTCTTACCTGTTATGGTGGTAGAAAACCTTTTGAAATCTTTGTTTCCAGATGCCAGCCAAGGGGAACCTTTTTCAGGTGATAGCAGTCAGGCCTGCTCTGTTAACTTTTTCTATCTACCACTCAGAATAAGTAAATGTTAATATTCCATAATGATTATTTTTAAAAACTTTAAAAATTTTTTAAGGAAATAACATCATAGTTTAAAATGAAGTTCTCATAGTTTCCTTACTGAGTTCTGATTACTTCTTCGCTTTCCAGAGGCAACTGTAATCATGAATTTGGTGTGTATCTTTCTATACCACATTTTTATATTTTTACCACACTTCTACATCTATAAAAATATAGATACAGAATGATATTATAATACATTTAAAATTCACACAAATGTGTTTTACAATATGCATTGTTTTACATTTTGCTTTTTA
This sequence comes from Phyllostomus discolor, assembly GCF_004126475.2. Classification (NCBI taxonomy): domain Eukaryota; kingdom Metazoa; phylum Chordata; class Mammalia; order Chiroptera; family Phyllostomidae; genus Phyllostomus; species Phyllostomus discolor. Next base: position 34,703,802 of record NC_040909.2, on the reverse strand, counting down.
AAAAATTCAAAGTTAGGTTTTTGGGTTCAGTGTTTCCCATCACAGATAAAATTTGTTTATTCCTTTTACCACTGTGTAATATTCTGTCAAAGAGATACATCTTAACTTTTCCATTTCCCTGTTGAGGAACATTTTAAGTTTTCTCCCGATTTGACTATTATATACAATGCTGCTGTGAATATGCTTATACAGTCCCCTTTGGTCAATACTGTGTAGAAATCCATGGATTTATTTGCAAGTAGTGGACTTCGGATTCATATCTTACCTGACTACTGGAATTGCCTCTGATGGGAGTGTGTTTACATGTAAATGTTTGGGAATGGACACCCAATAGAGAGGCACTAACCTTAATTAATTCAACTCAGTTTAATTAAAATATTATGTTGTTATTAATTCAGTGATTGAACTCCCACTTAAAAATGCACTTATTTTCTTATCCTTTAAGTGAAAGTTAAGATTTAATTGTTCATTGGTTATCTGGGAGAAAGAATTGCTTAACCTTAATGATAGGAAAGGAAAATAAATTGCTGAAGTACTGATAAAATTTTTATTTTAAAAAAACCGATCGGTTGACTGAATACAAAATTTTTCCAGCGTCCAGAAATTAGTACCTAATTTTATTGTAACTCTGGGCTGATTGTAAATACAGTCATCAGTTTTATCAACCTGAATAATTTAATAAAAATGCCCTGTATATCTATTATTTGCTCCCATCCACTCTTCCTTCTGCCTATGTGAAATCCTCAGCCTTTCTTTTGTATTAGTGGAATAGTGAATGTAAGCATGCAACACTCCTGACCCCTCAAAAAACATTGTGTTTCAGTAAGTAAGTATTTGATAGTTTGGTAGGAAGGGATCTTTTTCTGGCACAGGGTGTTGAGTGACTTACTGTGTCTTTTGTTTTTTCAGTGACGAAGAACTCTCTCAGTATCTTTTACAACTGGTGCAAGTTTTAAAATATGAGCCTTTTCTTGATTGTGCCCTCTCTAGATTCCTATTAGAAAGAGCACTTGCTAATCGGAGGATAGGGCAATTCCTATTTTGGCATCTTAGGTAAGTATTTTATATTTCTTTTTTTTTATTTTAATCATTGTTCAAATACAGTTTTCTCCTTTTTACTCCCAATCCAGCCCCCCCTCCCACCCCTCCCCACTTCCCTCCCATTACCACCCTCCCCTTAGTTTATGACCATGTGTCCTTTAAGTTTGTTCCTGTGAACCCTTCCCACTGTCTGCTGAAATTCCCTCTACTCTCTTCTGTGGGCACTGCCAGCCTGGCCTCTATTTAGTGTCTTTGGTTATATTTTGCTTGTTTCTTTGTTTTGTTATTTAGGTTCCTGTTAAAGGTGAGATCATATGGTATTTGTCTTTCACTGCCTGGCTTGTTTCGCTAAGCATAATGTTTTCCAGCTCCATCCACACTGTTGCAAAGGGTAGGAGCTCCTTCTTTCTTTCTGTTGCATAGAATTCCATTGTGTAAATGTACCATAGTTTTTTGATCCATTCATTTACTGATGGGCATCTTGGTTGCTTCCAGCATCTAGCTATTGTAAATTGTGCTGCTGTGAACATTGGGATGCATAGGTTCTTTTGAATTGGTGTTTTAGTGATCTTAGGATAGAGTCCCAGCAGTGGAATCGCTGGGTCAAAAGGCAGATCCATTTTTAGTTTTCTGAGGAAGTTCCATACTGCTTTCCATAGTGGTTGTACCAGTCTGCAGTCCCACCAGCAGTGCACTAGGGTCCCCTTTTCTCCACAACCTCTCCAACACTTGTTGTTTGTTGCTTTGTTTATGATGGCCATTCTGTCTGGTGTGAAGTGGTATCTCATTGTGGTTTTAATTTGCATCTCTCTGATAGCTAGCGATATTGAACATCATTTCATGTGTCTTTGGATTTTCTGTATGTCCTCCTTGGAGAAGTGTCTGTTCAAGTCCTTTGCCCACTTTTTAATTGGATTCCTTGTCTTCTTAGAGTGCAGTCTTGTAAGTTCTTTATATATTTTGGAGATTAAACCCTTGTCTGAGGTATCATTGGCAAATATGTTTTCCCATACAGTTGGTTCTAAGTGTTTTATATTTCAATTTGAGTCTACCTTGTGCTTTTATAAATATAAATCAGCATAAGACAGGGCATTTAGCAAAAACAGCCAGCTGCTTTAGTTGTTTCTGAGCCATCTATAACATTGATATTCTTCTCAGTATCTCCTATTTCTTGATAACTCAAACTGTTAACTTTCACTATTCGGCAAAATAATTTAGATAAGTATCCCTCCGTGCCTCCTTGATTTTTAACTGAAACTAATCATTAATATGTTGCTATTTTCCTATAAAGTGTACTTACTATAATATATTTAGGCTAAAAAACAGATTTACTAATTCCTTCCATAAGTTTGTGTTGGATAAAGATTTTAAAGTTTTCCTATAACAACAGCAAGTTTATTTTCAGCTTCTTTATTAACTAGGTCATTTTTAGAAATACATAAACCTTATTTCACCCAGTTTGTAGAGGAGTAAAATCAGGAAAGAGGACTAAAATTCTTTTGTTTCCTATGAAAAATATTGATTTCTCATTTCTGACCTTTTTGTTTTTTTCATCTGGACTTCATAGAATTGAAAGTAATGATTATCAGAAAATAAAATAACTTTCTTTTAGGCTGAATTTCCTAAGGAAAATAAATTCTACATCTATAATATTTTTATGTTAATTTTAGGGATTATATTTTTATATCTTGATTTTCTTAAGAGTCTTTCCTTTTTTATTTTTAACTTACCTTCTTTTCTTATCCAGTTAAATTTTCTTATTTTAAACCTTCCAGGGAATCAGGTATTCCTTCCTGTTTCAATTGTGCACACCTTTCATTAAGTGGGAAAAAATTGAATAGAAGCTAATTGAGGGGCTAGTCAATTGTGTGATATGGGTCAGATCTTCATAATTATTTCTAAATTGGTAATATTACCTTTTTACTACAAAAAGCAAATAAGGTAAGATTTAAAAATTGGGGGTTTCTTGGAATAAAGAATTAAGTAATTATAAAATCTCATATCTTTTTGAACTGTGAGGTTTAAAGAGTTGGAAAGTTGACTGTCCACTAAAATTTTTTCACAAGAGAAAGTGTCTTCTTTTCTTTGGTTAACATCTTAAGTTAATTTTATGATAGAATAAAGAAGTCAGTACTTATATTTGGTGACCTGAAGTGTTTGATAAACCATCATAATATTATTAACTTTCTGCAGGTCAGAAGTACACATTCCAGCTGTCTCCATACAATTTGGTGTCATCCTTGAAGCATACTGCCGGGGAAGCGTAGGGCACATGAAAGTGCTATCCAAGCAGGTATCAGCTTATTTTAATCTTCATGTTCAATTTGCCACGTGGTTATTTGATAAATTGCATCATATGCTATTTCATTTCATTATTTTAGAGGTTTCAGTAACTAAACCAGATTAATATATTTTTAAATCAAAATTTAAGTCAAGAAATGAAATTTTAACAAACTTAGCAGAAGATCACTAATTGAATGCTACCTGACAAATTAATCTGGGTTCCCCATAGAAATACCTAGTTAGATATGCTTCACAATGGGTTTATTGATGATGATGACAATAGTCATGAAATCTTGAGGCTCCTTTTGAACATATCCCTGAATTACTCTTTCCAAATAGTGTAGTATATATGATTCATATGCTCTGCCATTTGTTTTAGACTGAGATATTTTGAAATCTAAGTCCATAGGTGTTAAAAGAATTCATAATCCTCAGCTTGCTTTTTAAAAACTGTATACATATATATGTCTGAAATTGTGATATTCTCCCATAGTCCCTTATTCCTACCCAGCCCTCATTTTCCGATCATTGCAGATGATGGCATATTAATGATATTAATAGGTCAGATATTGTTTACTTTAGGCTAGTAACCATACTAAGTGTTTTAAGTGTGATATCTTACTATACTCTGCTAATAATATGCCATAGTACTTATCAGCACTATCTAGATTTGACAAGGGAAAAAACTGAGGCTCCAAGAGTTTAATTTACTTACCTGAAAACTCACAACTATTTTTTGTTGTTTGGTTACAGTGTACCTCCTTTTTCCCATTGCTCTCTCCTTCCCAGTCCCCCTGCACCCCCACTCCCACAGTCAATCCCCACCCCATTGCCCATGCCCATGAGTCCTTTATTCATGTTCCTTGATTTACCCCTTCTTCCATTTTTTTAAAGATTTTATTTATTTATTTTTAGAAAAAGGAGAAGGGAGGGAGAGAGAGAGGAAGAGAAACATTGATGTGCCAGGGAAACATCTATTGGTTGCCTCTTGCATGCCCCCAACCGGGGACCTGACTCACAGACTAGCCATGTGCCCTGACTGGGAACTGAACTGGCAATTTTTAGTTTATGGTATGATGCCCATCCCACTAAGCCACACTAGTCTAGGTGAAACTCACAACTATTAAGTGACAGAAATAATATTCAAAGTTAGATCTGTTTAGATATAAAACTAAAGTGTTTTTTTTTTTAATCTGGGAGTTTTTATACCTTTTAGCAGCACAGATCTTTCATTTTTAAGTCAAAACTTAAATACCAACCCAGTATGTATTGTAAATATACAATAATGTCATTTTATTAGTATAAATGTATTTTTAAGCTAAAATAAAATAGAAGCCACTTAACAGAATATAAAATTTCAAAATTAGGGATTATTGTTAATAGTGGTAGTCTCAATATGCAATTATTTCTGTATTTTGTTTTTGAGATAATCCTGATTCATACAGTTCAATAATTGCAAATAATAATGAGTTTTTAAGTAGCTTGCTTGCAAATGAGAAGCATAACTATGACCTAGGCTTCATTTGCTGGTTGGGCCTTGGTTCCTTGAAGGATGAGATGAGAGCATTTCTGCCCTCAAAATAAAGCAGCCCTGTATCTCAGCTGCTTCTGCTGGAACCCTCCCTCATTGACAGATAACAACAATATGCTCTTGTCCTCTAGCAGTACTTTTTTTCTGAGTTGAGTATTATCTAACCTCACACAAGAAGGTTTTGTTAATGGTTTAATATATATTTACTCAGAACTTATTATATGCCAAGGTTTGTGTTAGGTGGCAGTGATGTGAAGTCAAATTAGCTCTGTTGCTGTTGTCAAGGAGTTTATATTTCATAGAGTAGGTGTACAAAAGAGCAATTAAGCATTATGATACCAGTGTTATGGGAGTAACACAGAAGCACAAGATACATAAGAATCTACCCTAGGGCATTCAGGAAGAGTTCACAGTAGAAGGGACAGTTGTGGGTTTTGATGGTCTAGTTGATATTAGCTAGATGAAAAGTGTTAGTGTTCTACAGAGAAACAGAACCAATAGGATATATATTTATGTATATATTTAGAGAGAGAGTGAACAGGGTGGGGGTGAGATTGAGAATTACCAAGAATTGGCTTATATGATTATGGAGGCTGAGAAGTCCCAAGATCAGCAGTCAAGCTAGAAACCCAGGAAAGTCGATGGTGTAGTTCCAGTTTAAATCTGCAGGCCTAAAAACCAGGAGAGCCCATAGCATGTAAGTTCTGGCCAAAAGCAGACAAGCTTAACACTAAGAAGGCTCATCTTTCAGTTCAAGTCGGAAAGCAGGAAAAGACCTATGTCCAAGTCCAAGTTCATGGTAGTAAGGCATGAGGAATTTCTTACTCTCAGGAGGATCTGCCTTTTTGATGTATTCAGGACTTCATATGTTTGGTCGAGGCCCACTCACATTAGGGAGAGCTATCTACTTTTCTCATTCTACTGACTCAGGTGTTAATCTCATCTGAAAACATCCTCACAGACATTTGTAGAATAATGTTGGATTAAATATCTGGACACTCCATAGTCCATTCAGGCTAATACCTAAAATTAACTATGACAGATCAATTAAGCATCCATATACAGATTGTTAAACTATACTTAACCTCCAAATAAAGATAACAACAAGGTCAAAATTTCACCTAGCATGATATAACTACCCTGAGTATAACTAAAAATGCACTAACCTCTTTCCCAGGAGAGGAGGTAATGCCCTTGAGTGGTGGTTATTCTTTTCCTTGGCATCCTATAAATTAAATACTGTGGTGTAAAATTAACAACACTTAAATACTATGACATAAAGTCAGTTTATCTTATGTTACCTGATAGGGGAATAAGAATAGGAAGAAACAAAGACATTTCCTGTAAACATACAACACAAAACACAAATAACAAAAAGAAGAAATATTCATGACAATTAGTCCTCATTTTTGTAAGTGGTTACATGGTCATAGCTGGTATTTATCACTGCTTTCTTCAACCTGTTCTGTGTTTCCTTTGCCTTTAGCAAGCTCCTCAGTTGTCTGTGATTCTTTACCTGCTGAAATGACCCAAACCTTCATTCTTGAAGGGTCTAGGCCATTAGTTGTCCTGCCTGAATTGGCTTATAATTTTGACCTTAATCACAAAGACTGATAATACCAAGAAATCTCCTGTATTCTAGAAAAACTCTTCCTTACCTCCATTGTAGAGTAGTAGGCCAATTTCCCCTTGGTGCTCAGGATCAATCACCCCAGCCAGCATCATGATGCCCTTCTTTGCCTGTTGTCCCAGAGGCATGAGAAGCATAAAATGGCTGGGAAGGAGTATTCAAGTTCAGTGGCATCATTGTTGTGTCTCTCAGTGGAAGCATTCCTCCCTTTGTAACTAAGACCACTGTGTCAGCAGAATGTATGGTCACAGGAACAGAAAGTAACAGTTTGGCTAGTGGTTCACTGTGGGAGTAATAGTGGTACCACCTCCATTTCCATACCTTGATTCCTGGACCTATGAATTCTGGCAATAGGAGAAACAACATCATATATTGGCCACTGATTTAGAGCAGATACAGTCTTCTGGGGAACCTCACCCCAGCCCTGTAAGGTATTGTCACCTAGTTGGTGCTGTAACTGAGTCTTTAAAAGACCATTTCACTCTTCTTTCAAGCCAGCTACCTTAGGATTGTGGGGAATATGGTAAGACCAGTGAATTCCATGAGCATGAGCCCATTGTTGCATTTCAGTTTCTGAGGAAAGAGCTTCTTGATCAGAAGCAATGCTGTGTGGAATACCATGACAATGGAATTAAGTCCTCGGGTGGTAGTTTTGGCAGAAGCATTGAGTGCAGGGAAGGCAAATTTGTATCTACTCCACTTTTCTAACTCTAACTCATTGCCAGAGAAACTCCCATAGATTTTCAGAGATAATTTTAATAGTGATGATTTTTCATTCATGATAAAACCAATTATATCTGATCCCTCTTTTTGGAAAACTCATTAATGATAGTAATAATAGCTAACCACTTATTATGGGCCATTTAGTCTTCATAACAATATGAAATTGTTACTATTAGTCTCCTTAATTTTATAGCCCCCTTAAATCAGTCTCATACCTGTCAATGTCTCTTCATGGCTACCACCTTAGTTCAGTACATTATCCTCTCACCTGCATGTCTTCATTAACCTCCTAAATTGTGCCCTTTGTTCCCATTCTTGTCTCCTATACTCCACCCCCATTCTCTACAGATAAAGTTATTCTTTCTAAAATGTAGATGTATTATATCATTTTCTGTTTTTAAATCCCTGCAGTAGTTTTCATTGCATGGAGAATAAAAATCCAAACCCTTTGTCAAAACCTGTAAGGCCACACTTGACGAAGTCCGTACTTCTTTGAGCATATGACCGCATATGCTCAAACCATACTGGCCATTTTCTTGGTTTTTGGGGAACCTCAGCTTTACTTTTATAACATACATACAATATATGTATGATCATTCTTTTTTTTTCTAGACTGATGACTAATAAGGGGAAGACTACCTTTTACATGGTAGTTCTTATTATCATTGTGAACCTATAAAAAGACAAACCCTGACCAGGGATCAAACCCACAACATTGGCATATCAGGACAATGCTCCAGCCAATTGAGCTCCCTGGCCAGGGCCCATATGTTTTTTTGTATAAATATTTATATGCTTGTGAGGACTTCGGCAAGATGGAGGAATAGGTGGACGCACCGTACCTCCTCGCACAACCAAGATTAGAACAACAACAATTTACAGGCAGAATAACACTCAGAACTGACAGAGGATTTATCTGAATGGAAGTCGGACAGCCAAGAAATTGAAGTAGACCCGTACATCCAGACTGGTAGGCGGGGCCGAGAGGACGAGCTGGGCAGGTGCGGGTCAGCAGCACACGGAGGTGGGGGGGGAGGGAACTTGGCACGAAATCAGTGCAAAAGCCATCCGGCACGCAAGAACGCAGCAGTGGTCCCTGAGTACGCAAGCTGCGGCTGGCGGACCCAGTGAAGTGGAGATTGTGGACCAGGGTAGAGCTTGCAGCCCAGGATCCCAGAGAAGGGATTGAGATCCCAGGATAATGGAACTACCACCATTGTTTCCTCCTACACCTGCGCCCACATATAACATCACAATCTAGCGACTGGGGTGTCCAGCCCCGGTGAACACCTAAGGCTCCGCCCCTCACCGTAACAAGAGCGACCAGACCAAAAAAAAAAAAAAACAGAGAGAGAGAGCGATGGCTCAAATAGAAGAACAAATCAGTGCCCCAGAACTCATCCTTTTGAGCGACCAAGAAATAGCTAACCTATCAGATGCACAGTTCAAAACACTGGTGATCAGAAAGTTCACGGAATTGGTTGATTTTGGGCGCAAATTAGATGAAAAGATGCAGGATACCATAAAAGAGATGCAAGAAGATATATGGAAGAGAGCCAATAGTGAAGGGAAGGAAACTGGGTCCTAAAACAATACAGTGGACCAGAAGGAAGATAGAATCAACCAAGTAGGAAAGCATGATGAAATAAGAATTCAAAAAAACAAGGAGAAGCTTTAGAGCACCCAGGACACCTTTAAACGTTCCAGCATCCGAATTATAGGGGTACCAGAAGGGGAAGGGGAAAAGCAACAGATTGAGCACGTATTTGAACAAATAATAAAGGAGAACTTCCCCAGTCTGGCAAAAGAAATAGTCTTCCAAAAAATCCGGGAAGCTCAGAGAGCCCCAAAGAAGTTGGACCCAAGAAGAAACACACCAAGGCACATCATAATCACATTAGCCAAGGTAAAAATGAAGGAGAGAATCCTAGAAGCAGCAAGAGATAAGGGGACAGTAACCTACAAAGGAGTTCCCATCAGACTGTCAGCTGATTTCTCCAAAGAGACCTTACAGGCAAGAAGGGGCTGGAAAGAAATATTCCAAGTCATGCAAGACAAGGACCTACATCCCAGATTGCTCTATCCAGCAAAGCTCTCATTTAGAATGGAAGGGCAGATAAAGTGCTTCTCAGATAAGGTCAAGTTAAAGGAGTTCATCATCACCAAGCCCTTATTTTATGAAATGCTAAAGGGACTTATCTAAGAAAAGAAGATAAAGAAAAAAACATGTATAGTGAAAGGACAGCAAACTCACAGTTATTAACATCCACACCTAAAGCAAAACCAAAAGGAACTAAGCAAACAACTAGAACAGGAACAGAACCACAGAAATGGAGGTCACATGGAGGGTTAGCAACAGGGGGGTGGGAGGAGGAGAGAGGGGGAAAAGGTATAGAGAATAAGTAGCGTAGAATGTAGGTTGAAAATAGATAGGGGGAGGGCAAGAATAGTACGGGAAATGTAGAAGCTAAAGAACTCATAAGTATGACACATGGACATGAACTAAAGCGGGGGGCGGGAATGTGGGTGGGAGAGGGAGTACAGGGTGGAAGGGAGAGAAGGGGGGAAATGGGACAACTGTAATAGCATAATCAATAAAATATATTTTAAAAATATTTATATATACCCTGGCTGGCATAGCTCAGTGGATTGAGCACGGGCTGGGAACCAAAGTGTTCCAGGTTCGATTCCCAGCTAGGGTACATTCCTGGGTTGCAGGCCATAACTCCCAGCAACCGCACATTGATGTCTGTCTGTCTGTCTGTCTGTCTGTCTCTCTCTCCCCCTTCCCTTCAAATAAATAAATAAAATCTTTAAAAAAAGAGAGAATGAAATCAAATTAAAAAATATATATTTATATGCTTGTTATATACAGCTCACACATACTCTGTTTTTATCATTAGTTGTTTCTAGTTTTACAGCCATAGTGGTAAAATCTTATGATTTATGGCTGGCCATGGCTCTCTTACAGAATTTTACATAATATAGCATCGAACACCCTCAGTAATTAATCAAAGTTGACTTTTAAACATAGCGGATTTGATTAGGTTGGCCATTGTTAATTCATCTTATACTATTTGCATAAGCTTTTTTTAAATTTGCATATGTTTTGGTAGCCAGTTACCTCATTATAAAAACAAGTAATTAATTTAGATTTGGACACCAAATACTGTGTCTGTCTATATCTTATTTATTACAAAAACAATCCATTTTAACTCACCATTAGTGGAAAGAGAAAATATACCAAGAAGACACCATGTAAGAGTGATGATAAGAAGCAGGTAGTAAGATTGAATGTCAGGAACTCCAGGGTTACTTGTATATAACTTTTCCTCTTAATGCTATGGAGTTGGCCAAATGTAGTGGTTCAGATTAGTTGCATTTCAAATTGTAGTGTTTCAAATTCTGTTGCTCGCTCAGTGAGCTGTAGAGTTCTAAGTAGTTTAAGTTCCATACTTATCTTACTCACAATCTGTGTCCCTTTTCTTTTCTCTGATTTATAAGATTCCAGGTAAGAAAATGGTCTTAGAAAGTTTGAAAAATGGTGCTTTAAGTAACAAATGAAAAAGTAAGTTTTTTAATACCATTGTATCTGTTGTAAGCCAAGCACCATTTTTACTTTAGCTGGTTTGGGTATGTGTGTGTGTGTTGGAGTGGTTACTGATTAATATGGTCAAATTATATGATAGTACTGTATATTATTTTTAACCGTGAATTAATTTTGGTGGTGGGAAAACTTATTTTTCAGGTTGAAGCACTCAATAAGTTAAAAACTTTAAATAGTTTAATCAAACTGAATGCAGTGAAGCTAAACAGAGCCAAAGGGAAAGAGGCCATGCACACTTGTTTAAAACAGAATGCTTACCGGGAAGCTCTCTCTGACCTGCAGTCACCTCTGAACCCATGTGTCATCCTCTCAGAACTCCAGTAAGTGACAGCCTGTGATATACTTAGTGAATCTTACATGAAAGTAGCAATAAAGAAAGGATTTCAAAGTGACTGCCTTGTAGGAGGAATAAGTTCATCTGTTAGCCCCAATAAGTGGAATGTAATTAAGGAAGGGAAATCTTAAAACTCCTGGAAGGTTATTCTTATGTACAATAAGATGTATGTCTGCTAGCTAAATTTACCTGTGGGGTTAGTGTAAGTCATTACAAGTTGATTTCCTTTCAATTGTATGTAATTAAATTTTCTATTACTGGTTTGTAAGAGTCGAAACTCCTATTAAATAAAATATTGGTACTTGTCATTTAATAGTTAACATATTTTAAAGTTATTTACTAATTAGCTTTCCTATTTCAAAATGAGATCTTGAATAAATTTGGAAAAATTATTTTCCACTTTTTTATTCTCTACAAAAGTAATAAAAGTAATAACGTGCATTTAGTATATCAGTAATCAAAGTTGATTCCTTTTTAAGATATCAAGAATGAATTTTTAATAACCCTAATTTTAATTCCATAATATGTTCTGTTTGTTAATGACCGCATATAACAACATAAACTTAAGAAAGAAAAAAAAGGAGGAATTAAAAAATTATTTATTGATTTTTGAGAGAAACATTGATTTGTTGTTCCCCTTATTTTATGCATTCATTGGTTGCTTCTTACATGTGCCCTGACCAGGGATAGAACCTGCATCCTTGGCATATTGGGACAATGCTCTAACCAACTGAACTATCCAGCCAGGCCTGAAAAAGAAGGAATGTTAAATGTAGGTAGTAAGAGGTGCAAACCTGGGTTTTCAGTCCAGTCCATCTGGCATCACTATATGCCAACCGAGACTGTCGCCCAGATTGCTTTTCTACCAAGAGGAAATGTTCTAGTTCTGACTTCTGCAGAAGTTCTGACTTCTGCCCCTTCTGGGACAGGTGAGGGGTTCTCTCAAGCCTACTATATCATGGCAAAATTATAGTCTTACCATATCTTTACATTGAAGTGAGCTAATTTCCCCCTTGTCTGATTTCAGTGTTGAAAAGTGTAAATACATGGATTCTAAAATGAAGCCTTTGTGGCTGGTGTACAACAACAAGGTGTTTGGTGAGGATTCAGTCGGAGTGATTTTTAAAAATGGTGATGGTATGTACTAGGTTTTTATAGAACCAAATTCCTTTAGTATTTCTTCATTTGTTGTTATTTTGTTTTATCTGAAAGCTGATATGTAAATGTGTAATGAATGATAGCCAAAAGAGCTAGTTATTAATGGTTGTAAGGTTGAATTCAGCATGTCCTAAATCTTTTTCTTCCTCCCTTTCCCTCACGAAATACAAAGTCTGTCCATTCCTTTGGTAAAAAGCTTGTGAAGTACAACAGAATATTTTCAATAATATATTCATACATCTTATTTCAATGATAGCAATTTTTATATTGCTGCCATAATTTTGTATTTTAAAATGTCTAACTGACCCATACTTTATAAAGGAAATGGCTCTGAAGTAATCACACCAACCAGAAGGTGGTTGTGAGGGCTACTACTTATTAGTTATGTGACTACAGGCAAGTCATGCAAACTTCATTGAGCTTCAGATTCTTTGTGTCTATGAGTATTATAAAATCTATATGTTGGGGTTATTAAAATGAATTATGTGAGATAACAAGTAAATGTGCTTAACATAATATGTGCTTACAACTATTTTTAAAAGAACTTGTAGTATTTTGCTGACACTTAACATCACTTGAGCATATGAATGTCATTATGTAAAAGTTACTACATTCACAGCCTCTGTTAACTTTTAAATTACCCCAGACATTATAAATAAAATCAAGTATTACTGTTTTATAAACCCATCATTCAATTATTATTTATGTAATTCAGAAGAACTTCCTGTATATCCCTAAAATTAAAAAAGGAGAAACTTTAGTGTGGATTGTGTGGATGCTTTAATATAGCATTATTGTGTTATAACTGTATTACAACATCCATACAATTAGTATAGTAGTTTATACATGGTAAACATTAAGACTATTTTTACACTTAATTTCTGAAATAGTGTTGCAAGGACATTCTAACCAACAAACCTAATATTTGACATAATGAATATGGTCAATATTAAAATTTTGGTTAAAAAGATAGCACAGCATTTGTCAATGGTTTTAGTTACTTCTGGCTGAAATAGCTGATCTTGAATTAATGTTGGCAGTCATAAAATGGGAAGCATTTGTAATAATGCAGTGTTTTTTCCCCTTAGACTTACGACAGGATATGCTAACACTCCAAATGCTGCGCTTGATGGATTTACTCTGGAAAGAAGCTGGTTTGGATCTTCGGTGAGGTTTCTGATTAATTGTTTTTGCCTCATATTCCTTCCATAGCAAAATTGCAAAAACTTGTTGATTCCTTCCCTCCTGTTATTATTAATTTTTCATAATCTGTATAGCATTTTACAGTTTACAGTGTACTCTCAGATATATAACTTACTTAAACCTCATCAGGTATAAAACTATCCATGTGATGGTAAATTCAAGAAAAAGAATAGGATTACTTCCAGTAAGGCCTGGACAGACAACAAGAGTCACAGTCTAACCTCTGTGGTTTTGAAGTTGCTCTCAAGGAGAATTCGCTGGTGGTTATGAGAGTGACAAGGACAGAGAAAGGACTGCTCATCTCCTTAGCCTATTATCACCAATTTCTCTGCCTTCCTGATGGTGAAGAGTTTAGGTGGACTTTGAGGGTTTTTAGCTTGCCACCATTATTAGCTGGTAGACAAGAAAGGGATAAACAAGACAGATTTATGGCAACGGACAAAAGGAAACATAATGGATTTTAAAAGTTTAATTACCAGATATTCTACAGTAAAGAACCGATGAAGATAATTGCAAACAAAATGTTGGTATAGTTACATAAAAATGCGAAATTTGTATGTCGGCCAAGAAAATTAAGTTAGCCCTCACACTGCCCATATCATAACAAACAGGATGAGAGATAGTAATCCTAAATATTTAAAGAGCTCATAAAACTATATGGGAAAAATGTGAAAAGGCTAGTCACATAAGATAAAATAAGTAAATTAATAATTATGTGAATACTGTCAGTTCCAATGTAAAAGTACAGATTACAGGAACAATTGAATGTCACTGATATCCTAGCAAAGATTTTTGTTAAATGATACCCTGTATCCAATATTTCCAGAACTTACTTTCAAATGAGAAATGTGGACAGAGATTTATGTACAAAGATATTCTTGCTTTATTTATAAATTTAAAAATTGGACCACCCTTTTGAAATTGTTGTTTATTCATTTTTAGTAGTTAGTTCTTTTATTGTATTTTTTCCATTACCATTTATCCCCTTTACACCCTCTTCCATCTCCACCCATCCCCCTCCTCAAAACAGTCACCACATTGTTGTTCGTGTCCGTGAGATCTTTTTCTCTTTTTGCTCCATCCTTCCACTCCCCAACCATCCTCTAAAGCTGTCAGCCTGCTTTCTATGAGTCTGTCTGTCTTTTCTTTGTTAATGCAATTTGTTCACTAGATTCCACATATGTGTGAAATCATGTGGTATTTTTGTCTCTGACTGGCTTATTTCATCAAGGATAACATTCTCCAGGTCCATCCACACTATTAAAAAGGATAAAATTTTCTTTTTTACTGCTGAGAAGTATTCCATTGTGTAAATGTATCAGAGCTGTTTTATGTACTCATCTCCTGATGAACACTTGGGCTAAACATTTGCTTAGAGGTAGAATAAGGGCTTAAAAAATCATGAGCTTCTTCAGTATGACCAAATATCTTAAATATCTTAGAAATATTGTTTATAAAGAATTGCTAACAATTTGGTGAAAATGCTTACCTTCAAATATCAAATGGAATAAGTATGATGCAAAAGTACTATTATAAAATTATTTCAGCCATGTTAAAAAGTCAAATAGTTGACAGAATCTAAAATCATAACGGTCATTTCTAGGTGATGGTGATTAAAGATTATTTCCTTCCCCCATCCTCTCCCCACCCCATACACCTTTGTTTGTCTGTTTCTTTAGTTTTCTACAATGGTAATCTCCTTCAGTCAAGGAGGAAAAAAAAACATTAAGCATATTTCATGATGTAATATAGGTCCATAGAGTTTTTAAACTTTTCAAATGGTAGTTAATTATGTTTAACTTTTATCACTTATCTAATTCTTTTTTAAAGCATTATCATTTCTTTTTGAAAGATTTTATTTACTTATTTTCAGAGAGGGGAAGGGAGGGAGAAAGAGAGGGAGAGAAACATCAATGTGTGCTTGCTTCTTACGCGCCTCCAATTGGGGACCTGGCCCACGACCCAGGCATGTGCCCTGAGAATCAGACTGGCAACCCTTTGCTTCACAGACCAGCACTCAGTCCACTGAGCCACACCAGCCAGGGTTGCATGTTTTGAACTTTATAAATAGATGCCATCATATTGCATGTAACTTCTACAGTTCACTTTTTTCTCACCTTTTTCTGAGTTTTATCAAGATTAATATGGGAGGTTCTACATTATTTTCACTTCTCTGTTAATGCTTTGAATAAATATAAAAATTTATCCACTCCCCTATTAATATCTATTTGTGTTCATCCCCCTGCCCCCACCCTCCCAAAGCCCTACAGCTTATACACTCCTAAATATATTTCTGTTTATGTATTGAAGATTCTTTTATATAGCCAGAAGTAGAATTGCAGTGTCACAAGGCATGTGTATTTTCAACTTTACCTCCCCCAAAAGTTGTATCAGTGTTGTGTTAGCACCCACATCTCCTATTTTTTTTCAAATCTAATGGATATAACATGGTATCTCATAGAATTTTAATTTTCACTCCTTTATGAGTAGTTAGGGTTAGTATATTTTCAGTATTTATAAGTATCGTGTTTCCCTGCTATAAATTACGTAGGTTCATTTAAGGTCTGTGCTTTTTGTTAAATTATTTTTTAAAAATCCTTCCCCATACAATTATCTTTTTTACATTGATTTGAGGGAGAGAAACATCTTAAGTTGATTTGAGAGAGAGAGAAAGAGAGACAGAGAGGTGGGGGGGAGAGAGAGGGAGAGATTTGTTTCACTTATTTATGTGTTCATTGATTGATTCTTATATCTCCCCTGACCAGGGATTGAACCCACAACCTTGATGTATTGGGACGATGCTCTAAACAATTGAGCTACCCACTCAGGGCTACAATTATCTTAGAGATATATTTTAAAAATTAAATTTATTGGGGTGACATTGGTTAATAACATTATATAAGTTTCAAGTGTACAATTCTCTGATATATTATCTGTGTGTATACTGCATTGTGTGCTCACCACCCAAAATCTAGTCTCCTCACTTTGACCCACTTTACCCTCTTCATCCTCCCCCAGCTTCCTTTTCTGGTAACCCCACACTGTTGTCTGTGTCTAGTAACAAATATTAAGTACTAGAGCTAGATTCAAATCCATCTCTGTCAGACTTTAAACTTTATGCCTTTCTATTATTTTACAGTCTAAGTGGAAGATAGTTATGGTAAGATAGATCTTATAACCCTTTGTTTATCAAAGTGTTCTGGTGCCCAAAATATGTGGGTTTTTTCCCATTGATTTTTTTTTAATTTTATTTTAATCATTGTTCAAGTACAGTTTTCTCCCACTTACTCCCATTCCAGCCCACCCACCCAACCCTCCCCTCTTCCCCCCATTACCCCTCACCCCTAGTTTTTGTCCATGTGTCCTCCAAATTTGTTCCTGTAAACCCTACCCATTCCCCCCTGAAATTCCCTCTTCTCTCCCCATTGATTTTTTTTTTAAAGAAAGTTTTCCAGTTTTAAACCTTCAGGGTACACTTGTTGCAGTACCGTTCAAGTAGAAAGAACAATTTGCTATGGGTATTGTTCTTTTCATGAGATACAAGATATGACTGGAATAAGGAAGAGGGATTATGGTTCATCTCTATAAAGGACCTTTTGAGCACCGTAAATGATAGTGTTTCTCTTTTAAATGAGGAGGAATTTTACAAATGGATACTAGTTTTGAATAGGTGGCAAATTTTTCAGTCAGCCCCTATAAGAAATACTGCATAGATAAGATGACTGGGTGATTGTGAGAAACTCTGCCTGAGGTACATTATCCCAGAGGGATCTGTGCTGGCTTTTTTTGTATATAAAGTTTTATTGACACATAGCCATAAACCCATTTGTTTACATATAGTCTATGACCAGTTTTATGCTGTAAACTGCAGAATTGAGTAATAACCTAATAGTCTGAAGTGCTTGAAATATTTACTATGTGGCTTATTCCAGCAGAAGTTTTACAGACCATTCCCTAAAAGTAAACCCTGATAAAATGTTTTTACTTGACTTATACTATAAAAAAATTGGTCAAACTTTCCATGCTTAGGCTAGTAACTCATTGATTCTTTTCAAGGTTAGCATGTAAACTACACAGTGGTCTCCTTTTGCTAAGAGCAGATTCAGGCCATGTGATGAGTCTTATTCAGTTATGTGTATAAATGGTTGAACAAAAGACTTTGCCCTTAGTTCCATCAGTCTAACTGAAAACCTCAACTAAATTCTCTCCTCTTAGTTTTGACTTTATATTCTATTAAAATATAAAGCACATTTATCATCATATGAAGTTCATTGTGACCTCAGGCAAGGGGAGGCAGCCACATGTGGGAGTGCTAGAAATAAACCTGGTGTCTGTCTTACGGGAAGTAGTATGTGTCTAATGAGAAAAAGGAACTTGCCTATCTAGTGAGACCTTTGCTGACTTTTTGTACTCTGACCCCATGTTTAAAAAAAATATGCAGGACTTTAATTCTTTTGAGTTCATTTTTAAACTAGTACCTTTTTCTCACCAAACATTTTTTTACTGTTTCTATAAATATATGTGCTCCAGTGTTCCTATTGTGTTTGTTTTTCTTTTGGCCAGCTGTTCAGGTTAAACTGGGTCACATAGCACACACTCTCTTAAGTTCAATCTAAAATCTAATGTACCTTCTGTATACAGTACTATTATGATCACAATATTTCAGTACTTGTAACAATGACATTTTAGCATGAATCAAGGTGCATACTTCTCAGTTTCATTTTTCCCTGATGTCTCAAAATACTCTTTGGGCCTCTTTCATTTCAAATTAGAACATTTGTAAGGCATCAATATGTTAGAACATCCTGACCTTCTTTGCTTAACAAATAATAGGCAGTTAGCCTTTTCTGTCAAGTCCAGTATGTTTTCTACTGTCTGGCCTTTTTAGAGTTGACAGTCCTCCACACTGCCTATCCCCCATCCCCATACCCATAAAGACACGTGATATTAAATTTTGGACACTTGTCTTTATTGTGACTTATATCTGAGTTGCTTTAATTGAGTTTACTTTGCTTTTAAGAGAGCTACACAGCATTACTTGAATGACACTGGTATCAGTAGTCTCAGAAGAATGAAGGAAGAAGATGGAATTAAAGCAGTCATTAGGAAAAGTTGTTACACTTCTCCTTCTCTGAAGGCAATGGGCTAAGGTACCATGCAGACTTAGGTGAATGTGTCAGAGTTAAGGCCAAAGAAAACTTTCTACATAGCCATTAAGAGTAGGGATATGGAGCTGCCTCCCACTGTAGAATTTATTTCATATTTTAATTCTTGCTTTAGTGGAAAGGTAGCAAATTACTCCTTGGGTCAGAGAGTCTAAGAAAGGAAGGTAAACATTACTAATTGTTGTCATGCCTTTATAAGAAGTGTAGACGTTCAGTGCAAAGGAGGCCCATGTCAGATGGTCAGGGTTTGTCCCCAGCTTGACTTGTGTCAAACTGTCTCTCAGACAGGAATGTTTTTTCCTTCCCATTGTGAGTGTTCCATCCTCAAGACACTGAATGCTTTCATCATTGCCTGCTTTTGAAGAGGAAGTTGTTGGACTTTTGCCCAGTTTGGCTGCAAGCGGGGTAGGAGGAGATGCAGGAAAGTGAGCCAAAGTGCACTTTAATTGGGCAGTGTTTACTTCACATGTGTGTGTGTCATGATAAGGATAAAGGGTATCGGTAAAAACCTTTCATGTACTATAACTACCTATCTTATTGAGAGGTGCATTCTTAAAAGGAGAAATAAATTAATAATGAGATGTAAAGCAGTCTGTTGGTGTATCAGATGGCCAATATGTACTTTGACAACTCTGCTCTTTATTTTGCTAGAACTAGGAAAATGCTTAAAGGGGCATAAATTAGTTAAATTGTTGGAAGGAAATTTAGGAACTACGTAATAAAACTCCCTACTTTTACTTGATTTTTACATGCACTAACACACTCACATTCTCTCTCGCGCTCTTTCTCTCTCTCTCTCTCTTTCTGTCTTTCATAACGTCCTTCAAGAGCTTTTTCATTGCATTTAGGGGAATGACAAAAGTCTTTAGATGGCCTGAAGAACACTGCCTGGTCTTTCCAACACTGACTGTTTCTTCTCGCCTTGCTTTTGTGCTCCTCTTGTACTCTCCTCACAGAGACCTTACTTAACACTTGGCACGTTCTTGTGGCACTTCTCACGTGTAGTACATTTGTGCCTTTGTGGTTTCTCTCAATGAGCAGCTGGTTGTTTACTCATTTCTGTATCACCAGCAGCTAACACAACGCTTGGCACATAGCTACACCCAAATACTTATGGAATTCATGAATTCTACGCATCGCATTTTCTGTAGTTACCCAACTTTTATTAGATCTTTCCAAGGTATCTCATTCCATTTTGGAGTTGTTCTAATGAGAATACAGTTTTTAGAAAACAGAAGAAAATGTTTGCAACCAGAATGAGAAAAGGATATTATTAATAAACAGGGGTGGGCAAAAATAGGTTTACAGTTGTATGTGAAACGAGTTAGTAAAGTTATTTTAATAGTGATAACCTGCACTTCTTTTCTCATAGGAACAACTGTAAACCTGATTCGTAAAGGAAATTCTTAAAATGGCTAAAGAGAGCTGAGAAAGTTTTAGTTTTCACTAGGGATAATAGAAGTGCACATCAAAACAAAATGCTACCATCAACTGGGCAAAAACTGCTTTGCATAAGAAGCAGCCTTAGAGGCTTCTTTTATATTCAGGGACCCTGGTGACTGTGTGAGGTTAAAAATTTAGTTTTAGGGCCACACAGGCATAGTTTTAAGCACTGGATCTTTTACTTAGTTAAATGTATGACTTTTTGCAAATTTTTTTATTTCTCATTTGTAAAATTGGCAGCTTTATAAGGATTTTGTTATTAAACTTGTTTATTCATTCAAATGTTCAAATTTTTTTACTGAGCACTAGTCATCAGAGATACGCAGATTAAAACCATAATGAGCTATTACCTCATGCTTGCCAGACTACCATCAATAAATCAACAAACAAGTGCTGGAGAGGGTGTGGAGAAAAGGGAACCCTTGTGCACTGTTGGTGGGAATGCAGACTGGTGCAGCCACTATGGAAAACAGTATGGAGTTTCCTCAAAAAATTAAAAACGGAACTTCCTTTTGACCCAGAGATCCCACTTCTAGAAATATATCCTAAGAATCCTGAAACACCAATTCCAAAGAATATACGCACCTCTGTGTTCATGGCACTGTTATTTACAATAGCCAAGCTCTGGAAACAGCCCAAGTGCCCACCAGTAGATGAGTGAATAAAAAAGCTGTAGTACATTTACACAGTGGAACACTGCACGACCATAAAAAGAATGAAATCTTACCTTTTGCAGCAGCTTGGATGGACCTGAAGATTATTATGCTAAGTGAAATAAGCTGGTCAGAGAAACACAAATACCATATGATCTCATTTACATGTGGAATCTAATGTACAAAATAAGCTGACAAACAAAATAGAAACAGAGACATGGATACATGGAGCAGACTGAGAGCTGTCAGAGAGGAAGGGGGAAGGGTGGACTGAATGAAAGAAACTGAAGGGATTAGCCGAAGAACAAGCATAACCCATAGACACAGAGAACAGTGTGCTGATGGCCAGAGGGAAGTGGGGGTAAGGGTGGGGTGGAGGTGGGTAAATAGGGGGAAATGGAGATATCTGTAATAGTGTCAACAGTAAAAATAAAGTTAAAAAGTATTTATTGAGTGCCTGTTTTGTGCCAGGCTCATTCTCAGGCACTGAAGATACAGTATTGAACAGAGTGTCCCTGTCTGATGGAACTTCCACCTTAATGGTGGAGTCAGACAATAAACTAATACATAAAATGTACAGGGTATTGGATAGTGTTGAGGACTATAGAGGAAAATAAAGCAGAGAAGAGATAGCAAGTACTGTGTCACAGATAGTGTGTTGCTATTTTTAATAGGATGATCTGGGAATTTTTCACTGGGATGGTAACATGTGAGCAAAGATTTCCAAAAGGCAAGGGAGTAAGCCGTGTAAATGTCTTGGGGAAGAATGATCCAGGCAGAGAGAGTATTTTACCTGATATGTTTGAAGAATAGCAGAGAAGCCAGTGTTATCTGAACAAAGTGAGCAAGGAGAGGATACTAGGAGAAGTGAAGGAGAAGTATATTGAAGGCCTTGTGAGTTATGGCAGCCATACTAGCTTTCATTATGAGGTGGGAAGCCTTGCAGATTATTTCAATCAGGAGAGTGACATAATATGAGTATCTGTTAGATAGATTATGTCGTCATTTCATCTAAAACGAACTCTGATGTGGGAGCTGGGAGTAATTAGGAAACTGTTGAGTTATTAAGGATTGATGGTTATTTGGACCAGGGTGGTAGCAGAAGGAATGGTGGAGGCAGAGCAGTACTTGGACTCTATGCACATTTAAGATAGGTAAATGTTGGGCCTGAGAGAAAGAGTCGAAGATGACCGTAAGGTTGTGGGCTTGAACACGTGAAAGGATGGAGTTGCTATTAACTAAGCTAATATGGAGCACTTATCCTGCTATGTATTACCTGGTAGGTGCTCCATTAAGGGTGGTTCCCTTCCGCAATATATAGAGTAAAAAATGAAAAACTTCTCTTATATCTAATGTGCTTCTGTCCACCTATACAAACAAATAGAATATTTCACCAGAATAATGAGATAATAGATTACATATTTAGCTGGCATATTGGAATTCTAGTAAATTACTGCTTCTGTTGGCCAAGAAATTTACTTCCTAACAGAAGGTAGAACTTTTATTTTTCCACATGATAATAATATAGTAATGGCAAGGGTATCGATAGTAATAAACATTTTTTAAAAATCAAAGAAAAAACTTACTCTTAATATTTACTTTAATGGATAATATAGACATGTGACTCCTTATGCTCATATTTTTTTTCCCTTTCAGGATGTTGCCTTATGGCTGTTTAGCAACAGGAGATCGCTCTGGCCTCATTGAAGTTGTGAGCACCTCTGAGACAATTGCTGACATTCAGCTCAACAGTAGCAATGTGGCTGCTGCTGCAGCCTTCAATAAAGATGCCCTTCTGAACTGGCTTAAAGAATACAATTCTGGGTTTGTTTATTTTGTTTATTATTTTTCTGAACAAAAACAATCAAATAACTATTCTCCCAGTTAGAATCATCAGTGTCCTAGAGGAAGTATTACTGTTATTTGTTGTTGCTTCATTTGAGGTTAGATCAAAATGACAATATAGGCCTTCCTAAAGTCTTACAGATGATTAGCACTAAATTATACTTTATCTAGATCTTAAATTCCAAAGTTTAAATATTTTAAAAATACTATAAGTTTTTGTTTAAATGCATCGACTTCTGTAATTATGTGAATGTGTGAGCTTAAGTGAGTTCTCAATAGATTTTTACAGTAGAAGTAAATGACTTTGTAGACAGTGATCTCTCCACACTAAAAAATTAAGTGCTTGGATTTGTGTTTTTTATGGATATCATGTTGGAAACACCCTAATATTTAGGAAATTAAGGACTATCACAGTGAGGAGTAAACATTCTGTAAGTATTTTTGACTAAAGATTTCAAAGTCAGACTTAAATTTTATTATTGGCAAAGTCAGAGGACTTGTATATATCAGTTTACAAATTTCTATCTTGTCTCTGTTGGGTCTGTATTACTCACTTCTAATTTAAATCAGTGACATGAATGATTGGAACTGCAAAACTTAACTCTTAAATATGAAACTCTTAGGTCTTAGGTCAAAACTGACCAAAATGTTCCAAAGCCCCAACATTACCCAGTAAAGCTATGGGCTCCTCTCATTTCTGTGCATATGAACCTATTTCCATCTGCACTGAAATATGACCCCAGGACACAGCAATTTGAATGGCTGAGGTCCATTTGTTTTAGGGCTTTCAGTCAGCCTGCCCACTCCTCTCTGCCCTTGTTCCTGTGACAATATGCTCATTCTCTTGGCTGATCCAGCATGTTGTACTCATATATTTTTGGCAGTTCTCCCAATTAGAGGAAGCAAGTGTGAATTGGGTCTTATCTTACCCATTTGGAGGCTGAAGACCTTTGTTGCTTCTATTTTTTCTCTTGTTCAGGGATGACCTGGACCGAGCCATTGAAGAGTTTACCCTGTCCTGTGCTGGCTACTGTGTAGCTTCTTATGTCCTTGGCATTGGTGACAGACACAGTGACAACATCATGGTCAAAAAAAACGGCCAGGTAAGCTGTTCCCCAGGCCCTTAGTGATACTTACTTATGTATCACACAATCTCTTGTGAAACTCAGGCAGATTCTTTAGTGATTCTTGGAGTCATGCGTTTGTCTGTTTTTGATTTCCCACTCCTCATTTCACATGCCATCTACTTCATATGTCCATTGATTGTTTGCTCAAAGTTAGGTGAAGAGAAGTTATTTAAATTTTAAAAAATTATTGTGGTTATTTAAAAGTAACTTATTCTTTCAGTGTAAGAAATTGTATTTTGGACACATATGTACTTAAGAGTAGAAGGAACAGATGATGTGTAGAATGTATTAACTTTAAATAAGATAACCAATGCTTTAAAAAGAAAAAAGTTGGGATGAACTCTGCTTGAGCCATTTTCTCTTTTAGAACATCAAATATACATGGGAAATAATAACATTTTGGGGTAGCCAGGAAGTAGATCAGATTGTTTATGAAGAAGCTGTTTTCAGATGAAGAATTTTTTTATATTTCCAAGTGACTTATGTTTTTTTGTTAATTCTTTTATAGTAAACAAAGACAGATCAGATATTTGGGATAATTTTTTTAGTTTAGCCACTTTTGGAATTTCCTGCCACGAGAGGCACATTCCAGAATGAAAATCTTTAGGCCCCTGTGTGAAATCTGGCTGTAGGTGGAAACCAGAGTTTATACCTTCTGAGAGATTTAGGTAGTTCTGCCTTGGGCTCTGATAGTTCAGCTTTGTGTTCACACTTAAAAGGATTCCCTCAGACTTTTGGTGAATCAGATTGAACACATAGGTTTTTCTTTATTCTTTCTGACACCCTTCTAATACGATCTTAAGGTAAGAAATGTGTAAATCCAAGAAGTCAAAAATAATAGGAGAAGAGGGCCCAGTGGGTGAGAGACATCAGCAGATTTGGGAATGATAGAAAACATGATGAAAAACTGGCAATGACTTAGCATAGCTGAGAAAAATTGAAACCTAAATACTTTTAGAGGGCTTTGTCAGTCTGAGAAAAGCTTTGGAACCTGATGCACAAGGTACTGCAGAAGGTGTAGATGGGAATAGGATTGACTGGCAGTTTATATACAGAGCAATTAGGTGCTCATGTCTCTTTCCCACCTCCACAATGGAGATAGATTTATTCTCTGAAGAAGGTGATTCTTCTGACTCATGCATTCTACAGAAGCTGAGGGAAAGATACTGTATTAAAAACAGGGATGAAGTGAAAGTTGGCATACTAAATGATACAATCCACAGCCACTTTGGCTTGCTTTGCTCCAAGAACACTAGCAACCAGGTGTGTACATCTGCATTCTCAGCAGGAGTCTTGATGATTCTTTTTAAGAGAATGTGGTTGGTTCCAACAAAAAGACCAACAGATCCTGACATTTGAGATTCCCTCCAGTCATTTTGCAAGAAATCCCACGAATCAGTAGTCCTACCATGTACACAGAATTTTCATTCAGCTTTTTCATGATTCATTGTTAAACATGAATGGTTAACCAAGCATTAGCAGAAATTTGAGGGAAGCCTCTAACATGAAAGATAGATATCAAAGCAAAAAGGGTGAAAAAAAACCTGGGGAAACAAATAACTGCAGTAAAAGGATGATGATTAATAAATCAAAACCAAAGAAACAAGACATCTATAAGTAATAATAGGATTCTTAAAAAAAAAAAAACAGAAAATAGAGTTCTTAGAACTTAAAAGGAGGGACAAATAAAAAGTTAAAGTAGAATTAGTATAATCTAAAGATTAGCTAATATTTATTGAACTCTTTACTTTGGAAGGCACAGTTCTTAGTTCTTCAGTTAACTTCTTCAATCCTCCGGACAACCTTGCAGAATAAATGATAGGGTATTTGCCATTCACCAGTGAGAAAATTGAGGCAACAGACACACCAGGATTTACATCCTGGTCATTTTGCTCAGATTCTGCTTTTTTAGCCACCATGCTCTGTATTGCCCCTTAATATCCCAAGAGAACCAAAAATATCGATAAATAATTGAAGAAGGAATGAATATCCAGTAATGATAGTGAATCAGTCCAGGGAGGTTCACCATCACCATAATAGGAGTTCCAGAAGTAAGTAAGGAGTTCCAGAAAGAAGTAACAAGGGAAGGAACTTCCCAAGCAAATAATATTTAAAATGTCCTAAATCCTGATGTTCATGAATATCCAGTCAATAGAACACAAAAGTTCCTTTATAGTGGATGAAAAGAGCTTCACTAAGGCCTTTCACCATGACATTTCATTGCATTGGGCATAAAGAGACGACATTAAAACCTTCCCAGAGACCCAGCAGTCCACATACTTGGAGTCAGAAAGACTTGGTTTCTCAATAGCAACATTGGAAACTATAAGAGAGTGGAAGCTAGCCTTCATAATTTTGAGAGAAAATGATCTCTAACCTAGAATTCTAATCAAACTATGAATAAAGTACAAAGGTGGAATAAAGAGATTTCCAAACATACAGGGTCTCAAAAGCTGTATCTCCTTTGCGTCTTTTCTGGTAGCATAAGGAGGCTACCAGAATAGGATATCCACCAAAACAAGGGTATAAACCAGTAGTTCTTAATTGGGGTGCTTTTGCCCTCAGGAGACATTGGTCAATATTTGAAGACATTTCTGGTTGTAATAACTGGGGAAATGGTATTCTACCGGGCATCTAGTTGGTAGAGGCTAGGGAATGCTTCTAAACATCTTATAGTGTATAGGAGAGAACCTCACAACAAAGAATTATTGGGCCCAAAATGTCAGTAGTGCCAATATTTTAAAACCCTGGCCTAAACCATGAGAATGTGATGTGGGACTTGGAAAACAGGGACTTCAAATGGAACAAGAGTTAAAGGGAGAGCTCAGGATGATGGTTGTACAGCAGCCCTAGATTACCTGTCTAGGTGGGAAAATGTTTTGAAAATGATTTTTAGATGTTTCAGATTTTGGGAATAGTTCATGATAGGGTCATAGAGCCTAAGTCCAAAAAAAAAGAAAGAAAGAAAAGAAAGAAAGGTTTTGTTGAGGAAAAAGGTGAACAAAAAAAAAGAAATGTCGTCCTAGTATACCACTACCACTTGGCTTAGATTTGAAATGTATTTACGTAGTTTGAACAGTATAAATATTGAATGTTGATTTGACCAGAAATTAAGGTATGATGTGCCACGTTGTATGGCATGACATTGGCCCAAGGGTACTAAATCTTTATCATTCATGATAAAAACAGTAATCTGAAATTAGGAAGTGAAAAATAAATATGAACATATCATTTAGAAAAATGGCAGCAGATACCAGGAAAAATACATGAAACAGTTGGGAGACGTTATTGCTCAAAGTAGTAGCACTCACAGTGATGAGTGAGCTGGTGGGGCAATAATATCCTGTTTTTGTTATGTTTCTATATGTAGAACTATTAATTTATATTAGAACTATTCAATATATTATATATTTCTATATATAGAAATAGTTCTATGTGTAGAACTATTTGATTTTTTAAAAATTAGACATGTTTATTATTTGGATGTATTGTTCATTTTAAAGACTTGCCTTTTCCACTGTATCAGGGTTTTTGTTGAATATAAAAGACATCTGAATGTATTAGATGTACTTTCTTCCCAAGTCGCCCAGTACGCTGTGGAACGAGAGAAGGGCTCAGCGAGTGGGGATGCAGTGCATGGGGACCTGGGACTGCTGAGATCTGGACTTTCTATTTTTAGAACCCACCAGAAAAACAAGGGTAATTAAATCCCATTTGTTTTCCAGCTCTTCCACATTGATTTTGGACATATTCTTGGAAATTTTAAGTCTAAATTTGGTATTAAAAGGGAGCGGGTGCCTTTTATTCTTACCTATGATTTCATTCATGTGATTCAACAAGGAAAAACAGGAAACACAGAAAAGTTTGGTCGGTGAGTATTGCCTTCATGTCAAGTGTCTGCACACCTAATGTTTTCTTGTCTGACTTGCATTTTTTTGTGGAGGAGTATTTAGGTCTGGGGGATATTCAGTCTGCTGATGGGGTTTTGATGAGAATTTGCCTCTTAGATCCATGTTGTAATTCACATACTCAAAGAAGAGTAACTAGAAATTTGAAATAAGTTACTGTGTTTAATTCCAATAGTATACCGCCTTTTATCTGTCTTAGAAAACTCTGGAAACTGTTAAAACATTTGCTGATGAGATGCTGAGAACAGGCATTTTGCTGTCATTCAGTGTGGAGTACAGTAAGGGAGCCGGGGCTCACAGACAGACTTTGTAATCTCTGATCTCTTCCTTGCTCCTGATATGTTTCCAGGCACTTTACTTGTCTTCCTTTGTTTCTTCATCTTTTTTTAAGTGGATGAATGTAGTTTAATATTTTTGTTCGCCTTAAAATGGGGACAAGAATAATTAAATTTCAGGGCTATTGTGATAGAGGTATGTTATATGATGCAACCAATTCATGTAATAGTCTTACCAAATAAATGCTAGTATCATTTCTAGTCCTGCTTGTGTTTCTACAGAATATACCTCTGGGTTCATTTTTTCCTTTGGCAAAATTAGACTTGGATGGTCTTCTTGAATGACCATCTTGAAGGGGGGAAAGAAGGATGATGACAGGGAGGTGCAGTGCAAAAGCATTGACACTGATTTTGGGGACATTAAAGAAATTCGCCTCTAGAGTCATACCACAAATCTAGAATCCAGAAGTAGAACTGTGTTCAGAAATCCTCATGTATTGTAATTATCACTTGTTTTAGAATCATTCTTACTTGCCTCATAAAATTTAAAAGCCTATAGAGTTTCTATTTAGTTTTGTTTTTGAAAAAGATACGTGTGATTTTTGAGAGCTTGATTTATTTTGTGTAAATTTTAGTCCTGGAACAATTTCCAAAGAAGCTAAACATTTGGTTCAAGAGAAAATGTTCAGCTTTTATGGAAAGTCTAGATATGTCTCTCTCATTTTCTTTTATGAAATTTGCTTTCTCCTCTCTGACATCATGTTCTTGTAATTTGTGACATCAACTAAAGGTTCCGCCAGTGTTGTGAGGATGCATATCTGATTTTACGACGGCACGGGAATCTCTTCATCACTCTCTTTGCCTTGATGTTGACTGCAGGGCTTCCTGAGCTCACATCAGTCAAGGATATACAGTATCTTAAGGTACAAACCCCTTCTCTGCATATCAGAGCTCAACTATACCTGCCTCTTTCATGCATTCAAATGTTCAAAAAGGGAATGGAACAGTCATTTTCTGTGAGACAGTTCTTACCCAGGAGTGGTAGTGGCAAACACTTGAGTAGCTGTCTTGCAGTAGCAATAAATTCATTTCATTTTCAAAATCCCTTTGGCAGGGGTCATATTATCACCCTACCTGGATGTTTGTTCTCCCAACTGCAAATGGCATTTAAATAAAAACATGAGGCACATTTCTTCACCTTGGCTGGGGTGGCATGACCAAGTAAGCTTCCTGTGGACTTTGACATTTGCACATCACTTGGGAGGAAATATAAAATCAAGGTTTTTTCCCCTTTCATTTTTAGGACTCTCTTGCCTTAGGAAAGAGTGAAGACGAAGCACTCAAGCAGTTTAAGCAAAAATTTGATGAGGCACTCAGGGAAAGCTGGACTACTAAAGTGAACTGGATGGCCCACACAGTTCGGAAAGACTACAGATCTTAATGATGAGCCTTTTTGCTTCTAATGCATTTGTTGGTTTCGTTTCGTTTTCATTTTGCACTTGCACTAAATTGAACATGACCCTGCCAGAGATGTTATAAAGGGAATGAAATTCTGAATCTCAGTTCAATTAAGAACAAGGCATCACACAGAACCTAATCTGAACAATCCCCAATGACCACCCTCTGCTTTTTGAATGCTTCCAAAATTTGTCACGAAAACTGTCAACATTATGGATAATCATTTCCCTGCTGACTTTGCACGCCAAGGAATGCTACTAGAGATTGTTTTTTGTCTTTCTGACTTTTTTTTTCATTATTTGGTACTTTTCAGAAAGGTGTAAATACTTTTTTTTTTGAATTGTGACCAAGTGTTATCACTCAGCCAACTTATTCACATCTGGGGACTGGTGGCTGTTCTTAATTTCCAAATAAGTTTTCTTCCTTTTTAAATTGTATAAACTACCAATTATATAATTTGAAATTGTGATTATTTTTCAAAGGAAATCTTTTAAACCCATGGAAACATTAATTCTTTTGTTGATATTTATTATCTGCCATGATAGCATCATTCCAACCAGACTTGCTGAAAGCCTATTGGTGAGGCAAATATATTTGCTGCATATATATTTATAAAATTTCTAGTGGAAGTTCTGTATAAGAAGATGTATCTTTGGTTTTCTTCAGCTTCTGTTTTATGAAAAGCAGAGCATTTTCCTCAGTTACTTTTCAGTTAATTATGTGATCCAGTTCTTCCAACTGCTTCTGTAATGAGGCATATATTAATAGTTTTTACACAGTATCTATGAAAGAGTTCACTTCATAGAACATCATACTTGAGCAAATGTACCCAAGACAGAAAGCAAATGAAAAGGAAACTATTTATGGAATAAACTCTAGACCTAAAACTCAGTATTTTAGTAAAATGCCAGCTGTTAGTGTATTTATTAAAACTTATAATAATGTGATTTTTTAAAAGGATATTAGTTCAAATTGAAATGGTTTCATGCCATGTGGAATTCTTTAATTTATTTGTTGAGGTACCATATATTTAGGGTGCTAGATGGCAAATAATGTTAATATGTGCAATAGGAACTACTGGTTTGAATGTGTAAATGGATGCTCTTTCTGAGTACTGGCAACATCCAGCAAAACTACTGCTTTTTCTCCAAAGACTATTGGGATCTCTCAGTCCTCATGACATGGGAAAGAGAACTGAGTATTTGCCCTGTGACTGAGTTTTCTATAGGAACTTCATTAAAGATTGTTTAATTTTGTTGTCTTCCTTCATGTTCTCAAATAAACGGGTGAGCTGGTTTCAGCTGCTCTTGGGATGTGTGGGCTTCTTCTATATGGCAGCACAGGTATGTGGACCTCAGCGCTGGGATTCTTGAAGAAATGACCAAGACAAACTAACCTAAGGAATTGTGAGGCATGTGGTCTCTTCCCTGACTTCACTCCTTGCTTCCTAGTCCTGAGGCAAGAGGGTACCCTCATCCAGTTTTCATATCTTTGGGAGTTACCCTTAGGTCTGGGAGAATGCCTCTTCAGTTAACTCAGTCTCCAAGTCAAGGCCAGACTGTACCACTTTGGTGCTCTCTCTTCCATGGGGTGCAGATACTCAGAGCAGGCTACAGTTTCTTGGAAATAACTCAGCTGAGGGTGGCGGTTGACCTCTCAACATTCCCAGGGCTGGTCTAGATTCATTGAGAGTTCTAGGAATAGGACTAGAAGGATGGTTTATTCAGGGAGTTTTGTCTGGTATCAGTCCATCATTACATACCCCATGTTGTAGGTCAGGGGTTTTGGAGAGTAGTGAACATTGCCAGGCAGAAGTGGGACTACTGTTTCCAGAGGGTCCTCCTCAGCCCATAGGGAACCTTTATAAATATATGTTAAATCAGTGAATATGAATGTCTTTAAGAGCCAGGAAGGGAAATGGACTGCCCCAGGCATACCAGACCTGAGTCGAGAATGCTCTTTTCATACACTCTCCCCGACTCCTGAACTGTAGGCCCTCTAAGGACTCCAGGAGTAGCTGCTGAGGATGGCTAGCAGGTGCTCCTAGGTACTTGCTGAATTGCCTGCCTGATTCTCAGGGGCTCTGCTGAGCCAGTGAGGAGGAGGTGGAAGGCAGAGGATAGGCAGCTTCTGGGATGGGTTGGGGTCTAAACTGCAGGATGAGCTAGCTTCTTGCATGGGAGCTGGTTACTCAGTGACTTGGCTCTAAGTGCTCTGGTCAACATTGGATCTTATGCCCAAACATTTAGGTCCCTCTCTTTTTGGTACTTTCTCAAGTTTTCCCAAAAAAGTTTTGGAAACTCTGTACATTTCCATAGTTGGGGACAGCATCTCTATCGACCCAGGTCTGAGAACACAAAGGATGGCTTTGTTGAACAAGTAATTCCTGAGTATCCACCTCATGTCTGCAGACAGACCCTGAGCTGCAGAGGCCAACATTTGCTATCCAGCTCTGCCTCTGTGACCCTTGAGTAAAGTATTTATTTTATTATTTCTCAGGGTCTGAGCTTCCTAGTTTGTAAAATGGGACTGATGATAACTGTTCCTCACTTTGGTGGAGTGGGGAGAGGCCAGGTTAAGGCTGTGAATGGGAACTGTCAGCACCAGACCTCAGCCAGGCAGCCTGTAATGTGGGGTCACTCTTCTTCAGAAGGTGAAAGATTGGTCCTTGGGTTGGAAAGCAGAAAGGTACCATACCATGTGACCCTGACAACTGGGGATGAACAGCTCTTAGGAGGGGGCAGGGGCTGAGGTTTTTCAGAGGAGTAGGCCTCTGAACAGAGTCTTCAAGGACAGATGGCAAGAAGGTACAGCATATGTAAAGGTCTGGAATTGAGAAGAGAGCAGGGTTCGTGGTCAGTAACACAGTCAACAATCACTTCTTTCCATCTGCCTCTTCCTCCACTCCAGAATGCTTCTGCCTCTTCTCAGGGATCCAGGATCTAAACATCAGTCATGAATTTTCTCCTTTGTGAAATGCCTCCTTCAGTCTTTTGTGCATTTATTTATTTGGTTACATGTTACTTTGTTGTTTTTTTTTTTAATTTGAGGATGGATTTAGAAATTTTTGTGTGTGTGAAATTCTGTATATTGTATGCAAGCCCTCTGTCAGTCATATGTGTTGGAAATTTCTACTCATTGTGTGACTTTCTCTTAAAAGTTTCTTCTAATCTTAATGTCAAGTTCATCATTATTTTCTTTTATAGTTAATATTTCTTGTGTAGTATTTAAGAAATCTTTCTCTACCCCAAGGTAGGTAGTCTCTCCTGGATTATCCTAAATGCTTTATTAGTATTATTTTTTTACCTATTCTATTTAGATCTACAGTCTACCTGGATTGCTTTTTTTATATAGTGTGAAGTGAGAGCCAAATTTTGTTTTTTCCCATACAGGCACCAAGTTGTCCCAGTGTCTTATTGGAAAAATAATCCTTCCCCATTGTTCTGTAGAGCCACCTTTGTCATAAACCAAGTGTCCATATATGCATGAGTCTGCTTCTGGATGCTAGAAGATATCCAGTAGATTTCATCTCCCTATTTTTATTTTATTATCAAATTCATACACACTGTTAAATGTGCTAGGCACACATCTAAACTATATGTATTTATTCCTTATAACAATCTTATGTAATAGGTACAATTGTTCTCCCCCACTTTACAGATGAGAAAACTGAGGCACAGAAGGTTCAGTAATTTGTCTAAAGTAGAAGCTGGTATTCAAATCCAGGGAGTCTGTCTTGAGTGTTCATGTTCTTTAGTCACAATTATTGTTGATGCCTTCATATATATTTAGAATCTGCTTGTTGAGATCCACAGAAAGAAACCTATGGAAATTTTGAATGGGATGGAATTAAATGATAGAGTAGGCTGAGGCAAATTGACATCTTCAGAAATTGACTCTCCCAATTTATGACAACATAGTACAATTTATAGTTTTCTATGTATAGTCTTGTATATTTGATTTTGTTTCCTTGTTGCTAATATATAGCAGTTCTCAAAGAGTGGGCTCCTGACTAGGAGCATTGGCATCACTTGGGAACCGATTATAAGTGCAAATTCTTGAGCCCCACACCAGACCTACTTACTGAATCAGAAACTCTGCAGATGGAATCCAACAACGTGTTTTAAGAAAAGTTTAAAGTTCCAGAGCAATCAATAGAAATGCAATTGTTGTATTGGCAGACTTGCCAAACATTCTTCTTATTCCTATTTGTAGAAATTATTTTGATTTTTGTATATATCATTTACAAACAATTGTAGCTTCTGTTCTGACATTTTATTTCTTTTTTTGCCTTTCTGCATTGGCTAGGAATTGCAATAAAAGGTTAAATAGAGGCAATATTCAACCTTTTACTGATCTCAAAGGAAACGTTTTCAACATTAAATATGGTGTTTTCCCTAGAATCTGGATCTTTTACCAGTTTAAGGAAGCAAACTTCAGTTCCCATGGGGCTTTTTTTTTAATTGTGAACAAGAGCTTCTGGATTGGTGAATGCATGCACGGACCAGCTGTTGGCACACCCCAAATCCACAGGCAACAGCAGCTGCTGTGCTCAGGTCCCACCCAGACCTTGCCCTAGTGGACCTCTTCATCAGTATGTTCACATGTAACTTTTATAATGTCCCCTATAATAAACTGGTAATGGTACACTAAAAAAAATCATGAAAGGATGTTGAATTTTATCAAATTATTTTTCTTCTCTATTTTACTAAGATGATCATATATATGGTTTTTCTCATTCGCTGAGTTATACTGATATGGAAATATTAAACCAGGTTTACATTCTGGGAATGAGCAACTTGATTGTGATATATTATCTTTTTATATATATTGCTGGGTTTGATTGCCAATATTTCATTTGAGATTTTGGATCTATTTCATCATTGGGATTGGTCCTTTTTTTTAAAGGTCTGTGTCAGGTTTTGCTATCAAGGTTTTGTGACCTTATAACACAAGTAAGACTGACATTATTTCCTACTTGAAAGTTTGATAGAATTTTGTGAGTAACCTTGTTTGATGTTTTCTTTGAGATACGAATATAATTTCTTTAAAAGCTAGAGGACTACTCAGATGTTTATATCTTCTTGTATTCATAGTAATGAGTTCTAATTTTCTAGGAATGTGTCCATTTCAACTACATTTTCAAATTTATTTTTATAAATAATTCATGTGTTACAAGTTTATTAATGTTGCAGGATTGAAAGTGGTATCTTTCACTCTTGGTATTGATTAGTGCCTTCTTTATTTTCTTAATTAGTCTCTCTAGAGGTTTTCCAATTACACTGGTCTTTAAAAAAATCAGTTCTTGGCTTTTTTGATCCTCTGTTATATGTTTGTTTTATTCTCCTTTTATCTTTATTTCATTCCTTCTACTTTATTGTATTTATTTTGCTGTTATTCCTCCCCTCCAATTGTGTAAGATGTTTGCTTAGCTGATCAATTTTAGCTTATAATAGTAAATCTTTATCTGCATCCCATTAGTTTTGATATGACGTCTTCATTACCATTCAGTACAAAATATCGGCATTCTCCCATAAACTGAAAGGTGTGGGTTCAATTCCCAGTCAGGGCACATGCCTAGGTTGTGGGTTTGGTCCCAGGTTGGGCACATGCGGGAAGCTGCTAAATGACGTTTTTCTCTCATTGATGTTTCTCTCCCCCTCTGCCTTCCTTACCCTCCCTCTAAAAATAAATAAATAATTTAAAAAAACAACTGTGTTTTGTGTACTCACAACTGTAAACCTCCTTTTGCCAACCCCTGTATATGTGATGCTATTTGACATTTCCTTAATATTCAGTTTCCAGATAGAAAATGTTTCTCATTTTCTCCATTTAAACTAATAATTATATCCTTATGTACCAAGGGCTTTGAACTAGAGAGACAGCCTTCTCTAGAAGTTAGAAAGATATGAAGACATCCATTTTTAGAAACACTAATCAAGCAGCACCAATTTTATTTTATAGTGTTTATTATAATAAAAGTTCCTTTTGTAAAACATTAATGATTTTGGTCTATATCCTATTTTTCATTTGGCTTTGAAACATTTTTACATTATTTACAAAATAAATGGCAGGTTTTTCAATTGTACATAATTTTTTTCCCCTGACCCCTGGAACATATTACAGTTTCAACTAAAAAAAAAAAAAAAAAAAAAAAAAAAAACAACCATAAACATGGCAGACTAAATGTACTGAGAAGTACATAGTGAACATATTTATTTACCACAGTATTTAAAAGTCCTGATTGTCACTTAAGATTTTCATTAAGATGAAGTCATTCAAGAAGTTTCTGCGATTTCTCTATTATCCACAATGAGAGTATGAATAATCCCTTCTTTCCGCTTTCCACTACTGACAGCCTTTATGTAACAGTCATGGTTCCCAATACTGAAGTGAGTTTCCGTCCCATCGTCTACAAACTCGCCCTAGGCAACAAAAGGATGAATTAGTGCTCAGAAATATTCATCTTTGTCTAGGGCATTAACACCATCTAGAAGGGTGGCATAATGAAGTACATATTCGTTAAATGTTAAGCTTTGCAAAATTGTGTCCACATGCTTTTATATTCTGCTATGGATTGCAAGTTCTGTGTTTGTACTCCCTACAATCGAAGAATCTTGTTGGGGAGAGAAAAAGTAAACATGCATCTCACAGCTCTGCCTATACCATGTACTATGCAGACAGGATATTTTCAAAAGTAAAAATAAACATAATGGGAAACATTTATTAGTCACTTGTTTTTATACCAAGAACAGTTTACATGCATCATTTCATTGCATCTTCACAATAACTTCAAAGAAGTGCTATTACCTTCATTTTATAGAAATGAAGAGGACCCTGAAGCACAGAATAGTTAATAACTTGCTTACTAGTCAGTAAGGGATGGAGTGTTCTTAACCACTCTGAAAACCTGATTCCTCAGGATGTAAAGTGACTTTACAATAAAATACACAGATAACATAAAAAACAATCTACTAAATCTAGACTAGCTCTGGCCAGTGCAGCAGCCACTAGCAATATGTAACAAAATTGAGCACTTGGAACATGGTGAGTCTGACATGAGAGATGCTGTTTAAGTGTGAAATCTACACTGGATTTGGAATACTTAATATGAAACAATGTAAGATAACTCACTAAAAACAATTGATTATATATTAAATGATACCAGTTTGATAGACAATTAAATATAAGATAAACTTTACCTTAAAACATGGCTACTAGAAAAATTACACTTGAAGTTCACATCTGTGGCTCATACTATATTTCTATTGAACAACACTACTGATCTTGAGTAAAAAGATAGGAGCCAAGTAGTACAGAGAAGGAAGGAAGAAAAGGAGGATTAGAAGATAAAAATGAAAGAGCCAGAAAGCAAAGAAACCCCAGTCAGCCTCAAAACCTGGCTGTGAGCTTCCTGGCAGCTGAAGCAGGCAGAGAAGGTCCTGTAGCTGACATTAATTAACCAAAGCAAGCACAGGATACATCTGGGAGAGAAGCCTTTTCCTAGCTTTAAGAGGAATTTGGCCAACAGCTCTTCATGGGAGGCATACTGAACCCCTCCAAAAGGGCTGGGTCTACGCCTAGAGTGCACTGTGTTCTTTTCACTTTTTTATTTCCAGCCTTGAAAAATGCCTTTCTGTTGTGCTTCTGTAAAGATCAATTTAGAGGGCAGGGCAATAGTTGAGCAATACAGTCCCTCTAAGTAGCTTCTTGGCAATTTGACAGATACATAATCTTGGTCATGAAACTTGCAGATAAAAAGGAAGAGGAGAAAATAAGCTGTAACTCGCAGGCAGCAAAAGCAGGTGTGCACAGTACTGGGGAGGCTGCTGGACACAGCTGCCAAAATCGCCCTGCAAACTAGGCTGTACTTACAATGAGGGTCATAAGGGGCTACCGTCCACACACTTGTGGTTTCTGGTCAATTACTGAGAAGTGGCCATCACGGATTAACATTATTTTCAGCTTCTTATTTACAAACACATTGTTAATATCATAAAACTATGTTCTCTTCACATTTGCACTGGAGAATTCCTTGAGGATGGGAGGGAATGTGATTCAAAACTGCATATTCTCCATGTAGAGAATGCTAGGGTAGGAAAGTAAGAGCAGAAGGGACCACTAGGTGTGGTGTTGGCCCACAGTAGGTACTCAACCCATGTTAATGGTAACTGAAGCTGTCCCAAAAGCGGTCATAAAATACAGAAGAGCTCTCCAGGCCTCTGCATAAAAGAAGTCTTAGTAGATTGACCTTGGAGAGTAGCTCAGGCTCTGAGGATAAATTTTGAGTTAATCCTGGTTCAATTTCCCTTCAAGAATTACTACCAGGATTAAGAAAAAGAAAAGCATTCATCTTTGTAACTTTTGAATTCTGGCTTGGGCACTTCCTCAGAAGCAAACAGCTACAAGACCCGGCAGGCTCTACATAGTCTGAATAAGTGCCTCTTCGCACCTCCCTGTACCTACATTAGATAGAGGAGATAATGGCAGCAACTACAATTGTGCAGCTTGCTACCAATGTGACTAGAGAAGAGGGTATCTCATTCGGCAACCCTGGTGCAGCAGAGTGAACGGCAGGTACTCCGTGCTTGCCAGTTGACCCCATTACGCAGGGGAATTTCCACCCAGTGATGTCAGGTCTTGGTCCCACACTCCCTGCTCCCCAAGATAGTCTCCTCTGCTTCCACTCCCCCCTCCCTGTGTTGTATGTACTACACCACTATTATTTCCTTCCAGCTTGAAATTCACTCCTATATTCACCCCACCCACAGTACTGACAGTGCAAGCCACTGAGAGAAAGAGCCAGACATACTGGGGTTTAGGTGGGGACCTCATCCCGCTTGGCCACAGTGCGTGGGCAACCTCTTGGCACGGCCAGTCTATAAATTCCACTTGCCTGCTGGGGGTTGTGACAGTGCTCTTTCCTGTCTGCTTTGTGTTGTCAGCTGACATTGTGTGTATTGTCTCTTTTTCAAAAACTTGGCTTTTAGGAAAGTATCATCTGTTTTGAGGGTATGGTGTGAAAAAAGCCTTCTATTCAAAGTGTGACCTGTGGATCAGCGGCACTGGCATCACTTGAGGAAATATTAAGATTTGCATTTTAACAGGATCCTAAGTGATTTTTATGCACTCGTGTTTGAGAAGCAGTGGTGTAAAGCTTCAGGAGGGCGAATTTTGCAGGGGAAGAACTTTCTAATGTGGGAACTCTTTTTTAGGATACAGCCTGGTCCAGGAAAAGAAAGGTGAAGGGTGAGGTTCGTGCAAGTTTACAACTTAAATTGTTTCCAAACTCTTGCTGCCCAGGCACCTTCTGGGAACGGTTTTAAGATCTTGGAGTCTAGAGTTATTCATCTCTTTTGTTTTCAACTAAGGATGGTGGCAATTTATAAAACCTTCATAATTAGACAATGTAGCAGCATTTCAGCAGTAACGCACATGCACGGCGCGAAGGGTGATCAAAAAGCCACTTACTGCCGTCTCCATTTTTTTACCGTTGCACCAGACATCCATGGTGTCTTTTTCTGTAGAAGTAACAAATTTAAAAAGTTATAATCTATGATTTAAAGATAAAGTTAACTCTATTATTTTTAGAAAGGTTTGATACACTGAATTCCTAAAAGTCCATTAACTTTTCATAGCTTTCAAATTCTCCTAAATTTGAAGAAACTGATTATTCTTTGTTCACAAAATCAAAGTGAAACAAAGAAACTTTTAAGAGAAAATCCTGGTCCTGATACAAAGTGATGAAGACTTGTTAAACAAAATAAATAGTGCAGCACAATCTTTAAGGGAGGGTCATACAAATCACTGTGAGTAGAGACTTTCCTGCATAGAACATCCTTTAATACCTCTGACTAGTGGGCCACCCTCACCCCTCACACAGACCCAGCTGGATGATGGCACCAAAGACCACCCAAAAAGGCTGCCATGGGGTTCACATAGTGTAGACAGCATGTCAGCATTAGAAATTGAGCCTGAAATTTCTTACTGGATAGTGAAGTAATCTCTTCATTTTTGTCATGATTTCATTATTAGGAAAAATTAGTAGATCATAAGAAAAAAATATAGGTATGCCTGGTAGACTGTGCCGAGTACAGTGCTAACACAATAGAGCCAACTGCTGCCAGGAGTCGCCCGGGCATTACTGTGCCATAGCTCACTTCAGGAGGTGTGTGTGTGTGTAAGCTCATATGCACAACTGTACATGCATTTTGGAGACAGGATTCCCCAGACCCACTTTTTGTTTTAAGATTTCATTTATTTATTTTTAGAGAGGAAGGGAAAGAGAGAGAAATATCAATGTGTGGTTGCCTCTCACATTCCCCCTGCTGGGGACCTGGCCCATGACCCAGGCATGTGCCCTGATGGAATCGAACCACAACCCTTTGGTTCACAGGCCCGAGCTCAATCCACTGAGCCACACCAGCCAGGGCAGACCCACTTATTAATGTCAGTGTCCCGGTGAGTGGCAGGAAGGAAAACAGCACTCAACAAGCAACCAGGAGACGAGCTTTGAGATAATAAAGGCTAGAGATGTGTATGACCTGTGTGTGCACCAGGAGTCCAGGGGTCAAGGCTGAGGTACTAGTCTGGTATGATACAGATAGATCATCTACTCTGGAACATGGTCTTAAAAGGATTCTTTTCTCCCCATACCTGGAGATGGGAGCCTCACTGAGAGAGTGGAGAAAGGACTTTGAGCTGGGCTAGCGGGACAGGGGCCCAGGAAATATGATCAGGGGCGCCCCAGTGGCAGCCCGAGCAGGAAGCACTTACAGCCACTATTTCAGGGAAACCCAGCGTGTCCCAGTGCATGACCAGAGCACACAGTGCTGAAATAAACCACAATGGTGGTGAGATTGGAATTTTCCTTAGTGTGCCTACTGAACATGTGCATGCACTCACATTTTCTGTAACAGCTATTATTAACATGCCTCTGAGGAGCGCCACTAACCAGAGGCCATAAAAGAAACATGGAGTAAATTTGACTACATAAAAGGAGGAAAGTTTTATGCATAAACAAAACCATGCATACATATAAGTAAAGTCATGCAAGAAATGACAAACTGAAAAAAATATTCAAAACTCACAACACAGACAGAGGGCAAACTTAGTAACATAAGGACTCCTCCCTCACAATCAAGGAGAAAGAGACCAGCAACCACCCCCCCCAAAATGGGTCAAGAAACATGAACAGGCATTATTAGAAAAGAAACTCAAAAAGGCCTTAAACACATGAAAAGGTGCTCGCCCTCACTCAATTTTGGGAAAGGCAAATGAAAGTAACACTGAAATACTATTTTTCACCTAGCAGAATATCAAAAATCCAAAAACCCAACAACACGCTCTGTCCTGAGAACCTGTGCGGAACTAGGTATGGGAGTACAAAATGGTAAAAGCATCACGGAGGGCAACTGGGCAAAATCTAAGAAGACAAATGCAACTCATCTTTGACTCAGCAATGCTGCTTTTGCACTTCTATGAACTGTTCCTAAAGAGAGATGTGCACTATATTCCAGGAGGCATGTGAATGAACAAGGTATTCAATACTGCTTTAACAGTAACAGAGTAGAAACAGCCCAAGTGCTCATCACTTTGGAATGAGTTCGATATTTTATTTACTATTTAAACTTACTCTACAGCTATAAAAAAAAGTATGAGAATGTTCTTTATGTACTGATATGAACGGATTATCAGAATATACTAATAAATTAATAATAAAGATTTTATGTAATAAGAAAGTAATAAAATATTACTTCCTCTTCATTCCATCTGAATGAAGAAACACAAGAAGAATTCTATTAAAAATGGCTATTATCTATGGCTTCTTACCTTGGACATTTCTCGTAGCAGTATTTTTTTTTCTGATATATTGCCTTAGTCAAGGGAATCAAAAGAAAAAACAAACAAATGGGACTATATCAAACTAAAAAGTTTTTGTGCAGCCCTGGCTGGTGTGGCTCAGTGGACTGAGCGCCAGTCTGCAAACCAAAAGGTTATCGGTTCAATTCCTGGTCAGGGCACATGCCTGGGTTGCTTGATGTTTCTTTCTCTCCCTTTCTCCCTCTCTTCCCCTCTCTCTAAAAATAAGTTAAAAAATCATAAAAAAATAAAAATAAAATTTTAAAACTAAAAAGTTTTTGCACAGTAAAGGTAATCATCAACAAAATGACTGAATGAAAGAACATATTCACCAATGATACTTCTGATAAGGGGTAAATATCAAAATTTTATAAAGTACTTATAAAACTCAACACCAAAAAAAATCCAATTAAAAAATAGGCAAAGAACCTCAATAGACACTTCTCCAAAGAAGACATACAGATGGCCAAC
The DNA here is from genome assembly GCF_004126475.2 of Phyllostomus discolor. Taxonomy (NCBI): domain Eukaryota; kingdom Metazoa; phylum Chordata; class Mammalia; order Chiroptera; family Phyllostomidae; genus Phyllostomus; species Phyllostomus discolor. The sequence goes on along the minus strand of NC_040909.2, from coordinate 34,662,085 downwards.
AGACATGAAAAGATGCTCAATGTCACTAATCATCAGAGAAATGCAAGTTAAAACCACAGTGAGATACCATCTCGCACCTGCCAGAATGGCTGTCATCAATAAATCAACAAACAACAAGTGTTGGCGAGAATGTGGTGAAAGGGGAACCCATTTGTACTGTTGGTGGGAATGCAGACTAATGCAGCCACTGTGGAAAGCAGTATTGAGATACCTCAAAAAGTTAAAAATGGAACTGCCTTGTGACTCAGTGATTCCACCTCTGGGAATATATCAGAAAAAAACCGAAACAATAATTCAAAAGAATATGTGCACCCCTATGTTCACTGCAGCCCTATTCACAATAGCCAAGATTTAGAAGCAGCCCAAGTGTCCATCAGTAGATGGGTGGAAAAAAAGCTGTGGTACATTTACACAACGAAATGCTACTCGGCCATAAAAAAGAAGGAAATCTTAACTTTTTTGACAGCATGGATGGACCTAGGGAGTATCATGTTAAGTGAAATAAGCCAGTCAGAGAAGGGCAAGACCATACGATTTCACATCACGTAGAATCTAATGAACAAAATAAACCAGTGAAATTTTCAAAATGGGTATATTTATGGAGTAAACGGTGGACAGGAACAGGAGTAGAAGCAAGATTTCTCAGTGTATCTTTTCACATCATTTTTATTTCTGAATGATTATCACCTATTCAAAAACACATGTTATGCCCCGAGTGGAGTGGCTCATTTGGTTGGGCATCATCCCATAAAGTGAATGGTCGCTGATTCGATTCCTGGTCAGGGCACACGCTTGGCTTGCAGGTTCGGTCCCTGGTCAGGACATGTACTAAGGCAACTGATAGATATTTCTCTTCTTCTCTTTCTCCCTCCCTGCCCCTCTCTCTAAAAATAAATAAAATCAAATCTTAAAAACAAAATACAAAATAAATACGTGTTATAAATGAACACATTGATCTGATAAAGAGTCAAATCAGGTAAGGCCCGGGAGTGGATTCGGTGAATCAAAGGAGGCACTGGAGCATGTTCGTCTTGGAGCCTGCCCTCTCTGTCTACCTGCAGATTCCCTTGGCCCACGTGACCAACAGCCGTGGAGTCTGCAGATACACCCGAGCGGGTATGCACAGGGTTTCAGAGCAGAAAGAGACCTTCCTCCCAACGTGAAGTTTCAGTATAATAAATAGCACTTTTCTCTCGTTGTCTCTGCTTTCCCCCCAAGAGTGTTCAGTGGTGTGGTGACTGCCAGACCTAACGATGCTGACCAGTGCTACCCACAGGCCTCCGTGTGCCTCACATCCTTTGGGTGGTGAAAAGGAAGGTACAGGATCTTTGAGGTCAGAGAGGCCTGTGTTCAAATCCCAGCTTTGTGATTTATTAGCAGTATGCTTCTGCAAGTCTGAATCTCAATTGGCCTCAGTTTCCTCACAGGTAAAATGAAGATGATGTCATTTTTCTTGTGGACTGTTATAAGGGTTAGAAATACTTTACATAAAATGCCTAGTGTAGTATCTGGCACAGAATATGGCCTCTCAGTATATTGTACTGTTTTTGTTATTAAGAGCTTTTTCTGGCCTTGGTGCGTTTTAACTTCTCAATGTCAAATCAAGAAAGTTACATAATATAGTTATTGAAATCTGTCAAATAATAAATATGTAGGTAACTCTCACCCCAAGACTCTAGGTAAGTCCATTCTTTGCCCATGTGCAACAGTAATAACCACAAATAATGTTTTAAAGGAACTCACTACAGGAGATACATTGCTAAGTATCTTATATGTATTCTATTATGCTTCACCCACACAACTCTGTGAGGGAGACGCTATTATTATCCCCATTTTACAGATGAGGACAACAGGGATCAGAGGGTAAGTAATGTGCCCATCATACAGCTCTGACCCAGGAGCCTGCACTCTTCATCACTGATCTGAAAAATGCATGCCTTAGTCAAAAGAGTCTGGGGCTTGGTGGGTCCGGGAAGTGGAAGCTCAAGCAATATACATACTCCAGACAATACTGCCCTCACGTCAGTAAACGGTTCTGGCCTTGTCCTTTTACCAGATCAGCGAAAAGACAAGTTTGGGCTGAACTTAACTTGTTCAGGCTCAAGAGGGACTGTAAATGGATAGATAAGAGTAAAGACAGGCAAGGAGTAGAAGGAGGAAATGAGGAAATTTTAAAGGCCAACAGAAGCCACAGTGGATATGCAGATTCCTGGCCATTTAAAAGAAAACAAACTATAAGCTTGGCATAGGTTAGGTAGCCTTTTCTAGTTTGCCTATGAAAAGTTACTATCAACTGTCTTACAATTTAGGAAAGCAGCTGATTAAGTCTCTAAAAGTGTTTTGTTTTTACTTTTGTTATTTCTGTTTAAAGTTTTTACTTTTTTTAAAAAATTTTATTTATTTATTTTTAGAAAGGAAAGGGAGGGAGAAAGAGAGAGAGAGAAAAACATCAATGTGCGGTGGCTGGGGGCCGTGGCCTGCAACCTAGGCATGTGCCCTGACTGGGAATTGAACCTGCGACACTTTGGTTCGCAGCACACGTTCAATCCAGTGAGCTATGCCAGCCAGGGCTGTTTAAAGTTTTTAAAATTTATTTTTAGAGAGGAGAAGGGAGGGAGAGAAACATCAATGTGTGGCTGCCGCTTGCGTGCCTCCCACTGGGCACCTGGTCTGCAACATAGGCATGTGAACTGACTGGGAATTGAACCAGTGACCTTTTGGTTTGCAGGCTGGCCCTCAGTCCACTGAGCCACACCAGCCGGGACTCTAAAATTTTTGTAAAGGCTTGGTTTCATCATATGAAACCCAATCTGTTAAAACATATTGACACTAATTCTAATCCTTTCAAAAGCAAAATTTCCATTAGTAAGTAATAAGATAGAATAGATCTCAAATTTTATTGTAAAGTGAGGTGCTACATTACTAAACACATCATTGTGAAATTTTGAAAAATGAAGATGAGCCTCCAAAAGTTTCCAAAAACTAAATATAATCTTACTTTATTATCCAGAAATCAAGTTCCTGGTTATTTATCTAAACTGATTGAAAAATTTATGTCCACATACTGTAAACAAATGTTTATATAGCAGCTTTAGTCATAACTGCCAAAAATTGGAAGCAACCAAGGTGAATGGATAAACAAACTGCAGCTATCCCACACAATGGGATATCATTCATCAATAAGAAGAAATCAGCTATAATCGGCTATCAAGGCCTGAAAAGACATAGAGGAATCTTAAATGCATATTGCTAAGAAAAAAGAAGCTAGTATGGAAAAACTACATGTAGTATGATTCCAACTATGTGACATTCTGCAAGAGGCAAACTATAGAAATGGCAAAAAGAGCAGGGGTTGCTAGGTGCTGGGAGAGGGAGGAGGAGAGGGCTGAATAGGGAGTGAGGGATTTTTAAGGCAGTGAAACTATTCTGCATGATACTGTAATGGTGAAATATGACACTATACATTTGGCAAAGCCCACAGAATGTACAATGCAAGAGTGAACTCTAGTATAAACTTGGATTTTAGTTAATAATGATATATCAATATTGATTTGCTAATTGTAACAAATGCATCACGCCAATGCAAGATGTCAATAATAGGGAAAACTGAGGGGATGTGGGTAGAGGGAGTATTGAGAAAACCGTACTTTCTGTTTAGTTTTTCTTTAAACTTGTAACTGCTCTAGAAAATAGGCCCATTTAAAAGAAGGAGAGAGGAAGGAAGGAAGGTAGGCAGACAAAAAGAAAGGAGAAAAAGAAAGAATATGAGAGAAACTGACAAATTTATAACTTTAGAAGATAGATAAAAAAAATCCAACATATATCACAAACTTCCATAGGTAAGAAAACCAAAGCAAAGAAACACAACTAATACTAAAACTATAATTTAAGAAAACTTTTTAAAAAATGATTCTATACATTGAAAATATATATTCACCATGTACCTGAGAAAATCAACCAAGAATTACCCTGATATAGTCTAGTAAAATTAGGTGGAAAAAAGGGCACTTTTAAAGAGATTTTATTTATTTATTTTTAGAAAGGGGGAAGGGAAGGAGAAAATGAGAGAGAGAAATGTCGATGTGTGAGAGATATATTGATTGGTTATCTTTCTCACACCCCCAACTGGGGACCTGGCCCACAACACAGGCATGTGCCTTGACTGGGAATTGAACCGGTGATATTTTGATTTGCAGGCCAGCACTCAATCCACTGAGCTACACCAGCCAGGGCAACAAAGCATTTTTAAGAGAAAGAAAATCAGAATGTCATCAGACTTTTTAAAAAAATCCTCACCAGAGGACATTTTTTCATTGCTTTTAGAGAGAGGAAAGGAGAGACCAAGAATGGGAGAGAGAGAGAGAGAGAGAGAAACAGTGATGTGAGAGAAACATCCACTGGTTGTTTCTCATACGTACCCCAACATGGAGATCGAACCCACAACCCAGGTATGTGCCCTGACCAGGGATGGAACCTGCAACCTTCTAGTTTACAGGAGGACACTCCAATTAACCGAGCCACACCAGCCAGTGCTCACCAGATGTTTTAATAGTAACAGATTATGCCTGAAGAAAGTGGAGTAATATACCTAAGATATTTTTAAAATTTTTATTTATTGATTTGAGAGAGAGAGCAAGAGAAGGATCAATTGTATTGCTCCACTTATTTATGCGTTCATTGGTTGCTTTTTGTATGTGCCTCGATTGGAGGTTGAACCTATAACCTTCATGTATCGGGATAACCAACTGAGCTACCTGGCTGGGGCTCTAAGATATTTACAGAAAGAAAATGTGAGCCAAGAATATTATATCTAACCAAATTGACCTCCATGTGTCAATGTCATCAACATATCAAACTCAGGCAATATTGTTAATATTCCTAAAGAATGTACTAGAGAACAAGTTTCAGACAAGCAAAATGATCACAGTGGAGTAATATAATGACTTACAGAATAACTATGGGTTGGAAGGAACAGAGCATAGTATATAATGGCTCTATGTTCATAGATACAGTAAATTGGAAAATGACACAAAAATGTTTAAAATATTTTTGGTAATCATATTAATGGTGGTAGTATTTGTGCTGTTAATGGAAACAATTATGTATGTTATATGGCACAAAGCAAATAAGTAATTATGTCATATGCTAATTGTATCCTCCTCTGTGTCCTTGAGAAGGATTCTCAGTGTGGAAGAAAGGGCATACAGATGTTAGATGAAGTCCATCCATCCATCCATCCACCTAACTATCCATTCATCTATATAATTTCCTTGCTCCATACACTGAGAACCTAAAAATAGTGAATCCTTAAGGTATGTATGCCATATTATGCTCTTGAAATAGTACTATTTTCCTCTAACAAAAATCGGGTCTTTTGGAGAAATGGGTGATTCCAGGTTTAGGCAGAAAATATTCAAAATGATCAGCCCAGGACATCCTGTCATACCAGAGCAAGTGAGCTATCAAAGTCGACCAAGGATGAGTCAACAAGACCCAGGAGCCAATCTAAGGAGCATCCATCCCACTGGTCAAGAAGGGGAAACTCTGAGCGTCAGTAAAGATAATACCTGAAATGTATTAAAATGCACAAAAAATGTTTAAATCCATGAGTTAACGATTTTAAAAAACCTAAATGATCACCTTTTCGAGGAAAATAACAAGCTAATTCAAATATTGAAAACTAATAAATAAAGGGAAAAGAAGCATTCTCTCCCTCCCTCTTCCCTTCCTTCCTTCCTGGCACATGCTTATTGATTTTAGAGAGACGGGAAGGGAGGGAGGGAGATAAAGAAACATCCATGAGAGTGAGAAACATTGTTCTGTTGCCTCTCACACATGCCCCAACTGGGGACGAACTTGCAACCTAGCCATGTGCCCTCAGTGGGAATGAAACCCATGACCTTTTGGTTTATGGGACAGCACTCTGACCACCTGAGCCACACCAGCTAGGGTGTTCCTGAATTTCTTATACAAATTTTACCTCTGTGTAACTAAATAGTAGGTAACAAGACGCTTCTCATTATAGAAGTATGTCACCTAATGAATAAATGATAGAACCAGAATACCACATTTGGTAAGTGCTAATGAATTCATGGATATAGGCACTAGGTATTAGTGGTTGCAAATGTCATTAAGAATTGACAATACCACGTGTCTCTTGATACAACCAAGTATAAAGTAGTCTTGCCAGGAAAAAAAAAAACCCTACATTTGACCAATGCTTCAGAGTAAACTACCAATTTGCAAAGATATTAAAGACAGAGGAACATCACAGGAATGCAATTAACAAAATCCAGACCACAGGTTTATCTATTTCTTCTAGATAAACCGACCCTGTTTCTTCAACATATAAGGTGTACAGGAGTTTCTGGGGTTTTTCCCTAACTAAATGCATTTATTACTTGATAAACATTTTTCATTCTTAAAAGAATCTTTTTAGAGTCATTTGCCAGCATCTGACTAGACTGTGGAATCTCGAAGGCATGGACAAGGTCTCTGCATCTCTGCATCCTCAGTGCCTGGCACACTGACTGCTGTTTAGTAGGTGCTCAGCCTTCTCTAAGGAAATACACCATTGAGTTAACGAGGCGATCTAAACAGTCTGAACTTCAGTGACATGAAGAGGAAAACTAGGAGAAACCAGAAGAGAGAAAAGGTAGTAATGGTAAATATTCAAACTGCGAGTTTTGAGGGCCCACAGAAACTGAGGACACAGACGGTAAGTCTGGAACGACAGAACTTAGCTTAAAGTTCAACGGCTCCTTACTTTTTACTTTTTAATCTACTTTATCTGCACTCTGACAATTTTGATCTGCTGCAGTCCTAACCCTATTGCCTCCTAGAGAAAAATTCCCTTCTTACAGATGAATCTTAAATTTCCAACTCCCTTTAGACATGCTTTTAAAGTAAAATATCAAAGAACAAATGTCTATGCCAATATCTGTTTTTTTAAGCCGAAGTTTATAATCCTGAAATCCATTGCTATAAAATCTGCCTCCTATTGTATATATAAATTAATTAATGAACACCTTATTCACATAGAACACATTTAAAATACACCTGCACTTGCATTCTCGCCATTCAAAGCTTCCATGAAAGGTCTGGACAGTTAGAAACCTAACTGAACAGCCGTCATAAAAGCCAATACATTCTGAAGAAACAGCAATCACTTACCCAATACAACTCTAAAGTCCTCACCATCCAAATGTAATACCCATGTATTGGTGGTTTTTGATCTGTTCTCCATATACTTCTTGAGACTTTTCCCATCAATTTCCAGGGTATATTCGTAAGCAAAACCACTGATAGCATCTATATTTATGGTTGCTTTTGTCTTTGCAGCTCCAACACAGAAGGTTTCTTTGCCCACTAGCTTGAACATCCATTCTTTTCTTATCTCCTCCTACATAGTAAAATAGAAAAATTGAAAAAGCATGAATGGGGGAAATTTTAATATTTAATTTTAGAAATAATATAATTAAAGACAATGCTGGTTAAATATAGTTTTATTAATTTGTGATATAAAGGTTATAAAAATAAAGGCATTTTAAGTTTAAATATTAGATGTTATATTTAATGAATTCTATAACTATTATTAGATCACTTTGTACAGCAAAATGATATAGGCCAAAATATAAAGATAACCACTTTAATAAGAGAAAAGCCTGAATTCACATATGAAGAATCTACATTAACAAAATCAACCTTCTCTGTATACCATATTTACAAAGTAGCATTTTTTTTCCTACCTTCCCATCTACATATACTACTCGTTTGCCGGATGTGGTCCCATGTTCAAATTCAATCTTATGGACTCCATCACTTAAAGCAACATCCCAAACAGCTACAAGATCTGTCATTTTTTCCAGGCTATGAGGAGGGCTAAGGGAATAAAATACAGCAATTACGATAGGCCAAAGACAGTAATAGACTAGCCAATTAATCCTTCTAAGATGAAAACAGATTTGTAAAACCCCTGAAATTACAAATATTAAAGGATATTACCTAAGAAATCCTACGGGATCAGGTAAGTATCTTCTCCCTCTTAGACACTCCTCCTTTAAGATAAAACTACTGTATATGGGTGCACAGTCAGATAATTCCAAACAAAGTCACCTTAATAGTAATAGGATTAAGAATCTATCAGTTTATCCACGATAGTATTCTAAGTTTGGCTACAGAATAATGCTGGGAAAGGTCAGTATGAAGTCTCTACTTCTCCCTCCCCTCATTTCAAAAGCAGTATTTAATTTTGGATTTTCTTCTCCAGATCTAATCATTCCAAGACAAGAATTCTACAAAATTTTCATAGTTAAACCAATGGCTAGGAATTAATTTTAACAACAACCAAAAAATGTTCTAATTCATTAAAGTAAGACTGAGAAGTCATGGAAGAAATGTCCTATAACAAAAATTAAAATGTTATGGAAAATAGTAACTTGTCATTACTATAGGAAACCATATAAAAAAATGAAGGATTCTAGTTAGTCACAAGTTTTCAAACCAATTTAAATATGTAACATATATTTATATAACATTTTAATATATAATATATATTAAAACATAATATAAACATTTTAGTATAAAACACATATCCTATGTAAATGACATGTATAATACAAATATAACAGAAAAAATATTTTTACATTGATACAGGTTTTTAGCTTGGAGAGAAGTCACATTACAGCATCATAGCTCACAGGAAGTGCTCAGTGTGCCAGTCGCTGTTCTAAGGGCTTTACAGATAGTAACTCCTAGAATCCTCACCCTGAGACAGGTACTATTATGAACCCCATTTGATAGACGAGGAAACTGAGGCTCAGAGAGGCTTGGAGCTTGTCTTAGGTCACAATGACAGTAAGTGGCAGATGGGATTTAAACTTAGGACTCTGGCTCCAGAGGCTATTCTCTTAACTACAACCTACTCTTCATTCCCTGTAATATACTTTGTGTGCTCTATATCAGAAATACTAAATGGGCTTTATATCATTTGGAAGTGATTGCCAAGAACTTGGTGCTGAACTTGGGATTCGGAGATCCCACCTCTGGTCCTATGAAAGATGCCACATTAGTGATGGCCACCTTCGTGTCAGGTGTTTATTACCCTTGTTCTACACCACAGAAAAGCAAATCCATGCATTGTGCAATTTTACAAACTGTGTCCCTTAAAAAGTAGCCCAGATAAATAACTGTTCTGAATGATTAAAACAATCTTGAAATTTTCAAAAGTTAGTTTATTGCAACCCAAGACATTTACCTTTCATCATCTTCAAAGATAGGACTGTCATCTCCAGATGCCATGGTTGGCAAAACAGTCTTTAATCCAATTAGCAGCCAGGAAAGAAAAAAGCAGAATTGCAGGCAAGAAAGATTGAGAGCAACAAAGATGACATCTGCAAAGGGTTTTTCTAACTTTGCAATCTGTTTCTTAAATAGCATGCAGTTTCTGATGAAACAGCTTTTACATCCAATAGAATTGCAATCACTAATTTTTAGGAAAAGAAGTCATGCAAATTGGCTAATCATATTTTTCTGTGTTATGGATTTATAATTTCCTAAAACTAGAGAATAAACTCCAGTTTATTTTAAGGATTACACCACACCAGAGCTTCAAGAGAACTAGAGGTCCTCTGGGTCCCCTGCTTCTCGACTGAGGCAGAGGAAGCCCCACGGGTGTGAGGCAGTGAGCAGGTCAGAGAGTACATAACACTCCGGGATAAATGGAATGCATCTTCTGGAAGTATCAATGTTACAGGTGGTAACAAATTTAAAATGCAATCTTTACATTAATTTTAGAAGGCTACATTATGGTAGAATATATAATTTTAAAAAATTTTAGATAACTTCAAAGAAATGTTGAGTTTGCAGGAAGCAGCCAAGAATATGCCAGTTCGCTGTATAACGGCAAACTTAATCTATCTGTTTAGTCAAGCCCACTTCATTTACTAGTGCCAACAATGAATCCACAAAAGTTACGTGGTTTGCTCAGGTCACTAGAAGGGCCCAAGCCAAAACAAGAGCCCAGTGCTCCTGTGCAACGAACTACACCGTAACTGGGCTGTAATGCGGATTGAGCTTTTTTTACTGATACCCGAAGCACAGACGTACTTACAAACATATGAAACCCTCCATATTTGAAGATTTGGGATTAATGGTGGTACCCCTGCCAACCCTACTGAAAAACAGCCTCGCTAATTTTTGCTCCCAAGATCTACCCTAGACTAGCCCTCTCCCTACCCTACAGATGCCCAAGGGTGCTCGCTCCTTGTTAAAAATTATCAACCTTCTTTGGTTAAAAATATCCAGAAATGACAAATTGTTTTTTAAAAGATGTTAAGAAAGAGATTAGCATCTATAAAAGCAAAAGAAAAGGCAAAGAAAAGCAAAGAATTTTAGAATGAAAACTAGGTAAATATTCAAAATACTTTGTACCAAAGCCCTGGCTGGCATAGCTCAGTGGATTGAGCGTGGGCTGCGAACCAAAGTGTTGCAGGTCCGATTCCCAGTCAGGGTACATGTCTGGGTTGCGGGCCATGACCCCCGGCGGCCACACGTTGATGTTTCTCTCTCTCTCTCTGTCTCCCTCCCTTCCCTCTCTAAAAATAGATGAATAGAATCTTTAAAAAAATACTTTGTACCTAAGATGAACCTCCCTTTGTACCTCCCTTTTTTTATTAGCACCTTACAAATTTGTAGATTTTTCTAGTCTTAAGCCCTAGCATATTTCCTATGAAAGTGGAGGGTATCCTACAACTATGAAAGCAAAGAACATACAAAGCAATAGAGTAAGCCAAACAGCATAACATCAACTTGGATAAGGCATCCCTCACGGCAGAGAGAACTTAGGGATATTATTCAAATTTTGCTCTACAACTTTTAGAGGCTCTAGAAGTTCAGTAATTTCAGCATTCAAACTTGAAAGAATTGCCAAGTTATCCATTATAAGGAGCTTCAAGTATCATATACTAAGATGAGGAATGGTACCATCTTAACTATAGTGACTTTTGATATAGGTATAAAAAAACAACACAACCAATTTAAAGGGAGATTAGAAATCAAGATAACATTTTAAAACTTTTTTCTTTAAATGACCAACATTCATTCATACAGTCAACATTTATTTATGGAGTATCTGTTTAAGGTGTAAAAATGTTTTCGAAATAGTGATGATGGCTGAACACCACAATGACTTTATTTAATGTTACTGAATTGTTAACACCTAAAAATACTTCAAGTGGCAAATTTTATGACATATATATTTTACCATCACTTTAAAAAATACTATAGTATACCAAAAACTTGAACTGCACCAATTAAATGGGTGAATTATATAGTATATGAATTATATATCAATGAAGTTGTTAAAAACAAAAGACCCAGGTGCCCTGTCAGTAGTGTTTTTCGGAATGTGGCATCACTTCTAATCGAGGGATGATCACAGCTGTCCTCATCCCTGGTCTCTACCTTACTCATCTGAATAAGAAATCACTGTCATACACAGATCTCTAACTTACAAACTGGACTTAATACACACGTGTCATCTTCTAAATCCATCCACCATGATAATAGTTATCAGTCACTTATATGCCAGGCACTGACTGAGCTGGGAACTAAGCTCAGAGTGAGGGACTCCAGAGGCCAAAAGATGATGACAGCACAGCCATGTGTCTTGTAAAGGGAATACAGGGCAGAATGGGTTCGCGGAGAAAGGACCCTAACCCTGCCAAATGTGCGGGAAGGCCTGGGAAGGCCTCGGTTTCAAATCTGGGGGAAAGGAATCAAGGCACTGTAAGTTTTAAACTCTAATACATATATTTAATTTTTCAGGACCACTTCACCAAAAAAGAAAATGATCATGACAAAGAAAGATTCCTTCTATTTTAGCACAAAACTTTGTAAATGAAAAGGATGGAAAAACAAATTCCCTTCATGTTTACCGATGAGAACAACATCACTCCCTCCAAGTCTTTTACAAGTCTTTAAGGAAAGCTTTTGAGTATCTAGTGACTACCTAGCGGCATGATCTTTTATCATCCCTTCCCTAGCCACCCAACACCTTTTTCAGAGTATGACTTAAACATTAAAAGGTTTCCACGACTCATCTAACCCCAGCTTGAATTTTGCATTAACTTAGACTTAACCATATTGAGGACTACAGTGGTTTGTCCAAGCTAAAGTTAAATCAGTTTTTAAAATTACTAAGATACTCATAGTTCCCCTTTCAGCAAAAGCTCCGCCTCTGGGTAAGGCCAGCCACAAGGCAGGTCACTCTTTAACAAACTGGTGTTCACATTTTGCCCCCTGTCCCCTGTGACCCAATGGGGCCTACAATGAAGTTAGAAAGTTCTTTGAACCAGGTATTCCCAAATGCTAGTGGAGATACAAAAAACGAGAACAATTCTTCTAAGAAGCAATTTGCAATATATATAATACTACAAGCCTTACAGAGGAGTCACTGTAAGCAATGATGCTAAAAAAAAAACAGACGGAACACTGCTAACAAATTGCTTTTGTAACAGCTATAAACTGAAAACTATGTGTATGTTCACTATCAGGGTCGGATTCCATTAAGTAAATCACAATCCTGTCACTCAGCAAACTGAAGGTCAAACCGGGGCCAGACTCCAGGGAAGGATGCAGAGGTCAAACTGTCACACAACGTCACAATCTAGTGCGGTCAATAAAAAGAAACGTGGGAAAACATTTAAAGCCGAAAGTAGATGCCCATGATGTATTAAGAGAAAGAAGCCAAGTTACAGCCCTTTCTGATCCAGGTCCTGCAAAAGCAGCCTGATGGTGCTTACTGGGAAAAGGAGGGAAATACACCTTAATGCTAACCCAGGTTGTCTCTGGAATGCAGGGATTCGTCTCATGTGCTCCCTTCCTTGTGCTTTTCCACTTTTTCAACAATAATATTCGACTTCGACAAGTACAATATTAACTTTACAGTTGAGGGACAAGGTCAGAGGCTGCAGCGGCTGATTGCAGGGCCTGGTCGGGCAGGGGCGCGCTGGACTCTGGTCCCCGCCTCTGATCACGGCCCAGCCGTCTGGAGACGTGCGGAACTCACCCCGGCCGGCTCTGTGCCTCACTGAGGGCTCACCACGGCCGGCCGTGTAGACGCCACCCCACAGCTCGCAGCGCCCTCCGCCGCCGCTCAGAGATGGCGGCCGCTCCCACTGCAGAGGGGGCGCCCGAGGCTGCGCGCAGGGGCATCCGGGGGCCGGGCCACGGTGCCGCACGTGGGCCGCGGGTCTCACCTGTACGCAGTGGGCGGTGTGAGGCTCCGGGCCACTCCACGGGTCAGTGCGGCCTCCTGCACGTAGGCCGCTGGAGCTTCTCCCTTCGCCGAGAACCAGACGCCGCCTCCGTAGAAACTAAAGCTTGGAGAGCGTGGGTACAAAGCGCGTGGATTGTTTGTCGCGTTTCAGGTCCCCTGGGGCGCCCCAGCCCCGCCCACCGTTCCGCGGATGGCTTTTCGCTCTCGGCAGAGGCCCTTCCGGAGAAACACAGCCCCGCGCTGCATCTAGTCACTCTGCCAACAGTGTTGGTAAGAACCAGCGGTGGCAGGCGCTGGGCTGGACCCTGGGGATGATAAACTCCTGGGGCAAAAACGGACCCTGTGCCTGCACTGAAATCAACGGGCAGGTCAATCTGATCAGGGCATTCGCTCTTTGAAACCTCTTTATGGGTTCTGATTAAATATTTCTGTGGTTTAGAGATGCATACTCCTTGTGGGAGGCATAACGCCCGTGTTTGATGTAGTTCTTACCTACCTGGCTTCATTTAGAAACGCAAATGATGCGAGCTCCTTCTGCCCTCAGGGCCTCTCCAGTGCTCCTGGCTTCTTCCCTTAGGTAATGTTCATTTTGTTGTTGAGATTCCAGGGTTGTCCAACCTTTTGGTGTCTCTGGGCCACACTGGAAGAAGAAGAGTTATCTTGGACCACACATTAAATACGTTGTGACATGTAATCACACACGCAAAAGAATCTTACACTGTTTTAAGTAAATTTACAACTTTGTTTTAACAACACACGCTGTGGTTTGGACACCCCTGGATCATTTCTTAGGGAAAACTCTTCTGGCCCCTAAGACTTGCAGCACCTGTAATTCTCTTCGTCCCTTTCAAGGTGTGCAGTTTTTTGTGTAATTTTTGCTGAATGTGTATCTTGTTTAAAAAAAAAGGTTTTACTAGAGGGGAAGGAAGGGAGGCAGGGACAGAAACATTGATGTGAGAGAGAAAAGAGAGAAAACATTGATCTGTTGCCTCTCTAAGGCACCCCAAGAGGGCACAGAACAGCAACTCCCAACCCAGGCACTTGGGCCCACCAAGAATCAAACCAGTGACCTTTCGCTTTGTGGGAGGACGCCCAACCAACTGAGTCACACAGGGTCAGGGCCTGAATGTGTCTCTTAGTAGACAGATCTGTGAAGGCAGGGACCATGGTTGCTTAGCTGTCATTCTTTTATCTCCCACATTTGCATAGTGTAAGCTCACACAGAGTAAGCTCTGATAAATATTTGTTGAATGACCAAATAAAGATCAGGCCTGGGTAATGTTTTAGGTGGCCTTGGATTTCACTCTAAGGAGGGGACAATGTCGCCTGCAGAGAGGGACAAAGGTTGTTGAGTGGGCCACCTGAGAACAGCAGTGAGTGGTCCCTGTGGAGAGTGGGCCCAGCAACAAAGCAGAAACATGCAAAGTGTTCTGGAGGGGTTCTGAGGGACCAGCAGATTTGGGGGCAGAGAGGCATCCTGACCTCTTACGTAATTTCTCCTTGCAGCTTGATGTCAATGTAAAGGACTGTCTCACCTTTGGGGTTATACGGTGGATTTGTTTCTACAATCTATGCCAGTATGTGAGTGAAGGGGAGTTGGGAGGCAATAGAGAATAATCTATTGATTAGATTATCCAATCTACAAACTAGTAATAGTTTGAATTCTTTTTTTTTTTAAGAGAGAGAAACATCAGATGTGAGAGAGACATACATTGATTGGTTGTCTCTTGTATGCTCCCAGACCTGGGATCGTAGTGCCTGAACCTGGGATCTAGCTTCCAGACAGGGGTTTGAACGCACAACTTTGGTATGTGCCGGACTGGGAATTGAACTGGCAACCTTTTGGTTACAGGATGATGCTCCCACCAACTGAACCACATTGACCAGGGCAATAACTGAATTCTTAAGCAAATTACGTTGCAGGAATTCTGCTTAGTAAGCACTGGTTTCTTGTTTGCTGCTCTATATTGAAAGTCCCCTGAGACAAAGACTTTTCATATTTGTATTTTCTTCTGCACCAGTATCTTGAACAGCGAGTTTAAAATAAATGATTGCTGAAAGAATGAATTAAAGGGAAAAGGTAAAAGGCTCCAGAGTGGTGAAATTTCCAGAGCTGGGAAAAGGCTGGGTGAAGACATCTCCTTAATTCTTTTTCCCTAGTCCTTAGTTCTTCTTAGAAACAATTCTGAGTTGTTGGGTTAGGACCAGGAAGTCTTGGTTAGGGAGTAGATCACAGATGTGTTAATGAAGGACCATATTTTCTTATAAAACTTTAGAAATTGGGCTATCTTTAACAAAACCAGTGGGGTAATTTATTGAATGCTTGCTATGTGCCTTTATATTATTGCCTATAGTTCTTTTTTCTTTTTTTAAAGATTTTATTGATTTCTTTTTAGAGCAAGGGGAAGGGAAGGAGAAAGAGAGGGTCAGAAACATCAATGTGTGGTTGCCTCTCACGTGCCCCCTTCTGGGGACCTGGCCTGGAGCCCAGGCATGTGCTCTGACCAGGAATCAAATCAGCCACCCTTTAGTTCACAGGCCCATGCTCAATCTGAGCTAGGAGAGAAACACTGATGGCACACC
The DNA here is from genome assembly GCF_004126475.2 of Phyllostomus discolor. Lineage (NCBI taxonomy): Eukaryota > Metazoa > Chordata > Mammalia > Chiroptera > Phyllostomidae > Phyllostomus > Phyllostomus discolor. Next base: position 34,646,223 of record NC_040909.2, on the reverse strand, counting down.
AGCCAAGGCCCATTGTCTATAGTTCTTACAACAGCCAATGATTATATTTACACCAAATTACAGAGAGACTGAAAGCCCTTCAGGAGTTGTAGGGCCAATATGTGGAGCCAGGCCTGTGGAATTTGAAAAGTTCACATTAATAGGGCCTTATTAGAAAAGTGTTAATTAAGATTGAAGAAAAATCTGGGCCCTGTCTTTGAGGCCTAGAAAGCTCCTCTGCCTCGGGACACCAGGGCGAGCTCATAAGGTACACTCAGGTCTGCACCAAGAATAGGCAGTTTGTGATTTCACAGGTGACTTGTTCTGTGCCACTATTTTTTCTTTGGGTGTAGTGTCTGGGATACCTGGAACTAAGGAACATACCAGTTCGGGCTGCATTTTCCACCTCCTCATTCCCTGGGCCCAGGACACTGGAGGCAGGAATAGTACATTGTTACCAGACAGGATTGTTATGGAAAGAAAGAAAGCCAAACAAAACATTGTGAAAGGCATTGAAAGTGAGTACAAAACATATTCATTCAGACTGATCCTGCCTTTGACTTTATTCTCACTCTCAGATTGTTTCCTTGTTTCCCAGGAAGTACCTACATACTGCTCTTTCTTCTTAAATGGCTTCTCACCAATTTGCCCAAAGATATCAGTGATTTATGTTAAGAGAGAAGCTAAAAATGCTTTCATTCACAATAGTCCATGTTTTTTTAGCCTCCTTTTGAAAAGGGGATTGTTAATGGATTGACTGATTTTCTGAACTTTTTGAACAGCATGAATAGAGATCAAAATAAAAGGAAAAGTTACATAGTCTGATACCTACACATTTAAAATTTTAATGTGCCCTTCCAGCATTGTTCCAGTGTTACTACTGGCTCTGTGTTAAAGGAAGAGGCACCAGTGCTTTAGGTAAGACCCCAGGGCCCAGGATTCTGGTCTTAGAGGACTGTGTGTCAGAACCAGTGTCAGTAACTACAGCCTCATGCTGTTGGCCATGCTCTCCCTCAGTTCAAGGAGGCTGTGGCACAAATGCAGACAAACCTCTTATATGTGTCTGGAAAAAGTCCAGCCATTATAAATATGAGAATGGCTTACAGGACTTCACTGTACTAATCAGTGGGGGTGGTAGATGCTATTGAGTAAGCATGTGCACTCTGTGGCTGTCACATTCAAAATGACTGAGGAAGCCCTGGCTGGTGTGGCTCAATGGGTTGAGTGCTGACCTGTGAACCAAAAAGTCACTGGTTTGATTCCCAGTCAGGGCAACTGCCTGGGTTGTTGGCCAGGTCCCTAGTTGGGGGCCTGCAAGAGACAACTGATTGATGTATCTCTCACACATCGGATGTTTCTCTCCCTTTCTTTTTGCCTCCTTTCCCCTCTCTCTAAAAAGAAATAAAATCTTCAAAATGACTGAGTAGAGCAAAAATCTGCATCAAATTTTGCATTAAGTTTGAACATCTTTCTGCAGAAACTATGTGGATGATTCAGAAGGCCATAGCTATGGGCAACTGGTGATTGGCAGTTTCATCACGACAATGTGCCTACTCATACATCATGTCTAGCATGGAGATTTTTGGCAAAACGTCAAATCACCCAGGTGATTCAGCTCCATACAGCCCAGATTTGGTGCCCTGTGACTTCTGGCTTTTCCTAAAACTAAAATCACCTTTGAAAGGGAAGAGATTTCAGACCATCAATGAGGTTCAGGAAAATATGATAGGGTTAAGGATGGTGATTGGGAGAACTGTGTGAGGTCCCAAGGTGCCTACTTTGAAGGGAATGGAGGCATCATCAGCCTATGTACAGTGTTTCTTGTATTTTGTTATCTTCTTCAATAAAATGTCTCTTTTTCATATTATACAGATGGATACTTTCTGGACAGGCCTCATATATGTAAATGTTCTTGGGCATGATACAGTCCTGCTTTTAAAAATTATTTAAATGGTACCATGAATGGCAGCTGGGAATTTGAGTGGAAGACAGGATTGTAGGGATCTCATCCTTTGGACTTCATTTCACCATCATCACTACATAAAACGGTTCAGTATTGACCGTTATACGGCAGGCACTGTGGCAGGGAATATAACAGTGAACAGCACTGCTGGTTTTTCCTCACTCATAAGGTTTATGTTCTAGTGGAGGAGACAATCACAAAAAATTAGCTCACAGGTTATGGTTAGTTGCTTCCAAGATGGCTCCCAATGATCCCTGCTTCCTGGGCTCACACCCTGTTCAGTCCTCTCCCACATTTTCCCAGGGTTGGTCTTGTGATTGGGAGCAACAGTTTCTAAAAAAAGAGTTCAGCTTCTGTAGCTGTTCATACATTCTCTTAGCTCACCCCCGTTGTGGGAAGTGCCGTGTTGTGGGACACTCAGGCAGCCTGTGAAGAGGCCCACTTGGCAAGGAATGAACTGAGGCCTGCCAACAACCACATGTATGGATTTGGAAGCAAATTCTTCTGCTCCTGCTGAACCTTGAGGTGACTGTGGCCCTGGTCAATAGGTTGACTGCAATCTCATGGAAGATTCTGTCAGACCATCCAGCTAAGCCACTCTAGTATTTGTGGCTCACAGAAACTTTGAGAGAATAAATGTTTGTGTTAAGCTGCTGTGATGAAGGATAATTTGTTGTTATACATCAATAGATAACTAACGCAGAGACAGATGAAATAATTGGAAATGAAAATAAGTGCATACACCAACTTATGGTAGAGCAGATGCCCATGATGAGACGTGGCATGGTCAAGTAGTTAATGAAATAGGCTTTGAAGCCAGAATTTTAATTTCAGATCCTGACTCTGAAGTCTTTTTTTCCCTTCTATTTCCTAATTTCATAATTTGTAATATAATTTATAAAGATAATAATAGTATTTACAGTTGTGAAGAGTCAACAATTAGAAGATGAAAGTTTACTTAGCCCAGAGCCTGGCACATCTTAAGGGCTCAATTAATATAACTATTGTTATTCTGTATAGAGTCTCAAACATCTGTTATTAATATATTAGCCTGTGCTTTTTGCTTATTGTCCATATTAGAAAATGGCTATTGATGGTAAATGCCACCTGTATAGTTCTAATTCAGATTTAACAATGCAATTTAATACTGCACTGAATACCTACTGTGTGCTAGGGACTATTCTGAATGCTGGAAAAAGTAAGATATGACCCATTTCCCCAGGAGTTCAAATTCTCATGGGGGAAACAAAGAAATGTATAAACAAATAAAGGATTTGAAAAGACTTGTTAATCAGAGAAGGTCCAAGAATTCATCACCAAATACCATTCATATTTAATGTATTCCTAGTAGTGGAAAGAACCTCATAGTTCAATACCCATGAGAAGATTTGAGAGCCAGCTTAGCAGTTTAGAAACAAAATGGTCTGTTTTAATTGCTAACAAAGGCTATAATTTATACTGGAAAGTCAAACCACAGAGGAAAGCAGTAAGCTGAAAAGAAGGCAGGCTTTGGATATCAGCTTAAATGTCACTTCCTCAGAGAGGCCTCCACCATGCACTCCCATTCTCTTCCTTCACAGCACTTATCATAATTACATACTTCTTTGTATCTGTTTCATATTTCTCTTCCCAACTAAACTGTAAGGTCCCCAGAGGCAGGAACCACATCTGGTTTACTCACAACTGTAAACCCAGGATCTAGTTCAATCCCTAATACATAACCAGTGCTTAATAAATTTTTTGTAAATGGCTGAATGTTAAATAAATGTTTAGAACCATTAGAATCCTGGTGGGTGAGTGAGGCCCATAGAAAACTCTTGAGACCAGCATAGCGGGATGCCAAGATGAAGACTGAACTTGTGTGCAGTCTTTTCCTTCTCCAGCAAAGCGAGGTGCTGGACAGGCTCTACCTTGATGGTCCAAAAGAAGGGACTTTCTTTGGAGGACAGTGCTACAGAGCTTCCTCCTCGTCACTTGCTACACACAAAATCCACGAGTGATGAGAGGGAGGCTCACTATTGGTAGGAAATAGAGAGCCATCAGGCTTCCTGTGCTTCAAAGACTGTGAGTGCTGGTGATCTATTCATCTAGCATCCATTGTCCTCTCACTGAGCTCAGGACTCCAGTTTTACTTAAATCGTCATATCACCTCCCAACCTATGTGATTCAAAGAACACCCAACCCACTGCCAATTCCAATTATGGTAACCCCTTTTCCCTTCTGGAACTCAGGATATGTTTGCATGGGGGCCAGGCACAGCTGCCTGGAATAAGGATGAGTATGGGTCTGAAAGTATTGTACCCAAATTGCTGTGACTCTGAGGCCTTCTTGTGAGAGACACCGTGGCTGTTATCTCATCTGGGGAAGCCTGTTGGCCATTGTGGGACCTGCAAGGCTACAAATGTGCATCATTTAGCCAGTTGGAAAAATGCAGGTCGTCAACAGCGACACTCTGTGGCTGTAAGAGGCAATGACAGTGGTGGCAGGTGAGAGACCTGGCCTTCCTTCTCTTTCAGTGAGTGGAAATTGGATTTTCACTTAGGAATTTTTGGATCACTTAATCCCCTACCAGTTTTTTTTTTTAAATGGTGGGCATGGATCCTATTTGTGTATCCTCAACTTATTAAATGGAGCAGTAGAGAACTGAGCTGATTTTCTTTTGTGGGTAAAAAGTAAAGCAGCAATCATATTTGTACCCTGTGGAGCTGGGTTTTTTGTTGTTGTTGTTTGTTTGTTTTACAGCTTTCACTGATATGTCAGGATACAAGAAAATTAGGCCAGCAGACACCCAAACACTTTTCCATTTAATACCCATTTTGAAGACTTGTCTATTGTTTCCTATCAGCTTCTGGATGAAGTCCCAGCTCCTTAGCATACCTCCTAAGGCTTTCCTCCTCAGCCTCTATAGTGATGAAGCACATTCCTCAGCTTCCAAAGGCAGCCCTCAGTAAGCTCTGTTATATTTGCAAAGACTGTGGGACTTGTGTTTCGCAGGAAGGCAAATAAGAGCTGTCCGGAAGGGACAAAAAAAAGATTGGGTTTGTAGAGCACTTGTAAACTAGGCATTGTAATGTGGTTTTGAATTATTATTTCATTTACACATGAAGTTTTCTCTACCTTTCTTCCCTGCACTACTGGGGAACTCTTTTCACCATTCAGAATCATTCTTAAGTATTTCTCCACGTTCACAGTTGTTGAGCATGGCTGCACATTAGAATCTCCCAGTCCCACCCTGGAGATTCTGACTTAATTGGTCTGAGGCCTGAGTAGCAAGGGTTTTCAAAGCCCCCTGGGTAATTCTAATGTGCAGCCAGGGTTGAGGCCCACTGGTCTAGGAAGACGTCGGTGACTGACTTATGTAAGCCTCCTTCTCTTTTTCTTCTGTGCCCTTCACACCCTTATCTGATGATATCACACAATCTTAATTTCAGAGTGTACACCCATTCTCCCTAACTAGACTTTGAGCATCTCCTGTGAGCCACCTCTGCATCTCTGGAGACTGATATAGGTCCTGACACTTTGTGAAGATTTGGCAAATGCTGAATAGAAGGGTAAAATCGTAAACAAACACGTTTGGGGTCCTCCAAATGCCAGTGCTGCAGTGCTCAACCAGGTCTGAAACATAGAGAACAGCTAACAGGTTCCGCAGCAACGGCTCACAGGTTAGGAGGGCGTAAGTGTCTGCAGGATAGGGTCTGTGGTGGCCACATAGTCCGAGTCTCACTTTCACCGAGGGACTCGCTGTGTTAATCTTAAATCATCCCGGCATGTTGAGCTCCAGGTAGGTGGTAAAACACCTGCGAACTAAGACCTTGATGCAAGTGCAAGGGAAGTGCGCAGGCGCAGATGGCCACACACTCAAACGCACGCTGGCAACTACTTTAATATAAGCCCCGCCCCCAGCAACGGAGCCCACTGGGAGGTGCTGGGACGTCCCAGCCAACTGCTGCGCTGGAGAAAATCGCTCCGGGCTTTCCTGAGGCGGAGCAGTGGGAGGCCCCTCGACGTATTCGGGCTCGATTGGTCAGCCTCCCACGGCGCGGTAACGGTTGCAGAGGTGGGGCCCAAGGCAGCAGAGCGGGCCCTGCTGGGCAAGCTGCTGGTGGCACACCTCTGCGAAGGTAGGTGAGTGTTGCGTTGGGGTTCACAGGGTCCTGGGCAGCAGCTCCTACCTGAGGCATCCCCAGAATTGGCTTCACTTAGGCCCTGCGAGTGGTCATACTGATCCTTGTCGCAGCCCTCAGAGAGGAGCCGCCTTGGACTGATTCGCGCTAGTTAAAAAAATCAGTTTTAGGATTGGGTACCTAGTAAACCTGGATGAGTCTTGGCTCCCTGCCCTTTGTGATGTTTGGCTACAGACGTAACGTGTCAGCAGCGCCTCATTTTCTTCTTTTATAGAATACAGCTGGTAATTCTTGTCTGGCATGGTTGCGGAGGTTAAATGGGGCAGTAAGTGTAAATCTTAAAGCAGCGATTTTCAGCCTTTTTTATTTCATGGCACGCATAAACTAATTAAATTTCTGTAGTACTCAAAAGTATAATTTTGATTCATTCACACTAATGGCTATTGTTGTGTTCGCTGTTGTTATTTTAAATTTGACAATCTAAGAACAAAGAGGTCAGTGCCCTTGACTAAATAGTCAGGTATTGAATGTTTTAAAAATTCTCAACAACAAGGGGGGCCGGATGGAAACATGGGAAGGAGGTAGGGAGGGCTAGGGTGGTGGGAAAAGGCAGAAAACTGTACTTGAACAACAATTTTTTTAAATGTTAAAAAAAATTATTGTGGTACACCTGTTGAATATCGCTCTTAATACCTGGGCAGATGGATTCTATATAAGTTGTAGGTAATTGGGAGTCTATGAAGGTTGCTTGGCTAGGGAAGACTGGGAGCGAAAAACCGGGCGGTATATGCGAATGGGTAGGTGAGTATCCTTTTCTCTGGTTTATACTCATTCCTGTTTCGGGGCTCCTCTGATTTTATGCGGAGTCTAATTTGATTCTGTTAAGAAAATCAATGAAGTGGAAACGCCAGAGGCTAAGAGACCAACCAGAAAGGGTTTCTACTGCCAGAGAAATTTTTTTCTACTATTATTTTTTTAACTATTTTTTAACTATTACATTATTAAACACTGCACGTAATGCCCATTTGTTGTTGTTGTTGTTTTTTACTTTCAGTTTGCCAAATGGACCTGGGCTTCCCCAGCCCCACCTTGGGGAAGAGGGGGCCCCCTGGGGTTTTGCCTCAGCTTTTGCTTCAAAGCTGGAGAAGTGTGTTCTGGCCCTTTATGTAACCTCTCCTGGGGCAGAATGATTTGGTTGAGATGATATCCAATCCTAACTCCATTTTCTTGTTTGTGCTAGATTCAGTTCTTTTTAGGAACGTTAAACAGCATGTTTACATATATTTGGAATAGAGCTTTTGCCCTTAATAGACAGTAGAGACTTTGAAAACAATGCATATTCTGTTTATTGCAGTAAATCGAACTATATGCTTTTGAGAAAGCTAATTATGAATTTTAATGTGATTCACTTGAGAAAGAATAGTTAATTCGCCATGGTTTATTTCCAGCCCCTCTCCCCCATGGCAAAAAAATAATTACATTTAATATATGGCGCATGTTACAGGGGCTTTAAACCTGTAAAGGGCAAGTTACCAAAGGGCTCTTGGGAAACCTGGACAGTGCCAGAAAAAACAGCTGTTTTTTGCTTTTTTGCACTTGGCTTTCTATGCCGTGTACAAACCAACTCCTACCCTGCAACCCCTAAATCTTACTTAAGGTGAGGTATCAAAAAAAAAAAAAAGACTCATTAAAGCTACAGCTTATGCCTTGGCAAGCCTTTGATCTCTTTCTGTGATCAGAAATTCCAGCTGTGTCCTGTGAGCCTGAGCCTGGGAGGCTGCAAACGATTTACACATTAATTTCAGAGTATGGACCTCTAAAAAGGAGAGCTTGGTTACTGGGGGAATTGAGATAGTTTTTCTTCCTGCCCTTGCCTTTTGATTACTGGTGGAACTGAGATAGTTACAGTTTTCTTCCTGCTTTTGCCTCTTATGTTCAGTGGTATCTGGGTCTCTGAGTGTGCTCCTTTTTAGTACCTTGCAAATGAGAATATTCTACCTGTGAGGCCAGAAGTCAGAATTGATGATAGATAGGTTTGGACTCCCAGCAGGGAGAGGAGAGTTAAAAGGGGAAAGAAGAGAAGGGAGAAGGCACATGGTGTTGAGCATCAGAGTCCAGTTACTTCAGTTGTTCAGCTTCAGTTCACTGGTTACCATTGCTGTGGATGCCTGCTCTGGTAGTCACACAAGACCATTTTTACTAGGAAGTTGGATATTTTATGATTTTTGGCATGTTTCTTTCTTTGAAACCTAGATGAAGATCCAGTTTCAGGTATAAGATTCACTGGATGATCATTTCACTGAGATCAACTTGAACAACCAGGTTAAAAGTGCAAGAGGAATGTGCTGTGGCTGAGGTATGCCTAATGTGACAGATTACTCATTGGATGTTGGGAGACCATGGAAAGAAATCTATTGTTTATTGATTACTATGCTAGGTATAATACATATATTTTCTTTTGACCTCCTGATAATCCTATCAGGTAGATACTTTAAATTCAATGAAGGAAATTGAAGCCCAGAGAGTTTAAGTAATAAGATAACACAGCTGATCACCAACTGTGATTGCCACCTCTGTCCTGCTATGTGCCAGGCACTGTTCTGTCTCCTTTCTACAGACATACCTTGTTTTATTGTGTTTAACTTCCCTGCACAACTCACTGAAGACTCAGATAATGGTTAATATTTGTAGCAATAAAGTATTTTAAAATTAAGGTATGTGCATTGATTTTTTAGACATAATGCTATTATTGCACAGTTAATAGAGTATAGTGTAAGCATGACTTTTATGTGTGCTTCATTGTGGTGGTCTGGAACTGAACCTGCAATATCTCTGAGGTATGCCTGTATATTAACTCCCTTAATCTTCACACAACCTATGAGCTAAATATTTTTCTTATCCTTATTTTGTGATAGAGAAATGGGGGCACAGAGAGATTAGTACTTTTCTGGCTGTATGGAAGAATCCATAATTCAAACCCAGTCAGTCTGGCTATAAAATGATACCAGCTTTAGCCCTGGCTGGTGTAGCTCAATGGATTGAGTGCTGGCTGTGAACTAGAGGGTTGCCAGTTCAATTCCCAGTCAGGGCACATGTCAGGGTTGCAGGCCAGGTCCCCAATAGGGGGTGCGCGAGAGGCAACCACACCTTGGTATTTTTCTTTCTTCTCTTCCCTTCTCTCTAAAAATGAATAAATAAAATCTTAAAAAAATTATACCAGCTTTTTGGGTATTTCCTTTAGTTTTGTTTTTATTGTTTAATTTTTAATAGTGAAATGAATTTTTATTATGAAATGAAACAGAACACACAGACTAGAGGGATAGCATAATGAATTCTTAAAAGACGGTGCACCTAGATCAGGGTACAGAACTATGCTAGCCGTGCCAGAGTGCCCCATCGCCCCATCCCAGTCACAGCTACTTCTGTACTCCCACGAATGGCCATTCTTCTGACTTTTGTGGTAATTGCTTCCTTGTGTTTTAAAAAGTTTTTCATGAATACATATTTCTAGACATTATGATGTTGTCTTGCCCATGATATTTTTTAATTTTTCCATTTATTTATTTAAAAAATTTTATGCCAATATTTCTATTTCATTTGACTTTATTTTTTAATATAGTTTATTGATTATGCTATTATAGTTGTTCCATTTTCCCCCTTCACTTTCCTCCACCCTGCACACCCTCTCCCACCCCCTTTAGTTCATGTCCAGGTGTCATACTTATAAGTTCTTTAGCTTCTACATTTCCCATACTGTCTGTGGGAACCCTTCCCCTTCCCCTGTCTATTTTCTACCTACCATCTATGCTACTTATTCTCTGTACCTTTTCCCCCTCTCTCCTCCTCCCATTCCCCTGTCACTAACCCTCCTTATAATCTCCATTTCTGTTGTTCTGTTCCTATTCTAGTTGTTTGCTTAGTTTCTTTTTGTTTTTGTTTTAGGTTTGGTTGTTAATAATTGTGAGTTTGCTGTCATTTTACTGTACATGTTTTTTATCTTTTTAAGATAATTCCCTTTAACATTTCATAACATAAGGGCTTGGTGATGATGAACTCCTTTAACTTGACCTTATCTGAAAAGCACTTTATCTGCCCTTCCATGCTAAATGAAAGCTTTGCTGGATAGAGCAATCTTGGATGTAGGTCCTTGCCTTTCATGACTTGGAATACTTCTTTCCAGTCCCTTCTTGCCTGTAAAATCTCTTTTGAGAAATCAGCTGACAGTCTGATGGGAACTCCTTTGTAGGTAACTGTCTCCTTGTCTCTTGCTGCTTCTAGGATTCTCTCCTTCATTTTTACCTTGAATAATGTAATTATGATATGCCTTGGTGTGTTCCTTCTTGGGTCCAACTTCTTTGGGACTCTCTGAGCTTCCTGGACTTCCTGGAAGTCTAATTCCTTTGGCAGATTGGGGAAGTTCTCCTTTATTATTTGTTCAGATAACTTTTTTGCTTGTTGCTCTTCCTCTTTCCCCTTCTGGTACCCCTATAATTTGGATGTTGGAATGTTTAAAGATGTCCTGGAGGTTCCTAAGCCTCTCCTCATTTTTTGAATTCTTATTTCTTCCTTCCTTTCTGTTTGGTTGTTTCTTCCTTCTGGTCTACTCTGTTGATGTGAGTCCCAGTTTCCTTCCCATCATTATTGGTTTCTTGTATAGTTTCCTTTATTTCACTTATTGTAGCCTTCATTTGTTCATGTAATTTGTGGCCAAATTCAACCAATTCTGTGAGCATCCTGATCACCAGTGCTTTGAACTGTGTATTTGATAGGTTGGCTATCTCTTCATTGCTTAGTTGTATTTGTTCTGAAGCTTTGATCTGTTCTTCCATTTGAGCCATTTTTTTGTCTTATTGCACCTGTTATGTAGTAAAGGGCAAAGCCTTAGGTATTCACTAGGGCACAACTCAGTCACTGGGTTGTGAGGCTGTATGTGGGGGTGGGGTCCGAGAGGGAACAATGGCGCTTGCTCCACTCTCTAGATTTCAGTCACTTCCGCTGCTTCCCCCAAGCAAACTGGGGCCTTCTGGTGCTGATTCCCATGTTAGAGGGTTTGTGTACATTCTAGGACCCTGTGGGTGTCTCCAACGAACTCTCCCATGAGGCTGGGAGTCTCTCCAGGCAGCTCAAACCCCCAGGTGTTTTCAGTTGGTGGTTTGAGGCTTTATTCCCTGGGTTGCTCAGTCTGTCTGGCCCCTCAGTTTTGCCTGGTTTAGCTACGCACGAATGTGCGACCGCCTGGTCAGCCAGCAGCCTTGTGCACCAAGCCCCTCCATGATCCACCGCCTCGTTTGGTTGGCCTGCTGCTACCTTGAGCACCTGGGGTCCACCAGCCGCTGCTTTGCTGTGAGTCCTCTCCACCCAGCCCCCGACTCTGCCCTTGCTGCAGGTCTGGATGAATGTTTCTTCTTTAACTCCTTGGTTGTCGGACTTCCATACAGTTCAATTTTCTGTCAGTACTGGTTGCTATTCTGTTTTTAAATTGTTGTTGTCCTTTTGGTTGTGCAAGGAGGCACAGTGTCTACCTACGCCTCCGTCTTGGCCGGAAGTCTATTTTTTTTTATTTAGTCTTTATTATATTTTTTCCCATTACCATTTAGTCACCTTGTACCCCCTGCACCCCGCCGCCCCCCAATAGTTACCACATTGTTGTCCATGTCCTGAGTCCTTTTTCTTTTTGGTTGAATCCCTCCATCCCTCCTACACTCCCCCATGTTACCTGTCATTCTGCTCTCTATGAGTCTGTTTCTGTTTTGCTTGTTAGTTCAGTTCATTGGATTCCACATATGAGTGAAATCATATGGTATTTGTCTTCCTCTGACTGGCTTATTTCATTTGCCATAATGTTCTCCAAAAAATATTTTTTAAAATTTTAATTTGTAGGTTTTTTCTGTTCCTTTCTTTTTCTCATAATTAATCATAAAGAACCTTGGTAATTTGTTTTCTGTATCTTGCAGTCTGGTTTTTGCTGATTGTATAATCATGTACAATTCACATGCTTCTCTGCCTCGGGTAATTCCTGCACGTTGGTAGCTGGATTCCAGATTGGGTAAGGCTTAGAGTCAGTCCCCTTGGCAATTTTCTAGGTGGTGATTGGTGAGACTGTGGGAGGCACATAAGGCGTATTATTTTTTTCTTACTGATCTCAGCAGCTGGTGCTACTTAATGCCTATCTCGATTCACTGAAGGTTGTAAAATAGCAGTGTGTAATTCTATCATGTCCTGTTCAGTTACTAGTTGGAATACTAATCCCTTATGTAATCATTTGGATAGGTAGCAGTATATATAATTCTTTTAGGAAAGGCAGAATTTATTCTTGATGCCTTGATTCCTACCATTTATTTACCAATTTTCAAGATAATAAATTGATTCTTTTTTTTTAGTTTAAATTTTATTAAATTTACTTTTTAATGTAAATATTATTGGCATAGTAGACATTCATAGAGTTGAATTTTCCTGTTTGAATGCATGTGTGTTGAAAATATTCACTTAAATCACTATTTTTAAAATATTTTATTTATTTAGTTTTAGAGATGGGAAGGGAAGGAGAAAGAAAGGGAGAGAAATATCAAGATGTGTGGTTGCCTCTCACGTGGCCTCCACTGGGGACCTGGCCTGCAACCCAGGCATGTGCCCCGAATGGGAATCGAACCAGAGATCCTTTGGTTTGCAGCCCACACTCAATCCACTGAGCTATGCCAGCCAAGCTTAAGTCACTATTTTAATAATTCTGATCCTTCCCCAAAGTCAACAAATATTTTTGGTTTATTATATTTCTGTTTAAGAAAACATTTATATATAAACAAATGATATACATTTATATTTGATTTTTAATATACATATATATCTTTGAGATAATTTATAACCAGTAGATGAAGAGCATCATCATTTCTTTTTTCTTTTCTTTTTTTTTCATTATTTATTTTTACATCTACATAATATTTTCATTTGTCTATCCTGATACATTGCATGTTACCAGAATTTATTTACCAGCTCCCAGTTGATGAATATCTAGTTTCCTTCCTTTTCTTGGTGCTCTTATAAATAATACTGTAGTAATTAATCTTGTATGTTGATTCCTTATATTCAGAAGACAATTTAAATAATTGTCATGTATATGTCAGTATAATGTCAGTATAAAGTCATGAATTTAAACATGTTTGTTGGGTTTCAGTTCACTGTGATTATTAGCACTATTGAAACTTACCATACTTTGCCATGTACAATGTGCTCCTGTATATAATGCACACCCATGTTTTTGGCTCACTCTCAGGAAAAAAATCTTTTGTTTTAATTTTTAAATTCAATTATTTATTTATTTGTAGTTAGAAACAACACCAATTATCATATTCCAGGGTATTGTTTTGTATATAGGTATCATGATTATTTTCTAGTTATCTAGAAAGTATCTTACTTTCTTAGTCTTGATGTGGTTTCTTTAATTCCTAGTTGTAGGAATTCCATTCAGCTAGATTTTAGGCAGTTCTGAATGACAGTTGTTTTGTAGTTCAGTTGTAATTTTGATGTGGGAGGAGGCAAGTACTTGTGCCACCATCTTTACCAGAAGTCTGTGATGTGTTATTTTTAAATGTATTGTTGTATTTGACTTGCTAGTATTTTGTGTAAGATTTTTGCATCATATTCATGAGAGATATTCATCTGTAGTTTTCTTTTTTTGTGTTATCCTTGCCAGGTTTTTCTATCAGGATTATGTTGGCCTCATAAAATGTGTTGGGAAATATTGCCTCTTCTTCAGTTTTTTTGGAAGAGTTTGAGAGGGATAGGTATCAAATATTCTTTGAATGTTTGGTAGAATTCACCAGTGAAACCTTTTGGTCCTGGAGTTTTACTTTTGGGGAGGTTTTTAATGGTGGTTTCAATTTCCTCACTGTTGGTCAGTCTATTTAGACTTTCCAGTTATTCATGATTCAGTCTAGGAAGGTTATACATATAGGAACTTATCCATTTCTTCCAGGTTATTAAATTTGGTAGCATATTGTCTTTTATTCTTGTATGCTTCTTTGTATTTCTGTGATGTCTGTGATAACTTCCCATTTTTTAATTTCTAATTTTGTTTGAGCCATTTCTGTTTTTTCCTTAGTGTATCTAACCATAGGTTTTTTTTTACAAGTGGAAGAAGTTTATTTCTTTTAAAAAATATTTTATTTATTATGCTGTTACAGTTGTCCCATTTCCCCCCTTCACACCCTCTCCCACCCACATTCCCCCCCTTTTGGTTCAGGTCCATGTGTCATAAGTTCTTTAGCTTCTACATTTCCCATACTATTCTTGCCCTCCACCTATTTTCTACCTACCATCTATGCTACTTATTCTCTGTACCTTTTCCCCCTCTCTCCTCCTCCCACTCCCCTGTTGCTAACCCTCCATGTGTTCTCCATTTCTGTGGGTCTGTTCCTGTTCTAGTTGTTTGCTTAGTTTCTTTTTGTTTTTTTTCCAGGTTTGGTTGTTAATTGTGAGTTTGCTGTCATTTTATTATACATGTTTTTTTACAGATAAGTCTTCTTTTTCTTAGATAAGTCCCTTTAACATTTCATAACATAAGGGCTTGGTGATGATGAACTCCTTTAGCGTGACCTTATCTGAAAAGCACTTTATCTGCCCTTCTATGCTAAATGAAAGCTTTGCTGGATAGAGCAATCTTGGATGTAGGTCCTTGCCTTTCATGACTTGGAATACTTCTTTCCAGTCCCTTCTTGCCTGTAAAGTCTCTTTTGAGAAATCAGCTGACAGTCTGATGGGAACTCCTTTGTAGGTAACTGTCTCCTTATCTCTTGCTGCTTCTAGGATTCTCTCCTTCATTTTTACCTTGGCTAATGTAATTATGATGTGCCTTGGTGTGTTCCTTCTTGGGTCCAACTTCTTTGGGACTCTGAGCTTCCTGGATTTCCTGGAAGTCTATTTCCTTTGCCAGTTTGGGGAAGTTCTCCTTCATTATTTGTTCAAATGCATTTTCAATTTGTTGCTCTTCCTCTTTCTCCTTCTGGTACCCCTACAATTCAGATGTTGGAATGTTTAAAGATGTCCTGGAGGTTCCTAAGCTTCTCCTCATTTTTTTTGAATTCTTATTTCTCCATTCTTTTCTGCTTGTATGTTTCTTCCTTCCTTCTGGTCCACTCCATTGATGTGAGACCCAGCCTTCATTCCATCACTATTGGTTCCTTGTGCATTTTCCTTCACTTCACTTATTGTAGCCTTCATTTGTTCATGTAATTTGCGACCCAAATCAACCAATTCTGTGAGCATCTTGAGCACCAGTGCTTTGAACTGTGCATCTGATAGGTTGGCTATCTCTCAGTTGCTTAAAAGTACTGGCTCTGGGGCTTTCAATTCTGTTTGAGCCATCTTTCCCCTCCCCCTTTGGTCTGGCCGCATCTGTTACATATGAGGGGTGGAACCTTAGGTGTTCACCAGTGTGGGGCACCCCAGTTGCTGGGTTGTGACATTGTATGTGGGGGTGGGGTTCGAGAGGGAACAATGGCACTTGCTCTGCTCTCCATGGGACCTCAGTCCCCTCCGTCACTTCCGCTGAGAAAACTGGGCCCCTCTGGTGCCAATTCCCATGTGGGTGGGCCTGTGCACCCTGTGGGACTCTCCAAGGACCTCTCCTGTGAGGCTGGGAGCCTCTCCCTGCACCTCAACCCCTACAGGTGTTTTCAGTCAGTGCCTGGAGGCTCTGTTTCCCAGCACTGTGATCCTGGGTTGTGCACAGTGCCTTGCTTCACAATTCCCACCTCACTGGGTCTGCCAGTTGCCACCCCTTGGCTGGGGTCTGCTAGCAACCGCTTGCATGCTCAGGGTCCACCCTCTGCAGTCTTGCGCACCCCAGATGCCTTATGTGTCTGGTCCCAATGCTCTCTGCTCTCCATGCTAGGACCTGCGCCCGGCTGCCCAACTGTGCCCCTCCTACCGGTCTGGATGAATGTGTATATTTTAACTTCTTGGTTGTCCAAGTTCCATTCAGATCAGTTTTCTGTCATTTCTGGTTGCTATTCTGTTTCTAAATTGTTGTTGTCTCTATCTTGGTTGTTCAAGGAGGCATAGTGTGTCTACCTATGCCTCCATCTTGGCCGGAAGTCAGGTTTGTTAATTTCATTAATCTTTTCAAAATATCAGCTCTCTGTTACATTAATTTTTGTATCGTTTTTTGTTCTCTTTCATTTAATTCTGCTCTAATTTTTATTATTTCCTTCTTCTGACTTTGAGATGCTTTTTTCCTTTTTCTAATTCTTTAAGATATAATATTGTATTAGGTTGTTTACTTGGGATTTTTCCTGTTTCTTGAGATTGGCTTGTAATGATAAAAATTTCCCTCTTCTTATTGCTTTTGCTGCATCCCCAAAGCTTTGATATATATGTAGTATTGTCGTTCTCATTTGTTTCTATACATTTTTTATCTCACTTTTTAGTTCTTCTTTGACCTAGTCATTTTTTTAGTAGCATGTTCTTTAATCTCCACATGTTTGTCGGGGTTTTTGCTTCCTTTTTGCAGTTGCTCTCTGATTTCAAAGCATTGTGTTCAGAGAATATTCTTGGTATAATTTCAGTCTTCTTAAATTTGTTGAGGCTAGTTTTGAGTCCTAACATATGTTCTGTCCTTGAGAAGTTCCATGTGCACTAGAGAAGGATATATGATCTGGTATTCTGGGATGAATGGTTCTTTAAATGTCAGTTATGTCCATGTGGTCTAATGTGTCATTCTTTATTGATTTCCTTTTTGGATGACCTGTCTGCAGCTATCAATAAGGTATTTAAGTCCCCTAGTATGATGGTGTTTTTGTCAGTTTCTCCCTTTAGTTCTTTTAGTAGTTGCTTTATATATTTTGGTGCTCCTTAATTGGGTACATATTTATTGAGAGTTGTTATGTCTTCTTTTTTCCCCTTGTAAACATTTTGCTTTATTATAAAGAGAAGCTGACCAGGGCCAGAATTGTCGTCAAAAGGTCTTTGGTCAGAATCCACCAGGCTGCAACCAGGCTGCCCCCCACCAACATAGCCCAACGTGGGCCCCCAAGAACGGTGCTGTATCTCTGAGAGGGAGGGTCTTGGTCACCCTGGAGGCTTTTCAAGAGGGGCTGGCATACGTGGAGTTGGCACAGCATTTGACACTCAGAGGGGGGCAGCGGCCTGAGTACGTCCTGCCTATCCTGAGCTCCAAAGGGAAGAGACTCTAGGAGACCCCAAATGGCACTCCTTGGCTTGAAATGGTCAGAAGAAAATGGCACTATTCAGTCCTGGGACTGGAGGGAGGATGGCAGGTAGAGTGTTGCCTAGAGCTCTTAGGATGGGGCACTTTGGAGTGTGGCATGTGTGTGGGCTCACAGCACCTGATGGGCTCTCCAGGTGTGGCCAGAGCATCCGCCACAGCTGGGGAGACCAGCAGAAAGGGCCTTTTCCCTGCAGACTGTGGTGGAAAAGGTAGACCCTGAGTCCTGGTTCAGAGGTCAGGTCAACCCTTCTTTCTTTCACACCATCACGGTTCCTGTTCAGACTTCTGGGCTTAGGGAGTGGTCAGGGATGACATGCAAGCACACAGGCCTCTGCAGAAGGGACTGGCCACTCGGGTCTCAGGTAGGCATGAGGACAGAGTGCTGTGGCTTTAGGAGGCCTCTGGCCTGTGGCCCTGAGCAGAGTTGCTATATTCCAGTGCTCTCTGAGGGCAGCACTGTGGTGATAACGAGTGACCTTTTTGTCAGAGAGTTGGTGACATTAGGGCCTTGGCCTTTGGCGACCTCTGTGATGATGAGCCCCTAGCAGGATTCCATACCCCAACCTTCTCCAAGCCGTCCTCCTTCAGACTGATGATGTCCAGATTGGAATTGATTCCTAAGCCACTGGTTTTGTTGAAAACAGTCTGTCCAGTTAACCTTTCCTGTTGAGCCTCCTTGATCAAATTCTTGAAGCAGCCACCAAAGCACCAGGCCTTGTGCTTGTGGTACTGCATGGAGTTCGCAGTCATCCGGGGTCCCCTCTGGTAGCACACGGACATGATACAGGTGGCATCATACAGCAAGGCAGCATCAGTCACCGTCACTCCATCCATCAGACTGGACTCAGCCCAGGGAGCCGTCTGCAGCTGCTCCATGGGCCACTTCTCCACAGTGGCCAGGACATGGGGGTTTTCCACATTGAGGATCCGGAACCCTGTTGTTAGGTCTTCTCGACACAGTATCCCCTTTATCATTGTAAAGTGTCCATCTTTGTTTCTTGTTACCTTTTTTTCTCTTGAAATCCATTTTGTCAGATACAAGTATGGCTACACCTGCTTTTCTGTGGGTGCCATTTGCTTGCAGGATTATTTTCTACCCCTTCACCTTAGTCTATGTTTGTCTTTGCTGCTTAGATGTATCTCCCGAAGGCAGCGTGTGGTTGGGTTTTGTTTTTCAGTTACAGTTTACATGCAATATTATTTTGTATTAGTTTCGGGTGTACAGCATAGTAGTCAGACAGTCATATACTTTACAAAGTGTTCACCCTGATAGTCCCAGTACCTGACTGGCACCATACATAGCTATTGCAATATTATCAATTATATCCCCTATTCTGGACTTTACATCCTATGACTATTTGGTAACTACCAATTTGTACTTTGTAATTCCTTCACCTTTTTCACCCACACCTCACTCTGGCAACCGTAACATGGCTGTTTTAAAATCTTTAGTAGATTAGCCCTCAGATCCTCCCCTCTGCCCCAACCCTGACAGTTTTTGTTGATTTTTTCCCCCTTTAAATAGGTCATACTTCCCTGATTCTTTGTATATACCTTGTTATTTTTGTTGAAAACTGGATATTTGAATCTAATAATGTGGTAACTCTGAAAGTCAAGATTCTCTTCCTTCACCATGATTAGCTGGGTTTTGTTTTTTATTTTTATTTTTTAATTGTTCCAGGTTTTCTTTCTCCTATGGATCAGCCTGAGATGTAAACTTAAGATCTTCTCAGATCTTTTTTAGCCTGAACATTTCCTTGGGCATATGCAGTAAGTTTTTCTTCCTCATATGTACATTTGCTAAAAAGTCCTGGTCTTTAATGCCTGGCTCCCAAAGGGGGAAAGGGGGAAAAATGAAGGGGAAAAGAAAAGAAGGATAGCCCTTTAAATCCCCTGGAAGTCACTTTAGCCAGAGTGGGAGGGATTTACAACGGTGGGGAGAGGTACACCCACCACCCCTGCCTCTTTGTCTGGTCCTCCAAGATCTGAAGCAGCAGTCCCCGATCAGATCACAGAATCTTGGTATTTGGAGACTTTCCTGGTGCTCCTCACTTTGCTGTCTTCCCTGAATCCTCACCACCCCCGAACTTGTACAGTGCCGTAGAATTCAGGAAAGCATTTCTGACTTCTCAGATTTCTTTCTTCTGTTGGTTTTGTGTAGTGTTTGAAAATATGGCAGTTTTTTTCCTGTAAGAGTTCCTGGCCCTGGTCTCCATCCCAACTTGGTCTTAACTTTCTCTTTCCCTCTTGTTTATCTTGCTCAATTTTGATTTCATTCCTAAGAATAGAAATTTATTCTTATTGTGGGTCTTGTGTTGGAGCCCTAGCATGTCAATTTTCAGTGTTATAGGGCTTTCGCATTTTCAGTCCTTCTTATGGCAAAAGAGGACAAAACCCCTTTCAGTTCCACCTGCTGTTTTCGTCTTAGTGCCATAGACAATATTAGCAAATACCAATGATTTGGGAATCTTCCTGTCCAAATAACTGTTAGAGAGTGTGTGTGGCTTTTTTGTCTTCCTACAAAGATGCTGATACACTGCAGATTTTCTGGCTGATAGTGATTTGTCTCCACTCACTTCTATTTTGATGTTTGTACTAATAACTTGTCACTAAGCTTTGATATAAATATTGTTATTTTGTTTTTGTCTTTGCTACCTAGTTGCTTCTGTTTTTATGTATGGAGTCAGAGATTAAACTATGCTGTCGCTATGTCATCAATCCTCTATTCTTTTACTTTTATCATCCTTTATATTTTATGGCTTTTTAGTATTTTAGGTGTCTTTTTTTGCTCTAACAACATATAGTTTGATTTTGTGTTTTAAATCTAGCTTGACCATCTTTCTTTTTTAAAAGATTTTATTTATTTATTTTTAGAGAGGAGAAGGGAGGAAAAAAGAGAGGGAAACATCAGTGTGTGGTTGCTTCTTGTGTGCCCCGTACTGGGGACCTGGCCCACAACCCAGGCATGTGCCCTGACTGGGAATCCAACTGGTGACCCTTTGGTTTGCAGGCCTGCACTCAATCCACTGAGCAATACCAGCCAAGGGCCCATCTTTCTTTTTTAACTGGAGCATTTACTCCATTTACATTTAATGTGACTGATGTGAGTTTAAGTCTGCTATCTTATCATGTACTTTTCTTTTTGTTCTCTGTTTAATCTCTCCTTTTGAAATTACTTTGACTTATCATCATGGTCTCTTTTTCCCCTTTATTAATTAGGAAATTACACATTTATGTTGTATTTAGTTGTTATCCTGGAAATTCTTGAGCATCCCTAACTTACAAAAGCCTGATGGTAGTACATACCTTTACTCTCCTCCTGTATTACAAACAAAACTAGAACACTGCTACTCTATTTGCCCTACTCCTAACTAATATATTTTTGTCATTGTGCCTTTTAATTACATTTTAAACTTCACAAGATCTTACTATTTTATGTAGTCAGTGTGTGTTTATACTCCCCCCATTTCTTTGCTCTTTACTCCTTTCTACAGCTCTTTCCATCAAGAAATCTTTTGCATGGAGCATCTTTAGGAGTTTTGTCAGATTTGTTTTGTTTTGTTTTGTTTGAAAATATCCTTTGCCTTCGTTATTTTTTTTCTTTTTGTTTATTTTTAGAGAGGGGAAGGTAGGGAGAAAGAGAGGGAGAGAAACATCAGTGTGTGGTTGCCATTCCTGCACCCCCTACCGGGGACCTGGCCCGCAACCCAGGAATGTGCCCTAGACTAGGAATTGAACCAGTGACACTTTGGTTCACAGTCTGGCACTCAGTCCACTGAGCCACACCAGCCAGGGGCTTTTGCCTTCATTATTAATGGATATTTTCACTGGGTTTAGAATTTTAAATCTGCATTTAATTTTTTCAGCACTTTGAAGATACTACTTTTAGTTTACTTTTAGTTTCCATTGTTACTGCTAAGAAGTTAGCTGACATTCTGTCACTCCTTTGAAGATAATCTTTTTTCTGTAATTGCTTTTAAGATTTTGGTTTTTTATACTTTAATATGATGTGTCTAGTTGTGATTTTTTTTCTCTATCCTGATGCATTATTATGTTGGGCTTCTAGAATCTGTTGACTTAAATATTTCATTGACTCTCAAAACTTCTTTGTCTTTTGTTTTTTGTTTTTTTTCAATTGCTGCTTTTGCTCCCTTTTTTCCTCCATTTCTTGGATGGCAGTATTCCCTCCATTTAAAGTTGAACCTCTTCTGTGTTTTCCTGACTGCAGCATAGAGAGCTAAAGAAGTGAGTAGTCTCTCCTAACTTCCCTTCTGGTTGATTAATTTTCTCTTCTCTTCTGTCTAATCTACTTTGTTAAGCCTGTGTTTTAAGATCTTAATTTCAGTTATTGTAAATTTTTGTTCTAAATTTAAAATTTTTTTTCAAATCAGTTATTATTGTCTACCAGAGGTTTCAGGGTTTTATTTTTATTTCTTTGAACATTGTCTGCATAGTTTTTTATGGTCTGTACCTAATAATTACAATACTAGAAGTCTTTCTTTGCTGGTTGGTTTTCTTTTGACTGTTGCTTCTGTTCTCCTTATGTCTTGTTTCCTATATGCCTTAGTTATCTCTAACCATTTTCTGGAAGTTGTACTTGAAACATTTTTTTGTGGGGTTAATTTGAGACCTTTTCCCAGAGATTTCATTGGCTCTGCCAGGTGCTTGAAGCACTGTTAATTTGGGACATCCGTGAGATACTGGAATGACACAGAGAAGGGGAAATCAGTTTTCAGTTCACGGGAGAGGTGGCTTACTTCTCCCTCACCCTTCTCCTGAGAGTTGTAGCCCTTCCAGGCTTTTATCTTTAACCACTGATTCTCACTGTTCTTTTTTGGGTTTGGCAAATGCTTTCAGGGAAAAAGTAGGTTCTCAACTTCTTGATTTTTTTGCCTGGTAATTCCTCATATCTTGTTAGTTCTTTAATACTTATATATTAAAAAAAACATGTTTTATTTGGCGTTCTTCATTGTCTTTAGAGGCAGAGTTGCCTACTCGACCATTACCAAAAAGCAGACTACTTATCTCATGGAATTTAATTTTACCTAGACATTTTTATGTAAAAC
The DNA here is from genome assembly GCF_004126475.2 of Phyllostomus discolor. Classification (NCBI taxonomy): domain Eukaryota; kingdom Metazoa; phylum Chordata; class Mammalia; order Chiroptera; family Phyllostomidae; genus Phyllostomus; species Phyllostomus discolor. Next base: position 34,623,867 of record NC_040909.2, on the reverse strand, counting down.
AACTTGTATCAGATAGTTAGCTGAGTAATTTGTAGAAAAAGGTCTAAGATAATATATGATGGTATGATTAGGTAAGATGCATTTTGTTCAGCATACTTACGTAATAACAGCTACCAATTATCTATAAGTTTCTGTGTGACATGCTCTTGTACTAAATACTTTCTACATGTTGTCTGACTTAATTCAACCTCTGAGGTGTAAGTATTATTACTATGTTGTCTCTTTTACAAATGAAGAAATCAAGGCTCAAAGATATTAATGAGTTTGTCCATGTCACACAGTTTAATAAATGGTTAAGCTGGTAGTCACTCAGGCCATCTGACACTGAACTTCAAACCTCTATACTTGACTCTTTATACTTCTACAAGAGCATATAACAAGAGGACCTGATTTATGGAATCGGGAGATTTCCATGGTAGAAGGAAATTTGAGCTGACATCTGAAGGTTGAGTATGAGTTAACAAGGTGGAGGCTTTGAGCCTGCAGGGACACTTGACGTTTTGAGAGAGGTCTGGGGTGGCTGTTAGGAAGGTTGTCAGAATATGTGGCTCTTTGGGAGATTCTTTTACATTGATGTCTTCAAGCCTTATGTCTGCTTTACATAGTGTATTCTCCCCATTTTAAAAGTTTGCCTGATTCCTAATGGTGATGCAGTAGGAAGGACACAGCACCACCTCTGAGTTACTCCTGCCAAACCATACTGAACCTGAATTTAATAAAGCCTCTAGATATAACCAGTTTGCAAGAAATGTAGGAGCTGGAAAAATGTGATAAATGATGAGAATACAATAAGCTGAACTTGAAATGAGGGTAACTCTGTAAGACAGATGGTCTATTTCTTCAACAAATATGTGGCATGTTAAAAAGGGGGCTGGGACTGTTAATTAAAAGAAACTTAAGAGTGCTAAATACGGACCTTGTTTAAAAAGTCATCTGCCGCTGGGGGAAATTGAACATAGGCTAGATATTAAGTGATAGTAAGGAATTATTATTTTTATTGGGTGTAATACTGAGTCTGTATTTGTTAGAGATATAAACCGAAATATAAGTGGGTGAGGAAGAAATGTAACAATGGAAGAATGTTGGTTATCATTGAAGCTACAATAGATTGGTGAATACATGAGTTCATTATACATTTTCTCTACTGTTGTGTATTTTTGAAATTTTCTCTAGTGAAAAGTAAAAAAAAAAAATCTAGTTGAAAGGTGATAGCAGGTGAAGTTGCTCGACATTTTTGAAAAGGATCTTTATTTAAAATAAAGGCGATAGGGTTGAACTTAGTGGGTTATTGAGTTATTGAAAGAGACCAGAGTTTAAAGGGAGAAGGGACTCTGATGTGAAACTGCAAAAATGGCAGAATATGAGAATTTGTAATATGCCACTAGGTTTAGCTATAATTAAATTATTGGTGGTGGCCAGTAAATTGTTTATTTGGATTTCACGATCTGAAGCAGATAGAGAAGGGAAGAAGGGTGCTTTGGAAGAAATATTGACTGACAGCAAGGAGGCCTGCCTCTGATCAGTCCTGGGATTTGGATGGCTCAGATGGCTCTAGTACCTGGTATATTGGTACAGCTCTCCCTATACTCTTTTCTGTCACCTATGAACAGCCAGAGTTTTGGGATTAAACAATTTCCAAGGTCTTCTCAAGTTCTAAAATTCCATGATGCTAATGAATGTGTGGGATTGTGCCTCTGGAGAGGAGGGATTATACCCGTATATAAAATAATCCAAGGAAGTTTTTTTCTGTAGACTGGTAGAATCTTAGATAACAAGAACAAGTAAGTGATGGTAGTTTAGACTGACTGTGAATTTGTGTGTGTATGTGTGTGTGTGTGTGTGTGTGTGTGAAACAGAACCCTTTGTTGCTAACCTCTGATCTACTTAGAAATAAAGTCCACCTAAGAAAGTGGCACTCCATTCGCTCTTGGAGATAGTCCAGTGAATTGTTAGACTGGTCTGTAACTTTTGGGTCAGGCACAATGCTTTTATTTTTTGAGAAGCAGCTTTCAAAAGATAATAGTTTATTAGCTTCATGTGCTTTTCACATTATCTAGTTAAAACAAGTATTTTTCTTTATGTTGGTATGTGTGTAAAACCCCATTTTTTAAATATCTATTGGAGAACATTGTAAGATAGGGTTTGTTCCCATCACCCTTTAAATCAGCTTTCTAAGACGCTACAAAAGTTTTGACACACGAATGGCTTAAATTGCTCAAGAATAGTGGATTTTCTTAAATAAAATTTCCTTCAACACCTATTGTACTTTTTTCTCTTTTAATTTAGGCAGCTCAACATTTTTCATTGCCAATCTCTACTTTGGTTCTGCAAACGAAACCATATCTCCAGCAGCCGCTAAAGCCCAGGAGTCCAGTAAATCATCAAACAGACTAATTAATAATGACTGAAAAACAGGTAAACTTGAAATATTTGAAACCAATGTTTCTCAAAGTATGTGGTACAGAATACTACATCTACATATATGAAAACTATTACTTTAAAAGGATTCTTTTGGGGGATGTAAAGTGCAGCATAGGGAATATAGTCAATAATAGTTTAATAACTGTATGGTGCCAGCTGGGTACTGGGAATATTGGGGGGCCACTCTGTAAACTAAATAATTGTCTAACCACTGTGCTGCATACCTGAAACCAATACAAAATAATATTGAATGTAAACTGTAACTGAAAAATAAAATAAAAAGATTATCTAGTAAAATAATTTTGAGAAATGCCAGGTTGCAGTCTATTAAATGATTTCATTATTCTAAGACTTCACAATACTATCAGTCTTCAAAAGGAGGCTTTAGTATACAGCATTTCCTAATTACAGTATTTCATCCGACTAGTGTTCTGCAGCACATACTTTGGAAAATGCCATTCTTAACTCTATTCAGAATTTGCAAACAATCATGTTATTCTTTCTCTTAAAAGAGGTATCATGGAATAACATGTATAATTGGGTCATTCAGTATTTGTGACAATATTATTTACAGAACATTTTGTCAGGCATACTAGACCTGCACTGAGATATCCACATAAAACATTTGGCTCCTAAAACAGATCAGTAATAATTTTAGTTCTGTGTCATTGATCTTTGTGACCAGAGGACCTGCAGCATAAATAAGAGGAAGTTGTGGGAAGGAGGAGAGCTGTACAAAAGATAAAGGGAAAGAAAGTCAGCAGTCAAAAGGAAAGATTTACTTGGCTCTGTAAGTCATGAAGCTGTCAAGGAGTCATCAGGGCAATTTGTTCCTTTTTTGTCTTGATAGAATCTTGAATGTTAGAGGGGCATTTGGATGTTGGGAGTAATACTTTTCATCATGCTTTGTCTGTCTAAATTTTTACGTTTAAGCTGTTATAGTATTTACAAACTATAGCAGTAGTAAAAATGTATTTATTGTATAATTTATATTTTTCAAGCATTTAAACATTGAAAATTCACTCAAATTGCCTTTTCATAAATATACTTTAATATCTTAAAAAATGAGAACACCTCACACAGTGATTTCAAAATTGATCGCTGTACTTAATATTAAAAGCCCATTATAAAACTATTGTATCAGTACCATGGATTTAAATGTGTTTTTTAAATGAAAAAAGTCATCTCTATTTCTATTCCTATTCGTATTTTATGTCCTTATTATTTTTTTCTTCCCATTGTTTTGTTTTTATTCACAATCTAGAGAGTTAGAATCCCCTCTCAGCTGTATGGCATAAATACATATTTAGAATCAGGGATACAAGACTTGAGAGACCTCACAGAGGGATTCTGCTAGAATCAGTTACCTCAATGGATAGACAGACTCCTTTGTTGTTGTTTTAATCCTCACCTGAAAGTGTGTTCATAGCTTTTAAAGAGGGTGGAGAGGAGGATGGGGAAGGAGGGCCGGTGGGGTGCTGAGGGGTGGGGGACAGAAACAGAGAAACATCAATTAGCTGCCTCCCACATGTGTCCCAGCCAGGGATCGGACCTGCAACCTAAGTATGTGCCCTAACCAGAGATCCAACCCACAACTCTTTGGTTTATGGGACAACACTCCAACCAACTGAGCCACCCAGCTAGGGTGAGAGACTTCTTTTTATAGGTAGACTAGGTCCACTATATAAGGAGATACCTAAATTATTGGCTCCACTGAGTCAGATTTTTTCCCTTTGTTTTTTTGGTGACCATAGTCATTGTTAAAATGATACTTGTTTTCAAGTGACTCATCTTCTCTTTACTATTCAGTTAAAGTAACCTAGTTTGCCGCTGTTTCTTTTGATTGGGACCTGGTCTGGTTCAGTTCAGTAAAAAACCTAAGGTCTGTTTGGTTCACTGCAATTACAAGGGTTTTTTTTTTAAGCCATTTGTTTTAATTTTAATCATTCAATGCATGAAAATTCATATTAAAAACTTGGATAAAAAGTTTCAAAAACAAAGGAAATTATATACAAGAGTTTATTTCTTCACTTTATATTCTAAAATTGATTCTTAACTCTCTCCTTTGTGATTGTAGCGGGAAGAAGCAGAATGGGAGAGCATAAATGTGCTGTTGACGACACATGGCTTAAAACCTTTATGTCTAGTCAAAAGAACAGATCTTAAAGGTAATCAGATCCTATTCCTGCTCCTTATGGTAAAAAGCTATTTTTTCTTTTAAAATATTTTTATCTTAATTTTTTGCTGTACCTTTACTTTTACCTATTTGTATTACATTTTTTTAAATGTAGATCTCATCATTTTTGACAAACAGTCATCACAAAGGATGAGACAGAACTTGACAACATTGGTGGAAGAAACATCCCGTCAACAGAGCATGATCCAGGAACTCATAGAAACTAATCAGCAGCTTAAGTAAGAAAATGGAAAAAAAAAAAATCTCTTGAGTTTTTTTGTATCCACGTGGTGTGCATTCTAGAAATAACTGCCTTGAAAAAAATCTTGAAATTTAACTTTTCATTTTGTAAATATTAAGTTAAAATATTTTTAACAGGTGATTTTTTGGTAATAGCTTAAATATGTAATGGTGCCATATATTTCATTTCTTGGTTTGTGTAATAGAAATTTTAAGAATGCAAAGAAAGTTTAGAAATTCATTATGTTGTTAGATGTAGGTTTGTTGATGTGATTTGTGTTTATTATTAGAAAAGAACTTCAGCTAGAAAAATGCCGAGTAGTAGATCAGGAACAACGAGCTAATGACTTGGAACAAATTTTGGAGAGTGTGAAATCCAAAGTCAGTGAATTGGAGGATGAATCCCTAAATAGGGTCTGCCAGCAGCAGAATAAAATAAAAGATCTTCAAAAGGAGCATACAGCTTTGCAGGTACTGAGTTCTATATTTGTACATGATTGTACTAAAACAGCTCACTATGGTCACAGGGACTTCCATGTTGCTAAATTCAGTGGTCTTTACTTTTCTGGACCTGTTACTGCCCCTTCTTGAGATTCTTCTCTTGGTTTCTAGAATATCTCCTCTTTTGATTTCCTTCTGACGCCACTGCTGATTCTTCTCATCTCCCTAACCTCTCAGTGTTGGGATCCCTAGACGCTTTCTCTTGTGTATATACTCTAACTTCCCTGGTGATGCTGAGTCTAGTTCTTAGCACCTTATTTAAACCTGTAGCCCAGACCTCTTTCCTTAGTTCCCAACTCATATCCCACTGCCTACTTGGTATATCTGCCGGATGTCTAATAGAGGCATCTAGAACTTAACATGCCTAAAATTCAGTTCCTGAATTTTCCTCTCCAAACTTTCTTCTTTTAGTCTCCACTCTGGTCCAAGTCACCTTCATTTTTCTCCTGCTTCTCTCTTGGTCTTACTGCTTCTCCCCTTGCCTTTCCAGTGTGCTTTCAACATCGTAGCTCAAAACTCTCCAGTTTCCTCCATTTTATACCTGTTTTACTTATTAACATTTTCACATTTATGACACTGTTTCTGGAGCTTGCACCCATTTAAAAATAGCCTCAATACTGAAGTCCTTGAATGAAGCAGGTTGATAGAAACAGTGAAGATGGCTTTGTGTACAATATTGTTAAGACAGCATGTTCTAGATGTGCATACCATAATCATGTGTTTTGAAAATTTTCTTATAGGCAAAATGTCAGTATTATAAGAAAAAACGATTGGAGCAAGAAGAGACTATTGCTTTTTTGCAAAAGGATATTTATAGATTAAAAAAGGAGGAAGAAGAGCGCATTGTTACTCAAAACCGAGTGTTTTCTTATCTCTGCAAAAGAGTTCCTCATACCGTCTTGGATAGACAGTAAGGTTTGCTTCATATATTGATTTGTGGGTAGATTAATCATTTTTTTTAAAACTGATTTTGGGAATGGTTATGTGTATCTCATAAACTGGGGTCTACTTTCTGTGTAGCATGATAAAAATCCCCAGGATTTCTAAGCAAAGAAATTAAACCTAGAGACAGAACGACAAGTTAGTATTGAGTTGTAATAGTCTAGGTGAGAGATAATGAAGGCTGTGTTAAGGCTAAAAGCAAATAATTGCAGAAATTGCCCAGACTGACTGATTATAGTTGAAGAAAGAAGGAGAGGAGTTAAAGATTGTAAGACTGCATGCTAGGTTTGAGGAACGGGGAGGGAAGATGATCAATTTGTTTATGGGCATGTGCTTAGATACCTTCTGTCAGCCATGTAGAAATATTAGGCCTGTAGTTGGAAGGACTAAACTCCAGAGAACTTCCAAATCTCAGGTAGACAAAGAAGCAGAAGAGAAGTTCTATGTATTCAGGTGTCAGGATAACCAAGGAACAGAGTGTTTCAAGGAGGAGAAGATATTAAGAAGTGTTACATGCTGCCTCATCAGTTTATGTGTTTACCTTCTTCCTGTCTTATTTGCTCAGAATGCTCAGTTTGACACAAATAATTCCTCCATAAAAGTTTGTTGAAGGTAGCAGGTAACAGTTACCCGGAATGAATGAAGTTGGCAATGAAGGAAAAGGTAGACATGGACTTCTGGCCAAGATGGAGTTATAGGTAGACACACTGTGCCTCTTCGCACAACAAAGATAGGGACAACAATAATTTAGAAACAGAATAACAACCAGAACTGACAGAAAATTGAACTGTATGGAAGTTGGACAACTAAGAAGTTAAAACAGACCCGTTCATCCAGACCGGTAGGAGGGGCACAGTTGGGCAGCCGGGAATGGGTTGAGGCGTGGAGAGCAGAGAGTGTTGGGACCAAGCTCATAAGGTATCCAGGGCATGCAAGACCATAGCGGGTGGACCCTAAGCATGCAGGTGGCTGCTGGCAGACCCTGGCCAAGAGATGGCAACCGGCAGACCCAGTGAGGTGGGAATTGTGAAGCAAGGCACTGTGCACAACCCAGGATCACAGTGCTGGGAAATAGAGCCTTGGGGCACTGACTGAAAACACCTGTAGGGGTTGAGGTGCAGGGAGAGACTCCCAGCCTCACAGGAGAGGTCCTCGGAGGGTCCCACGGGGTGCACGGGCCCAGCCACATGGGAATTGGCACCAGAGGGGCCCAGTTTTCTCAGGGGAAACGACGGAGGGGACTGAGGTCCCATGGAGAGCAGAGCAAGTGCCATTGTTCCCTCTCGAACCCCACCCCCACATACAATGTCACAACCCAGCAACTGGGGTGCCCCGCACTGGTGAACACCTAAGGTTCCGCCCCTCATATGTAACAGGTGCAACCAGACCAAAGGTTGGGGGGAAGATGGCTCAAACAGAATTGAAAGCCCCAGAGCCAGTACTTTTAAGCAACTGAGAGATAGCCAACCTATCAGATGCACAGTTCAAAGCACTGGTGCTCAAGATGCTCACAGAATTGGTTGATTTGGGTCACAAATTACATGAACAAATGAAGGCTACAATAAGTGAAATGAAGGAAAATGCACAAGGAACCAATAGTGATGGGAAGGAAACTGGGTCTCACATCAGTGGAGTGGATCAGAAGGAAGAAAAAAACATACAACCAGAAAAGAATGGAGAAATAAGAATTCAAAAAATGAGGAGAAGCTTAGGAACCTCCAGGACATCGTTAAACATTCCAACATCCAAATTATAGGGGTACCAGAAGGGGAAAGAGGAAGAACAACAACCAAAAAAGTTATCTGAACAAATAATAAAGGAGAATTTCCCCAATGTGCCAAAGGAATTAGACTTCCAGGAAGTCCAGGAAGCTCAGAGAGTCCCAAAGAAGTTGGACCCAAGAAGGAACACACCAAGGCACATCATAATTACATTAGCCAAGGTAAAAATGAAGGAGAGAATCCTAGAAGCAGCAAGAGACAAGGAGACAGTTACCTGTAAAGGAGTTCCCATCAGACTGTCAGCTGATTTATCAAAAGAGACCTTACAGGCAAGAAGGGGCTGGAAAGAAGTATTCCAAGTCATGAAAGGCAAGGACCTACATCCAAGATTGCTCTATCCAGCAAAGCTTTCATTTAGCATGGAAGGGCAGATAAAGTGCTTTTCAGATAAGGTCACGCTAAAGGAGTTCATCACCACAAAGCCCTTATGTTATGAAATGTTACCTAAGAAAAAGAAGACTTATCTGTAAAAAAACATGTATAGTAAAATGACAGCAAACTCAATTATTAACAACCACACCTAAAAAAAAAAACTAAAAGAAACTAAGCAAACAACTAGAACAGGAACAGACCCACAGAAATGGAGAACACATGGAGGGTTAGCAACAGGGGAGTGGGAGGAGGAGAGAGGGGGGAAAAGGTACAGAGAATAAGTAGCATAGATGGTAGATAGAAAATAGACAGGTGGAGGGTAAGAATAGTATGGGAAATGTAGAAGCTGAAGAACTTATGACACATGGACATGAACTAAAGAGGGGGGAATGTGGGTGGGAGAGGGTGTGCAGGATGGAGGGGAATGAAGGGGGGGTAATGGGAGAACTGTAATAACAATAAAATATATTTAAGAAAAACGGTAGATACGGAATGGTGGCATAAGGGGCAAGTATAAAGGTAAGAGGACTTTTAAGGCTATAAAGGACATTAAAGCATATTTGCAGGATAATATGAAAGCTGGTATGTGTTGGGATGGAGAAAGGTTGAAGAGAAAGAATAATCCAGAAGGTTATATTAAAATCACAATTGGTTGAATTAGTTCTAAAGGGAGGAGATTGGTAAGTTTCCCAAGATAGGAGGGAAATAGTATGAATTCTTACTTTAAAAAGAATAACATGTGAAAGTATGTTACTTTATTTTTCTTCAAGGATTTTTTAATTATAGAAGCAGTGCATGCTTATAAAAATTCAAAGAATATAAAAGTGTTTAAAGGTAAATGTTACAGATCTGCTTACCCCTCCTAATTCCCATATCCTAGAGATAACCGCTTTTTAAAAAAATTATATTTTCATAGATTCCAGTGGCACAGCCTTCCCTATCACCCAAATTGAGTACTTGAGATGTACCCTTCATGTGATCTGAGTATACCTTCCTCTTGTAGTTGAGCCTTGGTTGCTGTTGGCAGATCAAAGGGAGGGATATACCCAGGCCAGTCAGCTGCGAGGACTGGCTGTGATCACTGACCACCAACCTCTGCCCTCTGTGGAGGATCAGCTGTGTTGGGGCAGGGTGATGGTGCTCTGATGTGATCTATAGCTGTCCACTTGGTTCACTTGCTCTGGAGTTTCCCAGGTGGTGCAGGCCGAGGTCAGCCCCAATCTGTGTGTTGCCTGGGGCCACACTGCCTGAGCTATAAAGCAATCTGAAATGGCTGCTCTTTGTGCTGGTCTTGGAGATTCCCAAGTGAAGCCAAGCTGTGAATCTAGGCTGGCTGCTGCTAGTACCTGGGTCTGGGGCCACTTAGCAAGAGGTATGAGGGCTGGGGGCTCACTGAGGCCAGCTGTTGCTTGTTTGAGAGGATTTAGGAAGTTGTGGAGCATGAGCCAAGACCAGCCATTCATACGGAAAAGGAGCTTGATTGGGCCCACAAGTTGGGTGGGATGGAGTCTCAGGGGATCTCCAAAACTGGGCAAACAGTGTTAGCCAGGTTGATGGAGTCTCAGATATGGCACCTGCCTGCCAGCTCTGGGGAGAGGGCTCAGAAAAGGGACAGTGGCCTCTGCCCATCTTTCTGTCTGCTTGAAAGTTGTCTCCCAGCTCTCACCTTGATGCCAAACACTTCAGTTTCTCCGTATGCTACTTGTGTCTTTCAAGCTGCTACCCTGGTGCCTGAGCCCAGAGGGAGTGAGTCTCATTAAGTCTGAGTGTGGGCTCTGTAAAGGGAACTGCTTGGGACTCCAGAAATTTCTTTCACCAACTCAATCCAAGCTGGTTTATGCAGCCAGAAGTTATGAGGACTTAGCTTCCTGGCATTGGGACCCTGGGCTGTGGGGCCTGGTGTGGGACTGGGACTCCCTACTCCTGAAATAGCCCTCCCAAATTTTTACCCACCACATGTGGATGTGGGACCAGCTGTTCCATGTGTCTTCCCCTCCTATCACTTGGAATGGATGTGGTTTCTTTAATTCTGTAGTTGTCAGATTTCCATTCAACTTGATTTCTGATGCTTTTGAGTGATGGTGGTTCTATGTTTTAGTTGTAATTTTGATGTGGTTATATGAGGATATAAGCCATCTTGACTGGAAGTCTACATTATTCTAATACTTCAGCATTTTCTATAGTATGGGTGTGCTGTTATTTATATAACTTTTTCCTTGTTGAAGAATAAATTGTTTCTGCATTTTTACTTTCCTTAATAATGGTACAATGAGCAACTTTGATAATCTTGAGTTACAACCTTGAGCAAATACTTCTGTGGGAATGATGCCAGAGAGAGGTAGAATTGTTGTGACAAGGAGAATATACATTTAATATGTTGAGATATAATGTTTGTGGTTATTTTTAAAACTATACTTTGAAATTAATATAAAATATATGATTTAGGCCCTGGCTGGTGTGGCTCAGTGGATTGAGCACCAGCCTGTGAACCAAAAGGTCGCTGGTTTGATTCCCAGTCTAGAGCACATGCCTGGGTTGCAGGCCAGGTCCCCTGTAGGGGGCGCGTGAGAGGCAACCATGCATTGATGTTTCTTTCCTTTTCTTTCTCCCTCCCTTCCCCTCTCTAAAAATAAATAAATAGGCACAACCTTAAAGGACATGTGGGCAAAACCAAGGAGGGGTAGAAGGAGGGGAGGGAGGTGGGGATGGCTGAGGTAGGGGGGAGAGTGCTAGGGGGTAAATGCAGACAACTGTACTTGAACAGCAGTAAAAGAATTTTAAAAAATTTAAAAAGGATAAATAAGTAAATAAATAAAATCTTTGATATATATATGATTTAGTATAATACTTCTGGTAAAACCACTTAAAATTTTTATAAACTTGCTAGAGTATCTGTACATTTGTCACTATAATTTGAAATTATATAGAGAACAGTAAATGCTACAATATCACATTTTGAAAATAATTAAATTTATTTTCTGGTTTCTAGGTTGCTTTGCCTAATTGATTACTATGAATCTAAAATTAGAAAACTTCATAAACAAAGGTATGACTAATTCTGTATTACAATTTTTAAAGTTATTATCCATTCATGAATCACAGCAAAAGTTTTCACAGCCTTTAAAACTTAAAATATGCTTTGGAAATCTAATATGTGACTGAATTTTTTTAAATAAAAATTAAAGACTCTATTTTACTACTTATGTTAAAATGTATTGTTGTATTTATATTACATATATATATTTACTTCACCAAAATATTAGTCACAGAAAAAATAGAATTTGCTTTATATTTTGAGGTGTCATATTGTGTTCTACTGATGTCTTGAGCCATCGGATAGTAACCAAGGATATGCACAATGTACATAGGATTTGATTAGCTGCCTACAAACATGTAGTTTATTACTATGCAGATTTACATGAGATAAAGATAAAATGTCCTAGTGAAAAACCAGGCATATAGAGTAAAACACACTTGTCACTTCTGATTAAAGAAATTAAGGGTAAAGATGAAAGTAATGGTCTTCGATTAACCTAAAATAGCTGAACAATATCTAAGGCCAAAGTATCTAAAGTGCTTTAATGTAAGGTCATTAAAATAGTAGCTGTTCTGTTTCATTGTTTGTAGATGGAGCAGCTCTTTTAACAAATCTTTGCTTGAGCATCTTCTTTCTGCCATGTTCTTTTTTAGGTGCTAAGGCTATCATAGTAAACAAAGCAGATAAATTTTCCACTTTCATCAAGGTTACATTCTAGTATTCTTTTTTTTTTCATTTTTTATTGTATTTTTCTCATTGCCATTTATCTCCTCTATACCCCTTTCCACCTCTACCCATCCCCACTCCCTCACCCCCTGCAATCACTGAGCTGTTGTCAGGACCAGTGACAGAGCTGTGCTAGTTGCTGACTTCTTCCAGCTTCTTGGAGACTCTTTAAAAAAGTAGGATGGAGGGAAGACAAGAAAAGAATAATTAATGATAGAGCAACTCCTTGCTTCATTCTGATCAGAAAACAGTATTATAAGTAACTTCACGGACCTTCTGATTTTCAAATAAAATTGTTATCTTTTAGATGGTAGCTGTGGTGTTAGATTCTGCAGAGATAGGACAGAGTTTTGGGTATGGTCCTTGCTTTCTAGGATTTTACAGTTTGTTAAGGGAGGTAAAATATAACCACATAATAATTAAGAAAAATAATGTGAGGCTTAAAAAACACTAATAATGTCATGATAATTACTAAAAATTTTACAGATAGTAATAGAGAGGTATAAAACAAGAACAAATTAGTGACTAGGGAAGCTTTTGCAAAGCATACAGGGCTTTGAGCTTGAAGGATAAGTAAAATTTGGGAAAGCAGAAAGAGAAAAAAGGTAAAGCCATTTTAGACTGTTTGGATGTTATGAGAAATAGTGCCTAGATATAAAAGTAGAGACTTTCTTATGGCACTGTAATTAAGCCAGTTTGGCTGGAGTTCAGGGGATTAGTTGGTATATTCATAGATAGAGGTCATAATCTATAGAGAGCAGTCATTCAAATACTGGACCATGGGGAAGCTGTGAATGAATGAGAAGATATTATTTGCCTTGGAAAGAAAGAAGGCATTTTTTCCGTTAATACAGCAAAACTGGGTGATGGGATTATAGGTATGTGTATTAGAGTTCTCCAGAGAAACAGAACCAGTAAGATGTGCATTTATATAGAGAGGAAGACTTTTTTAAAGGAATTGGTTTATGTGATTGTGAAATCTATGAGGCAGGCCTGCAGGCTGGAGACCCAGGGAAGAGTTGATGTTGCAGTGTTGAGACTGGAGATATTCAGGAGGCACACCACCATCCATTTTTGGAAGTCTCAGCCTTTGCTCTTGAGGCCTTTAGCTAGTTGCATGAGGCCCACCCGTATTATGAAGGTTAATCTGCTTTACTCAAAGTCTGTTGACTTAAATGTTTATCACATCTAAAAAATAACCTCACGGCAATATCAAGACTGGTGTTTGACCAAACAGTTGGGAACCAGAGCCTAGCCAAGTTGACACTACAATGAACAATGACAATACTTAAGAGCAAAGAGAAGGAAAATGAAGAATTTCATGGCTGAAGTGGTTGCAAGCTTTTATGCTCACAGAGTCAAGAATAAGGAAAATGACCGAAGGTAGTTAGATGGGGCCTGTGGCAAAGTGGAGAGCTGTGCACATCTGTCTCAAGGGGGCAGTTGCTACACCCCCTGACCGGTTGATGCCATGCAGGAATGTGTGCCCCATGCGGCTAGATCTGCTGGTTTTCAAGATAAGTTACAAGGTTTGATTTATAAATGAAATCAGATTTTTAATGTTCACCATTAACTCAGTGCTTTAAAAAAATGTTATATGGTCCAAACCAAGTATCAGTTACAACCTTTGGCCTATGTCTTTAGTCAATTTGACTCTAGATTCAGGGGTTGGCCAAAATTTTTCCCTAAAGAGCCAGACAATAAGTATTTTAGGCATTTTAGACACTGTAGTCTCTGGCAATAACTCAACTCTACTGTTGTAGCATGAGATCAGCTATAAACAATATGCAAATGAATGAGCATATATTCCATAAACTTTAATTATGAAAACTGATGGACTGCTAGATGTAGTCCACAGACGCCAGTTTGCTAGGTGCTGATGTAGATGATGAAGAGAGTTTGGGATTTTTAGTAAGAGTAGAGAAGATTAGGATACCCATCACTGAAGCCTTTCATGTAGAATATGGTGTGAGGGGTTGCTGCTGAAGTTGTGCAAACTGGGGTTTTCTGACCAAAGTGACAAAGGGATTGATGCTGTTGTGGGGGTAGTGTTGAATTTGGTTGTCATGAATATGTAGTGAAGATCTGAGATTGAAGAAAGAAGTTTGGAGGAAATGAATTTTTCACTTAATTCCATCATCACTGTCTAGCTGAAGTGAAATGTTTTGGCTTATACAAACTGCTTAGGTCAGATATTTGGACTGAATGTCTCATGAAGGGAGAAGGAGGTAGAAAGAAAACAGGCTACATAATACTGTTCTTACCGATGAGAAAATTCAAAGTCATTTTGACTTCGCAGTAGTATAAAGCCTCTGTTAAGGAGAGGGTTTTCAGAGTTCATGGACTGAACAGAGTTTGTAAGCTCATCCTCCCTTCTAAGAGTGAATACGAACTTGATAGTGAGACTATAGCAATTCAAAGTGGATTTTGAGATCTATAAATAGGATATTAGCATTACCTGAAGAAGCAGGAGTACTGTAAAAGGAGGGTGTAATAAATAACAAGTATTAAATTACTGAAGAAGAGGTGATGGAAGCATTTTAAAGATGAAAGAAGTGGAAGAGGAGAAAGTGAGGGAATACAGCCTGCAGTTGGAGATCTAACTGGGGTAAAAACAGGAAGCACAGGGGAAGGAGGTGTGTACCTGCAGAGCTCAAGGAGCAACACCGAGGAACAAGAAAGATGGGACATGGGCCTCATGAAGAGAAGAGTCAGTGTTGTTTTTCTCACCATGAAACAGTAAAAGTGATGTTTGTGCGCCACACAGGGGCAACCAGACAAAGCTGCAGTTGGAAGCAGCTGATTCAGGAACCCTGAACACGCCAAGCCTTACCCAGTTGTCTTGAGGGCTGAGGGGGGTGAATATCCTGGCACATCTGTAGCCCTCTGCACAGCACGCCTATGGCATACCATTTGGGGGTCTGCTCCAGAGCACAGGATTGAGAAGGCCTCCTCAAAGGGGCTTGGGAAGAGCAGTTACTGAATACTGTGGACTAGTATTCCTTTTTGTCTCCATGCATAAGAAAACTCAGGGAAGGCAAAGGAAGCAGTGATCAAGGCAGCAAAAATGTGAATAGAAGCATAGGTGTTTTATTGCACTTCTCTTTATTGCACCTCACAGAGGCACATTAAAAACATTATTTCTTTGTAAATTAAAGGCAAGACCCTTCATCAGCAAAAACATTGCAAGACAGCTTTGTTATGGTGTTCTGGAAGTCTGCAAAAACTGCAAACATGCTACATCCTCTGAAAAAGGAAAAGTAAATTTTCAAATGATAGGCTTTCAGCTATGTTACTTTACCTACTTTTCTTTACCCAATATTAATACAGCAATATAGATTACATGGAATATATTGCTAATTATTTGCATTAGTGTTTCTGTGGCTTGGTGGATAGGATTAAAGAGCCAAAGAAAGCAACAAAGTAAGAAAACCTACGAGACTTGGAGTTTCTTCTGAGATGTCAGAGGCATTCAAAAAGTTAACCTGCAGGAAGATAGTTTTACAGGAAATTAGTAGTTGAGTGAAATTCTCATGTCTAATTTTATTCTCTCTTTAGATAGAAATTTTAAAAATGGTCTTAGGAAATGAAATCAGGTGGCCTTGAGATTCACTTCTGATCTCCTGAACATGATCACATTTAGGCTCGAGAAGAAAATAAGACATAGGATTTCTTTAATTTTTTTTTCTCTTTATCCCTAAGTAACATCATCTTCAACATTTGGCCCCTCTTTGAGGCTTCTTGGAGGCCATTGGAGAAAGGATGGGGAGGAATTTGGCTGTGGGGATTGCAGGTCCAAATGAGAGCTTGGGGACACGCTTAGAATTACGTTTCTACTTCAGGAAAGTCTTTCACTGATAAGTAAAGGGCTACAGGAAAGTAGCATAAGAATTCTTTACTGGAACCCTTTTCCCTTTAGGTGTGCATGCATTTAAAATTGTCCTCCATATTAGCTTTCTCTTGAGAACAAGTGTAGCCACAGTGGCAGATATTTTGGAGTATATATAGGGAATGATGTGAGTGCATAGGCTAGATTTCGATTTGAATCTCTCCACTACTACTTACTATTTGTGTGACTTTGAACAAGTTATATACCTCCTCTAAGCATTATTTCCCAATCTGTTAAATGTGAAATCGTTTACATGTATTTTACTACTTGTTATATAATAGCTACTTAGTTATCCTTGTCATTAACCATCTTTACTAAAATGGTTATTTGTTCAAGGCTAGAATGTGCTTTAGAAGATCTCAGAGATATATTAGTTCAGCACTCTGCAATAGAAGAGCAATACAAGCCACAGACATAATTTTGCATTTTCAGGTAGCCAAGATAAAAAGTGAAAAGAAACAAATGAAATGAATTTTCATATTTTATTTAACGTTCTAAATATTTTCATTTCAACATGTAATCAGAAAGAACAATATTAATGAGTTATTTCATTCATATTTCTTTTTAATTATTCAATTATTTCTTTTTTCATATTAAATCATTGAAATACGAATATTTTAACATAGCTTAGCTCAGTTCAAACACTAAGGATTGCTGGGTCAAAACACAGGTCCATTTTTAGTTTTTTCAAGTATCTCCATACTGCTTTCCACAGAGGCTGCACCAGTCTGCATTTCCACCAACCATGCACAAGGGTTCCCTTTTCTCCATATCTTTGGCAGCACTTTGTTTCTTGATCTATTGATGACAGCCATTCTGACAGGTGTGAGATGGTATCTCATTGTGGTTTTAATTTGCATTTCTCTGGTGATTAGTGATATTGAGCATCTTTTCATATGTCTATTGGCCATCTGTATGTCTTCTTTGGAGAAGTGTCTATTCAGGTCCTTTGCCCATTTTTTAATTGGGTTGTTTGTTTTTTTGGTGTTGAGTTTTGTAAGTACTTTATAAATGTTGGATATTAACCCTTTAGCAGATATATTGGCGAGTATGTTCTCCCATTCTGTGGGTCGTCTATTTATTTTGTTGATTATTGCCTGTGCTGTGCAAAAACTTTTTAGCTTGACATATTCCTTTTTTGTTTATTTTTTCTTTTATTTCCGTTGCCTGGGAAGATATATCTGATAAAAAATCTCTATGAACAATGTCTGAAATCTCTCTGCCTATATTTTCTTATAGGATTTTTATGGTTTTGGGTCTAACATTTAAGTCTTTGATCCATTTTGAATTTATTCTAGTGTGTGGTATAAGAAGGTGGTCTAGTTTAATTTTTCTGTACTTATCTGTCCAATTTTCCCAATGTTATTTTATTGAATAAACTATCTTTAGCCCATTGTATGTGCTTGCTTCCTCTCTCAAATATTAATTGACTGTAAAGGTGTAGGTTTATTTCTGGGCTCTCTATTCTGTTCCATTGATCTGTGTGTCTGTTTTTATACCAGTACCATGCTGTTTTGATTACTATGGGTTTATAGTGTAGTTTGATAGTAGGTAGTGTGATTGCTCCTACTTTGTTTTTCTTTCACAGGATTGCTGTTGCTATATGGAGCCTTTAGTGGTTCCATATAAACTTTTTTTTAAGTTTTATTTTTTAAATTTTTATTTTTTTTAATTTTTAAAATTTTTATTTACTTTTTTATTTTAATCATTGTTCAAGTACAGTTTTCTGTCCTTTACTCCCATCCCAGCCCACCCACCCATCCCTCCCCACCTTCCTCCCATTTCCATCCCCCAGAGTTTTTGTCCATATGTCCTTTATATTTGTTCCTGTAAACCCTTCCCGTTGTCCCCTGAAATTCCCCTGAGATTCCCTCTCTTTTCCCCTCTGGTCACTTTTGAAATATTTGTTCTAGTTCCGTGCAATACATCATTGGAATCTTGATAGAAAATGCATTGAATATATAAATTTCTTTGGGTAGTGTGGACATTTTCATGATATTAATTCTTCCTATCCATGAATACTGTATGTGCTTTCACTTATTTGTATCTTTTTCAATTTCTTTTTTTTTCAGTGTCATAATTTTCCATGTACAGGTCTTTTACATCCTTGGTTAGGTTTATTCCTAGGCATTTTATTCTTTTTGAAGCAATTATGAATGGGATTGTTTTCTTAATTTCCCTGTTAGTTTGTAATGGGCATAAAAATGCAACTGATTTCTGAATATAAATTTTGTATCCTGCTACTTTGCTGAATTCATTTATCAGTTCTAGTAGATTCTTGGTGGAATCTTTGGTGTTCTCTATATACAGTATCATGTCATCTGCAAATAAAGACAATTTTATTCCTTCCTTTTTCCAATTTGGATGCCTTTTATTTCTTCTTCTTGTCTGATTGTTGTGTCTAAGACTTCCAGTACTGTGGTGGATAAGAGAGGTGAAAGGGGATGTACCTGTCTTGTTCCTGATCTTAAGGGAAATGCTTGTAGTTTTTGCCCACTGAGTATGATGCTGCCAGTGGGTTTGTCATATATGACCTTTATTATGTTTAGGTATGTTCCCTGTATTCCCTCTTAGCTGAGAGTTTTTATCATAAATAGGTACTGGATTTTATCAAATGCTTTTTCTGCATCTATTAATATGGTCATGTGATTATTCTTCATGCTGTTTATGTGGTGAATCACCTTTATTGATTTGCGAATGTCGTACCAACCTTACATTCCTGGAATAAATCTCATTTGATCATAATGTATGATCTTTTTGATGCATTGCTATGTTCGGTTTGCTAATATTTTATTGAGAATTTTAGCATCTGTGTTCATCAGGGATATTGGCCTGTAATTTTCTTTCTTTGTAGTGTCTTTATCTGGTTTTAGAATTGGAATAATACTGGCCTCACAAAATGAGTTTGGGAGCCTTTCCTCCTCTTGAATTTTATGAAATAGTTTGAGGAGCAGAGGTGTTAGTTCTTCTGGAATGTTTGGTAAATGCCCTGTGAAGCTATCCAGTCCATGGCTTCTGTTTGTTTGAAGTTTCTTGATTACTGTTTCAGTTTCACTAGATGTAATCTGTTTATTCAGATTCTCTGATTCTTCCTGATTTAGTTTTGGAAGATTGTATGTTTCTAGGAATTTACGCATTTTGTCCAGGTTTTTCAGTTTGTTGGCATACAGTTGTTCATAATATTTTCTTACAATCCTTCATATTTCTCTGGTGTCAGTTGTTATTTCTCCTCTTTCATTTCTGATTGTATTTGTTTGGGTAATCTCTCTTTTTTTCTTGATGACTCTGCTTAAGGGTTTTTCAGTTGTGTTTATCTTTTCAAAGAACCAACCACCTCTTGAATTCATTGATCTACTGTATAATTTTTTTAGACTCCATTTGATTTATTTCTGCTCTGATCTTTATTATTTCCTTCCTTCTACTCATTTGGACTTTGTTGTTCTTTCTCAAGTTCCTTTAAGTGTAGAGTTAGATTGTTTGAGCTTTTTCTTGTTTTTTGAGATAGGCCTGTAATGCTATGAATTTCCCTTTTCATATTGCTTTCCCAGTGTCCCACAGATTTTGGATTGTTGTGTCCTCATTTTCATTTGTTTCATGATATCTTTTGATTTCTTCTTTGATCTTGTTGACCCATTCATTGTTTAATCACTTGTTATTTAGTTTCCATGTTTTTGTGTGTTTTTCAGTGTTCTTGTGATTGATTTCTAGTTTCATAGCATTGTGATTAGAGAAGACCCTTGATATGATTTCAGTCTTCTTGAATTTATTGAGACCTGTTTTGTGTCCTAACGTGGTCTATCCTAGAAAATGTTCCATGTGCACTTGAGAAGTATGTATATTCTGCTGTTTGGAATGAAATGCTCTGAAGATAATCAATTAAGTCCATTTGATCTAGTGTGTTGTTGAAAGCTGCTTTCTCCTTGTTGATTTTCTGCCTGGAAGATCTAGCCATTGAAGTCAATGAGGTGTTAAAATCCCCAACTATGACTGTATTTCTGTTGATCCCTCCCTTTATGTCCATCAAGATTTGCTTCATACATTAGGTGCTTTTACGTTGGGTGTGTAAATGTTTACTAGGGTTATATCATCTTGTTAGATTGTTCCCTTTAGCATTATGTAGTGTCCTTTTTTGTCTCTTACTATAGTCTTGGTTTTAAAGTCTGTTTTGTCAGATTTAAGTACTGCTACTCTAGCCTTTTGTTCCTTTCCATGTGCATGAAATATCTTTTTCCAGCTGTTTGCTTTTAGTCTGTGTGTATCTTTCGATCTGAGGTGGGTCTCTTAGAGGCATCATATATATGGGTCTTGTTTTCTTACCCATTCAGCTATCCTGTCCTATGTCTTTTGGTTGGAGCATTTAAGCCATTTACATTTAAGGTGATTATTGATGGATACGTATGTAGTGCCATTTTATTGTTACACAGTTTTCCTGTGGTTTTTTTCCCTTTATCTTTTTCTTTTAAAGCAAGCCCTTTAACATTTTTTTGTAGTACTGGTTTGGTGTTAACAAACTCCTGCAGCTTTTTCTTGTCTGGGAAGCTCCTATTTCTTCTTCAATTTTAAATGATAATGTTGCTGGGTAAAGTAGCCTTCATTGTAGGTCTTTGCTTTTCATCACTTTGAATGTTTCATACCACTCCATTATGGCCTGAAATGTTTCTGCTGAGAAATCTGATGACAGTCTAGTTGGTGCTCCCATGTAGGTAACTACTTGCTTTTCTCTTGTGGCTTTTAGGATTTTCTCCTTGTCTTTAAGCCTTGTCATTGTATTTAACGATATGTCTTGCTGTAGGTGTCTGGGTCCAACTTGTTTGGCCCTCTCTGAGCTTCATTTGAGCTTTTATACTGCTTCAGGCTTTTAATTTTTATTTTAATTAAAATAAAATGAGAGATTTTGTTTTTCAGTCACACTAGCCATATTTCAAGTGCTCATTAGACACATGTATTAGTCTTTACCATATTAGCCCAGTGTTAATGCATCAGGATTGTTAATAATAATACTGATTTGATAGTAGTACTTTGCAGTTCCCAGAGTGCTTTAATATCTTTTGTTTACTTTTAATACTAATTCTGTGAGACATATGTGACAGATAATCTGTTTGACAGATGCAAAAACAAACCTGAGACATTGACCCACTACTCAGATAACACAGGTGGTTATTGGTGGTGTCACGACTTGAATTAGGACTATTAAGTCTGTTGCTTTGTCCACTTACACTCTACATATTTTCATATAGTTTTTTTGGTGACTTAAAAGTACTAAAAGGAGAAAACAGTATGCTTTGTTTATTTATTCATTCAACAAGTGTTTTTATTTATTTTTTATTTTATTTTTATTTTTTTAGATCTGAAGGAAGGGAGAAAGAGAGGGAGAGAAGCATCAATATGTGGTTGTCTCTCATGTGTCCCCCCATGGGGACCTGGCCTGCAACCCAGGCATGTGTCCTAGAATCAGTGACCCTTTGGTTCACAGGCTGATGCTCAATCCACTGAGCCACACCAGCCAGGGCCAACAAGTGTTTTTTGTCATTCATTCTTATGCTCCATACTCTTCTAGACAATGAGATACAATGGTGAACAAGACAAGTTCTGGTTTGCGTGGCTCTTACATTCTAATTAAGGTGATAGTAAACAGAGACATAACAATAGTACCTAATTCCTAATACCATTCTCTGTGAGAACAAGTAGGAAATATGGCTTAAATTTTAATTCATATTTATATTATCAAACCCTTATTGGATTGATTTATGTTAGCTAAATTTTTTTGTTTGAAGATAGATTTTTTTCATAAGAAATGTACTGCATACATTTTTTCATAGGCAATATAGAGAAGATGAAAGTCAGTCAGAAGAAGACGACTACAGAAGTCTTGATGCCTCACTAACTTATAAAGGCCTTCTTATGGTATGGGGCTATATGACTCATAAATACTTTTTTATAAAGTAAAATAATCATCTAGGAAAGTTAACTGTTTTTTCTGTGAAATGTGTTGCAGTCATTACAGAATCAGTTGAAGGAATCAAAAGCTAAGATTGATGTACTTTTAATTGAAAAGCTGAATCTCCAAAAAGATTTGGAAACCAGGTGAGAGAAACTTAAGTCATTTTTATGTAACCTTTGGAAAATAAACATCTTGGAATTTGGAATGTTAAATAAGTCATTCTAGCCCTTTCCTGTAAAACTAACCTTGGGAAACTCATACTCTTACAATCATTTTATCCTGATGCCTTTCATGTGATGGGTGGAATAAGAATGCATAAATAGGCAAGTGAAGTGAGAAGATAGGAGTCTACATTGAAAAGATAAAACTGGGTAGGAACTCAGTAGATTCAGTCTTATAGTAGCAGGTTTCCAAATTCCTTTAGAACATCTTATCTCAACTTATCCCTGTGTTGTGGGAGAAGAAAACTAAAAAGGTTAAATGGCATACAACAGACAAGTATATTTATATACAGCATACCTACCACAAAAGGTCGGGACTCTACATGTTGATAAGGAATGAGACTTTTCATTCAACAAATATTTGTTGGACACCTATTATAAGTTAAGACACTATCCTAAGCTCTGGTATAATATAATGACCAAAACAGATACCTTGTTCTCATAAAGCTTATACTTTAATGGAGAGAGGACTGATACCTACAGTATAAGCCACTTATGTAGTAAATTTTAACAGCTTGCTACATAGTAATATGTAAATTTATGATTGTGTAAACTATAGTAAAAAATTTAAAGTATGCATGGGACTCATGAACAGTGAATTCAGGATAGTATTTTCTGTGTTATGCAAAGGAGAGGAATGACATTAATGAGGGACACACATGGAGTTTTAAGTATATACACAATGTTTTAGTTAAAAAGAGTTGAAACAAATCTTAATATTCAACTTTGATATAGTAAAACTACTTATAAAACAAATAGTATTTGTTTTACTATTTTCTATTCTTGTCTGCATATTTGAAATAGCTCACTATAAAAACAAGCATTAGGTTAATAACAATAAAAATGGGTAAAAAGTTTTGAACAGGGAATGTAGAGAAGAAGAAATCCAGTGGCTAATAAACACTTCAGTAGCAGTCATGAAATACTTTAAGACTTTTAACAAACATAGTTGTGATAAGTAACAAGGTATACTCTATTGTTCATTATTAAATATCTTTGTAGCTTAATTCAATAAATTGAATGTATTCAACATGATTTATTTTCTGCAGGCCCACACAGCATGAATTAAGACTTTATAAGCAACAGGTGAAGAAACTGGAGAAAGCCCTAAAGAAAAATGTCAAGTAATTATATTTTACCAAAGTTACAAATTTATTAGGCTTTTGTATTTTGTTACCTGTTAGCTTACCTCATAGTGGGCTTGGCTTGAAATTACCAGGCTGATGGAGGGAAATGATATTAACAAGGGGATATTTCTGGTTCCACAGTTTAAAAACATTTCTATTGTGTTGGATTTAGCTTATGTTAATTTTATTTTATTTGTTTATATTTATTGTTGTTCAGTTACAGTTGTCCCACCTTTTTCCCTATTGCTCTCCCCTGCTCTGTTCCCCCCCACTCCCATAGTCAGTCCCCCCCATTGTCTGTACCCATGAGTCCTCTATTTGTATTCCTTTGCTTGCCCCTTTCCCTTCTTTCCCCATTATCCCCTTCCCCATGCCCCTCTGGCTACTGTCAGTTTCTTCTTTATTTCCAGGTCTCTGGTTCTGTTTTGCTCATTTGTTTGTTTTGTTGATTAGGTTCCACTTATAGGTGAGATCATATGATATTTGTCCTTCATCGCCTGGTTTATTTCACTTAGCATAATGCTCTCCAGTTTGATTTAGTTATACGTTAATTTTAAATAAGAACAAGAAAACGTTATTTGCCTAATATAATAAAGGGCAAGATTTTAACTAGAAAATTATATTTGGAAGTCATGGAGGAATTTTAAGAGAATTGCTGAAATTAGAAATGACACCCCAAATTTTTGTTGCTAGTAGCCATGACCTGAAGAATATATACCCTCATCATACTTTAAAAGTACCAGAATGAATGCAGCCAGCCATTCATATCCACCACTTGTATCTTTCTTGATTTCAGGAACACATACTCAGAGGAGTTTCAGAAAATTTTGTCCTTCAATAGTGACAGTATTTTCTAAAGATTCTCTGTGCCCTTTTTGGTTCAAGGAAATGGCACTTGAAAGGGACCATTGGGATGAAATATTTTGAAAACTATGAGAGTTATATAGTGTTAGATGTATTAAATAAAATGTATTAGTGTAAGTTGATTCAGTTTTTAGTCACAGCTATGTTTCCTTCTTTCTATGGTAACACATGCCGTGGTAAAAGGCAAGTTTTCTGGATATCCCAGAATCACAAATTGAGTTAAATTAAAGTAGTAGACAAGAAAAATTTAAAAAGAGAAGTGGAAAATTTGGAAAAGTTGCATTTATTCATTCAATTAATATTTTTTTCCTTCCTACTGTAATACTGCTTGACATTTTGGGTACCTGTAGTACCTCCTACTGTCTGCTGGGCATTTTGGGGTACTGGAATTATAGTGCTATACCAAGTAGAAAATGTCTCTGCCCTCGTGGAGATGACATGAAGGGAGAAGGACAGTGAAAATAGACACATAAGACAGCTTTGATAGAGAAGTACTTAAAGGTACAATAGCACAGGAGTTGCTGCTGTGTGAGTTTTTGGACAAGAGGTGGTGGTGACATCAAAGGTGGCAGTAGTGGAGATGGGAAGTGTTTGGAATATTAGAGGTGGAACTTACAGGATTGGTGAAGGATTGAATATAGGCAGCTGAGGAAGAAAAATCAAGACTCCCAAGTTTTAGGCCCGAATAACTAGGTAATTGTTGGTGCATTAACCGAGATGGTAAAATTGATTGAGATACAGGTATACAGGTAGGTAAAAAGTCAGAGGAGAAAGTGTGGGGAGGAAAAACTTTTTATCAGCCCTTTTAGTGTCTCTGGTTAGGCCTGAAAATTAAACTGACAGAGACAGATTAACATGAGAAAAGCACACAAATATATTGAATGTAAGTTTTACTGACATAGGAGCCTCCATAGGAAATGAAGACCTGAACAAGCAGTTAAGCCTGAGTGTTTTTATGCTAGGTTTGATGAAGGGAGGAAAGTTGTGGAACAATCTGATAGGACAAAAGTATAAGCTAAGGGTAGTGAACTGGAGGAAATTCCGATTTTCCTTGTTGTCTCTTTGTCTTCACAGATGAAGATGCTCCTTCCTTCTGTTACAGGGAGGGTACCTGTCACATGAGGGTCTTATCTGCTTCAAGAAAGAAGGGGGGAGGTCAGAGAGTCTTTCCTGTACCTGCCATTTTTCAAACTCCTTCAGCTTAAAAGATTTCTTATGTTAAAGTGGCATATTTTTATTTTATTAATTATTGTATTATTATTCTCATTTATTCTATTACAGTTGTCCTAATTTCCCCCTTAGCCCTTCTCCGCCCAGCCCACCCCACACTCCCACAGTCAGTCCCCACACCACTGTTGTCTATGTCCGTGGGTCAGTCATACATGTCCTTTGACTAGTCTCTTCCCCTTCTTTCAACCATCCCTCCCTCCTGCTTTCCCTCTGGGTGCTGTCAGCCTGTTCCATGTTTCCTTGTCTCTGGTTGTTTTGCTTGTTAGTGAATTTTGTTTATTAGATTCCTCTTAAAAGTAAGATAATATGGCATTTGTCTTTCACCGACTGGCTTGTTTCACTTAGCATAATAATTTCAAGTTCCAACTTGACTGTTGCAAAAGGTAGGACTTCTTTCTGCTGCATAGCATTCTATTGTGTAAATGTACCACAGTTTTTTAATCCGTTCATCTACTGATGGGCACTTAGGCTGTTTCCAGCACTTGGCTATTATAAATAGCACTGCTATGAACATTGGGGTGCATAAGTTCTTTGAATTAGTGTTTCCGGCTTCTTGGGTATATTCCCAGCAATGGAATTGCTGGGTCAAAAGGCAGTTGATTTTTAATTTTTTGAGGAAGTTCCATACTGTTTTCCACAGTGGCTGTGTCAGTCTGCCCAGTGACCTTTCGGTTCATAGGCTGGCACTCAATCCACTGAGCCACACCAGCCAGGGAGTTTTAAGAGTGGCATATTTTTTCATTGATTTTTCTAGAAAGAGAAAGGAAGGGGTGGAGAGAGAGAGAAACATTGACTTGTTGTTCCACTATTTATGCATTTATTGGTTGATTCTTACATGTGCCCTGACTGGGGATTGAACCCAGAATCTTGATGTATTGGGGTAACACCAACAAACTGAGCTACCGGACTAGGGCTGGACTGACATATCTTGATCCCCTTTCAGGGGATCTTATTGACATCAAGGCAAGTATATTAGTGAAGATACACTCACATGTTATTGCACTTTTATATACAGAGATAACATAGTTAATGCTTGTTATTTGTAGATTCCATATTTGTGAACTTGTCTACCTGCTAAGTGTTATGTTTAATCCCCAAATTAATATTTGCTGCACTTTCATAACCATTCGTGGACATGCCCACCACAAACATTTCCAGCTGCTGAACCAGATAAGGCTTTTCCCTCTTGTTTCACCCCTCCTACTCTCAACTAGCATCCTTTTTGTTATCACAGTGCCACTTTCTCTTTTTTTGCATTTGTGTGCTTTATGTTGGTGATTTCTCCAAGATGGTCCCCAAGTATGGTGTTGAAGTGTGCTGTTTACTGTCCCTACACACCAGAACCCTGTGATGTGCCTTACAGGAAAACAACATGTGTTAGGTAAACTTCATTTAGGCGTGAGTTATTGTGCTGTTAGCCATTTCTTAAAATGTTAACACACATAAAACTAGATTGTATATCAGCCAGTTGAGGAAATATGACCAGATGCATTCAGGAACCTGACCCTGTATCTCCCCTAGGAGCAATGGCTTAGTCTTTGCTAATTAAGTGTTTATGCTAATTTTAAGAACATAACTACTACAAATAAGAATTTATTAAATATATTTTGTGATGTTCATTTAGGTCTAGTCTTCAGATTGATTTTATACTATTAGCCTTTAAAATTATGATTCTGAACCAGTCCCTGCTATATTTTTCTGCTGAACTTGAAGAAATTGTGTTTTTAGAAATTTAAATTTGGAATTTAAAAAATGTATTTGTTAATTTTTTAAGGTATGGAATTTTTATAGTATGTAGATGTGGAAACAATTAGGAATGTTAAATAACTTGCCCATATTACACAGGTGATACGTGAAAGAACTTTGAAAGAAATCAGATCCATATCTAATCATTCTTTTTCCAAAGCTCACATTCTTAACCACCACACTAATAATCAGAACCAAACAAAACACCCAATAAAAAAAATTAAGGTAAAATGTTTAAAATTTTTATTTTCTTAAGTGTCAGAGTTAGAATATCTTTCAAAGATCAGATGTTGGGGAAATAATTAAGAATAAAATCTCCTGTCAACCTAGTGAATACATAGGTATTCACCTATTTACATTTTTCCACATCTATAGGAAAAAAGAAACAGTTTCCTTACTGAATAAACATTCAACCAGACTGATGTGTATTATAGGCAATCTGCTAAAGAGATGGCAAAGACAGAAAGAGATCTCACCCTTGTATATAGCCACACTGGTACTATCCTTTACATACAGGTGAATTGTCTTTATCCAAAGGGGAAAAAAAATTCTTGTATCCTTAGACAAGCGTGAAATTACAGTTGAGGACCTGGAGCCTGGGCTTACCTCCACTGAGCCACGGAGACAAGGCACAGTCCTCCCTGATGTCCATGTTCAAAGAGATGGTTCCAAGCCTCTCAAGGCAGACTTCCTGGGATGTAAAATTAACAAAAGGCTTATGTAAATTTTTTTCAAAAGTCTTCACTCAAGGATATGTTTTTTATTGATTTTTAGAGAGGGAAAACATTGATGTGAGAAACATCGATCAGTTACCTCCCATACATGTCCCAACCAGGGATCGAACCCACAACCTAGCTGTGTGCCCTGGTCTGGAGCCCACAACCTCTT
Source organism: Phyllostomus discolor (assembly GCF_004126475.2). Taxonomy (NCBI): domain Eukaryota; kingdom Metazoa; phylum Chordata; class Mammalia; order Chiroptera; family Phyllostomidae; genus Phyllostomus; species Phyllostomus discolor. Next base: position 34,595,765 of record NC_040909.2, on the reverse strand, counting down.
GGTGCACAGAACAACACTCAAACCAACTGAGCCACCTGGCCAAGGCTTATGTGCATCTTAAAAATTTACATTTTTCTTAATTACAGCTACAGGTTTTCCAAAGGAAATGCTACAAGAAAAGGAGAGGGAAGTCTCTTTCCTTTTTAGAATCAGAAAAAGTTCAATTTTTTTTCTTTAGATTTTTCAACTACCAACATTCAATATCAAATGAGGCTATTAACACAGATTCCTTTTGTTTGAGTTAATATTGCATACAGGTCAATTATAAAATTCTGTTGTTTGCCCTGGCTGGTGTGGCTCAGTGGATTGAGTGCTGACCTACAAACTGAAAGGTTGCCAGTTCGAGTCCCAGTCAGGGCACATGCCTGGATTGTGGGTTGGGTCCCCAGTTGGGGGTGTGCAAGAGGCAACCAATTGATGTATCTCTCGCACATCAATGTTTCTCTCCCTCTCTTCCTTCCTTCCCCTCTCTCTAATATAAATAAATACATAAAATCTTTAAAAGAAATTCTGTTGCTGAGAAGTGATCCAAAGAAGTGACCAGATAGGTTTGTCAGTGCAAGATAACCAAAGCACACTTAATTTTTCAGTGGTATTTTTATTTTGCTAGGAGGAAACAAAATCAGAATTCCACCACTCTGGTGTTGAGATGATAGGCATTAAGGAGGTCAGTTAGGCCAAGAAGCCAAATTGAAATGAACAAGCAAGGTTTCATTCACCTACTGCAATAGTATAAGCAAGGAGCCAAAAAGAAAAAGGCTGGGTCCTCAGAGTTCCATTTTCCCTGGGGATTGGCGCCAGGCAGAGATCAGCCAGTGACATGTAGAACAGATGGGAGGGAGCATCTCACTGCCTTAGGAGCCTGGCACAAAACACTATTTCATGGGCCTAGGAGAAGGCCCAAGAGTGGAAAAAGTGTCAGACTGGAGAAAAGTGTTTCAGTTAAGGCTTTCCCCAGCCCCCCACCCCTTAAGGAGAAAGGAAAACTGCCTCTCTCAAAGCCTCCCTTAAAAAGGCCTAAGAATGGAAGCACGTGGGAATTCTGACATGCATGTGAGCATGGCCAGCTGGGAGTCTGGAAGGAGGGGAGAGGATGGGGGGACTGAATCCGTAACAGCAACTCCCTCCAGAGATTGTGGTACACAGGCTGGGCACCTGGTCTGGGGTGGGGAGGAGCAGTTTACCCCATGAGGCTTTCCAGGCAAAGCCTGTATAGTTGCCTATGGTTTGGGCCCCAGAGATAACACACAGGATTTGGGCCTGAAGCTGGATGCCCCTGCTAGAGAAATGTTGCCTTCAGAGTTGTGACTGCTTGATTGAAGGGAACCACTCCTCTTTTCATCCTATTAATTTAAAAAAAAATTCTAGAGAAAAATAAATTTTTAAAAAGTCCTAGGAATGTTGGGAAAAGGACTCAGAGAACATAAAACTTTGAGAGACTCACATTGGTGGGTACATGTGTTTTGTATCATTGTGGCTAAATTATCATGATTTTAAAACAAAACTGGCATTCCACTTTTCAACTCATTCCTCATCTTCAGAATGGGAGTCACATGAGACCATGGAAAGGCTTCAGCAGACCCAAAAGCTCTAAATTGTACATAGAAACTCATCTTGTGGAGGTAACATGGCATATTTTATGTAGAAAGGGAAGTTTTCTGGTTTTCCTAGACTCCACAAAGAAATGTAAAGTATTTCTTAGCCATCTGAGGGGATTTTTATGGCCTTCAGCCCTGCTCACTGCCTTGGAAACTACAAAACAATTCGAGCATATTTCTGAGTACAGCCTGTTCTGCTACAACATTGGTTTCTTAAACACAGTTAATTTTTTTTTTAAAGGAGATTTTCCTGTCTGGCTGCTTGAAGGTCACCTCTGTCACGAATGACACAATAACTCTCTGGACCAGAAAGTTTATGACGTGCACAGAAACAGTGGTCACTGATGTCGTTCACCCTGGGAAGGCAACAGTACCTAAGACAGAAATTCCAGAAAAACTAGATGAATCCAAAGACACTATCTTTGGATTCAAAGCCCATATTGGTGGTGGCAAGACAACTGGCTTTGGCATGATTTATGATTTCTTGAATTACATAAAGAAAAATGAACCCAAATATAGACTTAGCAGACATGAGAAGGATGAGACCTCAAGAAAGAAAACAGCAAAAGGAATGTAGGAACAGAATGCCGAAAGTCAGACTGTGAAGGCCAGTGTTGGTGCTGGCAAAGAGAAAGGCTCTTAAGTGCTTCATCTGTGGTGACTGTGCAGATTTTTCATGAGAGGATTAATTAAGAACTTTTTTTAAAAAAGCCAAAATGAGAAGCAACAGCACTTATTTAGGATCAAAAAGAATTGAAAACAAATTGAGACAGAAACCCAAATAGTGTCCCAATTACAGGGTAAAGGCAAGGGGTTTTTATGAGAAAAGGAAGAGAACAATTATATGAATAGAAGTGTTAATCTGCCCTAGCTGGTGTAGCTCAGTGGATTGAGTATGAGCCTGCGAACCAAGGGGTCACCGGTTCAATTCCCAGTCAGGGCACATGCCTGGGTGGCAGGCCAGGTCCCCAGTAGTGGGGCGCGAGGGACAACCACACACTGATGTTTCTCCTTCTTTCTCCTTCCCTTCATCTCCCTAAAAATAAATAAATAAAATATTTAAAAAAAAGAAGTGTTAATCTAAAAAGTAAAGGTCTAGAGTGAGGGGCTACAAGCATTTGTTTAAAATCCAAAAGAATAGCTCTTCAGGAAGCACTGATTCTGGCAGGAACCCAAATAGTGTTCACATTGGGGTTAATGGCAATGGGTTTTTATGAGAAAAGGAAGGGGAATAATTGAATAGAAGTAAGTAAAGGAAGGAACTTTGTAGGTACATATAAGCTAAGATATTCTTTAGTTAAACATGGTAGTGCTAATTCTAAAGAATGTCTTTAATTTTCAGTCCAGAGTGTCTGCTTTCCTGTTAGCTTTGCAAATAGTTGTGTGAAATACAGTTGTGTGAAATAGCTTTGCCCGGTCCAAAGCTTATTTTGCCCAGTTTAAACATTCCAGAGGTTCAAGGAGCAAGACTGCAAGGTTAACTAACATTTAAATTCAGATTTATAATTTACTTGTACTCCCACTAGAGAGCATATTGACTTTTCTATGTCTCTTGTATTCTAGATAATGTGCTCCTGGCACTGCCTTTCCACAAAACCCCTAAGTACAATATGTTAATGTGGTAAATAGGTGGGAAATCAAGTGGAAAATGGATTATGAGGTCTTCGTGTCTACTAGAGGAAAGAGGTTGATTTTTTTTACCTAGAGCTTATTCCATTTACTAATTTTTTGGTCATATTCTCATGAGAGAGCAGAGAAGAGCAACCAAGTGAAGATCAAGGCAATACATGTGACTGGAGTAGATAATGGTAGGTCAGTAGTAGTAAGATGAGGTAAGAAAGGAGTCAGGAGAATGTTGGGTTAGGACTGACATGGAGAGATTTACATGCTAACCCAAGGACATTATATTTAATTCATAAAGCAGTGGGAAGCAACTGATTGTTTTTTAGCAGGCAAATGACATGATGGCACATTGCTGTTCTATTTTATACATAGCAGGTCAAGTTCATTAATGAGTCATGGAATCAATCAGTTTGATGGGTTAGTTTCTGTAGGAAACCAAGAGGCATGCTCAAAGTTACCAGTAAAATGGTTAATTTGAAGTGGGTTTAATAAGAGACCACTTTTTTCAAAGGTATGGTGGGTGGTAGGAGGAATGTCTACTACAGCCTGACTTCAGAGATATTTGGAGAAGGGCAACGGTTTGCTATTAGGTGGAGACGCATGCATAGTTAGGATACACATGCAAAGAGACTCTCCCCTAGCTTTCCAGTAGTTACTCAGAAAGTCCAGTAGTCTCTTGGGTTTTCATGCCCTCTTGACTGGGCCAGGCATCACTATTTGGTTTTGGAATGTGGTGAAGGAAGGACCACTCCAAATTGTCCTTGCTCTAGCTCTTGCTGCTATAGTGCCCAAACCAATTGCCCTGCCCATTGCTTCTTGCTTCCCTTACCTGTATCCTCCTAGCTTGGATCCCTAGAAAGTTGCTTCCATCCTTCACTGTAGTTCTTTCTTACTCTTTTTTTTTTGCAAGTGTTGGGGAGTGGTTAGAGCTTTCTTCTTCAGTGTGATCCCTTTTGTTTTCAGCGATTCCTTCTAATTTGTGGTCTATTGAGATGATCTTCTTGTTTTCCATTGACAGTATGGCTTAAAATTTGTAAAAATGCACATATGCATACGTGTGCACAGACATGTATAAAATGACAGAAAGCTTTTGGGAGGGTAGCTGGATCACCGGCTCAGTTTGTTATCTTAATCCAGTGTCTAGGAAAGCATTTTGTATTGTCTTGATTTTTCCCCCTTTAGATTACAGGATCTTATCAGTCAAAACAAGGCTGAGGACACAGAGAAAAAAGATGAACCCAGCAAAGATAACCAGCAGCAGGCCCTAATTGACCAGAGATACTTTCAGGTATTGAATGGCTGGAAAAGAGACTGGTGTTTGTAGTCAACTTTGGTTTCAGTCACAGTGTAACAATTATTGGTTGGTAAGGAATACTTGCATCCTGTATTTGTGTGTGCTTACCCTGTCTTGTCTTGCCATGGAATACCTATTTGGCTAAAAACATTGTAGTTTTTAGAATTTGTCCTAGCCCTTAAAAGAGACTTTATAGCCTTGTTCAAAGCAGGGTAGTAAAAAGCTGGTAAGATTTTGGAAAGCTTTTATCTTTTTCCCTACTTTCCTCCCTTAAGCCATTTCCCTTTTTATTGTTTTTGTTGTTGCTATGGTTGGTATTATTATTATTCTATAACTAAATCTGTTTCCTAAAGTCCTTGTATGGTTTTGTTTTTTATTTAGATATTCATCTGAAATTTAACTTTCTATGTGGTGATGCAGAGATCTCACCTTACTGATTTTATAGAATAGATAGATGAGCCTTTTTTGTATAGATGTGCAATTAAACCTGGTCATTTACTGACTGAACTGGGCCTGCATTTTTATTTTATTGGACCCACACAGGGTTTTAAAAAAAACTTTGAACTTATTACTAATATTTTTTAAATTAAGAGATTTTATTTGCTAAGTCCTTGTTTGTAGCTTCCGTTGAAAAGAGAATCTGGCAACAAAATCCTGTGCAGCCATTATCAGAGCAGAATTATGCCTTTCCTCATCACATAGGGCACGTGCCCTTCTGTAGGCCATGGTCCCCACCCATCCTTGCTCCACTCATTTATGTTCTTACCTGGCTTCTCTAGGCACCCGAGTTTGCAGTTTCCAACAGACCATTGAAATGAAACCCTTATTGTATACCATATTCCCTTGCATGTACAGATTTGTTTCTAGGCTTTAGTCTGTTTCATTTCTACGCTATTTTCACATTCTTTTAATCTTTGTAGTTTTGATACCTTTTAGGTTAAGTATCTTGTCATTGTTCTTTTACAATTTCTCCTTTGCTATATTGTTAGCACATTTATTCTTCCGTATGAACAGTTTGTGTGCAGTTATTTCCTCCCCACCAACGTAGGGACTTGGCCATGTGTCATTTACTCTCTGGGCAGTGCGCATTCCAGTTGACCTCTTAGGAACACGTTTCCTCCCCCTGTTCTTCATACTAAGTGATACTCCCCTCGTGTTCTTCAGCTATGGTTAGTTTTATTCCACGAAAGGAAAGGTTAATGCTCCTCCACAGTGTTCATTTTGCCACACGGTGTATTTTTACCTTACTGCAATGTAGAAGGGCAGACTTCTGTTGTTTCTGCCTCTTCTCCTTGCTCTGTTCTACCTTTATTTTTACATATGTATCAGTTCTTTTTTGCTGTGTAACAAACCCTCCTAAAACTTAGTTCAGCCCTTTAATATATTGTGCTTGGACAGCTAGGCTGTTTTCTTGATCTTGGTTGGGTTCTCTCATGCATCTGCTGTCGGATACAAGTAGGTTTAGTGGCTCTGCCTCTGGGATTTGGGTGGATATTGGTGCAGGGTGTTGGGGATGACTGAGCCATGTGTCTCTTATCATCTACCATCTACCCTGGGCTTGTCCATGTGGCAGTAGAGTTCACAGAGAGCAGAAATAATCAAGGTACCTTGAGCCTCAGGCTCTGAGCTGGCACACCATTAATTCCTTTACTGTGGGCCAGTGCAAGGCCCAAGACCAGTCTAGATTCAGGGAGCAGAAAATAGACTCCACTTCTTGATGGGAGAACCTGCAGTGGCACATTGCAAAGTGGGGAAAATACAAGGAAGAGAAATAATTGCAATAATTTTTGCAAGCCATTTATCATAAAGTTTGGATACATGCTGCTAGACATACATGTAATTTCCCTTGGTTCATCACCTCAATCATGGAATAGGATTGCCCTATGAACTTCTGAAGCACAGCTAGCATCAGCTTTCTGGTCTCTTAAAGGGGTTCTGTTGCCCTCCTTACTTTTTGTCTAAGGCAGGGGGAGAAGGACTGTGTTCTTGCTCTCATTGATAATTTAGTGGAGGGAAATTTTTCCCATTAAAATGGTATTCAAAGAGTTTAAATATAATACAAGCGAAATATTGAAATGCACTAAAATAAACAAAACTGCTTGTAAATAAGCATCAGAAGTCAAATTCTCAGGAGACCTGTAGCTTTTATGGGGAGAAAAGAAAAACAGCACAGCATTTTCACTTACTAGTTTATACATTACTTTCTTTTTTAAAAAACACATTTTTTTAAAGATTTTATATATTTATTTTTAGAGAGGGAAGGGAGGGAGATAGAGAGAGAGGGGAACATCAGTGTGCAGTTGCTGGGGGTCATGGCCTGCAACCCAGGCATGTACCTTGACTGGGAATTGAACCTGCAACACTTTGGTTCGCAGCTTGTGCTCAATCCACTGAGCTATGCCAGCCAGGGCTAGTTTATACATTACTTTCAAACACTCTTGTGTTGGTGAATCCTGCCCAATGAATCAGACATTTTCTTAAATGGGCTGGTCACGCTCCAGGATCACTCTGATCACCTCTTAGCAAGACCTGCATGATGTTTCCAGGAGTTCTCTTCAGAACTGTGATGGATTTTATAATTCGTTGTTTTTACTCTCAACTTCAGCTGAAGCTGTGAAACAACAGGAAATGCCCCATTTAACATCCCAGTTGGCCTAAATATGACAAGATAGAATTAGGGAAATGTGCCCTGGCTGGTGTGGCTCAGTGGATTGAGTGCAGGCCTGCAGACTGAAAGATTTCAGGTTTGATTCCCAGTCAGGGTACATGCCTAGATTGCAGACCAGATCCCCAGTTGGGGATGTGCAAAAGGCAACCAATTGATGTATATCTCTCGCACTTCAGTGTTTCTCTCTTTTTCTTTCTCCCTCCCTTCCCCTCTCTCTAAAGAATAAATAAATAAATCTTTAAAAAAGAAAAGAAACAGGAAAATGTGGGACTCAAGCTAAGGATATCTGGATGATTATTCTTCTCTATGTGGATTATAATAAGCCATAACTACTTTCAAGTCTAAATCATTTTAAAAAACATTTTAGTTTTTGTTGTGAAGTCTGTGGTTCTCATTAGAACTCACGTGTTTAATCATGGTAATGAAACTATTGTACTTCCCACACATTACAAATGTTAGTCTCATTAAAGATCTTAATGCCTAAAATTAACTCTGAAAATGACATTGCATTGACATATAAAGCCCTACTTTAACATGTCACTTTTATACGACTATGGTAAACATTTCAACTAAAAAGTCCTTTTTTTTTAGGTGCTGAATAGCATCAATTCAATTATTCACAATCCAAGAGCTCCAGTAATAATTTATAAACAGAGTAAAGGAGGAGCCCAACATTTTAATAAAGATCTCGTTCAAGATTGTGGATTTGAGCATCTTGTTCCTGTAATAGAAATGTGGGCAGATCAACTGACTTCCCTAAAGGTAGGGGGTTGAATATTCTTTACATGCTGTGAAAATCTTTTGGAGTCTGTGAACTTTATTAGGACTAGGCTTACTTTGTTTTGTTTGTTTTAACTGTAAAGCTGAAAAGGCTTAGCTTATCTACATGTGAATCTTGCTACTTATATATTGTTTTAAGTATTACCCATATGATGTCATTACTGTTAGCTTTGCCCCCTATAAAGTTCTACCAAACAAAACATTTTTAGGCCCATTACCTTGTTGAAAATCTGTACTAGATCCACTTGGCACTTCTAGGCCCTTCCCTGGTCTACTTTCATCACCCACTTTTGGCATTCCCATACTACAGATTTTCGTGGCCCTTATTCCCCTTCAGATGTAATGTCTTATCCTTTATTCTGTTTTAATTGGGGATTTTTTTTCCTCCTCATACTTCAAATTATTTTCCTTTCTTCAAAGCTTATCTCCATGTCTGTAGGTGGTGGTCCGACAGCAGCCAATACTTTTACCTATTCTGTCTATCGGTGAAAGATGAAAACTTCTTCACTTTATAGAGTTATTGCATATTCTTTATTAACTTCAGGCTTTTCCAGTTTTTGTTGAGTAGCTCACTGAAAGGTGAATTGCTCAAGTCAATAGTATTTAGTTTCTGTTCCCTTTAAAATTTTAGATGTTTCAATAACTAATATATACGTAGCATACCTCTGTTCATGAAGGTGTGATTTAATAATAGTATTCATCAGTAGAAGCCTTATAATGTGAAGTTAAATGATGCAGAAGATACGTGTAAGAATGTGTAAGCTCCATGAGTTTTGTCTTTGTTCTCTGACATATTCCAAGGAACCTCCTGATATATAAGTGCTCGATATTTGTCAGAAGAATAAAGCAGAATAACACATTTCAAGGCAACAAAATGGAGATGATACTGAATTCAAAAAAAATTTTTAAATGAAAACATGCCTCTAACTGATGAAAGAATCTTCACATTCAGCCTAATTTCTCTTTCCCATTTTAAATAGGGTTTGGATAGAGCTATAAAATTTTTTTTAACTGAGTGACAGTGTTGGATTAATACACCTATTATATAGGCCTGAGTTCCTCCAGTTTTTATTCGGAAGAGGGTGAAATAGTGGTTGTGTAAATCATGGCATTTTTCCAATCATTGCTTGTCAGGGGGTTCACCCCCTCCAGTAGGGGGTGGTACTGACTCTACTTTCTCCTCAGGGCAAATGGTCTAGAACATGCCCCAGCTTTCTCAAGACCAGGAAAAGACTAGAAGAGAAAGGAGACAAAGGGAGGAATCAAATAAATGAATAGTTATTGATTATTTACTATGTTCAAGGCATTGTGGGAGATATCAGAAAAGGTAACACAAGATTCAGATTAATTGGAGAGACAAAGCATTCTAAAATACAGGAAATAAAATTTAACTATTCAAGATATCATTGGAAGAAATGAAATGAAAACAGGCCATGATGTGCCACGTGAATGATGCAGATAACTTGTACTTCAGGTTCTGGGGGAGGAAGGGCCCCCCAAGAAAAGCTTTACAGTGATGGCGAGTTTTTGCTACTATATAATTTGGAAAGAGACAAGGAGAGTTAGCTTTATAATTAGAATATCCTGAGGACACCCAGGAGGAATTTAGTCGCTCTGCCACTGAAGTAACTCATGGGATTTGGGCAGTGTTTCAGATACTTACCTTATACTGCAGAATCAGGGTCCAGATTGAGAAACTATATAAGGTTCTTCGATGCCTCCTCATATGTAAGGTTTTCTATACTGTAGCAGCCTGTAAGTCTGGGACAGCTGTTTTCCCAGATTAGTTTTTTCCCAGGTTGATTTGGCATAAAAGAGAAGGATGGAAAAAGCGTGAAGCTAGCTAGCTATCTGCCTTCTTGCTTCTGTCTTTCCCACCCACCTTTCCAGGCTCCATAGGTTTCCTAGCCCAGTACACTGTGCTGTGCTGTGGCTTTCCTGTTCTCCCGTGCTCGAGGCCTGTCATCCAAAGTCAGGCAGGACCTTGACTGTACTGCATGCTCACAGCTGAACAGTGTGGAGAGCCTAGGAGACTCTCTTTTAGATTTCTTAGGGCTTACTTGATGGACTGTGCTGCAACCATTCTGCACTGCTGAGTGCTCCAGAATGTCATTTTTTCTTAATCTTGTTAATACTTTTATTCTCAAGCAAAAACTTGTATTTGGTGTGGTTTTACCATAGACCATTTGTCCATGATCACACCTTGTTGGTGGAGCACTGGTTAATGAAAGTATCATTATGCTGGGACTTGCTGACTTTTCTCCAAATTCTGGTGGCATTTGATGTTTAAAACATTCATTTGACACTGAATGTGTTGCCAAAATAGGTAATTGCCTTCTTGTCAAGTGAAAGGTTAAAGATACCATATGTGAGATCTGAGCATTAATTAATTGGAAAGTGTTAAGTAAGTGGAGGACTAAAATAAGCTGGAAAAAGAGTGTCTTACATACTTCTTCCTGTATTCCGGAATTGCACTGCCTCACACAGTAACCACCCATCACAGGTAGCTTTGGTCATTTGAATGTGGCTGTTCCAACTGAGATGTGCTGTAAGTATAAAACAAGATTTAGAAGACTTAGTCTGGAAGAATAATTAAAATATTAAGTAGTAAATAATAACATTTTTATATACTTGGTAAATTTTTGATATATTGATAAAATATATTGTCAAAGTTAATGTTACCTCCTTTTTACTTTTTTAAGTGCAGCTACTAGATCATTTAAAATTACTGGAACTCACATTACATTTCCTTTGGGCAGCACTGTTCTAAAGGGCCAAGTACTGTGCCACGTACATACAGATGTTCAGGAAATATGTATCGGTTCACCAGTCTTAGAGTTCTAAACTTGCAGTGGCATTGCCTCTTGTGCACAGTTTAAAATTGATTAGGGCAGTGTGTCTAGGTCAAGAAAGTTATGTAGGCTGTCATGAAGATTAAGTAGAATTAATTTAGACATCCTTTGAAATTAAAATTTTCCAGGAGATAAATGTTATAATATAGATGAATCTGGGAAATATTATCATAAGTGAAAGAGGCCAGTCACAACAGGACACTTATTGTAATGATTCCATTTTATGTGAAAGGCCTGCTATGGGCAAATTCATAAACACAAAGTATTAGCAGTTACCCAGGGGCTAGGGCCAGGGGAGAATGGGAATGGCTTCAAGAAGGTGTGGGCTTGTTTTTGTGTAGATGACCGTATTCTGGAATTAGATAATGGAGATGGTTGCACATCGCTGTAAATCTATTAAAACTACCAACTTGTACACTTAAAGAGGGTGAATTTTATGCTATGTGAATTACATCTTAATAAGTGTTATAAAACATTTAAGGCCAAAATATAAAGAACAAGCTTATATTTTATCCATCAATAATTCAAGCCAATTACTTAAATAACACATGCTAATAATAACATAAAATTACTTAAAACATCCAGATTCAAGATAATTAATATGGATTGTTTTAATGTAAGGCCTATATTTACCTGGAGAACACTAATTTTTTTTTTGAGAACACTAATTTAACAGACTTTTTCTAAAGTGGTAATGGTATTTTCAAAATACTGATATTGGTTAATGGATTTATTAAACTCTAACATAAATCCTGATTTTTAAAGATATTTAAACAATTAGCATTTATTATGCTAATTTTATTAGCTATTATAAAACTCTTTTTAAATCAATAATATTATGTCATTTCTTTTGTTGTAAAGGATCTATATAAGTCCTTGAAAATACTATCTGCAGAATTGGTGCCTTGGCATACTTTAAAGAAGCAGGATGAAAATGAAGGTATCAAAGTTGAGGATCTATTGTTCATAGTAGATACCATGTTGGAAGAAGTTGAAAATAAGGAAAAGGTAATGCCTAATACTTATGTAAATGTTTATATTTTAATGTAATATTAACTTAAAACTGATAACAATATGGATATTAATATTTGTTCTACTAGAATTCTGTTTCTCTTTTAAAAGTTTTAATTAAAGATTTGGGATTATTATAAGGTGCTATCTATCTTTCTTTCTCTTTTTTGGACAGGACAGCAATTTGCCAAACTTTGAAACTTTTCAAGCTATTGTTTCTCACTTCCAAAAATTATTTGATGTTCCTTCTTTAAATGGAGTCTATCCCCGAATGAATGAAGTTTATACTAGACTTGGAGAAATGAACAATGCTGTGAGAAACCTCCAAGAACTCTTAGAATTAGGTGATGACCCTTTTTCATTTGGACCCCCCTTTAAGAATTATTCCTAATAAATCAACAGAAAGTAGGTAAATTTTTTTAAAGTAAAAAAAAAATTGAGGATAACTAAAGCGTAAAGTATTTGATTTAATGATTTTGAGAATTCTCTTTTGAAATATCCTGTTCTTTTACATCTGTTTTGCAGATAGTTCATCTTCCTTGTGTGTGCTGGTGAGCACAGTTGGAAAATTGTGTAGGCTGATTAATGAGGATATAAATGAACAGGTTATGCAGGTATTGGGACCTGAAGATCTTCAAAGGTATTTATTTTAAATAGCTTACCAAATACCATCCAGAATGCTTGAAGTGGTGAAATTAAAACTTTCACAACTTCATAAGTTACTTGTCTTTCCTGTTCATTTTTAAGTAACTTAAATAGTATCTTTTAAATAACTTAAAAGTCACAGCTTAGGAATGGAGGGAATGCCAAGTATTTTAAAGATAAAAGTAGATTGTAGGGCCTATAAGTTTATATAAGGTGGATAAATTTATGTAATCCAGCATTATTACTGTAAGTCTATTTCCAGGGAAATTATATATGGAGAACTCATTAGTAACTTCATGTGAGTTTAGAATATATAAGCAGGTTCTATTTTTAGTATACTACCATATTTGATTAGAACATAAAATGTTAAGGATTTTTTTTAAACTAAGCATTTCTAATATATAACTTTTCCTCCCCACCCCAATCTCTGTACACAAATTTTATACTGAAACGTATGGGCAGGGAAACACATACACTATTCCGTATGTTCCGCACGTTCTCTAAGAACCCTTACCTAATCTGACACTGGAATTTTCTGGTACTTGGTGTTTTTAAAAGGAACATTTCTATCACCACTGGCCATTTTCCCCTCCCCACAGTTTTACTGACTACTGATACTTATTATTTAATGGAATAGTGGATATAAAAGCCAGTTATTATGTTGATATGTTTAATATGTTATAAAAACATGGTCTCAAGGATCCTTGAGCTAAATAGAAAGTTTCCCATGTTAGGGAACCTTTATATAAATATATATAATTTTACACTGATAATAGATTTTATTTTTAGAAAAGTGATATTTGATGAACAAAGAGCTCAAAAGGAAGAATTACTGTAAATTATGATTAATTTATATTTAAATTAGGAAAATTTCTGTTTTGAAAATGTTGTATATTCAATCAGATGCAAGAAATTTAAGTTAGAAATTCAATATAAACTTGCATTTTTTTAAAGCATTATCATCAAATTGGAAGAACATGAGGAATTTTTTCCAGCATTTCAGGCATTCACTAATGATCTACTTGAGATCTTAGGTAAGATCTTTGTTGATGGTGTTTAAATTTCAAGTCTAAAGGTATCAGTGGGTTGGAGGGAAGAGTGTTCATTAGTTCCTAGATTTGTGTTTTTACTTAGAACAGTTGATAGAAAGTGTTCGGAAACCATTCATAGTTCTGGAAACACACTCCTAACATGCAGTTAGAGATGGTTGGGATTAGTCTGCAGAATAGAGAAGCACGTGTCCTTTAAGGAGTAAGGGGCTGCCTTTGTGCTGGGACCTTAAGAGGAGAAATGGCGGTTAGTTTGGCCAGGCCCTGACTCTGTCATTATGTAATGAAATCTTGATAGAATTTATGGCCTTGTAAGGTGTTTTTTCTCCTTCTCTTCCTCCTCCTTTTAAAAAATAGGACCTATCTACTATGTTACTCAAATATACAAATTGTTTTTACTCTGGTGATAAGAACTAAAGATCTCTAGAAAGAAAGATAAATTTATAAATTTCTAAAAGGGGAGAGATACATTTATATTCTTGATCATATTGAGGGGAACTTGCTTGGGAATTATAGGCAAAATAGAGACCTAAAGCTCTTGTTTTGTGTGATTATATATGGCTATAAAAATAATTTATCTTACTTTTAAGAACACTTGTTAAAGTTTAAAGTGATTTATTCACTAGTTCTTTATTTTTATATAGCTCATTTGAAAGATTTGGGTTTTGTTTTTTTTAACAATGGCTCTTTGACATTGGAAATCAAATTAGAAGGAAATGAGGTTTAGTAGAAGATAAGGGAATGAGTAAATTAAAATTTGGTAAGAAGATGATAAATAAATGAAAGAAGTATCCAACTAGCATCTCTCACCTAGTAAACAAAAAGGACATTTCAGGGCCAATTTTATATGAACTGGAAGCAGGGAACTGTGAGGGAGTGTGCTTTAGTCATGCTCTTGTGTTTGCAAAGAAAAAATGTAATTTGAAAGTTAAACTTAAGATGAGACATGAAATTGTAGAAATGTGTTGCTTGGTATCCCGAAGAGCCTTGTCTCATAGAATAACATGATTTTACTTGCTTTGGGGTAGCAATTACTTAAATAGTGAAGTTCTCATTCTTAATAAATATTTTAATTAGTGTGCTGGTAATACTTATTTCAGAATCCTTCTGTAGAAACTTCCTCTCAAATATTACCAGCATGGTTCATGTAGGATCATTTGCTTCAAGAAGCTAAGTCTCCCTGACTGCAGATGAGCTCTGCATTGTAGTCATAGTTGAAATTACGGAGCTAAACATTATAACATTGGGAAGTTAAATCTGTTTTGGGAAACATGACTTTTTTTTTTAATTACTGGGTGTCATAGTAAGCATCTAGAACTACAGAGGTGTACTGAATACCAGCTGTGGAGAAGGACTTTTTTATGTAAGCTGAGAAATTTCTCATATCAGCCAGGATTCTTCTCTGTGAGGTTCATTTATAATGTGGATTTCTCATTTAGTGAGAAAACATGTGTGATTTCATAATGGGTTCAGGGAATAGCCTGATTTTGTAACCTTATTATGATGTAATGTGTGAACCAAATTCTCTGTTGTAGGTTTGCTTATATTTTTCCTTTCTTTTATCTTGATGCTTTATAATTGGATCTAGACAAGTATTCTGACTGAAATAAGGAGCTTAAACAACATGGGTTATGTATTTAGGCAAAAGGAAGAACAACCAAATCCAACTAAACATCAAGGGAGAGAGGTGGATTCCAAGGAGGCTTCTTATTTATTTATTTATTTATTCATTCATTCATTCATTCATTAAAATTTTATTGATTTGAGAGAGAGGCGGTGGCAGGGGAGGGAAGGAAAGGAAGGTGGGAGGGAGGCAGAGAGAGAGATTGAGATTTGTTATTCTACTTATTTATGCATTCATTGGTTGATTCTTGTATGTGCCCTGACTGGGGATTGGACCCACAACTTTGGTACATTGGGATGACATTCTAACCAACTGAGCTACCTGACCAGGGTACAAGGAAGCATGTTTCATGTAAAGGAAATGAGTTTATGGACAGTGGCCTAGCAGAATAATCTAGAGAGAGGGGTGAGAACCTAGAGAACTTGCCCCTGGGGCTTACCTTAAGTAGAGCTGGAGTTTAGAATGTGAGAGAAAGGACCTTGCTTCCTCAGTAGCCAAGAGCTTTCAAACAGAGTTCTCACAGGATGATTGGGAAAAGATAGTCTTGGGAGGAAAAGTCAGATTCAGAAAGAACGTGGCAGAGAAAAACGTGAACTGGTTTATCTGGTGAGCTAGAGCAGGCAAAGCTCTATAATATGTTGCATCTGAGATTTGTACTTTGGGAAGCTTCACACCTTTTACTAGGTAGATATTAATGAGAAGTCTTTCCAACAGAATTAACTATAGGACTGTGTTCATTACAAAGAAATTCTCAGGGGCGCAGGAAAGAGACAGCCTCTCCTGGGATTTCACCATATAGGGTCACCCATGTAATGATACAGATTTAAAGAGGTAATAACATGATATTATAAATGTAGCCAGTAGGATTTGTTAATAAGAGCATACTGTTACTGACATTAATATCAGAGTCAGTGAATGCTTGTAGGCATGTGGTAGCTTTTACAAACAAGATGCCGTGTGAATTAGTGATACTCCTGTCACGCTATTGGAGAAAAGTCTCATGTGCTTGAAAGCACCAGTGTGCCTTTGGTTTAAGGTTTGCCTTTGCATAGAGATTCTCACTTCATCTGATCCTATCACTAGATAAAGCTATTCTTTTATTATTTTTTATTACAGAAATTGATGACTTGGATGCCATTGTACCTGCAGTAAAGAAATTAAAAGTACTTTCATACTGAAAACAAATCATTTTTACTGTGTAAATTGTATTCTTAACATTCTAAGCATTTTGTAGGATTGATCTTACTTTTGAGACAAGGGTTACAAAATGTGTTTACTCTCAGAATTCATCCCCTTCTTAGTATTGGACCCCCCGACTCATAATTTCAATTAACTTTGAGATTCTTATGTAGGAAACAGTTATTAAGTTAGAGTAGTAAGTTAACTTTAGATCCTTTAATTACAATATTTCTTAAGCACTTCTTGAGTGCTCAAAATTTAAGATTGTTTTGAGATATAATGAGTAAAAGAAACTCAAGGAGAGATTGAGAGTAATAAAAAGGTCACATATAAGTTCAGGGTTTAGTGACCTTTCTTGTTCTGGGAACAAGGAATGCCAGTGACTCTCGTAAGTCCAGCCAGTAGGAAGTTATTGCTTTCCTGGCAAGAAAGTGGCACATTCTATTAGGATATCCCTCATGGCACCTGTCCTGTCAAAGCAGGAGGAAGAAGGAGGAAATGTGTTAGAGTAGGAAATGAATTACCAGGTAATGTAGGTGAGTAGATAAAAGTCTCATTAAAAAGTGTCTTTGTTTGCAATCTTGATGTAATGTACTTTTTATAAGGGCATGAGATCTTAAATAAAATTTTTGTGAAGGATTTTCAAATACAAGTGTCCTCAGTGACTTACTTGTCTTACAAATATGAGTCATGTTCTCTTCCTAGGCTGAGCCTTCCTTGGGCAGTGGGTTCACCCTTGCTGCTGCCTACTTATTCTCTGTTCTCAATAGTCAAGTCTGATTTTATTAAAGGACTGGTAGTGTTTTGCCTCACATCTCTGAGTACAAGCCACTCTGAGTTACTGCTGCTTCCCCACCACCACAGCCCTGGCACCCACCCTCTCATTTTTATAAGTAGTGGGCTTAGGAAGACTTCTCACTCTTTCTTTTCTTTTTTTTTTTAAGATTTTATTTATTTTATAGAGGGGGAGGGAGAGAGAAAG
Source organism: Phyllostomus discolor (assembly GCF_004126475.2). NCBI lineage: Eukaryota > Metazoa > Chordata > Mammalia > Chiroptera > Phyllostomidae > Phyllostomus > Phyllostomus discolor. The sequence goes on along the minus strand of NC_040909.2, from coordinate 34,578,460 downwards.
AGAGGGAGAGAAACATCAATATGCAGTTGCCTTTCATGTGCCCCTTGTTGGGGGCCTGGCCTGCAACCCAGGCTTGTGCCCTGACTGGGAATCGAACCAGCATCCCTTTGGTTTACAGGCCAGCGCTCCATCCAGGGCTGTTATTCTTGTTTGTTCATGTGTAGAATAGTCTAAAGAGTTTCCAGGAAATAGCAAGGTAAAATGGAGAGAATAAATGTCAATAGATAAGCATCCAGATCTTTGGTTTTTGACCTTAAGGATTAGACATAAAGTTCTTTTTGGATTTAAAATTCTTGGTTTTGAGGGAATTTCAGGGGGGAATGGTAGGGTTTACAGGAACAAATTTGGAGGACACATGGACAAAAACTAGGGGTGGGGGGTAATGGGGGGGAAGGGGGGAGGGTTGGGTGGGTGGGCTGGAATGGGAGTAGGGGGGAGAAAACTGTACTTGAACAATGATTAAAATTTTTAAAAAAAGAAAAAAAAAACACTTTCATAAGTGAAAAAAAAATTCTTTGTTTTGTTATCTTGCAATTACATTTCCAAACACTAGCCCATAATTTGTGAAAGAACCCATGTCTTTGAGGGTTGGATAGAAAAAAATATTAGGATATTCAATAATATAAATATTCTGAGTTGATTAGATTACTCCAAGTAATTGCTAAGACATTTTGGGAATTTAACAGTATTTGAAAGAAAGAAATTTAATATAAAAATTGTGTTTTTCTGTCCTGGCTTATGTGGCTCAGTTGATTGAGTGCCAGGTTGCGAACCACAGGGTTGCTGGTTTGATTCTAACACTAGAATCAACCACTCATGGATGCTTCTCTCCCTCTCTTTCTCCCTCCCTTCCCCTCTCTAAAAGTAAATAAATAAAAAATCTTTTTAAAAAATTCATTAATCTAAATTTTGTCAGCTAGTTTAAGAGCCTGTGGCTCTTAGTTTAAAACTGATGTTTTTCAGACTCTTCCTCAGAGGCCTAGGCGTCTTTGGAGGGCCACCAAGAGTGGGGGGGCCCCTAGTGAGACTGTTAAGCCCTCCTTATCAGATCTACTTTAATCCAGCTTTAATTATTTAAAATATATGTACTGCAAATACTATTTAGCTCCTGATTTCTTTTTTTTATATGTAGTTGATATATAAACTGTACATACAGAAAGTATGTAGTTTTGTTATGTTCTGATATACATGTACGAGAGAGGACCCAAAGAAATCTCTGGAATTTAATTATAAAAATTGTGTATTTATTCTTACATGTTCATACTTCAGTCACCTTCAAAGTACTCTCCATTTGATGCAACACACCTACAGAGACGATTTTTTCCACTGCTCAGAACAGTTTTTGAACTCATCAATTTTGAAGCTTTTTAGTGCTTCTGCTGTTTTTGGTTTTACCTCTTCCACATCAACAAAACATTTCCCTTTGAGGACTTTTTCATCCAGGGAAACAAAAACAAGTTGCTCGGGGCAAGATCGGGTGAATAGGGAGTGTGGAGCATGGGGGGGCATGCCGTTTTTAGTCAAAAACCACTGAACACTCAGGGCAGTGTGGGCATGTACACTCATAAATCACCCATCATGAAAAGGGCAAATGTGGTAAGTCTCTAAAAGAATTCACTGAAGCTGGACACAGCCTCTCACAACAGTGCCTGCTGGTACACTGATACAGATGGGTTTTTAGAGCACTCATCTAGCGTGGGAAGCCTATACTACAAGGGTCCCACCCTCCAGAAGATAATTCTGTTTTGTGGGGAGGGTTCCCCCTCATACACCTACGAAACCATCACCAAAATCAAAATAATAAACGTATCCATCACTCCAAAAGTTATCTCTTTGCCCTGGTGTTCCCTCTCCTCTTCTCCCATCCCCAGGCAACAAATGATCTGCTTTCATCACTGTAGACTAGTTTGCATTTGATGGGATCTTATATAAACACACTCATACAATGCGTTCTCTTTCTCATCTGCCCTGTCAGCATAATTATTTTGAGATTCTTACATGTCACTGCATTTATTAACAGTTCATTCCCTTTTATTGCTGTGTAGTTCTCCATTGTAGCACTATACCACAATTTGTTTATCTATTCACCTGTTGTTGGAAGTGTGGGTTATTTCTAGTTTTTGGCTACTGCTACAAATAAAACTTTTATGAACATTCATGCTCAGATCTTTGTGTGGACATACACCTGGTGTCCAGTGCCTTGAAAACTATTGTTTCATGTATTTTGTCTCTTTGGTGTTTTGTTTTGATTTTGGTTGTTATAGGCAGAAGGATAAATTTGGTTTCTATCAGTCCATCCTGGTTAAAAGTAGAAGTTTAGAAGAAAATATGTAGGGTCTCTTAGGTTGTGGTCTTATTTTTATTTTTTCTAATTTTATTGCATTGTAGTCAGAGAACATGGTCTTTTGGGTATTGAGTCTTTGGAATTTGGTGAGACTTTCTGTGTGATGTATTATACTATTTCACATGTGCTTTTAAAAATTAATTTTTTAAATTTATTCATCTACAGTTGTCCTGCCTTTTTCCCCCATTGCTCACCTGTACCCCATTCCCCCCCAACTCCCACAGTCAGTGCCCCCCATTGTCTGTGCCCACGAGTCCTCTTACTCATGTTCCTTTGTTTGCCCCTTTCCCATCTTTCCCCTGTTATCTCCCTCCCTGCCTCCTCTCTGGTCACTGTCAGTTTGTTCTTTATTTCCAAGTCTCTGGTTCTATTTTGCTCATTTGTTTTGTTGATTAGGTTCCACTTACAGTAAAAAATCTCATTTCTAATATTTATTTTATATATACCTATTGTGTTGTTTAAATCTACTTTATTTCTATCAGTATTTTTGTCTGCTTGATTGGTTAGGTTATGGGTGATACTGAAATCTGTGTATTTGTCAAATTTTGTTTTACATAGTTCAAACCTATTTTATAAGTACTTATAAATTCATAGGTGATAATATTCTCTTGATTATTTTTGCTGCTCATGCTTTTTGCCTTGAATGCCATCGTGTCCTTCCTTTAATTAGTAGTAGCTAAAAGATATTTTATCTTTTTCATTTATTTCACTAGTCTTTTATTTATTGTACAGTATAAAATGTATGCTAAAAATGATAAAAACCATAAATGTCTACTGTAATAAATGATTTTAAAATGAACACCCAAGAAATGCCCAAGCACCCAATGCCACAACCAAGAAATAGAACATCACTATCACTCTAAAGGCCTCTCCTACCCACCATTAGAGGAAACCATTACCAGCTCATGTTAATCACTTCCTTGTTTTTTTAAAATAGTTTTGCCACTTTTGTGTGTATGCCTAAACCAAGATGGTTGAATTTTGCCTGTTTTGAACTTTATAAAAATGCAGTCATCAATGTTTCTTCTTTTGGCCACTATTCTATTTGTGTATACATCTGTGTTGTCTGTAGGTCTAGGTCACTTATTTTCATTGCTCTCCGGTATTCCTCTCTGAGTAGTCTACAGTCTGTTGTTCTACTGGAGATTGATACTTGGGTTGTTTCTAGTTCTTGGCTATGATGAACTGCTGCTGTGAACATTGCTGTATGTGGATCCTTGTACACTTTGTGCAAGTTTTCTAGAATCAATGTCTAAGGGGTAAACTTGCTGGATCCTAGGGGAAAACACTTCTTTCTGTATACAGCAGCAGAGGCTGTGTACTGTGTATATGGAGGTATACCATTTTGTAGATTGCAGTTTGAATAGAGCCTCTGGGGTTATACAGTGCAGTGACTTTTAATAGGGAATGTGTATCTGCAGCTTTAGAAGAAAATGCTGAACAATTTTCCCAAGTGTTTGTACCAGGTTATACTCTCAACATCTGTATGAGAGTTCCTGCTTTTTCCACATCCTGACCAATACCTAGTAAGTTAATTTTTAAATTTTTTTCTAGAGTAGTGTATATTAAGAGTCTATTGTGATTTTAATGTTTATTTCCCTTGTTACTAATAAAGTTAAGCATCTTTCCTTCATATATTAACAAGCTGTATTTCTCTTTTGAAGTGCTTTTATGACATTTTTCTGTTGATTTGTAAGAGTTACATATTCTAGACATGAGGCATTTGACAGTTACATGTGTTGCAAATGTTTTCTTCAATTTTGTGTCTTCTTTCCATTTTCCTATAGTTTTTTATTTTAAATTATTTATTTTTAAAGAGAGGGGAAGGGAGGGAGAAAGAGATTCATATCAATGTGCATGTGATAGAAACATCAATTGGTTGCCTCTTGCATGCCCTCCAGTGGGTACCTGGCCCAAAACACAGGCATGTGCCTTGACCGGGAATAGAACCAGTGACCTTTAGATTCACAGGCTGACACTCAATCCACTGAGCCACACCTGCTAGAGCTGCTATAGTTTCTTTTTATGATCTTGAGAATCTAATTTTAATGTAGTAATGTATGGTCTTTTCCTTTATAGTGAGTTAGTGCTCTTTGTGTCTTATGAAATCTTTCCTTAGTCACAAGTTGTAATATTGTTTTACTGTATTACCTTATAGCTGTATAGTTTTGCCTTTCACGTTTAGCCTAATATACCTGGAGTTGTTAACTTTTGAATGTGGTATGAAAAGTACCATTTTATATTTTCCCTCATGGATACCCAGTTGTCTCAGCACCATTTATTTTAAAAAATCCATCCTTTCCCCTTTGCTCACAATATAACCTCTGTTACAAACTGAGTATCTATGTGTGGATTGGCTCTCTTCTCTGTTCTTTGATCTACCTGTCTCCCTGCACTAGCACCACACTGTCTTTGTTATTGTAATTTTAAAATAAACCTTGGTATCCAGTTGAAGGCTTCTCAGCCTTTGTGTTTCCATGTACATTGAATCTGCTTATCAAGTCACACACAAACACACCCTATTGGGATTTTTATTGGACTTTCATCAGACATAGGTTCGGTGGGAAAAATCAGCATCTGTAGTGTTGGGTCTTCCAACTGCAAATGTAGCATAGTTCTCCATGTGGTTAGGTTTATTTTAACATTTCTTAAAGTTTGTTAATTGTTGGATATGTTCATAGTATTTCATCTTTTATACACTTACAAGTTATCTTTTTAAAATTTCATTTTCTAACTGTTGCAAGGACAGAGAACTACATTTGCTTTTTAAAATATTTACTTTATATCCAGCAACCTTGCTAAAAACTTTGATTAATTCTAGCTGCCACGCCCTCTTCCAACCATGTTTTTTGACAAGGTCTGAACATGGAAAGAGGGCATTCAAGGAATCCATCTTCCTGGAAGAGAGTGTGGCATACAAAGGGGGGGCGGTAATTTTCTGGGGATTGCTTTTAATAATTTGCTTGCTAATATTAATCATGGTCTTACTTTGTACCCTGATTCCCATAAGAACAGGACATGAGAAGAAAGAGGCTCAAAAAGAGTCAATGATTGATTTTCAGGGAAATTCTGAAGGGACAATTAGTTCTCCCTAGACTATTGAATCATGCCCAGATTGTTTTAAATAAAGTGTTTATAAACCTGAGTAAGAAATTATCCCCGATTGTTCCCATAAAAGAATTCATAAATCAGTTACAATAGGTTGAATTATTGGACTTTCCCATGCCTGTTCCTTACCCATAGATACAAAGAGTCTTTCAAGAAAACAAGAAAAAACTATATAGACCCCTACCCACAGCCCAGGGATACCCCTGGGTAGCATATTAAATTATTGGCAAATTATGGTATCCCCCAAAAGGAGCTAATAGTCTCCAGAGGGTTCCAGATCTCCCATTGCCTTTTCCAGGAGCATATAATGAGGGTGACATTAGAATGGTCAATAGGGATGAAGTCCAAGTGCCTTATAATAGTCTAAATTCCATGGAAAGGCTAGCTCGAAGCAGACCTCCCTGGTGTTTATTAACTAAGAAATAAAAAGAGTTTATTGTAGCTGAATTTCCTGTTTATCTCTCCTTACCTGTTTGTTTTGGAGATTAAAAGGTGATGGGATTGTCAGACATCTGTATTTCAGGTTTATTAACTCGCATAATTCCTATGAAGTTGTATAAAATAATTTCTTGACCAATGAATAAAATGCCCTCTAATGAAATAGCCCCTGAGTGTCTAAAAGTTGTTGGAGTAACAGCCCCGCCTTTACCTTGAATATGAATATATATCAAATAGACAGTCAAAGAAATAAGAAAAGCTGGTTAACTATTATAAATTAAGCACGTAGAAACAGTTACTGGGGAGTTAGAGTCCATGGTACATAGAGAAATATTTTAGACAGAAAAGGTAAATAGGTAAGTTAGACATCACAAAGGACTTATAATAAATTTCCTATAACCTCTATTCAATTTAGCATATTCTTTTGCCCCATGACAAATTCTGAGAATTTTAATAAACAATAAGACAGTCAAACTTTGTATGTACAGCTATTTCTAATTGTCTGATTTATGGCTCTCCTGGTTAAAATAATCTTTGTTTAATATAATTGAATCTATGGGAATTTTTGTATTTATCCTGGTTACCTTTGTATTAATTTTTTTCTGCTTTACCTAATCGCAAATGTCAATCACTGCTAAAAATGAAAGTATAAAAACCTGCTTGTACTTGCAATAAATGGAACAGAGCATCACTATCCTCTGAGGCATGTTGTCGTCTGTCTCCCATTGCCGACGCCTTATCCACCTTTCAGGAAACCCTGGACCTAGCTGCGGCTGGACCGCGGCATCTAGCAATTCATCTTTAAATTATTTTGGACTTTTATGCTCATGATTATATCATTTGCATATAACAAGAGTTTTGGTCAGATATACTTGTTTTTTCTTGCCTTACTACACAGGCTTCAAATATAGTGCTGAGTAGAAGGGGTGATAGGACGCGGCCCTTTCTTGTCCCCAACATCAAAAGGAAATCTTTTACCGCTTCACCATTCAGTAGGATGTTTCCTACCATTACTGTGAACAGAAAGTAAGTTATCCTTCATGGTGTGTATGTGTATTTTATCCTTTCATTTTCCAACACTTGTATTTGAAGTTAACTCTTGTAAACAGCATATAATTGTATTTTTTATTTTCATGGACTTTAACGTTCTAGGTTTTAATAGTGGGTTTATTGTGATTACAAATAACGGTTAGAGATCTTTGGACTGTCTTTTGTATTTTTTTATTTATAATATTTTTCTGTTTTGGGGGGAGGTTAATTTTTCTTTATTCACTGTTTTGTTTCTTTTTCACTGTTGATTTGGAAGTTTTATAATTCAGTTTGGTTGATTTTCTGTTACTCTATTTTATTATTAAATTTTAAATGTATACTTTATGAGTCAGTATCCAGTGAGGAGACAAAAACTACTTTGCTATCTGTCATGGAAAACAGCTCATCAGTGGGAGGAAGAAAAGTTCCTCTTTTTGCTCTGGCCTTACAGTCTCTCTCCAGTGCCCTCTATTGGCAAGGCAACCCCCGGCAAAGGACAGGAGTCTGGTGTCTGCAGTGTCATAGCCAGCCAAAGAAGGGTTGATTTGGAGCTGTGAGGTGCTAAACTAGTAACTGACACGTATGATTTATTTTAAAAATATAAAACTCTCTTTAGCTTTCTAAATAAGATAAGGACTTGAACATTTTAATTTTCTTCTGAACCAGTCTCATGTTCCTTCTTAGATGTTAGTACTAGCTTTTTTTGCTTTTTTTTTTAAGATTTCATTTATTTTTAGAGAGAAGGGAAGGGAGGGAGAAAGAGGAGAAGAAACATTGATGTGAGAAACATTGATTGGTTGCCTGTTGTTTGTGCCTGTCGGGGACTGAACTTGCAGCTCCAGCATGTGCTCCTACTAGGAACTGAACCTTTCCCTTTGCAGGATTACACCAACCAAGCCACACTGGTCAGGGCTAGTTCTGGCAGTTTAGTGCCATTGTTTTTTAACTCAATTTCTGCAAAAAATTTTGGTCACTTATTTGCATATATGTTTTAATCAATCAAGACTTAAGTTAACCAATATATCTTACAGATTTCTTTGCTCTCCACTGTTTCTCACGCACCACTTCTGACTTAATGTTACATTTTTCTTCTTGCTGAAATACATCTAATGGCCATTTTTGTTGGATCTTCCCATGTGCTTCATATTTTTAAAATTCTACTTTTTATACTTTTTACTGGTGAGCATCCTTTCCGTGGGAATTACCTGCTGCAGAGGTCCCACGTGCACCCTAGGTGGGCATGGCAACCCTCAGGGCCAGTTATGTGCTCTCCTATTGCAGGGCTTCACACGGTTCCAGGTTCCAAACCAAGCTGCATGTTGGTTTCAAGTTTTGGGGTTCCCACATCAAGTCAGCTGTGTTTAACTTTAGAGCCTGTGTTCCAGCTAAGGGGAGATTAGCTGATTGTTTTCACCCATTGCTGACAACCAGTTCCTTTCCTTTTTGGCCACCAAGGTGTTTCCCTGATGACACTGAACTTTCAGGCTCCTAGTTTCTTGCATTGCAGCCTTTCCCCCTTCTGGTGTATGCTAAACATCTGGTTCCCTCCAACGCTGAAACACCCCTTCAGCTCCTCTATGTTGCTTTAGATTTACTCTCAGGACCACCAGCAACCTTACTTGTGTTATGTTTTAGTCAACTGTGTTTAAAATAAATGTTCATCCTGCCCTGGCCAGTGTGGCTCAGTTGGTTGGGCATCGTCCCACAGAGCTAAAGGTCGCCGGTTGGATTCCTGGTCAGGGCACATGCCTGGGTTGTGGTTCAGTCCCTGGTCCGGGTCCAGTGTTTCTCCCTCTCTTTTGCCTTCCTTTCTCCTCTCTCTAAAAAAATATACACATTTTTTTTAATTCTAATGAATGTTCATGCTTTAACTAGGTTTTCTATGTGTTTGGAAGAGGAATATTTGAGTTTCACATGTTTGCTTTGTCATTTTGCCATTTTGATCAGTTGTGTCAGGGTTGCTAAGTTTCAGGATGTGATACATGAAACACCCCTTTTATTCCTTTTGTACTTTATTGTTTTCAAGGCCCTTGAACATGACAACGCCATTGTGAGGTAGAGATGACAGGTATCAGTTACCCCATTTTATTATGAGAATTTGTCATTCAAAATAGAAATCTCAGCAGAAACCAATTTTATTATACATTTACCATGTATTTAGCATAATCTTGGATGAGGAAAGTAAAACTCAATTCAAGTAGCTTATAGTTCAATTGGAGACAGTAAACAGAAACATAAAATACCAAATGCATTACAAGTAGCTGCTTAGTGTGTAGATACCTAACACATGTTTAGAAAATTAAATGTTACAAGACAGAATTGTTAACATGAAAAATGCACAGCATTACAGTAATGCTATAGATGGTGGGAAGAGGCCATTTCAAAGCAGCTTGGCCTCGTGGAGGAGGTAGATTTGAGGTAGGCCTTTAAGAACTGAGTAGGATTTTAATAGGCAGACTGTAATATTTGGACTATTCTAGAATAGAGCATCTGCACATAAATAACAAAAAACTGGAGACCAGATTATGTTAGGTTTGAAAGGCAAATTAAAGAGTGGGCTTTAGTCTTATAGAAAAGAGGAAACGATATCCACTTATCTATTGGTAGTGCCCCTCAGTAGATGAATGGCTAAAAAAGCTGTAGCACAATAGAATACTATGTGGCCTTAAAAAAAAGAGGGAGATCTTACCTTTTGCCAACAGCATGGATGGACCTGGAGATTATTATGCTAAGTAAAATAAGCTGGTCAGAGAAAGACAAGTACCATATGATCTCACTTATATGTGGAATCTAATGAACAAAATAGAAACAGACCTGGATACGTGGAACAGACTGATGGCTGCCAGAGAGGGCTGGATGAAAGAAAGTGAAGGGATTGGCCAAAGCACAAATATATGTGATCCATGGACACGGACAACAGTGTGGGGATGGCCCAGTGGAAGGAGGAGTAGGGGCTCAGTGGAGCTGGGCAAAAGCGGAGTGGGGGGGGGGACTTACATAATAGTGTCATCAATAAAAATGAAGTAAAAATAGAAAAGTAAAAATAGAAAATAAAAGGTAATTTATAAGTGAGAGTGAGACAGTAACACTTTAAGGTGGTACCATTCTTCAGAAAAGCTACAGTGAGCACAGTGGTGGGGACAGGAAACTGAAGGCCAGGGGTTGTTGCATGAGTGGATAAGAGAGACGAGTGTGAGCTTGACGACAGCTCTAGGGACATCAGAGCACAAGAATATTTGGTTTTATAAAGTTTGAAATGTGAAGGAGGCACTTGTTTAAGTATACAATTTACACGGTTTGCTTTTTACATGTTAATTATTAGTTTTCTCTTGGAAAAGCAGAGCCAAATTCCCCAGCCTGTCTGAGGGGATACAGAAAGTCCTTTTGGCCCTCCAGCCCTGACTCTGCAGTCTTCAATGCTCTGCCGAAAGGTGTGAGCATAGACCTGGGCTTGGAACTCGGCTTGCATTTTCCTATGGAAATAATGCTGGAGTTTGGTCCCAGCCCATCCCACACGGAAGTATTTAACTCAAGGTATTTAGGCATATCACTGTATCATTGCTGCTGACAGAAAAATCCATTTTAGTTCCGATTCAGATACAGGAACAAATCCCCAGGCAGAGGCATCCCACAGGCGGCAGCCAGAGGTCTTAGGTTGAGTTAGCTCTTAGCAGTTTGGAGGTGGGTCACCTTTAGTCCCATAAAAGAAGCCGTGTCCTTTGGTCAGTCATTGCCCTAGGGATGTCACTAGCTGCTCCAGGAACAGACCTCTTTCACCCACGATATCTGAGAAAGTCCTAAGTCAGATGGTCTGTAATTACCTATCAAAAATGAAAAATCACCACCGAGGTTCTGATCATTTATTAGCCACGAATACCTCATTTGTTATGGGGTTTGAACAATTAAATCCAACTAAGAGAGTAGTTCTTGCTTTTACTGATACTATCTAGTCATGCAGTTAAATTTCATACAAGAATGTATGTATGTATGTATATATATATTGTGTATATATATATCTTCAAATGGCTGTTCTGATTTCATTTACAAAATATACATATGTACACATTTTAATATAAAGGTGATAGATAATGTTCAGCTCTGGCTACGTGGCTCGATTGGAGCATCATCCCATATACCAAAAGGTTGAGGGTTCGATTCCCGGTCAGGACACATTCCTGGGTTGCGGTTTTGATCCCCAGTCAGGGTGCATACGAGAGGCAACAATTGGTGCTTCTTTCTCACATTGATGTCTCTCTGTCCCCCCTCCCCTCTTCTTCTCCCTCCCTAAAATCAATAAAAGGTATTCTCAGGTGATGATTTAAAAATAAATAATAAATAAAGGTGATACTGTTGCTCATCATCAACTTCTGGGATGCCCATCTGGAGTGAGCTCATACCTGTAAGACAGTTGGGTTTGGACTTAGTACTGGGAGTGTGTGGTGGTAGTAAAGGACAGTCTGGCCAGCCTGGGCCTGTATGGGACCAGCAGAACCATCTCTGTGTAAGTTGGTCAGCCAGGATTAAGGATAGAGCTGACAGAGATCCTTTAGGTAAGTGAGATCTGCAAGCAGTAAAGGTGATAACCAGCCTCCCTCCTTGATAACCAAAGAAGCTGAAATGTACTTTAAAGGGAAAAATTTTACAGAAGGAATATGGGCAACTGCAACAACGTCTTGACTAGCAGATTTCCTTGATAGAATGAAAGGGCTCACTTACCATTGTGAGAAGCCCCTAATCAGATCTTCTTTTGATAAATCAATCAGTACCTAAAAATCACAAATAATCAGTTCCCTTCCACAAAAAATAAGTGCATTAAATGGAAATATACTGGGATAAATGGAATTGATTTTGAGTAGGGGCTCTTTTTCCTTTGGCTTTCAACTTGGGCCCTCTCCAGAAGGGCCGCATGGACACTGACATCAGTGTCCCAGAAAAAGGTGAATTGCTGTATGCCTCAGGAATGCATTTATGAATGTTACAGGAAGAGAGAATGACTTGCCTTTACTCATTAACTGATTTAGAATTTAAAGCAAAACATAATTGCCTCAACTGAAAGAAGGGGCTTTCACCTACTTCGCAGAAGTGGGCTTTAAAAAGGTGAGTGTAAGGAGGTGTTTATTAGAATACAGCTACTAAGTATTGTATAAATATTCTTTTCTCTCTCTGGCATCTTCCTGAGGATTGCATTTCCTCTACTTCTACTTTAAGTAAAATCTTTTCACCACAAAAATATTGACATAATGAGATCCAAGCTTCACAATAATGCTGTGTATATCAAAAAAAATGCTTAATACCATAGCAGATGTCCAACTACTTGTGCAGTGATGAATTTGTGTATTCTCGAGTTTGTTAAATGGGGTTTATCATATTAATTTATACATCTACATTATTTTGTTTCAAGACTATTAAAAAAAAAACAGACAAACCAATGAGGCTATATTTTCCTTAAGGTCTGTTCTGGTAATAGTCAAACGATCCCATCAGAATTTCTACAAGGGTGTGTCCCACCAATGAACTCCAGCTAGAGTACTAGGAGGGACTGAGTATTAAGAGTTCTTGTACTTACTTTTCCTAGCTCCTTTCTTCTGTGTGAGCCAAGCGGCCTACTGTTTTTCACTGCGACATCTAGTGACCTCTTCTCTACTTCTTCCATGGGAACAAAAAATTCAAATCTTTAAGAAACAAAAAGTCCAGAAATCAGATTTACATATCTTCAGCATTCCTGTTTAAAATCTGAAGTGTTTCATCCATTTTCCTACTTTTAAAACAAGCTATAGACAATTGAGAGTAGCACCTAGAACAGTATTGGCTTATAGCAGATACTTAGTGCATTATTATTATACATAATGACTGTCCTGTGGTATTCACACACCTAGGAAGTATCAGGAGCCCATTTGCCTCCCTTAAGTTCCTCGGACTACTGTGCTTCGTGATTTGCTTCTTGCTTTCTCATACTCTACCGTCACTGCCACTCCTTTTTAAATTTTTTTAAATCCTCAACCAAAGATATGTTTATTGATTTTAGAGAGAGAGTAAGGGGGAGAGAGAAACATTGATGTGAGAGAGAAACATCACTAGGTTGCCTCCCGTGTGCACCCTGACCAGGGATCGAACCAGCAACCTTTTGGTGTGTGGGACAACACTCCAACCAGCTGGCCCACCTGGTCAGGGCTTGATTGCCACTCTTTCAGTTGCCTCTTCTCACTCTGGAAAGTGCCTGCTCATAGGACCACCTCAAACGCTTCCAAGTTTTTCTGACCAGGTAAGGGCTAGGATGCAGAATGGTTAATGTTTTCTGGAGTTGCATGGAAATACTAGCCTATTTCCACTTATGCCTGTGGAGTAAGGCAGAGAAATCTTAGTGTACAAGCTTTGTCATGTCCTCACAAGAGTCCTCTGGATTCCTTACTTCTGAGGTTTTTAAAAATATTTATTGAGGTTTAAGCAACATAACATTATATTAGTTTCAGGTATACAACATGATGATTCAATATTTGTATATATTGAAAATTGTCACCACAGTCTAGTTAAAATCACCATACATAGTTATAAAATTTTTTTTCTTGTGATGTTGAGATCCACTCTCCTAGCTACTTTCAAATAGGTAATACACTATTATCAACTATAGTCACCATGCTGTCCTTTGCAACCCCTTGACTTACGGATGACTAGAAATTTGCACCTTTTGACTCTTACACCCATTTTGCCCACCTCCCACCTCAGGCAAACACTGGACTGTTTTCTTTACCCATGAGCTCAGTCCTTTTGTTTGTTTTTGGCTTTTTCTTTTTTAGATTCCACATATAAGGTCATATGGTAATTAACTTCTTCTGTCTGATTTCACTTAGCATAATGCCCTTAAAGTTCATTTGTGTTCTCACAAATGGTAGTTTTTTTTTTCAGGTCTAAATAATGTGCGATTGTGTGAGTGTATGTATGAACACCACATTCTATCCATTCATCTACTGACGGATAGGTTTTTTATGTCTTGGCTATTGTAAATAATGCCGCAGTGAACAGCAGAATGCATATATCTTTTCAAGGTGGTGTTTTTGTTTTCTTTGGAGAAGTACCCAGAAGTAGAAATGCTTTATCGTATGGTAATTTTAGTATTAATTTTTTAAAGAACCTCCATACTGCTTTCCATAGTGACTGCATCAATTTACGTTCCCACCAGCAGTGCACAAAGGTTCCTAGGAGAGGATATCTCATTGTGATTTTGATTTGCATTTCTCTGATTAGTGATGTTGAGTACCTTTTCATGACCTTTTTGCCATTTGTATGACTTCTTTGGAAAAATGTTCAGCTCCTCTGCCCATTTTTAATTGGATGGGGATATTTACTATTGAGTTGTATGAGTTCTTTATATATTTTGAATATTCATCTCTTTATGAGAAATATGATTTGAAGGTATTTTCTCCTGTTCCATAAAGTTGCCTTTTCATTTTGTTGGTTTCCTTTTCTGTGCAGAAGCTTTTTAGTTTGATATAGTCCCACTGTTTAATTTTTGCTTTTGTTCCTTTGCTTTTTGTATCATCCAAAAAATTATGACCAAGACCAATATCAAGAAGCTTACCATCTACGTTTTTGAGCGTCTACCTATGTTTTCTCTTAGGAGTTCATGGTTTCAGATATTACATTCAAGTCTTTAATTCATTTTGAGTTAATTTTTGTGTGTGGTGTAAGACAGTGGTCCAGTTTTCCCAGCAGTATTTACTGAAGAGCCTGTCCTTTCCTTGTATATTCTTTGCTCCTTTGTTACAAATTAATTGATCATACATATGTGAGTTTATTTCTGGACTCTGTATTCTATTCCACTGATCTATGTGTCTGTTTATATGCTAGTGCCATGCTGTTTGATTACGATAGCTTTGTAATATAGTTTGAAATCTGGGAGCATGATGTCTCAGGCTTTGTTCTTTTTCGATTGCTTTGGGTCTTTTATGGTTTCATTCAAATTTTAGGATTGTTTATTCTATTTCTGTGAAATACACCATTTGAATTTTGATAGGGATTGAGTTGAATCTGTAGATTGCTTGGGGTAGTATGAATATTTTTTTTAAGATTTTTATTTATTTTTAGAGAGGGAATGGAGGGAGAAAGAGAGAGAGAAACATCAATGTGCGGTTGCTGGGGGTCATGGCCTGCAACCCAGGCATGTACCCTGACTGGGAATCGAACCTGCGACACTTTGGTTCGCAGCTTGCACTCAATCCACTGAGCTATGCCAGCCAGGGGGTAGTATGAATATTTTAACAATATGAATTTTTCCAATTCAGGAGAACAAACTTTCTTCTGCTTACTTGTTTTCTTCAATTTCTTTCATTAGTGTCCTGTAGTTTTCAATATACAGGGCTTTCACATTCTTGGTTAACTTTATTCCTAGGCACTTTATTCTTTATAATGAAATTGTAAATGGGATTGCTTTCTCTTTTCTGATAGTTCATTATTAGTATGTAGAAATGCAACATGTTTTTGTATATTGATTTTGTATTTTATAACTTGATTGAATTTGTTGATTAGTTCTTTTTCTTTGATGAATTCTTTAGGGTGTTCTATATATAATATCACATCATCTGCAAATAATATGAGTTGTACTTCTTTCCACTTTGGGTGCCTTTTCTTTTTGTTGCCTGATTGTGATGGCTAGGACTTCTAATATGCTGAATAAAAGTGACAAGAATGGACATAGCAAACTTGTCTTGTTCCTAACCTTAGAAGAAAAGTTTTAAGGTTTTCATCACTGAGTGTGATGTTAGTTGCAAACTTGTCATATATGGCCTTTTTATGCTAAGAATACCAGCTTTGTTCAGAGTTTTTATCAGGAATGAAAAACTGAAACTTTTTTTGCATCTGTTGAGATATTTTTATCCTTCATTTTGCTGATGTGGAATCATCCTTGCATCCCTGGATTTAAACCTACTTTATTTATCACAGTGTATGAACCTTTTAATGTATTGCTGAATTTAGTTTGCTAATATTTTGTTGAGGATTTTTGTATCTACATTCATCAGGGATGCTGCCTGTAATTTACTTTTCTTGTGGTGCTCTTGTCTGGTTTTGGTGTTAAGGTGATGCTTACCTCATAAAATGAGTTTGGAAGTGTTCCCTCTTGTATTTTTGGGAAGAGTTTGAGAAGGATTGCTGTTAATTATTTAAATGGTTGGTAGAATTCAGCAGTAAAAATGTCTAGTCCTAGACTTCGGTTGAAAGGGTTTTTTCTCCCTAATTTTTGTTTTTTATTGTATACTTTTCTATTACGATTTAGTCCCCTTTTACCCCTCCCCCCAGCAATCACCACACTGTTGTCCATGTCCAAGGGTCCTTTTTGCCCAATCCCTCTACCCCTTAATCTCCCCTACTCCCTAGTGGTCTATCCATACTGTCACAAAGGGTACATTTTTCTTTTTTATGGCCAAGTAGTATTCCATTGTGTAAATGTCCCACAATTGTTTTAGCCACTCATACATTGATGGGCACTTGGGCTGCTTCCATATCTTGGTGATTGTAAATAACGCTGCAGTGAACATAGGGGTGCTTATGTTCTTTTGAATTAGTGTTTTGGGTTAATGTTCTAAAGGATTTTTGAGGTACCTCCATACTGATTTCCACAGTGGCTGCACCAGTCTGCATTCCCAATGGTGCAAAAGGGTCTCCCTTTCTCCACATCCTTGCCAGCACTCATTTGTGGATTTATTGATGATAGCCATTCTGACAGGTATGGGATGGTACCTTAGTTTGGTTTTAATTTGCATTTCTCTTATGATTAGTGATGTTGAGCATCTTTTCATATGTCTAGTGACCTAGAGAACATTATGCTAAGTAAGCTGGTCAGCAAAAGACAAATGTCATATGATCTTACTGATATGTGGAATCTAATGAATGAAGTGAACTAACAAGGAAAGTAGGGTTGAAAGGTTTTTGATTACTGATTCAATATCCATACTAGTAATTGGTATATTCAGATTTTCTCATGATTGCCTTGGTATATTGTATATTTCTAGAAATTTATCCATTTCTTCTAGGTTATTAAATCTGTTGGTGTATAATTGTTCATTGTAGTCTTTTATGATCCTTTCTATTTCTGTGGTTATCAGTTGTAATGTTTCCTCTTTCCTTTCTGATTTGAGTCTTTTTTCCTTGGTGAGTGTAGCTAAAGGTTTATCAATTTTATTTTTCTTTTCAAAGAACCAGCTCTTAGTTTCACTTATCTTTTCTAATGTCCTTCTAATCTCTATTTCATTTATTTATATACTCTGATCTTTGTTTTCTTCTGCTGACTTTGAACTTTGGTCTTCTTTTTCTAATTCCTTGAAGTGTAAAATTTTTCTTGTTTATTGATTTATTGCTATGAATTTCCCTCTTAGGACTGCTTTTGCTGTACCCCATAAGTTTTGGTATGTTGTATTTTCATTTGTCTCAAGATATTTTAATTTGTCTTTTGATTTCTTTGTTGATCCATTTGTTGTTCAGTAGCAAGTTATATAATCTCCACATAAAAATTGATTTCTGAATTGGCAAGATATGGAAGCAGCCCTAGTGTCCATCAGTAGATGAGTGGATAAAACAGCCATGGGAGATTTACACAATGGAATACTACTCACCTATAAAAAAAAAGAACATTTTACCCTTTGCGGCAGTATGGCTGGACCTGGAGAACATTATGTTAAGTGAAATGAGCCAGTCAGAGAAAGACAAATACCATATGATTTTACTTCTGTGTGGAATCTAATGAACAAACTGAATTAACAAGCAAAATAGAGACAGACTCATAGTGAGCAGGTTGACAGCTAAGGAGGTTGACGCGGGAGGGACTAAGCAAAAAGGACTCATGGACAATAGTGTGGTGATTGTGAGGGGGGAGGGGAATATAAGGGGACTAAATGGTAATGGAAAAAATACAATAAAAATAAAAGTTAAAAAATAAAAGATTGATTTCTGATTTCATGCCATTTGGTTGGAGAAGATGCTCAATACGATTTGTCTTTCTAAATTTATTAAGACTTGCTTTATGGTCTAACATGATCTATCCTGAAGAATGTTCCATCTGCACTTAAGAATGTGTGTTTGGCTGCTTTCAGATGGAATGTTTTGTATATATTTGTTAAGCCCAATGTTTCCTTACTGATTTTCTGTCTTGGTGATTTATCTATTGATGAAAGTGGAGGGTTAAAGTTCCCTACTATTATTGTATTGCTGTTTATTTCTTCCTTTTGGTCTGTTACTATTTGCTTTATATATTTAGGTGCTCCTATGTTGGGTTGATCCCTTTATGTCTTTAAGTATAGCTAACACAGCTTGCTTTTGTTTTCTATTTGTGTGGAATATCTTTTTACATCCCTTTGCCACTCTGTCTTTTGATTAAAGAATTTAGTTCATTTATATATTTAATTATTGATCCTTATTTTGTTCAATTTTTTTCTGGCTGTCTTATAGTTCTCTACTCCTCTCTTCACACTCTGTGTTCCTTTCTGGTTTGATGATTTTCTTTAGTGGTATGCTTAGGTTCCTTTCTCCTTATCTTTTGTGTACCAACTATAGATTTTTGCTTCGTGGTCCAGATAGGCTTACATATAACAATTTATATTTGGAAAAGTCTATTTTAAGTTGATAAGAATGAATGCATTGTAAAGCTGTACGTACTCTCTCACCCCACGTTTTGGAGTGCCACATTTTACATCTTGTGTGCCCCGTAACTAATTATTATAACTGTACTTACTACTTTTAACCTTCCTACCAGCTTTATAAGTGATTAATCCACTACCTACATTATGCTTATCTTTCTCCATAAGATTTAAACTTTTACATATATTTTCTTGTTACTAATCAGCACCCTTTCTTTTCAGTTTAAAGAAGTCCCTTTAACATTTCTTATAAGACCAGTTTAGTGGTGATGACTTCCTTTAGCATTTGCTTATCTGGAAAACTTATCTCTCCTTCAGTTCTGAATGATAAGTTTGCCAGGGAGTGTATTCTTATCTGGAAGTATTTTTTCTTTTCCTTTCAGCACTTTTTATTGTGGCTCTTCCTTCTCACCTGCCAAGTTTCTGCTGAAACTCTTACAGTGGTTCCATTGTACAAGTTGTTTTCTCTTGCTTTTAGGATTCTCTCCTTTCACTCTGGACATTTTAATTAAGTGTGGTATGGGTTATGTACTCACAAGAGGCCTCTGGACTCCTTACTTCTAGGTTTAGGGTGGAGGTTACCAGGTCCACCTTCCAGATAATCCAGACATATCTTGCTGACACAATTTTGAGAGAGAATTACTAACAGGTTAGGTTCATTACAAATGTCAAACCTCTCCTTCGTTTCCACATAGCAATTTTGGCATCTTTTTATAATTCTGTCAGAGCTCGCTTTGATTGCAAAGTGTCTTTCTTGGGTGGCTCTAGAATGTAGGATAGTGCCTGGCATAAATTGTTCAGTAAGTATTGAACAAATAAATTCTCTCACACCTTCTTGATAATGATAAACTCAAATAGTTATTTAAATGTACATCTTAAAAAGGGATAATTTATGAAAAGAAAAAAGGTGGAAGAGGAGTGAACTTGCACAGGTGAATGAGGATAAGCTACAGTCAGAAGAAAAAGGACTACTGTAGGTATGGAACTTTTCATACATAAACCTAATCATAATCACAAAACAAAACTCTAGAGCTGAGATGTAACAAAAAAAACAGGAAACCAAAAAATCATAGACAATCACCAAATTAAAATAGCCAACAGAAACACAAGGGAGAGAAGAAGCAATAGAGACACAGAGCAACCAGAAAATGAAAGATAGAATGGCTGTAGTAAGTATTCATATATCAGTAATCACCCTAAATGTAAATGGACTGAGCTCATCAGTCAAAAGGCACAGAATATCAGGATGGATTTAAAAATAAGACCCAACTATATGTTGCCTACAGGAGACTTATCTTGGCTCCAAGACAAACACGGGCTCAAATGACATTGAGAGAAAGTGGGTGTAGCAGCACTTACATCACATAAAATAGATTTCATGATAAAAGTAATTAGACAAAGATGGACATTTTATCATGATAAAGGGGAAATTCTTCAAGAAAACCTAAAAGTTATCAATATGTGTACCCAGTCTGGGAGCACCAAAATATATAAAGCAATTACTAACAGACCTAAAGGGAGAAACTGACAAAAATACAATTATAGTAGGAGACCTGAATACCCAATTGACAGCAGTTAATAGATCATATAAACAAAATCAACAAAGAAATATATACCCAAATGGACATAATATAGAACTTTCCATCCCAAAACTACAGAATATACATTCTTCTCAAGTGCACATGGAATATTCTCAAGACTAGATCATATGTTGGAGGACAAACTAGTCTCAATAACTTTAAGAAGACTGAAGTAATTCTGAGTGTATTTTTTGACCCACAATGGTACAAAACCGGACACTACAAGAAGAAAACTAGAGAAACAATGACTGTGGAGCTTCAGCAATGTGCTACTGAGCAACTATTGGGTCAAAGAAGAAATAAGAAGAGATCAGATATACTTAGAGGAAAATGAAAATGAAAATACAACATATCAAAATTTGGGGGATGCAGCAAAAGTGTTACTAAGAGGGAAGTTTATAGCATTATAGGCCTACCTCAAGAAACAATAAAAGGGTGGGCTGGGATGGGAGTAAAAGGCAGAAAACTGTACTTGAACTACAATTAAAAATTAAAAAAATCAAAATCACAAACACCCTAAAACTTGAAAGTAATACTGAATGTCATTGAAAAATAAAATTTAAAGAAAACTAATGTGTACACCATAAAGAACTAGAAAAAGAAGAACAGTCCAGAACAACAGTCCAAAGTCAATAAAAGGAACTAAAATTACAGCAAAAAATAAATAGAGAACCAAAAGATAGCAGGAAAAAAATCAATGAAACAAAGAGCTGGTTTTTTGAAAGGGTAAAAATGTACAAACCATTAGCTGGACTTGCTAAGGAAAAAAAGAGAAAAGACTCAAAATCAGAAAGGGAAATTAAAGTTACACTGGACACCACACAAATACAAAGTAGTATACAAGACTGCTATGAAAGGGAATAAGCTACCAAATTTGATATCCTGGGACAAATTCTTAGAACTATGCTACCTTCCTAGACTGAACCATGGAGAACTGGAAAACCTGAATAGACTGATCACAAGGAAATTTCAACGTAATCAAAAACCTCCTGATAAAACAAAAGTCCAGAACCAGATGGTTTCAATGGTGAATTCCACCAAACATTCAGAGAAGATTAAATACCTGTCCTTAAAACTTTTCCAAAAAATTGAAGAAGATGGAATAAATACTTCATCACTCATTTTATGAGGCCAGCCTTACCCTGATGCCAAAACCAGGCAAGGACAACACACAAAAAAGAAAATTACAGGCCAATATCTGATGAACATAGATGCAAAAAGTCTAAACAAAACTGAATAATATATCACAATCAAGTGAAGTTCATTCCAGGGATGCAGGATAGTTCAGCATACACAAACCAATCAGTGTGATAGACCACATTAGCAAAATGAAGGCTCAAATCAATAGATACAGAAAAAGCATTTGACAAGATACAATATCCATTTATGATAAAATGTGTATAGATGGAAAGTACCTCAACATGATGCCCTATATAATAGATTCTCAGATAATGTATCAGTGGTGAAAAATGGAAAGCTTCGCATCTAAGATCAGGAACAAGGATGCCACTCTTGTCACTGTTAAACAGAGTACTGGAGTCCTAGCAAGAAAAAGGTATAAAGGGTAAGACAAAAGTAGGTTTATAGTTGTATGTGAAACAGAGTTTATTCTTGTATTATTTATTAATTGTGTTTTCCATATTAACTGTAAACCTACTTTTGCTCCACTTTGTAAAAGGCATCAAAATTGTGAATGAAGAAGTAAAATGGTCACTATTTGCAGATGACATGATTCTGTATATAAGAAAACCCTATTTCAAAAAAATATTAGAAACAATAATAAAGTTGTAGAATACAAAACTAATATACAGAAATCTGTTGTATTCCTATATACTATCAATGAAATGTCAGAAGGAGAAATGAAGAAAACAATTCTGTTTACAACTGCAACAAAAAGGAGAAAATAGCTAGGAATAAATCAAAAGAGGTGAAAGATGTTTACACTGCAAACTACAAGACACTGTTGAAGGAAACTGAAGAAGACACAAACAAATGGAAAATTATTCCATCTTCATGGGTTGGAAGAATTAACTGTGTTAAATGAACATATTACCTAATGCAATATATGGATTTAATGCACTCCCTATCAAAATGCCACTGGCATTTCTCACAGAAATAGAACAAAAAATACTAAAAATTTGTGTGGAACGAGTGATCCTGAATAACCAAAGCAATCCTGAGAAAATAGAACAAAGCCAGAGGTATCATACTCCCTGACTTCAAATTATACTACAAAGCTACAATAATCAAAACAGTATGGTAGTGGCAGAAAAACAGACTCACAGACCAATGGAACAGAATTGAGAACTCAGATAAAACCACATGTATATGAGCAACTAATTTTTGACAAAGGAACCAAAACAACAAGAAAAGGAAGTTCTCTTTAATAAATGGTGCTAAGAAAACCAGAAAGCCACATGCAAAAGAGTGAAACTAGGCTGCTGATACCATACACAAAAATTAACTCAAAATGGATTAAAGACTTGAATATAAGGCCTGGAACAGTAAGATACATAGCAGAAAACATAGGCATTAGACTTATGGACTTGAATATCAGAGGAGTCTTTGGGAACTTGATCCCAAAGGCAAGGGAAGTAAAATCTAAAATGAGTAGTTATTCCAAGATAAGGAAACCAGAATTAGCGGGTATGTCTTCCTGAACTAGCTAGAAATGTCCTCCCAGGATCCTGAAGCCGAAAGAAACAATGATGAGATTTTGGCTTTTGTACCTTGAGGTCAACTTGAAACCAAGAATAAAAATATTTAGGATAAGACTTGCCACTGCAGAGCCATCAAAAACAAGCAGTGCCCCCAAGGATATGGGATGGTATCTGTTTCCCCTTCCCCCTAGGCTTTGTTGCAGGAGGGAGGACAGGCCAAAGAGCTTGGAGCTTTGGAGGAAATTTTAGGCCCTTAGGTTCGCAGTATATTTATTATCTGCTGCATTAACACAGAGTCAAAGAAAATATATTTGACCAGATTCAAATTATTTTACTGCCAAAAAGGCTTCATTTAAAGAGCAAGGGTATGGAACACTACATAATCATGAAGAATTTAGGCCCTATGAGCAAGAAAAGAGTTAGCTGTTTTGCTAAACTGCCCAGCAGTCCTTTTCTTCCACTAAAGTACATAGAAGCTTCATGAAGGCATAGACTGCATTGTCTTATTTAGCCCTAACCCCTCCCATGACCTGGCAGGCTGCCAGACACACAACAGGTGCTCAGTAAATGCTTGCACGGACAAGGTGCTCCAGGCAGGCCAGCTGGCCCACTTACGTCTCATCGAACAGGGGTTCCAGGGTCCTCCGCTTCACTGAGGTCTTCTTACGACTTGCCCACCTCCTTTCTGGCAACAAGTAGACTCGAACGTAAGGGTCAGCTCCACTGCTGGTACAGGGTGTCAGGTTTCTGAAGGAAAAAAGGTCCTGGTTTTCAAACATTGAAAATACTCATTTGGAGAAAGCTGTACTAGCCATTCGGCTTTAGGTGGTCTTGAGGACAAAAGTGCCCCCTAGTCTTGGTGACCAATAGAACAAAAGTCTGCAGAATTTGGAGGACAAAACATCATTATTTCGAAACAATGCATTTTTGTGAAGTTTGGAGTAGAACCAAGTATTTTCTATCTAAAGGAAATTGATTCCCACTTGAAAAAATGGACTGGCTCCCACCACCCAAGACAGTTTTGCAGTGTTTACGTCAGAGCAAAGCCCTTGGCTCTGGAGCCCACCAGCACTGGTGAGGACCTTGTCACTCACAGCATGACAGCCTTCAAAGCTCATTCCTTCTCACTGTACTATTTGTCTACCTAAGGGCTGCCCACACCTGCCATTGTTCAAGTGTCCCCATTCTGATTTTTGGTCACCTGGTGCTCCCAAAGGACCTTTCCTGGCCCCAGCGTCCTTTTACCTGCAGCCATTGATTAGCACGCGGAGGCAGCGCCGCAGACACACGTAGCGCACGGTGAGCTGAATCTCACCCAGCCTCCGCTGCCAGAGATCCCTGCCTCTGTAAAGAAAGGGTGTCACTTCTGTTACCGTTACAAGTGTTGGCCACTCCCCCAACCACTAAGAGCATGTCCCGAGTTCAGAACACGTGGGTTAATTTTAAAATTTTTCAGTTGGAAGTCAGTTCCATCCAGCATTCTCGTATAATTACCCTACTTTACCACAGGACAAGCATGAAGCCTGGAGTGGGATCTGCCTTTATATTATGATTTCTTGTGGACCTTAGGCGAATATTTGACCTTTAGTACAATGAGGTCTATTTCGTAAGGTTATTGTGAAGATCAAGTTAAATCACATAACATGCTAAGCCTATGGTAAACACTTAAGTGGCAGTCATTGATTGCATAATTCCATATTCTAAACTTTCTCTATTATATCAATATAACTCTTTAGAATTTAGGAAGGTTTTCTCCTGTAAGGAGACTTACCAGCCAAGTCCAGGATCCCTCACAGTTGGTATATAGCTAGAGCCACGCCAGACCACTTGGTGCACACGTGCTCTGTGCTCCCCCTCCTCCACCCCAGCCTGTGTGCTTTCTACCACACTGTGCTGCCTCTCATAAAGCCATTCTGTGAAAAACCAGAGCTTGAGCAGAAAAGCCAGTTCACAGGTACTTTTCCATCCAGGGAGTTATTTTTCATGCAGGTGAATTTTAGAGAAGGTTAAGCAGAGAAGTGCATACTCAATGCTGAGGCTGATATCTGTCAGGTCAAAGCAGGAGTTGGCCAGGGAGCTGAGCGAGGACATGCTGGGAGCCAGCCTCGTGGGGGGGCATGCGAATGGGGAGATGGAGTATTTCATGGGTCTGGGTGACTTGATGGGCCCTGGAGAGTGGGGGCCTGGGACAGTCAGGAAGATGGCGGGCGCAGTCTTCTTCTCCCCCATGGGCTCACAGAAACCTTTGGCATTGTCCTTGCC
This sequence comes from Phyllostomus discolor, assembly GCF_004126475.2. Classification (NCBI taxonomy): domain Eukaryota; kingdom Metazoa; phylum Chordata; class Mammalia; order Chiroptera; family Phyllostomidae; genus Phyllostomus; species Phyllostomus discolor. Next base: position 34,553,415 of record NC_040909.2, on the reverse strand, counting down.
TTTCGGCTCTGGGCCTGCCTCTTGGGGTGTGGGCTCAGTGGCAGCAGTGGTGGCACCGGTTCCTGTTGTGGTGCTCTTGGAGGCTTCCTTGGGGTCAGAAGTGGGGTCTGGGGGACATGGCAAGTCTACAGGGCCCTCTTCCTGGGGCGGGGCTTTGGGGTCTTGGTCGGTGGCCACCTTCTTAATGAACAAAGGGCCTTTCTTTAGGGCTTCAGGTCCTGTGTATGGGCTCCCCATCTCTCGTTCTTCCACACGTAGGAACTGCAAGCAGATGACAGAGATGTTTATGGGCTGGGCCCACCACTCCCATTTTCTCCTCCTCTGTTCTCACCTGAACCTCTGGGAAATGGTTCCTTCTCCTTTTCTTCTGGGAGGAAAAGTTTTCTTAAACTCTCAGTTCCTTCCTATCAACCCAATGTAATTTTGCCCCTAGACCATATTTTCCTTAACCTTTCTCTGCCCTTTTCCCTCTCTGACCAGTGCTTCTCTATCTTTTCCCCTTCTCCTGCCTCACTAGTGGGTCTTCGTGAAGACTGAGTCCTGGTCTCTTCTCTCTGTGTTCATACTGGCTACGGGAGACCTGGCCGCTCTCAGCACGCACTTTCCCTCTGTGCAGAGGACTCCCAGATCCACACCTTTACTCTTGTCCTCACCTTTACCTCACATCTGTCACCAGCTACCTTCTAGAAATGATCATATTCCAGCTGTCACCGGATTCACCACTGCTTTCCCTAAAATGTGTTTCCTAGGCAGACACACCCCTGTGGGTCTTAGCACCCAAGTTTCAAACCTCAGCCATTGCATTTCTCCTTTCCTTCCCCCACCCATTTGTTCATTATCAGGACCCTTCCTGAGGGCCTCCATTGCCAGCGATATGGTGTTTTTAAAATATTCTGGAAAACATCTTGTTAGAAATGCCCCAATAAAATAAACATCCTTTTAAATACATAGTTAAACTCACAAGAAAGTAAGTAAAATCCATAGGGTTTAAAAGGGTAAAACTAAAAAGTAATGGTTAAGCTTTCCTAGAGTCATTTATCAGCCCTGGAATCCAAGGGATTAGGGGAAGAGACCTTGATCTTGTGAGGCTGGGGCTGGAAGGAGGACCTATGAAGGTGTAATCTCGTTAGTGAAAAAGCGTAGGATAAACATTCCACCCCCCAGCAAAGAATGATGGCCAGAAGTGAGTGTGCCTCAGCCTGAACTCTAGCTGGGGGAAATAAATTCTCTCCTAAGAATAGGGCACCTTATAGGCCTCTCTCATATGCATTGGGTCATCCCATATGAATTTATACTACTTCTGGTAACTCAAAACCCCAAAAAGGTAGCATAAAAAAGAACCCAGGTTTATAGTGCCCCTGAGGTTCTTGGCTGCAGCAACCACAGAGTCTCCTTGGAAGTGAACAGCCTCCACTCAGGTTACAAAGGAACACTGACCACATGTTTGCAGCCCGAGTTGCCAAACACAGAAATGAGTCACCACGAAAAAGCATCAATAGGCACAACAAACAGCAAATTTAAACTGCCAGGATCTTCAGATTAGCAGACCTCCACTATATGAGTATTTTCAAATGATTAAAAATGAAATAGAAACATGAAAAGATTATAAAATACAATGCAAAAGATAAGGTATATTTAGAAATGAAAAACAGCCTTTGAAATACAGACCATGAACATGTTAAACAGCATGTTAGGCATAGGCAAAGAAAGAGTGAGTGGACTGGAAGACAGATGAGAGGAAGTGAGAATGTAGCACCAAGAGATAAAGAAATAGAAAAAATATGAAGACGAGGTCAGGTTGAGACATGGAGTTAGATGAGAAGTTTCAGCATGGAAGGGGTTCTGGAAGGAAGGAGTAAAAGAATGGGAGAGGCAACACTTAAAGAGGTAACAGCTGACAATATTCCAAAACTGATGAAAAATATGAATCCATCTCCTAGTTTCTTCCCAGCATAGAGCAGGCACTTGGTGCTGGGACAGTCTACCTTGCTCCAGAGCCAGAGCTCCACCCCGCCTCCCCTGGGGGCTGAGAGGAGAGAATTACCCGAAGCACCAGTCTCATGGAGATGAGGCTGTCCAGGCCCGAGTGGTCCAGCTGAAAGCGCTGCTCGAGGGTCAGGTTGGCACAGGGGAGGATCTGGCACAGGGGCAGCTCCAGCACTCCCAGAGCGTACTCCTGGTCGTCATCGAGCACCTGGGCAGCGGGCCAGTCACAAACAGAATAATCATACCCCGCCCTCACTGACACCACTCTCTGGGTCCCAGCCAAGTCTAAATTCACTTCAGTTAACTATGTCCTACGTTGCTATTGGCCTCTGGTCCTGTTCTGAAAACTGGGAGTGGGGCCCCGCATGGTCCCTGCCTTCACTTGGGAAGAGACAGACTAAGGGTAGAGGCAATTATGGTCTGTGTGAAGTAGGTCTGTCAAATGCCCAGGGCCTGCTCCATGACGGGAAATCCAGTCAGGGCTGACCCCCACCCCCACCCCCAAAGATCCCAGTTCTACCACTTGTTGGCTGTAATGTCTTAGACAAGTCACTGTTGAGGCTTCTGCTCATGTGTAAAATAAAGATATTTCTCTTCTACAGATCTTTTGTGAAGATTAAATCTATTTTTAAAAAATATATCATCATTGCGCTGGCTGGTGTGGCTCAGTTGGTTGGAGCATCATCCCATGGACCAAAAGTTTGCGGGTTCGATTCCCAGTCAGGTCACATACCTAGGTTGTGGGTTTGATCCCTGTCTAGGCACGTGAGAGAGAGGGCAGCCAGTGATGTATGTGTGTGTCTCTCTCCCCCACCTCCCTCCCTCCCTCCACCTTCCTCTCTCTAAAAGCAATGAAAAAAATGTCCCCAGGTAAAGATTAAAAAAAAAAATCATTAATGTCCTGAGTAGATTTCAACACAGGCCACTCAGTGCTGTGTAACAACCAGAAAGACTCTTACAGGGAGAGCCAAGGGACTTCAGGGTTTGTCCTTCCACAGCTTCTTACCCAGTGACCTTGGGCATTAGCCTCAGTAAGATGCAGGGGCCCCAGTAACCTCTTCCACACACAGGTGCTCAGATTTGCTCAGGCCCATTCGAGCTCCCACCCCTCCCAGCGTAGACAGGCCTCGGCTCGTTCCAAGAGCCCAACTTCGGGCCAACCTTGAGATGCAGCTGCTCAGATGTCACACTGTGTACAAAGAAGGAGAATGCCTGGCTCCAAACAGGGTCCTTGCTGCGGGGACAGGTCTGGGGACAAGAGGGAGAGAGCGCTAAAGGGCCTGGTTGGGCAGGACAACAGCACCCTCTGCTCTCACTCCAGCCCCAGGCGCTGCTGGTGGTCTTCTCTGCGTCTGCCCAGGGGTCAGACCCCCACACATGTCAGCCTGTGGGAGGCGCCAAGGTAGGCCGCCAGACTCAAAAGCAGAGAGAGCTTTGCCAAGAAGTTCTACAGGGGCTGAAAATCATAAGAGCATTAGCGCTCACTCGGGAGGGGAGCATTTCTGCTGCTGGACTGGGGCTCCTGGTGGGGTGGCAGAAAGGATGCAAGCTTAGAGCCATCCCTAAGCTTGAACCCTAGTTCTGCTTTCTAGCTTGTGCCCTTGGGAAAGTCACTGACCTCTGACCCTCAGATTCTTGAACTATAAAATTATGTGTGAGGTTACTCTGAAGACTAAATAAAATAATACAAAGTGCCTAGAATGGGTCCTGGCAGCTACTTGGCATTCAGTATAAGCTAATTCTCCTGTCTTTTGCTTCTCTCCCTGAGAAGGGTTGGGCCCCCATTTCCTCACGGCGACACAGCGAGCTGTCTTACCTTGCTTGTATATGTCTTCTTGCCTACAGACAGCTTGACGTAGGAAGAAGGGTCTCTGCTGACCTTATTCTGTGAGGGGGCAAATCCACAACAATGAGGGTGGCACCACTGGTGTCCGCTCAAGACACCACACCCCTTCCCCCACCTCCCAGCCCTCGGGAGCATCAGTGGGACTTGGGGCCAGCCAGTCACTTCCCTTCGAGTGAAGACTACCCGGGGGCTCTGGGCCCCTGTCACTGTGCTGCCACCTGCACAGGGCTGACTCCAGGGGCAGGTTCAGGTAAAGACGGGACTGGAGCAGGGTCTGGCTGGGGTGATGGGGGCACACAGGGTAAATTCAGGTTCCAACTCCTCCCTCAGGTATATGACCCAGGCACTTAACTTTCTGGGGCATATTTGTAAAATGGCAGTGAAATGAGACACAGTCATGCTGAGACAGGGGCACATGAATGTGGGGTCGAGTTGCCGCACACAGTAGTCTTGGTGACAGCAGCTCATCATCCCCAGGCTGCGTCTGCACAGCCTGTCTCCCGGAAGACGTGGGCTGTGGTTACTCCGAGGAAAGGAGTTAGGACTTGCTCTCACTCCAGTTTCCAGCCACATACACACTCCTACCTTGGTAAATCTGGAGAGTTTTTTGACTCGATATTCGCAATTCAGGTAGTCAAAAGGGCTCCTCTGTGGTACAAGAAGGGTAAATGAGCAGCACAACATTTGTGAATTTCCATTTCAAGTGAGCATTAGAAAGGGTTGGGCAAAAGGCAGGGCATGTGTGACACTCTGACCAGGTCACCACTCACCGGCAGGTTGCAGGCGCTCTCCAGAAAGACCACGAGGATGGCAGTGGAAAGGCCAGCATGGTCCTGTGAGCAGACAGACCCTCACTAGGTGTCCCCAGCACTGGCAGACAGACTGGTTTTAGAAAGATGCCTGTTCATGACAGGAGGAAGCCAGCCAGCCCTCTGGACTGGCCATGAGATCCCTCACAACCTAGCTTGTTGATCAGGCTGCGACTCTGACTGCAGTGTGGCAGATTGAAGTCAGACACAGGGTGGCTTTTCCCTATGATCGGGGCTGATGGGCACTAACATGCAGCTTCTAAGGAGCCCAGCTTCCCTGAAGATGGCTGAGACGCTCAGGCCAGCTCTTGAGAAACATCAGGAGCTGCCCCGTGTGGAGACAGGGCCAAGGGACATGCTCCCTACAAGGTGGGGCTGGCCTGAAGACTCAGCAAGATGTCAGGGCTCAGCTCCCTCCCTCCCTCCACGTGCACAGCCCACTCATGACCAGCCCCACCACAGACCCCCCTCCCCCGTCCCCCCTACCCACGCTTTCTGCTAGGGAGTCCCAACGCCCATGCTCACCTCAGTCAGAGCTTCAGGGTCAGCGATCAGTGAAAGCCATTCCAGCCTCAGGTGCAGCCGCCCACTGGTGGTGTCATTCAGGACAAACCACTGTGGGGAGACGAGGAGGAAAAGAAAGCTCAGGGAAAGGGCCAGTGAGGTGCTACTGACCCTCTATGGGCAGCTCAGTTCTGGGACCTGGTGGAGCCCTAACAGAGGTCTCAGGGAAAAGGGGGACCAGCTCAGGTAGGGTGGACTCAGGGCTTGAGGGTCTGGGAGATGAGGTTACAGGACTGAAGCGCTGCACTTTGGGTCAGAAAAACCCTCCTACCAGGCCCAGCCTGCTCTTTGCAGTAATGTGACCATCCCCTGCTGGGGGTCTTTGTTCTGTGGGAGTTCCTGGGAAGCTTCTTCCAACCCAGGCCCTAGCGGGTCCCTTGGACCTGTCTGTGTCTGGCCCAGCTCTCTCCCCTGAAGGCCAGCACGGAAGGGGCCCATTTCATAGCATTAGCGGGGGCTGAAGCAACCTCCTAGAGTTGTCCATGGGGAGGGGGTGCAAGCACCAACTCTACCTCATCCACCACTCTGTTCTCCATGACATCCCCGAGGCAGATCTGTAGGCTGGAAGACACGGGGAGTGGGGTCAGCTCGGCTGCCAGAAGGAAAGCAGCAGGCGGTGTGGAGGCAAACATCCCTCGGATGTCAAACTACTGTCAAACATCCAAGGGGGCCCTCGAGACAGGATCTAGTTCCTGCCAAGGAACCACTGGGAAACCACTTTCAGCTCCAGCAGAGGAAGGACTGCCCAGCCATCAGTGCTGCTTCCCCTGGGCGTGCTGCCATCCCCAGAGGGGAACAAGCAGACACTGCCAGACGCACCGGCTGCAGATTCTCAGTGGTGGTGCTACTGGCACTTGAGTGGGATGGGTTTTCGTCATGCAAAACTGCCTGTGCATCATAGGGACTTAGCCTCCATGCCTGGGGCCCTCCAAATGTTGGTGGCACCACCTCCTGCAGTCACTGCAACAACTGAATGCCTCTCCAACCAGAAACTGCCCCCAGGCCTTCCACAGGATAGATAGCGGGCAGGGGTGTGAAAGGAGGCGACGCCCACAGTCACAGCCTGCCTGCCATCTGCCCTGACTCCAGGCAGAGGGGAAATTAATTCTGTGTAACTGTTAGAAGTGTGCTTGAGCTCAAAACACACTTGAATTGAGTTACCAAAAACCAGAATCACAAGCCATACTTCAAATCCGCAATGCTACAAAAGTGGCAACTTTTTGTTAAGATGAGAGAAAAGATAAGCACAGTTTGCTTGCAGGCTGTTTCTTAGGCTGTCGGATTGTGCCCCTTCCACTGTATTTTGTTCATACTTTCTGGAATTCTGTATTTGTGGGAACAAGCTGCAGGAGTATGAAGATTTGTATAAAATTCTCTTTTTGCCTCCCAGTCCACCCTCTGAGATGAGCAATGTCAGCAGCCTGCTGCATGGCTTCCGCACCTTTTCCTGTGCTCACACACACACACACACACACACACACCCCAGGGCCCTCCCTGGAAAGGTGAATCAAACTGCACAGGCCCCTCGCAACGGCTTGCTCCCTCATCCTGGAACACAGTGGACGCCCTCCAGGCCAACACACACGGATCCCACTCGTCGTTTTTTAAAGCTGCAGAAGATTCTTCAGCTTGGCACTGGCAAATTTATCAAACATTCATCCGGTGTCCTCTGAGGCCGTACATTCAAACTGTTCTCAGGTTTGTTTGTTTTTTTAATTCTCATTCAAGGATATATTTTATTGATTTTAGGAGCGCAAGGAAGGGGGCAAAGAGAGAGAAACATCAATGTGAGAAACATCGACTGGTTATCTCCCCTTCACACCCCGACTGGGGATCCAACCTGCAGCCTTTTGGTGTATGGGACAACACTCCAACCAACTGAGCCACCCAGCCAGCGCTATTTCTAGCTTTTTTTGTTTTGCCACCTCAGTTCTGCAATTCGCGTGTCAGGTATAGCTTGTATAGGGTCTGGAAGTGGGGCTGCAGGACCAAGAAACATGTATGTAAGTTTACAGTTTTGGTGGGCAGCCCCCACCAAGTCACCATGTCGGTCTTCACACGGCCGAGTTTCTGCGTTCTGCCCCAGTGAGCAGCCAGGGTCCCTGACACTGGGGACCTGGCTACCCAGGCCAGCTCTGCCCCTGCCCAGTGCTCCAACTGGGGACTCAGTACATTACCAAGACCACAGAAAGCAGAGCCTACGGTATACAAACCTTGGGGTTCCTCTCTACACCCAGGCCCCAGCCCAGGGCTGGACACTCAGGAGACATCTAGGAGGGAGGTTTGGAAGGCCCAGGGACAGAAGGCCCAGCACCCCCTCTCCCAGCTCCATCCTCCTCACCTGCCCAGGAAGTCGTCCCTGTCGGGATCCTCGTCATAAAGGTCCACCTCCAGGTCCTGCCCAGGGACTTCGTACACTATGAACTGGAAAGAGAGAGAGGCGAGCTGACCTACAGGCCACAGTGGCCGTTGAAGCAGACCTCACACATGACCCACGGGGAGCCAAATTCCAGTCCCACCACCTGCCAGCTTGGAGCCCTGGGAACTTTCCTGCCCTCCTCAGTGCCTGGAAAACCCCTGTTGTAAGAAGGGGGGAATGCCCTCCCCTGCAGGGTGCAGCGATTAGGGGCAACAGGGGCAAGGCTGTGGCAGGGTGGGCATTCAGGTGCAGTGGCTGCTGTGTGTTCCGCATGGGGCTTGCAGCTTCCAGAGCCCTTAACGGGCTGTGGGGCTGACCCTTCCCGTGGTAGGGGTTGTGGCTAAACTTAAGGAACAGCTTCAGGTTCCTGACAGCTGGCTCTGGCTGAAAGGATTGTTGAGGCAGAACTGCCTCTAGGAGGTTTTCTTTCTTTCTTTGATTTGAAAACCCAACAACACAGCTGACTCTGGTGGGAAAAGGACGTGGGAACTCATCTACGGGCTTTTCCTGCAGCGGGGCCACAGCAGCCCACCTCTGGGAGCCTGGTTGGTCGGCGAAGTGGGATTGCGCCGGAGGCACACTCCTGCGGCCCAGTGTTGCCGCACTGGCACCTGAGGGCGGGGGTCCTGTCTACACCAGGTGCAACCCAGAGCAGAGCTTGGAAGACATTGAACTAGCTGATTGTGTCTGAGGAGACCCTCACCTCAAACATCTCATTCCAGGTCGGGTTCAGGTTCTTGTAGACAGTCTTGCTCCGGAAATGCTGCAGGCCAATGCTCACCTTGGCATATGGGTCTGACTTGCCTCGGATCCCTAGGAAGTGGTCCATCTGGGCCAGCTTCTCCGCCTCCAGCAAGTGGACTCTGATCACCCCCTAAAAAAGGCCCAACCCAAGGCTCACCACTGCTCCATGGACTGCACCAGCCCTCAAGGCCTACAGTACCAGAGCCAAAGCCACCAGACATCACAGCGGCCCAGCTCACCCTCCATGGTCTGGACAGGGAGACAGAGGCCACAGACAGCAGTCTCCTGGCCAGGGCCATGCAGTGCATGATGACCCAGTATCCACTGTGCCACAAGGCCCTGCCCACACTGCTGGCCACCCCACCTGCCGAGTGAATGGCTTATCCAACTCCAGCCATTTCCTCCTGTGCCAACCACCATGACCAACCCAGTCTGTCGCTTGAGGTCTCTTCCTATATTGAGCCCCTCTCTGTAACCCACACATAGACTGACTGCCAGGGTCATTTCTTCCCAGTACCCAGGTGTACGCAGCCCTGGGGGCACTGCTCGCTGCTGGCAGTGGGTTTCTGTGCTCACAAAGGCCCCAGCACATTCTGTGCTGTGTCTTAAGGCAGAATAGAACCAAGAATTGGGGGGGAAATGCAGTTTAGGGGCTAGTAGCCTTCCTGCCTAGAATTATTATTTAATATAAGTATACATGCATTTTCCCTTTGAGTCAGCAATCCCATTTCTAGCCCTAAAGGCATACTACAAAAACCTAAAAAGATGTGCAAGGCTGTTCGTGACAGTATATTGAGCAAAAACCAGACATGACTCAACTGTCAGTCAAGAGTTGGTGAAAGGACAATGTAGCCGTCAGAATGAGGAAGGGTCACCGACACGGTCGTGGGCAAGCCACAGGACGCCTGACCAGAATCAAGCAAGGTGGGGAGACCTGCAGTGTGTGGCCACCCGCCCACTAAAGGGGTAGAATTCAGCACACACCACCACATGTATGGGTCTGCTCAAGTTGGAAAACAAATGGTGGTGACAGCGGAAGGAGAAACTGTTACATACAGGGAGAAGGTGGACAGTAGGTGGAGGGACAAGGGACAGAAGCCGAGCTCCTTAAAATGTAATTCGTTTCATTGGACTTTGGAAGCATGCGCATGTTTTACATGATTGCAAAAGGAAGTTAAGGTAAAAACTAAACCTTGAAAATAGAAAAAGGAATGAAACAAATCAATGTAAATATTCATGGGCAGTTTGTGCCACACGCAGATGACCTATGTTTAAAGAGTAGCCACTTGACAGTACATTTTGAGTGAGATATATACCCTAAGAATGATATTTTTAGTAGTTATGATGTAAGTGATGGTGTTGCGTTGTTATTCTGAGACTGCCTACCCCGTAGTGTGGCGTGGAGCCCGGGCACCATTATGGGAAGGCCGAAAGGATGTATGTGTTCCCTCGCTGACTGGCCCCTCGACCCTGCATGGCCTCTGTAGGCTGATGCCATACCTGGTGCTGGTGGTGCAAAGGGCACTTTCTCCTCTCCTGAGGCCCTGACTCCCAGCCCGGAGGGCTCTGGGCCACGACCAGGGCACCTTCTGTAGGGAGACCACATGACTGTCCTCAGGGGCCTCCTAGCTGGACCCAGGACGGAGGGGGCAGGGTGTGGAGCACTCAAGAAAGCCCCACACCTGGCTCTACTGAACATCTCCTTCCTAGTAGACCCCAAGGACGGAGTCTGGGAACTTCCTGTCCCTGAAGGAGGATGAGAGGCTCCTGGAGTTTCCTGGAGGAGGCGGGGCGGTGGGGGTGGGGGATTGTGGGTGTGACTGCTCACAGTCCGAAGCCCAGGCCACAAAGGGGTACCAGGATCCAGGAAGGAAGGCCACCTGGGCTTTGTCCATCCCTAGATGGGTGACTTTGGTTAAGTCATTCTACCTCCCCAAGACTCAGTCTTTGCCCTATAGAAGCGAGGTGTTGTGCCCCCCCAGGGCAGAAATAAGGATTTCCATGTGAAAATGCACCACCCCCCAACACTGGGCCCCATGTTCTGCAGCTGATGCGGGCACTCACGCAGGGCAGAGGGAAGCGCAAGTTGGTCACATCCAAGTCCTTCTTCACAGGCACAGTTACGCGGTTGGGCAGCACCAGGTGGGCAGCAATGAGGTCCTCCAGCAGGCTGTCTGACACCTCACTGGGGACAGTGGGTGTGAGCAGCTGTGGAGGGGTGGCACTATCTCTCCCAGGCCACCTCCCCCTCCACCCACCCTGGAGCAGCTACAGGAGCAGAGTGCCAGGGTGGACACAGCCCTGACCCAGCCTGTCTGGACAGGGGCCTGTGGGGTGTTATGTACCAACAGCCCCTGACCACTGCACCCCCAGTCCTGCTTTGTTCTGCCCTGAGGTACCACAGCATGGGAGCCATGAGTGAGGACCTGGAGCTGTGTGAGAAGCTATGTGACCTTGGGTAGCTTGATAACCTCTGGACCTCAGTTTCCTCATATTGAAGCCGAGGATCGTCTTACCCGTCTCTGAGCATTTTTACGGGAACGACTTACATGTGGAACGTGCTGAGAGCAGTGCCTAGTGCACAGCAGGTGCCAGCTGACATCTGCTGCCTTAGCCCTGACGTTGCACCCAAATGTTCTCTGTCTACTGGCTGACTCGGTCTGCCCTCAGGGGAGCAGGGACAGGTCCTAGAAGAGGACTGGTCACAGTAGGTGCTCAGTAAACATTTTTTGGGCGAAGAAACCTGTGACTGGGGCCCAGGGAGCTGAGATCAGTGGGAACGTCCCCCAGTGAGCTAGCAACGGTCCTCCCCACAAGTGGGGGCAGCTGTCTGAGCTGGCGAGCTAGCAGGTGAGCGCCCTGGCTGGCCCAACTGTCCCTCCCTGCTGGGGGTGTGTCCACACAGGCTGGAGCCCTTCTCTGCTGGGGGCCTGCAGCTCTGAGTGTGGCACCCCCTCCCTGCCAGCCCCAGGAGGGTGGGATTTCCCAGACCAGCTCCTCCTCACTGGCACCTGCTATAAGAGCCCCCACCCCCGGCCCCAGCCCAGCCTGTTTGGGCCATGGTTGGGAGCGGCTGCATGGGCTTGTCAGCATACGCTCAGTGAGAAGGATGAGAGGGCACTCGTATGTGTCCACGCCCACTCTCACTCCACCACCACACATTCCTAAGTGTTCTCCCAGGCACCCCAAGACAGAGAAACCAAGCCCTGCTTTTACTGAGGAACTGCCCAGAGAGGGGAAGTAATTTGTCCAAGTCACACAGTTGCTAACCAACAGAGCCAGGAGCCTCACTAGCCTGCACGGCTCCTCTAGGACATCTCATCCAATCATCCCCTCTGCTCACCTACGACGTGTGCATGTATGTGTGTATGTGTGTGCACACGTGTGTGTGTGTTCCAGGCACAGTGTCTACCCAGACAACACTGTTAGCCCCCCACAATCCAACACGTCTCCCTCGGAGTGGGGGAGAACCCAGTGCCTCCCCCTCTCCCCACACAGGGAGCGGGAGAGGGCAGCCACTGTGCACCTCCAGTCACTGCACAGCCCCCGAGAGCTCCACGCTTGGGCTCAACGTGGTGGCACTCACAGGCACTTACTTGATTCCTGGCGCATCCAGCAGGTTGGTCAGGCCGGTCCAGTTGATCTGTAGGTGCTGCAGGGCAGAGGGAGGCTGTTAGGCTGCAAGGAGCCAGAAGCCCAGGACTGAGAACCCTCTGCCAAGTGCCTCACACCCACCCACATGGAGAGCCCAGCCTGCTGGGGGGTGTCAGGCAGTGAGGGCACCTCCCAGTCCTGCTCAGGTCCTGGCTCAGGATGGTCCAGGGCTGTCAGGCCTGCTGCTTCCCTGCCAGGATGACCGCAGGAGTGGCCGGTGCACATGGACCCTGTGTGACCCTGGCAAGTCTCCTGTCTGAGCTGTTTCTGGTCTCCAGGGGAGCCGAGTCAGGAACCTCAGGCTGCCTTAGAGTGCACCAGACAGGTGTGTGGAGTGCCCTGGTCTGGGTGGGCTTGGGCAGCCTCCATTCTTGGCTCCAGCCAGTGCCTGGGGCCCAGTAGGCTTGCGCTCACCCCCAGGGAGCAAGGGCCTGCCTCACTTCCATGGGGCTCACCGGCTTTTGAAGGAAGAACATGGTCACGGCTCCCACGAATGGCTTGTCCACCAAGAGGGGGTCCAGGATGATCCGAAGCGTGCCCTGCAACTGGATGGCACAGGGGGCCCGTGAAAGATCTCAGCCTCCCTCCCTCCTGCACCTGCCACACTCGGCTGAAGCCCCTGCTGTCTCACTCAGGCCCATGCCCATGCCCATGCCACCCCCAAATGCCAGGGCCACCTGCTGTCACAACAGGGACCATACTCAGAAACAAACCTGCCACTCCTCTGTCAGCTCCCCGGGGCCATGAGCTGGCCCCCACTGCCTCCCCAGGGTGCACTGGATCTGGGGGCCTGCAGCCTTGCCCACATTTCAGGCCAGCCCAGCCAGCGGGGGCCCAGGAGTGGGTCTCACTCAGTTCTGGTACTCCTGCTATGAGATATTTCCACCTTCTCAATCCTCCTTAGTTTCTAAGCATGGGGTCTGCAATACTCCGTAAACAGAACCTCTGTCCTCCCTGGGCCACCGAAGTCTCTCTGAGGGACTTTACAGAGACACGCGTGGGGCTGTGAGGCTGAGCAGCAGGTTGGTGAGGCCTGGCCATCACTTCCTGGCCATGTGACCTCCGGCCTGGAGTCCCTCAGTCGTTACCAGCCAGGATTCGGTGTCGCCACCTACTTCTGCAGCCTGCTCTAGCATAAGCCCATTTCCCCTGCACTGATCCCCACCCCAGGGACAGGAATGGGGGCAGTCCAGGCGGGCTCCACTCACCTGGATCCCATTCACACCAGCCTGTATCTTCTGCAGCTCCACGCTGATCTCGCAGTCCCCGATGTAGCTGGAAGTGGGGAGGGAGAAGGAAGGGGCAAGTGTGCCACTCAGAGAGGCTGGAAAACTGGCCCAGCACCCCCCACCCCAGCGCAGGTGGCAGCCACCCAGCCTGAGCCCTGCCTCACCCGGACATGGTCTCTCTCACAGCCTTGGCTTCTCTTGGCTCTATGCAGACACCGACCTAGGACCAGACCTCGGGAGGCAGAGCCCCAGGTCCCTGCACCAGGAGTCCCAAGCACACCCCTACCTCTGCCCATCATGATAGCAACTCTGGGCACCACCCTGTCCCACAAAACCCCATGGATGTGAAGGAGGGGCTCTTGGTGAGCACAGTGCCCACCCCTCTGCCACTGCTATGTTCCTGCCCCATCTCTGCTCAGGTCTCTTCCCCGAGGACAGAGCAGCCACACTGCTTACATCCAGCCCTCACCCAGGGTGTTGCTGGGGGTGGTGGAGAGGAAAGGCAGTGTTCTCAGTCCTGCTGGTGGCTCTTGCCAAGAGATGGGCACAGGGAGCCCAGAATGAATGCCTGTGAGGCTAAGGATCAGGAGACTCCGTGAAAGGACTCAAAAAGACTGAGTCCTGAGGGGAGGGAGAAGGTAGCCATAAAATACCTGCAGGACACAGGCAGGGGAGCTGATGTCACAGAAGTGCCAAGTGCCCCCTGGAAGGTCAGGGGTCAGGGGGGAAACCTGGGGACTCCGGGAGCTGCCTGAGCTCCTGAGCTGCCTGGGAGGCAGAGTGGGTACGCCAGATGACCTTGATGGGCCCCAAGCATCCATACAAGGGTCTGTGGCAGTGCTTTGGGGCCAGGAGGCCCAATAGCCATCGCCAACCCAACACACTTGAGGCCAGCCCCCAAATGGGGAGGGTGTTTCCCGAGCTGACTCCTTGTCTTCCCAATGTGCCTTCTGTGCCAGCCTCTGGGCTAAGGACAGGAAATATGAGACACTGGAAAGGAACGGCAACATTCTGGAACCTCTGGAGTTGATCCTTGTTCCTTTAAGACAGTTTAAATCGCATCACCTCCAGGAAGACTTCCTGGTTTCAATCTCCCTTCTCACCAACTCAAGCCTATTACAAATCTCATTCAAAAAAAGTGCCCTTGCCCAACCCACTGAACTAGTCACTCATGTGTCTCTGCATCCTTTGGTTTTTCTGAGGTGACACAGAGCCCAGTTCTCTCCCAGCCTGAGCTCAGAGCTCCCTGGGCCTCGCTACAAGTCCTGGCATCTTCTTGTCACCCTTGCTCCCTCTTGCTGCATCTTCCCCGAGGCAGCTGGTCTGAATCTCCAGGTGACCCGGTCCTGGCTTCTGAGGAAGCACTGCTGCCCGGCCTCAGTACCAGAGCATGCCGAGGGCCTGGCCTGGCGGGAGACGCCAGGCCAGGGCTGAGGGGCCAGAGGGCGGTGGCTCCCCTGGGACCATCCATTCTCCTGACACTCCTCCCTGTTCCAAGCAGGGAACTTGTGCTCCCACCCAGGACAGGTGAGGGGGGCCGTGCTCTGAGGGGCTTTCACACCCTAAATTGTAGTGTATATATGCCATCCCAGCGGCAACTTGTCTGTTCCCACAGGGTGTGCCCCTGGACCCCACACCTGGCCCCCACGGGCTCGAGGGCTCACCAGATCTGCAGGTCCAGCACCACCTGTCTCCGGTTGTGCTTGTTAGTGTGTGCCTTGACGCCGTTGACCCTGGGGCACTGGAAGAGATGCCAGGGGGCAAGGTCAGCAAAGGCCTTGCAGCCCAGGCTGCCGCTGCCCCCTCCCAGCCCTGGGTTTTGTCCACCGCAAGCAACACGACCCTGCACTCCTGGGATGAGGCACAAACCCAGAAATCCAACCCACAACCCCTGTCCACCTTTGTCAACCCAATACTTTCTGCCCTAGAATGTGTACCTTTGTGTCTCTCCTACCACCTACTCTGCACCAGGCGCTGGCCTGGGGAGAAGGCAAGGGGCAAGGTGACCAAGCCTGCCCTCATGGGCTCACAGCCAGCAAAGGAGACAGCGGGAGCTGTAGGGGGGTGGCCTACACTATCACATGGACATTTGGGGACTTTGGGAACACCTTCCAACCCAGCTTGGGGTGGGCAGAGGTTAGTGCAGGTTTCCTGGGGGAGGAGCTGGCATTTAAGCAGCTCTGGCAGATGAGTAGTGATTGGCTCCCCAAGGGTGAAGGAAGAGGGCAGAGTCCCTGGCTGGGTGACCTGGCCCTGGGAATTCGAGTGCCCCAGGCCAGGGCCACTGTCCCCAGCCGCTGGGGCCAAGGGCTGAGCCCCTAGACTGTTTCTCTCCCCACTCTGTCCAGGCTCTTCCCCTCCCATCCGCTGGCATTGAGTAGGGCCTGGCTGTTATTTATTGAGAGTAAAACATAAATCTCATTTGAATGTGAGTAAGTGAAACACATGATGACGTGGTTGGGGTGAAACTCGTAACATTTGGAATTTAGTTTGAAATGCATTTAAAAAACAATGACAAGAGCGAGAGGCATGAATATGAACTAGAGCAAATATAAAAGGTTAATTGTACAATCGGATGGCTAATTCTCCCAATCTTTGGTTTTTAAAATTCTTCATAATAAAATATTAAAGAAACAACTCAGTCCACACACTAGAGAAACTGTTCCATCACCTTCCCGTTCTCCCCATAGAAGGCAGTGCTCACTCACACAGGCACTGCCACGTGAAAAGGCTGTCAAAGAGCATAGAGCCAAAAGTGCAGGGAAACGGTACTATAGGGAAATGGTGAGCAATTAATTAAAATTATCATGTAGATTTTCCAGAGTTTTAGATATGTGTGATATGTTTAATGTATAAGTTGCTATGATTTATTTTCTCATTCTCATATTTATTTTTTCTCCTAATTTTATATTTTACATTCTTTTTCTTTAAGAGGGTTCCCAGAATTGCAGAAATTTCAGGCCCACAGCACCTGGCTCTACCCTGGCTCTACCCTGGCTCCAGGGCCTTGATGTTAGAGACCCAGAAAAGCCAGTGTGTGGAGGTGGCAGGAGGTGGCTGTGACTGGCCTCCCACAGCCTGGAGCCTGCTGGCCCCCCACCCCCAGCCCCTCAGGGGTCAGTTTGCAGGCACCTGTGACAGCTCAGCCAGTCCCAAGACCCCATGTGTGCGGAGCCCAGTCCTGAGCCAGCCACCTACCTGGAGACCCTACCACAAAGGAAGGAGACCCACTGTGTGCACGCCTGTGCTGTGCTGGCGGGGCGGCCCTCCTAGCCCAGGGCTCACAGTGAGGTGAGTGGCTCACAGCTGGGACTGGGCCCCTCTGGTGCTCTGGGCCAGGTGCCTATCTAAGCGCCACTGCTCACACAGCCATGCAGAGCAGAGCAGCCCTGAGGCCGGGCCTGTTAGTGACGCCTCACAGCCACCCTTAGAAGTGGGTCCTTTCCTTTTACATGTGAACAAACTGAAGCTCAGCGTGGTTGTGTCACTGGCGCTAGGTCATCACAGCACAGAGGGGAGTCGGGCATGGACACCGGAATCAGAGGGGGATGTAAACACTCATGGGGATGAAGGAAGAGGGTGTGGTGAGTGCACTGGGTCCTGGCCAAGCCCAGGAAGATCACTGAGGAGTCCTCTGTGACCCCCACAATGGAGCCGAGTGGGGCTAAAGCCTAGGTGGGAGGAGACAGGACGGGGAGGGCTTTGAATGCTGTGAGTCAGGTATTTCTCCTGCAGGGCCAGCCTCCAGGTCCCTGGAAAGGTGCTCCTGGTGTGATAAAAATCATTCCTCAGGACCAGCCACAGCAAGGCCTGCTTCTGCTGCCAGCAAGGGAGCACCTTCCAGCAGTGCCACATCCCATGGGCACCACCAGACTATCGGCCCAGCTGAGCAGGCTCTGCTATAAACCCAGGTCTCAGCCTGCTGAATTCGACAAATGCCAACTCAGATAGCACCCCCTCCAGGAAGCCTTCCCTGACTACCACAGCACTCATGCCCCTCCACTCCTGAATTCATGCATTCCCCCACCACCTCGCCTACACTGCCATGTTGTCATCCACCTGTATACACATCTGCCTGCACAACAGGACAGTGACCTTCCTGAAGGTAGGGACACAGCTGCACCCACCTCTGTCTATGGTGCCTTGCCTGCAGCCCTGCTCGGTAAGTCACACGTGAGTAAAACAGGAAATGAACAAATGAACCAGAGGATGTTGGGACCAGCCAGCTCTGGTAGAATCTGAGTGACAGGGACCAGAACGTCCAGGGCTCAGGCAAGGGCTCACTCGGGGCCTGGTGGTTTAGAGCTGGGCCCACGCCCTGTGACAGGCAGACACCTGCTTGTTCCAGAGCAGGTCAGAGGCCAGCGCCTCCACTTTACTGGGTAATGGACATCACTGTGGCTCTCTGCCTGGGGGGTGCATTTTCAGATGGCCAAAATAAGACTCACACCAAGGGGGTACTTTGGGGCCAGAGGAGTGGGGTAAAGGGTGGAATCAGACGCACAGCCTCGAATAGGGATGTTGCATGTGTGAAATTGAACCTTCTGTTACCTGGGCCACCTATTGTCTTCACAGAAGTGGCCTGGGCTTGTGACACTGACTGCCATTAGCAGAGTGGCCACGCTGTCCACTGTGAGAGAGTGTGTTCTCCCAGCCAAAGCCTGAGGGCAGCACGTGTAACCTGTGCATCTCATATCTGGCTGGCTTCCACCTCCTACAATGTCTTTTCAAGACATTTGGAACTATTCCCACCCCCCTCTTTGCTCTCTCTGAGCGAGGCTTCCTTAGAGCCCACAGAGATGGTGGGGCTGGGCCCTGAAGCCGAGGGGTCTAGGCTGAGGCCCAGGGGCTGGGAAGTGCAGCTGGGGGCCAGGCGCCCCGTGAAGCCCAGTGGGCTCTTTTCCCAGCCAGTGACCTGGGGCACGGGGTGGGGCCGGAGAAGGCTGCACGGCAGGCCCAGGACGCCCTTCCCAAGACAGACAGCACTGACCTTCTGTCCGAAGCAGAGCTTGGTGAATGTGAAGGTCCTCAGGTGGACACTCTTCTCCCGGATCTTGGGCTGGAGCTTCTCCCGGAACTTGTTTTCCATAATTATGCTCAGGTAGGGCCAGATCTGGGAGATGATCTGTGAGCACAGGAGAGGCCCTGGGTGGGAGGCCTGCGCCCTGCCCCAGACTGTCCGCAGCTTCTAAGCCATGGAGCACAGCCTCCTCTGGTCTAATCACTGCCCTCGCTAGAAATCCAACTTGAAATTTCACTTCAAAAATTTAACATTAAAGTGTTATATTTAAAAAATCTATTTTAAATGCTGGTATATACATATGAGGGCCATGGCATCCTTATTCTTCACTACCTGCCTGCCTGCCCACCCATCTACCCACCTATCCGTCTGTCCATCTGTCACACGTGGGACAACTACAGCAGTGGTTCTCACTCGCGCGCAGGCAGCAGAGCCCCGAGGTCTGGAGCTGTTTCGCGGAGCGCCACGAAACAGTCATTCACCAACCCTAACATTACCGCACCCTTCAGTTTTGTGCTAAAAACATAAATTATCGGAGCCTTCATTGTGGAATAAATACCTAGCAGCTGGCTAGAAGTTTAAGAAAAAGAAATCACAGAAAAGAATGTTCCCTGTGGATTTAGCTTTTTTCTAGCAACCAGAAAGGGCCGCCTTCTGCAGCAGGTTTCTATGGCAGAACAGTTCACGGTGCTGGTCTGGGAACAAGGGCAGGGCCTGGGGGGAGGGAGGAGGGGGGCAGAGACGGAACCTGGTGGCCAGAGATGGTGATCAGAGAGGGGCACAGAAGGAGGGTGAGCCAGCCAATGGGCCCTGTTTGGGTAAAGGCTTCTCCTTCCTTCCCTCAGACTTGGGCCTCAGTTTAAAGATGAGCCTCCCCTTCCCAAGCCCCTGACTGGAGGAGCCTGGAGACGTGAGGTTTGTCCCCATCTCTCTCAGAGGCCTGTCTAGGGGCTGGTCCCATCCTACTGTCTTGCTGCTTTGCCATTTGCCAAGTACCCCTTGAGCACTAAGCTCTTTGGAGCATATCTGGTGCCCTAGTGTGTGCCGCGTCTGCACACTGTTTCTGCATCTGGGAGCCTCATCCCACTGGTCTCTGTGTTGGTGCAAGAAAGATGTCACACACGTGGGGGCCTAGGAACGGGCAAACACACAGAACAGCACCGTGCGGGTACAGAACAAGGTGTGTCCGGGTGGCCCTGGGCCTGCACGCATCCACAGAAATCTGTTCACACCTCTTAAAGGGGCAAACCACTTCCTCCAAAGTTTACCCAGAGCCTGAGAGCAGGTTTTGACCCGCTCGCAATGGCATTTGTGGTAATACAAGCATAGCAACGGTAGATCAAAAACACCGGGAAGTCGTTTTTATATCTAACCTAAGTCATTCCTGCTCTGGGCTGAGCCTGTACCCAGACGAGAGGCAAGGTCTGTGTTAGACACAGTCAGGAGACTCACAGAGGGCTGTGCGAGCCTTCAGGTTCAGGGGCAGGTTTGGGCAGATGGGGCGGGAATCAGACTGATTTCTCACTGCAAGGGGGTGAGGGGCAGACGTGGAATCCCAGAGCACAGCCCGGGGGCATCTGGCAGCAGAGCCCACAGGGAGTTCCCTGTGACCCAGCCGCAGTCACGCCTGTGGTGACGGCTACCCCGCACCCATGATGCGCCAGGCACTGAGGTGCGTCAGTGACCTCGTTAACCCTCACAACAGCCGCACAGGCAGGGACCACAATTATTCTCATTGCTCAGAGGAGGGAACCAGCTCTGGGATGGCAGGCGGCCTGCCCAGGTCACCGAGCCAGTGCTGGCGGGTCTGGGCTGGGAGCCAGGCCACAGCCAGAGGCCGTCCTGGAATCAGGCCCTCGGCTCCTGAGGAGACGCTATTCCTGGCCTGGGGCCACTGGAGGCTGCACTTTTCTGTCTAGCATTTTCTAACCTTTCTGCTGCCCCTATGCATTAATTGTACAGTTAAAAATAATGGCTTTTCAAAGAAAAGTCATTGTCTGGTGATGAGAAGAAGAAGAGGGTAGCAAGGGCTAAGGGGAGATACAGGCAGAAGGCCCCGACCCCAGGGAGGGCCTTTGTCCACTTGCAGCCCCTCCCCCATCCTGGCAGGTGACTGGGCAGCAGACAGCAGGGCAGGACCAGGACCAGGACGCTGGGCGAGGCTGGTCAGGGTCCCAGGGGCCATGCTGGCCTTACCTTGTTGGCCCACTCGACCCGCTCCACATCTGGGAAGTGGATCTAGGAAACAGAAGCCCGAGGGGAAGTTAGACTTGAGAACTGTAGGCCCCTGGGAACCAGACCAGCTACCAGGGTAAGCTAGCCAGTGCTTGGGTGGGTCCCCACGCCCACCGACACCCAGCTCCCACGGCACCTGGCCAGCAACTCAGCTGGCCCTGCCCTCAATGATCACACACTGTCCAGTGGGGCAGGCTGCAAACGACCAGTCAGCACCCATGCGTGGCTGTGACATTGACATGGTGCAGGGTGCCCGCTCTGGCCTGGGGTGCCTGCTCTGGCCTGGGGTGCCCTGTGGGTGGCTTGGGGAGACTTCTCCCCTCCCCCCATCCTGAGCCCAGAGGCTGGAAGAGGGGCTGGAAGCCTCTCTTCACTTGTGCCGAAAAGGCCTGCCTTCCCGGTGGAAGGTCGGGACCCCAGCTGGGCACCCCCACCCCAGGGCAACACCGAGCTTGCTCCTGGCAAATTCTGTCCCCCTTATTCCTGTCAATGACACAAGTATTACTCAGTAGAAAAATTAGAAAACGTAGCTAAGCAAAAGGGAAAATGTTTTATCAGAGAATGCCACCCAGTGGTAATGGTTGCTAGCTGGTTGATACATTTCCTTCCAGTCTTTTCCAGAAACAAGTATGCGTAGTTTTTATAGAAACTGAGGTCACAGTGCCTTTTTTGTAGCATGTTTTTGACTTAAAGATACAGTGTGAATGTGCTGACTTTAAAGGTAACTATTGTCAGTTTGAGAAGTCAAAAAGGGCATCACGTGGTTTGCATTGTCCACGGGGGAGTGGGGCTGCTGGGGGACCCTGCTCAGCTCCCAGAGCCCCGCCCAAGCCCTCCCCACCCCAGCCGGCAGGCCCTGAGGCCAGTCAGCCACAGGACTTCCTCCAGGTCACAGCCCCCCGCCAGTGCCTGCTGGGTGAGTCCTGCCATGTCCCTGGTTGGGGGGCAGAGCTCCCCAAGACGAAGTAAAAATCCTGTTGTCTGACCTTTGCATGACATGATTTGAGGGAGCTTAACACCCTCTCCACAAGAGTCTTGATCTCCAAAAGTACTTGCCGAGCTTTTAAATCACCCCCCACCCCCAGGGTTTCTGGGATGGACAGAGAACAATGAGTGCATGGGCAGCTGGCACAAAATGTGAATAAAATGTCAGCAATGGCCATAGCTGTCACCATGCCCCAAGTCCCTGTGCACGAGGCCAGCTCCAGATGGGCCTGAGACCTCCCAAGGTGGAGAAAGGGCCTGACCTTCCCAGCGGGGATTGGGGTTCACTGTCCAGGGACAGAGGGGAGGTGCCCTGGGTGCAGCTCACACACCCAGTGTGCACCCTCAAGCCCCAGGGTGCCCTGAAGGCCCAAACTCAGATGCTGGCCGAGACCCCTTGCCCAGGAGGAGAACCGTTCCCAAAGGAGGGATCGGGCAACCGAATTCTCTTGGAACACAGTTTAGAACAGCCTGAGAGGTCAGAGGAACCCAGTGCTCCTGAGACCCCTGGGCCATCGTGCCATTCGCCCAGCCTCCGTTTCCCCAGCTCTGGGCGGTGGCCCATACTAGTCTGGAGAAGCATCCTGTATTCCGAGGTGCTGCAGAAATACCTGACTCCCAGAGGGAGCGCTGGCCCAGCCCCCAGGAGCAGCGGGGGATGTGGGGGAAGTGGGGTCAGGCCCACCAGCCTGCTCACCACCCAGTCCCTACAGTCAGGGTCCAAGTGAGCTATCTGGAGAGTGGAGGGTGGGACCCTCTCACTGCCCCCACCCCCAGGCCCAGCACTAAAGTAAAAACTTCTGCACGTGGGCCCTGTGAGGGGCCCCAGCCACACCGTGGCCTCATCCCCTCCCCGCTCTCAGTACAGTGACCTTGACCTTCTTTGTTCCCACCAAGGCCTGCACGTACCCTCCTGTAGGTTGGAAACACCCTTCCCTAACCCCCTTTGATTGCCCCACTCATCACCACGTCAGACTCCACTCCTTCCAGGCAGCCTTTTCCGATCTTTCACACGGGGGGCTGGGTGACCCTGTTGCATGTCTCCACCGCAGCATTTCACGCACGTTACTAGAGCTGCTTGCTCTCGTGTCTTGCCTCCTGACCAGACTGGAAGCCCTAGTGGGCTGACTCAGCCTTGATCTCTATTAGGGCCTGTCCCTGGCATATGAATGTCCTGATAACTATTTGTGGAATGAATGAATGAATGAATGCAAGGTGCTTGCCCTCAATTGGCTCCCAGGCCAGTGAAGGAAGCAGGCAATTCACAGGTCATTCCAGTGCAGGATCTGAGCCAAGAGGGCCAGGCAGAGGGGGACAACTGAGAGGAGAGTTTGGCTACAGCTGAGCTCTCACAGGCACCTCTGGCTGGACCCCTTCCTCTCCTCCCACCCTAACCACTGCACTTTCTACCCATCCTGCCCCAGGGCAAACCACATGCATAGCCCTTGCCCCAGGTGGTTCTGCACCCCTGGGAGGTGAGAAGTTCTGATCCACTGGACCTGGAAAGGGGATCCAGGTTGGCCGGTCCAATCCCGGCCACACTTGGGAGCTAGTCAGACTGATTCCTGAGCTGGCCCACACCTACTGAATCAGGGTACTTCACGGTGGGGCCTTCTATTTAATTTTGAACAAGCTCCTGGCAAGATTCTAGAGTTCAGTCAGGGGTGGCTGGGAGGGATCACTGACCAGCCTATCTCTTGCTTCAGAGTGACCCACACTCACCCTGACAGTGAGGGCAGCAACAGAATGCCCAGGGCCCGCACTGATTAACTTTGCCCGGGATCTTGGGGCCACCCATGACTGTACCTGAGGCTTCCTGCTAAGAGATCCTACAGACAGTGAGCCTGAACTCCCAGACAGCACAGCAAATCAGACCAAGAAAGTGGGAGAGTATGGGTCGCCCCGTTCTGCCTCGGGCCCCCTGAAGGCCCTGCCTGGGCCTGACTCTCAGCACCTACCGTTTCTCCCCAAGGAGCCAATGGGAGAGCCAGCCCACCTGCTCTGGGTCCCTGTGTGGGTTCTGGACCAGGGAATGAAATTAAGAGACTGACACTTATAGAGCAGCTCCCTGTACCCAATGCTCAGTCTGATGTGAACCAATTAGTCTGTTTTTCCATCATCATGGGTCTGTTTTGGATCTTTCCCTACTCCAAATTCTCAGTTATTGTTTTATCTGTTGGAATCATATTTCAGCTATTGAATTTAGGTCCACAGTCTGTCTGGAATATTTAATAGTGGGTAAGATAGGCTTATAATTTCATTTCTCTTACACTCTAAGGCAGTTTTCTAAGATCACATACCGTCCCCTCACCCACAAGAAATTGTCCACTTTTCTCCTAACTTGTGAGGCTACTTCCTTCATAAACCAGCTTCTGCGTGTTTCTGAACTTGGCACTGACCCCACGTCCTGTTCCTGGGCTGCACCATTCTGTTTCAATCACTCTGGCTTCTCTTTCTCAGGCTGATTTTTAGAAAATAGTAGGTATTTATACTTCTATTTGATCTTAGAATCATCCTGCCAATCTTAAAAAAAAATCCCCCTCAGATTTTGATTGCTCTGTTTTTTTAGTTTATGGGTTAATTTGTGGGAGAACTGACATCTTTACAATATTAAGTGTGCATCCATGAACAGAATATTCCCCTTTAGTCATTTTGGTTATATCCACATAAGATCATAAACTGCTTTCTGTTAAAGTCCTGTACGTTTTCTTGTTGTTGTTAGATTACTTTGCAGGCTTTGTGGTTATTAGAAATTTCATTTTCTGGGCAACTTGGTTGAAATCTGTTACTAGTTGTAATAATTCATTGATTCTCAGAGGTTATTTACATACATTTAGAATGTAAATGTATGTAAATACATTTTCCCTGCCCTTTTCCTATTGTTTCTCTTGTGTGACTTCATTGGCTGAGACTTCTCGTCCTGTGCTGGGCAGTTTGGTGACAGCAGCACCTTGATTCTGTCCCTGCCTCAAAGGCAAGCTTCTCCATCAAACGTGATTTTGCTGTAGACTTTTAGGGGACAGCCTCTATCAGACTGAGGAAGTTCTTTTCAACTCCTAACTTCCCAAGACCTTTCATTATTAACAAGTATTGGACTCTATTCAATATTTTCTCACATCCATTGAGATAATCATGTTATTTTTTTTTCCCCTTCCATCCACTAATGTGGTCAACGTAACTGATGTTTCTTTCTAAAGCAGAAGCATCTCAAGTTCCTGGGTTAAACTCCCCTTTTTGTAGGCTATTTAGCCAGCCTGATATTTCATTTAGGTTTTATACACTCATGATTCAAAGTGATGCCTACAGTTTTTGCTCTTCTATAGTTGGTATCTGGTTTTGGCATGAAGATTTTACACTATATCGTAAAATGAGTGAGACAGCTTAGCTAAGCCTCCTCTTTTCTGGAACAATGTGTAAATATAGAAACTATCTGATCCATGAAGTTCAGGGCATCTCACAAGTAAAACTGTCTTCGCCTGAGGCCTTTGGGGGTGGTGAATTACCACTCTTCTTTTTAGTGGTTAGTGGTGTGTTCAAGGTCTCCTTATCTCTTATTGTGGTAATTTCGGCATTTGTATCATTCTAGAAATATATTTCATCTAGGTTTTCAAAACTAATGATGTGTACTTGTTTATCATATTATTTTAAATCTGTTATATCCATATTTATTCCTTTTTCACTCCATATTTTATTTTCATCCTGTTTTCTTGTAATCAAACTTTGACAAAAATTTTGCCTATTATATTAATCTTTTCAGAAAATTAACTTTTGTTGGTGTTAATAATGTTCTGTCCCCCTTTCCTTGACTTTATCATTTCTACTTTCATCCTTTATTATTTTCTTATTTCTCTGATCCAAATCTGTTGCCCTTACTGTGTGAAGCGTCTGATCGCCTGGCCGCTGCTGCGCACCTGAAACTAATGCAAAATAACACTGAATGTAGAGTGCAACTCAAGACACAAATATGTTGCTTTTTATGTTTTTACAGTTAAACTTTATGAATCTTAGTGTTGAATACTGTTATAAATTCCCCTACAGTTTTTAACCTAATGTTTTCATTGTTATTCCAGTCTCTGTTTCTTTGATAATTTCCACATGACTTCCTCTTAAACCATGGCTTTTTAATAGTAATGTTTTCAAATGTGAGATTTCTATAGCTACCTATTTATTGTTGTTTTCTAATTTCACATCTTTGTGGTCTAAAACAGCCTATGGGGGACAATTCATTGGAATATACTGGTCATGCCTTTGTGACTTTAGCCCGTGATTTATTTCTCTGTTCCATGTATGATTGAGTTATTAATCATGTCCTTTTAATATTCCTTAGCCTTCCTTGCTCTTTGTCTACGTGAGTTTCATTTCCAGAGAGGAGCATATTAAAACTTTCAAGCTCAACCGCTGATTTATCTCCTTCTCTGTGCTGCTTGTCCATTGTTGGTATATATACTGCATAATATATAAGGCCATGATTATTATATCTTCTTAATAGTGGCTACTCTTGAGAACATAACATCTTTGTCTTTAGAACACATTTGAGTTATATTCTGCTTTGTCTAATGTGAAAATTGTTGCTCCAGCTGTGTTTCAGAGGTGCCCAGTTGTATCTCTTCCAACCCTATTTTCAACCCTTTTGAGCTCACATCATCTCATGTCAGTTAACACTCCCTTTAATCCCATATGAGATGATAAAACATAATAAATGGGGCCAGAGCTGCCATCCTGGAGGAACGAGCTTGCACATCTTATACCTCAAACCTTTGGAATGTTAGAACAGGGCAAAATCACCTTTGGACTGGGCCCAAAGTAACATTATACCTCCAAAAACCTGTGTGCAAAGATAACAAGAAAGGAGATAGTATGACTAACAGACTGATGACTACCAGACTGAAAGTCAAAAACATTGTTTGGAATTAGTGTCACTATGTTCATGTATCTGCATCAATACAAATGCCTTCTATTTTTTAAAAAAGATTTTTAATTTATTATTTAGAGAGAGGGGAAGGGAGGGAGAAAGAGAGAGAGAAAAGTTGATTTGCAAGAGAAACATCAATTGATCACTTGCCTCACACGCCCCCACCGGGGACCTGGCCCAAAACCCAGGTGTGTGCCCTGACCAGGAATCGAACTGGCAACCTTTCAGTCTGCAGGCCCGAGCTCAGCCCACTGAGCCACACCAGCCAGGGTACTTTCCTTCTATTGATGTAGTTGTTCCTCTTCCCTTTCTCATAAATACCCTTAGCCTTTCTCTCCTAGTCTAAACATTATTTGGGCTTCTGCCTTAATTAGTGCTTCCCCAATAGCTATTCATCGATCTCAAGTAAATGCTTGTGCCTCCCACCTGGAAAGGCCTTTATTTTTAGGTTAACAAGCTCCTGTTTATAGATAAGAAAAGTAAGGCTCAGAGGCTACCTAAAATCACCAGCCGTGGAGTGCTAGAGCTGAGACCTGGACCCAGGGCGGCCTGTGCTTTTGCACGCCACCCTATTCACTCCTCTTCTTTACATGCTTTGTTTCCCCGGGGGCCAGAAGTCTAGTTAGCAGGGTACTGCCCTCAGGGGTGCTAAGTTCTCACTGGTAGGCCAAGCTTTATCACTTACAAAGGCTGTTCCATAGACACTTTTATGTGATCTTCCTAGTGCTGTATAAAGTGAACAGCAATAAATACAATTATCCACATTTTACAGATGAAAGACTCAGAGACTAGAGATCAGATCTTCTCACTTGTATGTGATTTGAGCCCACCCTTCAGATGTTTTTCTCATCTATTTCCCCTCCCCATCCTCCACCTGAGATGTCAGCATTTGAAATGCATTTGTTAGTGTTTTGTTGGCCTATTCATTGTGCATTTAAAATGTAACCTCTGTTCCCCTCAGTTTTCTCACCCATAAGACGGTATAGTGGCACCAACTCTACACAGTTCCTGGCTGAAAACCCTTCCTGACTCAGAGTAAATGCTCCAGAAGGGGGTGCCTTTTTAGAAGTTGAACAGACCCTGACACTCTGACACCTTTGAGCTCAGGTACATGCCAAGAACAAAGGCACCTGGCCTGTGTGTCTCTTTCTGCCTGACCCAAACAAAGCCCAGCAAATTCTCTACCAAGTCTCTTGGTGTCTGCAGCTCAGAACTTTGGAAAACCACTGAGACAGGAGAATGGAAAATGGGAAATCGGCCCTGGCTGGTGTGGCTCAGTGGACTTAGTGTTGGCCTGTGAACCGACGAGTTGACTGTTGGATTCCCAGTCAGGGCCCATGCCTGGGTTTCGGGTTGGGTCCCTGGTGGGGGTATGTGAAAGGCAACCAGTTGATGTATCTCTCACACATTGATGTTTCTCTCCCTTTCTTTCTCCCTCCCTTCCCCTCTATACATACATACATGCATGCATGCATGCATACACATAGGAATGGGGAAAGGATGATACAGAGAAAGTGGTTGAGGCCACAGAGGCAGCACCAGAGTTGACTGTTGTATCCCTGGCCTCCGCTGACTGGCTGAGGGAGCTGTGCCCCAGACAAAGACAGCCACACATGGTTTGGGTCCAATGCCTGTGAGCTGTCCATGGAAAGTCTGCCTGAGGGGGGAGGGGCTCCATAGTGAGGTGCAGCAAGGCACTCAGTCAGGCCCTCTCTGTCTTGTGTCTTTCCCTCACTTGGCAAACAAAGGGAAGGCAGAAAAAGAAGTGGCTCATGGCCAGACTGACACCTCGAGTCACTGCGCTTCTGTTCCAGTCCCCCACAATGTGGGGGGTATCTGGGACCGGCAAGGGGAAGGGTGGCGGAGTGAGCACACAGGGCTCACAGGGCTCTGGGCTGGAGGACTGGCTCCGGCCCTGGGTGAAGGCAGCCCCTCTGCCCCTGCGGCTCCTGACTAGGGCTCCAAAGTCACAGGATGGGTCTCCAGCTGTCACTCCTGGGAGAATACTACTTTCTTG
Organism: Phyllostomus discolor; assembly: GCF_004126475.2. Classification (NCBI taxonomy): domain Eukaryota; kingdom Metazoa; phylum Chordata; class Mammalia; order Chiroptera; family Phyllostomidae; genus Phyllostomus; species Phyllostomus discolor. The sequence goes on along the minus strand of NC_040909.2, from coordinate 34,524,996 downwards.
CCAGCAATCTACGGACCTCGAGTCTTCTACAAAAGGAGTAGCATTTGCGCCACTAAGAGCAAGGGGGTGGGGGTTGAAGAGCTAGCAGGGAGAAGAAAACCGTATCATGATTCTGCTGCCCTTCCCGCTAAAAGCTGAGTCATTACCCACAACCTCCCCCCACCCCTACTCCAGCCAGGCAGCAGGAGTAGGAAGTATACCGGGGCCTGAGGGCCAGGGTCTGGTCCTGACTCACTTCCTTCAGCCTCAGGTTTCCCGCTGACTGTTCATCCCTATGCTGCCCAGACCTATGATCATAGAGATAATGGACACAAATCCACTTCTAAATGGAGACAAATTCAGCACTTCTCTCAAGGTTTGTCCCAAGGAACATGAACGCTATCCTGACTGACATATTACAGGTGTGAGCATGTCCCCAAAGAAAGCCTGGAATTTGCCAAGTCGGCAGGTCAAGTTGGCAGGTCAAGTTGGCAGGTCAAGTCGACAGGTCTAGCCGCCAGGATCTCCAATGCCTGTGAGTGCCCCTGCAGTCTCCCCCCCTGGGGAAGCTTCAATGGACAGGGCTCAGCCCGCACCTGAGGCCTCCCTAAACTCACACACCTCTCTCTGCTCTTAGCGTGCACGGGCCCAGGCCTCCTGGACAGGGTGGGCTCCTGCTCCAATGACTGTGTTTGGATGTCAGCACGGGAGTGGCAGTAGTGAGCACTGAGAGCTGAGACAGGCTGTAGAGCAAACTCCAGTCTAAGTCAGAGTTCCAGGCTAGCAGAGGCCACCAGTGAGGCCCCCATCAGTCTTTAGGTGGTCATGTGTTTATTTCTTTTATTTATTTAGGAAAATGATTCCATAGTAGAGCCATAGTGACGGTAGCATTGCAGTGGGGCAGAGGCCCAGGCAGAGCCCACGGGTGGGTTGGGCTTGGGAGGCCTGGCAGGAGCTCCGGCCTCCAGGCCCTCCGGGTGGGGGAGGGGGCAGAGGACGGAGGGCTGCACTAAGAGGTCCTGTCAATAGTGAAATCCTGCTCCTTCGCAGGTGCAGTAGCTCCTCCCGGGCACGTGCAGACACACAGACAGAGATACAGAGACATACAGACACGCACACCGAGATATCCACAGACACTCACAGAGACACACAGACACCTGCAGATGCACACACAGCTGGAGAGACGTTCACGGAATCACACATACACAGAAGCCACACTCCCTCGTTCTAGGGGAACAGAAAACCTCATGGCCCTCCCCTGCTCCTAAGGACATTCTCACACACACACACACACCTGTGGACTCGGACCGATGCTGCCGGTGTCCTCCCCAGGCTCAGAGGACAGGGGAGAGCCCTCATTTGAGGTGCCCTGTGGGAATGCCTCACACAGGGAGGCCATCCTGGACCCCGGGGTGGCTCCTATCTTCCTGGGAGAGTGGTTCCTCTTCCGCCATGAACAGTCCCTCGATTTCATTCCCTTTTCTCCTGATGACGCTTGGCCTTCTGTTCTTTTTCCTCTGTCCTTGAGAGGTAAACATTCAACCATAAAAACTGCTTTTGAATCTGTCCACTCTTCTGTTTGAAATTACCCCAACAGGGCTTTGAGGGGAAAGTATTGCTTTGCCAACTTGAAATTCTCTCCAGTGCTGTTCTGGAATCTACACTCCCTAACAACACACCCAGCCTACAAACTGGCCTAAGTCACCTGGACCCAGGAGGGGACAACTGAGCGGAAAGCACCCCAAAGGCGGCCATCGGAGACACGAGCACTGGTGCCAGGAGCCTCCCGTCACCTTTGCTGAGGCATAAGGGCGTGGAGCTGTCCACAGAGTCATCTGGTCATGGACACCTGAGTACAAAATGGTAAACGGCCAGACAGTTCAATGATTCAGTTAGCTTTGGTACTGCCTGGAAGTTAACAAACTTATCCTCTTGTATATCCAACCACTAGAAGACCAAAAATAATAATACTACGCAGTGCTGAGAAGGCCACGGTCAAGTGGAAACAAGAATCTTTAAAATGTTCATAAGCATTGACACATCAATTTAATGAGTAGGAATCGATAGTAAGGAGCACGAGAAACGTGAAGGAAGATTTATATAGGGACACTGACGGCAGCACTTTTGTTGAGAGCCCGCTAAGCACTGGGCGCTGAGCTAGGAGCTGAAGGGACAACACTGAACAAGAAACGCGCCTTGCCTTAAAAGAGCATTTGGTCTGGAGGAAACGTCAGGCCCCAAAATAGGCAGGTGCAAGTCAGCGTGGGAAGTGCAGTGAAACAGACACGCTCAGGCTACTGCGGGGACTAAGAAGGGTCCTCTGGCAGGTGCCTGAACTTGGACCTGAAGGAAGAGGCATGGGAACCAGACTGGCAGATCAGAAAGAGAACTTCCAGACAGAGAGAGAAAACGCCCCCCACCTCAGCTAGCCATGTGAACAGGGCAACCCTGGAAATACCTGCAATAATCAGCGTTCGAGAGATGGCTAAGCAACACATGGTATAGTCGTGTTAAGGACGTCATAATCCTCACACATGTTTTTGGAGAATGTTTGTAATATGTTGAACATATGAAAAAGGGTACAATTTTTGAAAACTGCTTTCGTATATACCTTCTACACAATGGAAGTACACTCAAATATAACATCTCTCTGGATGGAGGGATTGTAAATGCTCATTCTAATGTTTACTTTTAGGCCATTTCCAAGTATTCTACAATGGGAATATTTGTACTTTTACAACCAGAAAGACTATATTTTGAATCAGTTGATAACCAGTTACTTTAAAAGGTATACACAGTACAGGAAAAGGAATGGAGTGGGCGGTTCTGGGGTCCTGAAATATCCTCCATCCTAGAGAAGTCCCTTGGCTTTTTACTCTGCCTGTTTGAGGACTCGTGACTCCTGGCACACTGGGAGGGGACTTCTGAGGCAGGACCGTGCACCCTGCACTCCTACGGAGTGTGGCTTTGCAGGAGCCAGGCCCTGACTCCGGTGTGGTGGGAGGGAGTCAGTCTCAGACCCTTGGCTTGAAATGACAGGGCGTGTAAAGAGAATGGGGCTTTGTCCCTTTAACGGTTCCCATGGGGAAGGCATCTTAACTTTTCTCCACTATTTGCAGTATGTGAGGAGGAGGAAAGAGGAAAGCACTTACTCCGAGGACATGTGAACACTTTGGAGCAATCAGCTCTGGGTTTCCTGAGGTTTACAAATCCTTAGAACTCTGCCAGGTGTGATGCTGAATGGAGGGTGATGGAGCCGGAAGGGGAAGGGGAAGGCTGGGCCCCGGCTCCTCCATGCAGCTGCACTGTGGCCCCACAACCACCAGGAGCCAGCTCACACCTCCCGGTGGCTACCCCAAAGTCACTGGGGATACTTCCACAGAAGTGCTGTCATAGCTCCGGGCCAGGAGGCCAGAGGCCAGTGGAAGCTGGAGATCAGCTCTCCACACTGGACAGGGGGCCACAACAGAGGAGAAGGACAGGGGCTATCCTACCTTTAGCCCCGATCCTCACCCACCAGGTAACCTGTCAATTCTCAGGTCCTCAGGCACTTGGCTTGGAGAAAAGGTTGCCATGGACACCACTGTCCTAGAAAGATTCAGCCCCTTAAAATTAAGCATCGGGCAGCCGCATGTGAGTTTGGGTACCAGGCATTGCCGTCCGTCCAGAATCTGCTCACTCAGTATGAGATAATGAGCTCCAGTGGCCAAACCTGCGGGAAACTCGGCCCAGAATCCCCAACCCCTACTGCTTCCAGGAACACCAAGGTGCCGCCTCCCCGTGGGAGACCACCTGGGCCACTTCCAGCCAGGTTAGGTGCCCTCCCCCAGGCTTTCACAGGGCCTTGCACTGCTGCCCTGCAGGACTAATCACCCTGTGTCAGAAAAGGCTGTTCCCGAGGCTCTGAATCTCATTTAGCCTGCAGGTTCCTCCAGGGAGGGAACCTGTGTCACCCATGCTGTGGGCCAGCCTGTGGAACTGCGTCTGACATACTGCAGGCCCTCAATGGATGTTTGCCCACTGAGTAAAGGATGCCTAAGATCCCTGTGCTGGGTACCTGGAGGGAGGAGGCCCACGTTCTGTCTCTCTTGCCCAATTCTGGCCCAGGATGTAAGTCCATGAAGCATCACTAAGACATGGGGCAGAGACCCAGAGGCATGACCCCAAACCTGCCTTGCCTCTCGCTTCCTGCGGACAGGCCTGACTCCAAGCCACATGAATGACCTCACAGGGCTTCGGGGACTTCATGCGTAGGAAGTCCCCAGTTCCAAGTGGCCCCCAACCACACTAGCTCCAAGAACTGAGCTTTGTAATGTAATTTGAGAGAGCCCAGCCCAGCTCAGAGCTGTCATCGCATTTCCTTCCCCTAATTAACAAAAGTCTCAGCACAAGACAGACCAGGAGAGCCTGGGCCCTAGAAGTCTGGGGCTCCGCCCATGGAAGGAATGCCAAACTCTCAGGGAAGGACAGCACTCAGCCCTGGCCGTCTGCCTGGATGGCTGGCGCAGAGGCTTCCAGGGACCATCCCAGCGGACCAGCATCCCAGAAGACTCACCACTCTGGGGGATGGTTCACCCTTCGGCCCTCATCCCTCAGATGCACCCAATCAGGTGGAGGGTAGGCAGAAAGGTGGGACAAAAAGGGTCCTGTGGGCACCAGAGAAAAGCCAACTGGGGACTGATTAGTCATGGCAGACTCTTAGAGCTCAAAAGACTCTATTGGACACCTCCTAAATCCTCAGCATTTCCAGAGAGAAATCAGGGACCCAGAGAAGACAGGGAGCCTTGGCAAGGTCCCCACTGAATGAGCATAGGCTCCAAGTCCAGACCTATCACAGCACATCACATCACTTCAGCCCAGCCCAGCCCAGCAGACACACAAGGGTTAATTTGTCCCTGACAAGGCTGCCAACTGATCACTATCAGCTGGCAGAAGAGCCAGCCTGGCCAGACCTGAGACCACAGGCAGACAAAATGCCAAGTTTTCTAACAGTTTTTTCCTCCTTCCACCTGACCTCAGGCCCTCATCCCCCAAAAGCCTCCCATCTGACCTGGAGCTAGGTGAGGCTCTCATCAAACTGCACTCGTGGCAGGGGCAAATAAATGTCTGATAAACAAAGCAATCAGCACCTGTGTGCTGGCCAGGGGTTTGCTGAATGACCATCACTGCACGCAGTGAAGGGCCGTCCGCTCCCTGAGTCCAGGAGCGTGGCCTGCAGAGCTTTCACCGGGGCCCTGCCAAGGGAGGTGGCAGGCAGAGAAGCAGCCAAGGTCACCCCACAAGGGTCTTGAGGAGCCCAACACACGAGGAGCAGCGCTGAAGATCAGAAGGGAAGTGGTTTCCGGAGCTCCACAGCTGGAATCCGTGAACCCAGAGACCGGTCCCAGGCAGTGCCCCTGCTCCCACCAGCTGTGGTCACCCGGCTCCAGAGAGACACGTTTGCTGCTCAGACACTTGGGAAAGAGGTTCACAGTAGGAAAAGGTGGAGTTAGGAGGCCTGGGAAATTGAGAATACAGCAACAGCCCCCACTTGTGCCTGGCTCTGAGCAAGCAGCCTTTCAGACACTCCACTCACCACGACTGCGTGTGGAAACAGCTGCGGAGGCCTGCAGCTAGAGGAGGGGTGAGCTGGGTTTCAGCACCAAGGACTCCACTCCCATCACTGTGCTGTCCCCACAGTCCCCAGCCCTGGCAGGGAGGTCTGACTGAGGCGGCTCTTAACTCTTTTCAAAAACAGACCTAAAAACTGTGCGAGGAACACTCACATGTAAAATAAACACGGCAGCTGCTTCTCTGTCCGGAGGACGAGCCGTGGAGAACCCCGCCTTCTCTCTCCGTGTGCCCCAGTACATCCGTCAGACAAGGGGACCACAGGTTCTTCATTCCCAACCCCTTTTAAAGCCAAAGAATCCCTTCCTTGAGCTGTATGTTCTAGGGAAGGGAGCCAAGGGAGGAGCAGAAGGGCTGTCTGAAATGTGACCAGAAGCAACTCCCTTTTACAGGTTTTTACAGGTGGGGTCGACGAGACCCAACACGGGGAAACAACGACTAAGACCACCTGGAGGCAGCAGCTTGGAACAACATGTGGCAAAGGCGTCTGACAGGGCGGGAAAGCCTGCCCGATTGCGAGCTGAGCGCCCTATCCGGGCAGCAGAGAGTGATGGCGTCTCTGCTCAGCTCCACCTGGCCTTGGCCTCTAGCCCTCCCGGGGACTTGGTGTAAACCCAGTCCACCTGTGCTTTCCAAGCAGCAGGTGGGCTGCATACCCTCCCCCACTCCCTGGGTGCCGTGGTACAGGGATGACTCACACACGGTGTGAGGCCTGAGTGTGGTAGCCACACCCAAGGGCCTGGAGACCCTCAGGTTTTTCTTCAGTCTGTCGGCTCTAGGTTTGCCATGTGAATTTGTAAAAATATTTCTTGATATCAAAGGAGGTCATAAGCCATCAACCCCACTTCCATGCAAGGAAATCAGCTCTCAGAACAGGCAAGACGGCGTGCTGAAAGGTGGGATGTAAGGATAAAGACCAGTGGGCTCCAGAGTTGTGGGTGAGGGTCACGCTGCCCCACCGTACCCACAGCCATGTCTCTTGCCGCCTCCGTAAACAGAATGCGTTCCTCGGGAGGCAGGGGGAGGATGGAGACTGCTCAGCCGCACAGGTCCCGGGTTTCCCACATCATCTCCCAGCTTGTGAACCTTCACAAGGCAGGTCAGAAAGCCCACATTTACGGCCAGGTTGCATGCTCTTCACAGGTGTTCACACAGACAACCAGCCTCCCCAAACCTGCCTCTTACTCTGAATCCCTAATCCCAGTAATGGGCGCCCAGCTCCCCAAATGAGAAGATGCTTGCAAGACCCCTGGATCCCTCCTTCACCCTATGCTAGAGGACACCAAACACTGGGAGTCTCATCCCTTCCTCCCGGGGCCCCTACCAGCCTGCTGGCTCAAATCAACTGTTCAACTGGTCTCTCTCCTCCAGCTTCACCCCTCCCTCTGTGCTGTGTTTACAGGACCTTTCCAAAACCTTCCACAGGCTCCTTGCAGCCTACGGAATCAGGCCCAACCTCCATCCAGCCTGCGCCTATCCTGAAAACTTCAGCCGGACCAGACCACACCACGCTCCCTCATACACTGGGCATGCCACCTTCAAGCTATGCCCCAGCCTCCTCCTGCCTGGGGTCCCAGTGCAGCACCACTGCCGCAGTCCAAGGGGCTACCTGGGCCCTGGCCTGCCAAACTAGCCAGCCTTGCCAGCCAGGAGAGTCTGGAGAAGCAGGCTGAGGCCAGGCCTTCCCAGCACTCTGCCCAGCAAGCAGGAGGCTATGGTCTGGGGACAATCTGATATGAAAACCAGGCATACTGTCCTTCACTCCAGGCCTGTGCCCCCTGACTAGACCCTGTTCAGACTCCTGACTGCAGGCTGCCCTGAGACCTCTATGGCGGCTACCTGTTATGCGTCTGCCCCAGACTGCCCTGTAGGTAGGAGAGACATCCCCCCACCCCCTGCTCTGTGTCCCAACATCCAGCTGGGTCAGGCCTGCCTTATGGTTGATGGGATGGAAACCCAGGAGGCACCTTTTTGTATTCTGTCTTAGCTATCAGACTGAGCACCCTGTTGGCTAGGGATGTATAGCCCCCCGGGAGGGGGGGCGTCTCAACCCCCAATAAAAGCCAGAATAATTTCTATGGTGTTTGTATGCATCGGGGTGGGAGAGGATAGGTGGGTGCCATGCCCCTACCAGATCTGATTCTTGCCCCAATTTCAGAAACTCTACCTCCCTAATACAAGAAGGGGCAGAAAGATAGGCTGTCACTTGGTGAGGTCTCACGGGTCCACCCTCATGGTCTGAGGCCACGTGGGGGTCACAGCAAAGGTCTGACAGGCAACCTGGGTTCCTTCAACAGTGAGCAAGGAGTGTGGACAGATGGCCTGCCCTCTGGGCCCATGCAAAGCCCTGTAGAATCACCAAGATGACCCAGGTCTGGAGGAGACAAGTCCCAAACACTGACCCCATGGTGGCTACTCTAGCAAAGTGGTCACCATGTCTTTGTATTGCACATACTTAGCAGTAAAAGTCTTTGGCCCTCTTATCCCCAATATGCATAAATCTATTTACAAAGATTTACAGTCAATCCATGTATTAAATACTAGGGTTATGGGCTGAATTGTGTCTCCTAAAACTCGTGTGTTGCAGTCCTTACCCCTAGCACCTTAGAATGGGACTGTATTTGGAAATAGGCTCTTTATAGGGGTAAGTTAAAGTGAGCCCCTTGATGTGGGCCTTAATCTAACCCAAGGCCCTGACGAGAGGAAACGTGGGCACACAGATGTGTGCACAGGGAAGACCAACTGAAGACAAAGGGGAAGACGGCCGTCTACCAGCCAGGAGTGGCCTCACAGGAAACCAACTTTGCCAACATCTTGATCTTGATAAATTTGTTTTTAAGTCACCTCATCTGTGGTATTTTATGTCAACACTAGCAAACTAATGCTGTAAGTCTTGCAAGGACTTTCTAACATTTTCTCACCCTCGTTGGGTGCCACCACCATGGGCAGGTGTGAGGAACTGATGGCCTGGCTGATCAGACTCCGGGCCCCAAGCCAGAAGACATGAGGGGTCTGGCGGCCACTGGCCACCTCCCACTGTGGGGCCGAGTCTATCTGGAAGAACTTAGAGAAGCCAGGAACCCCCAGCACCCACAGGGGCTGGTTTGCCACAGGCCAGGGTGCCTCAGTCCCACCTGGGAGTTGTTAAGTGGGCCAGGTGATTCTCAGGACCAGAAGGGTGTGAGAAACCGTAGTCCAGGCCATTCCAATCAAGGAGACAGGTTTGTAGTTGTAGAGGGGCTGTAGAAGGAGTGTGAGGGTGTGTGTGTGCAGCTACACCCTCTGAGCATCCTACACGGTCCGAGCATCCCTACCAGGCAGAGGGTGGGAGAGAAGCCGGTGATCCAGCCCTGCCAGCCTCTCCCAGTCCCTTCTCAGCCCCACTGCTGCACTCCCATCTCTAGCCCTGCCCCCTCCCCCTGTCCCGACTTCTGTGAGGCAACTAGTCTACAGTTTCTGTCACTGTATTTGCCAACCAACGTTTTGCCCCACGTTCCTTCTTTGAATCAACAGGCGGGTGGTGGCGGGGGAAAGCCCTCTGGTTCCCTCCGGGTAACTCCGCAGTCCCAGACGCCCTTGTTTTTCTCCTGGGTGTCGCCCACCTGTGACTTTTCTCCCAGGCTCTGGGCCCCTAAATGAGATCCAGGTTCCCTCTCCCAGCTCAGGCGAACCAGAGGTGGGGATGAGGCTGAGGGGCAGCGAAGGGCCCAGTCACCGACCCCAAGGTATGTGAGCTGGGCGCAGTGGGGGACCAGGTGTGCGGGTCACCGGGCTCCCTCCCTCCGGCGGACCGCAGATTCCTTCCGAACATCCAAGGCCATCCACCCTATCTCCGACTCCCGCCCAGCCCAGCCCGGCTCACCCAGGCTGGCAGGTGCTGGCCCAGCAGCTCGCGGCTGATGAATTGGCGTTCATTTTCTACGAATTCGAATGCGGCCGCAAGGCGCCCAAGCTTCCCACGGCGGTTCCTGCGCCACCACATCCACAGCAGGGCGCCGAGCAGCAGCCAGATTATGCTGAGCCCTACGTAGCCGGCTAGGTAGACGGGCACCAGGTAGAACAGTACGCGCGCCACGAAGGTGTAGAGCTCAGGCAGCAGCTGGCTGGACAGGCGTGTCTCGGGGCCTGGAGCGCGCTGCTTTCGGTGGGTACCAGGGGCCCCTGGGGCACCAGGGGCGCAGGGATTCTCAGTTTGCATCTTGTCGCCGTCGTATTGCCTTTTCCAAAAGCTTCACTTGGGTTCAGGTTCGTGCTCCCGGATGCCCGGGCACACCTGTCCTTCAAGGGCAAGTACCAGACCACAGAGCGGCACCGGCCCTGCAGGACTCGCTGTCGCCTTCCTGGCGCTCTGAGCTCTCGGTTTCCTGCAGGGCGCACTCAGGCGCGGGGCCTGGGAATTCACAGCTGGCAGTGCTTCCCAGCCCCGGACTGAGACTGTCTCCGCCCCCAGGGGCGTGTCCGAGCTGAAGGGGGCGGGGTCAGGCCCTGGGGCGGGTGGTACTAAAAATGGTACTGTTGTCTTGGTTGCCCTCGGACCTCAACATCCCGCGTAGGCGTCAGCGGAGGGTGCAGTGGCGACACCCAATTAGAACCCCAGGTGAACCAGGTGCCGCCCCAGGAGGTATGTGACTCACCGAGGCGTGTGAACAAATGTTTTGCCATAGATAAACATCACCTAAAACCTGTTTCCTACACCCAGTCTACAATATATGCTCCTGTGTAGACTCTTCTGGGCATTCTAAGGCCTCCCAGCCTCAGTGTGGGCCCTAGAGGCCCGTATCCCCTTTTCTAGTAACTATAAACCTTAGATCTAGTCCCCAGCCCAACCTGACTGAGCTCAAGGACCCTCCTGTGACCGGAACAGCCTCTGCGTCGGCACTCCCCACCCTCTGTGCCGGTGTTATTTTGGATCTTCATTCCTTGCATCATCAGACCAAGACTTTCCGAGGGCCAGGCCAGTCCTGCTCATCTCTGAGGCACCCTGCACCGCAAGTGGTGGGTGAATGACAACAGAAGTGATGAGCAAGCCCTAGGGAGCTTGAGGGTCACTCGTGGAGCCCAGAGTTTCTATCTAATCCTTTGTGAATGATCAGAGCAGGTGAAGGTCTGAATCTCCCAGTTCAGACAGTAAATCTCCAGGAGAGCAAAGAATAAAGTTCTGTTGCTTTAAGGCACCCGTTTGTGGTACTTTGCTTCGGCAGCCCTTGGAAACTAACACAGCCACCAATCAAGTGTCAGGCACTAGTCTAGGCACAGGAGATTCAGGGTGAACAGAATAGACAGACTTTCTGCTCTCACAGAGCTGACACTCTACTAGGGGTAGACAGACCACAGACAGTCTAAGAACAAGAATATAAAAGGTTAGGAAGAGTGCAATGGAGACAATGCAGTAACTGGTGTGAGAGACAGTGCCTGGTGTGGGGAGGAGGGCTGTTTCAGCTAGGGTGATTTGGAAAGGGCTCTCTGAGGAAGTCACACGTGACTTGAGAGCTTAGTAAAAAACTAAACTATATCTGCAATTTCATCTTTAAAGAAAAACTTAATATCTCATAAAAGCATCTCTCCTTTGAAATAGTAAGACAAATAACCTCTGCTATGTAGATGTCACTAACTTTACTCTTGCATTTCCTTGGGAGTCTACAGTAATTGTCTTTGTGTCTGCTGTCTCCGTCAGACTGGGAGTTCCTCAAGGGCAGTGGTTCTGTCTGCTACATCTTGAGTTCTCGGTGCCCAGCACAGAGTTTGACATGCAGGAGGTGGTGAGAGGGCACTGGGTAAGGGCAGGGTCTTTGTGACTCGTTTGCCTGAGTGTAAATCTAGACCCAAGCACTTACTGACTCCAGAAAACGTCCTTAGCTTCTCAGCAGTTCAGTTTCCTCATCTATAAAACAGAGATCAGAGTAATACTTCAATCATAGGATAGTTATGAGGATTAAGCAAGACACTGTTTGTATAAAGTTGCATAGCCAGATAGGGAAGTTGCTAAGGAAAACTTTGGTTTTTTTGTCTGTATTGTTTGAGTTTTTATGGAAAGAATGTATTTGTGCATTATCCGTATGTTTAAAAAATTTTATTTTGATAAAATACACATGGTCTTTACTATCTTAGCCATTTTAAGTGGACAGTTCAGTGGTATTAAATATTTATATTGTTGTGAAACCATCACACCATCCATCTCTTCTCATCTTGCAAAACCATGAAATACTAACTCGCCAAACCTCCCTCCCTCCCTCTCCTGCTGCTCTGGGGACCTCGTATCAGTGGAATCATACAGTATTTGATTTTTGTGACTGGTCTGCTTCACTTAGCATATTGTCTTCAAGGTTCATCCACATTGTGGTAGGTGTAAGTTTCCTTCCTTTTCAAAGTTGAATAATATTCCATTGTATGTACAGAGCACATTTTGCTTATGCATTTATCTATCAGTGGGCACAGGCTACTTCTACCTTTTGGCCATTGTGACTAACGTGGTTATAAACATGAACATACAAATATCCCTTTGAGATCCTGCTTTTAATTTTGGGAGTTATATACTCAGAAGTGGAATTTCTGGATCATATGGTAATTCTATGGCTGATTTTTTGAGGAACCTCCACACTGTTTTCCATAGCAGCTGTTCCATTGTACATTCCCACCAATAGTGCACACGGGTTCCAATTTCTCCACCAACACTAGTTATTTCCTGGGGTTTTCTTATAGCAGCCATTCTAATGGGTGTGAGGTGGTATCTGACTGTGGTTTTGATTTGAATTTCTCTGATGATTAGTAATGTTGACCATCTTTTCATATGCTGTTGGCCCTTTGTATATCATCATTTTAAAAACAGAAAACACTTCTGGGGATGTAACATACAACATGGTGACCACAGTTAAAAATATACTCTATTATACTGAGATCTGCTAAGAGATTCGACCTTAAAAGTTCTCACCCCCTCCCCACCCCCCACACAGACTCCCTCCTTGATTATTTACAAGTTCCTGTTTAATGTTTAAATAGTTGGGGATTTTTAAATTTTGTTATTGATTTCTTATTTAATTCCATTGTGTTTAGAGAATATACTTCATATAATTTCAATCCTCAGAAGTGTGTTAAGTGTTGTTTTATGGCCCAACAGATAGTCTATCTTGGCTCCATGCATGAAAAACAGTACTCTGCAGTCGTTGGGTATAATATTTTATAAGTGTCATTTAGATCAAGAAGATTGATAGTATCGTTCAGAGTTTCCACTTCATTACAATTTGTTTTTGTCTAGCTATTCTCTAACTTACTAAGAACAGGGTTAAAATATCCAACTGTGATTGCTGATTTGTCTATTTCTTCTATTAGTTCTGTCAAATATTGTTTCATGTATTTGGAAGCTGATATTAGGCTCAGACACATTTATAATTATGTCTTCCTAGTGAATTCACCATTCCATTATTATAACATGTCACTGTTTGTCTCTGATAGTTCTCCTTGTCTTGAAGTCTATTTTGCTAGAAATGAATATAATCGCTCCAGCTTTCTTGTGCTTACTGCTGATATGATAGTATCTCTTACCATCCTTTTACTTTCAACTCATCTGTGTTCTTATATTTAAAGTGTTTCATAGGTATAAGGTCAGTCAGGCCATTTTTAAAAACTAGTCAGACAATCTCTGTCTTTAATTATAACCTTTAGTCCTTTTGCATTTATGGTATTAAGTGGTATATTTGGGTTTAGACCGCTGTCCTGCTCTTTGTTCCATCTGGTCTTTGTTTCCTTTTCCTCCTTCTACCATTAAAAAAATTAAGCAAAGAGAAAATTGACAATTCTTCAATCATAATTGGGGGTGAGGTTTTAACATTTCTTCCTCAGAAAATGATAGACCCAGACATAAAATCAGCAGATTTAGAAAATCTGAACCACACTATCACACCTTGACTTAATTAATATTTGTAGGACACTGCACCACAAAATGGCCAACTATATAATTTTCAAGTGTATGTGGTATACAATGTGCTATCCATACAATTGAAATTGAAATTATACAGAGTATATCTTCCAACCACAATGGAGTTAAATTAGAGCTCAGTAATAAGATAAATAGAAAGACATGAAATATTTGGAAATTAAACAAAACACTTCTATCTAATCCATGGGTCAAGGAAAATAAACCACAAGAAAAACTGAAAAATATTTTAACCTAATGATAAAATGCTGCACATCGAATTTTGCGAGATGCAGCTAAAGCAAGGCTAAAAGGAAAAAATCTAGCTTTAAATGCTTATATTAGAGAGAAGAAAACTTTAAAGTCAATGATCTGTGTCTTTAGTGCAAGAAATTGGTAAAAGAAGTACAAATTAAAACTAAAGTAGAGGACTTCCAGCCAAGATGGAGGCATAGGTAGACACACTGTGCCTCCTTGCACAACTGAAAGAAAGACAACAACTTAAAAACAAAAACAACTAGAACTGACAGAAAATTGAACTGTACGGAAGCCTGATAACCAAGGAGTTAAAGAAGACATATTCATCCAGACCAGTAGGAGGGGTGGAGATGGGCAGCTGGGCAGAGAAGACTTGTGGCAAGGCAGTGGCTGGCCGGCAAGGCAGCAGCTGGTGGAGCCTGCCAGGCAGCAGCTGGTGGAGCAGGCAGTCCCACATCTGCATGCAGATAAACCGGAAGGAACAACTGGGGAGCGAAACAGACCATGCAACCTGGGGACCCAGGACCGGGAAATAAAGCCTCAAACCACTGATTGAAAACACTTGTGGGGGTTGAGGCAGCAGCAAGAGAAACTCCCAACCTCACAGGAGAGTTTGTTGGAGAGACCCACAGGGTCCTAGATTGTACACAAACCCAGCCACCTGGGAATCAGCACCAGAAGGGCCCACTTAGCTTGTGGGAATGGGGGAAGTGACTGAAATCCAACAGAGAGCGGAGCAAGCACCATTGTTCCCTCTCAGACCCTTTCCCCACATACAGCATCACAATGCAGCGACTTGGGTTGCCCCGCCCCGGTGAACACCTAAAGCTTCGCCCCTCACTACTTAACAGGCCACCAAGACAAAATAAAAATAGCCCAAATGAAAGAACAGATCAAAGCTTCAGAAATAATACAACTAAGCAATGAAGAGATAGCCAACCTATCAGATGCACAATTCAAAACTCTGGTAATCAGGAGGCTCACAGAATTGGTTGAATTTGGTTGCAAATTAGATGAAAAAATGAAGGCTATACTAAGTGAAATAAAGAAAAATGTACAGGGAACTGATAGTGATGGGAAGGAAACTGGGACTCAAATCAATGGTATGGACCAGAAGGAAGAAAGAAACATCCAACCAGAAAAAAATGAAGAAACAAGAATTCAAAAAATGAGGAGAGGCTTAGGAACCTCCAGGACATCTTTAAACGTTCCAACATCTGAATTATAGGGGTACCAGAAGGGGAAGAGGAAGAGCAACAAATTGAACACTTATTTGAACAAATCATGAAGGAGAAATTCCCTAATCTGGCAAAGGAAATTGACTTCCAGGAAGTCCAGGAAGTTCAGAGAGTCCCAAAGAAGTTGGACCCAAAGAGGAACACACCAAGGCACATCATAATTACATTAGCCAAGATTAAAATGAAGGAGAGAATCCTAGAAGCAGCAAGAGATAAGGAGACAATTACCTACAAAGGAGTTCCCATCAAACTGTCAGCTGATTTCTCAAAAGAGACCTTGCAGGCAAGAAGGGGCTGGAAAGAAGTATTCCAAGTCATGAAAGACAAGGACCTACATCCAAGATTGCTCTATCCAGCAAAGCTATCATTTAGAATGGAAGGGCAGATAAAGTGCTTCCTAGTCAAGGTCCAGTTAAAGGAGTTCATCACCAAGCCCTTATTATATGAAATGTTAAAGGGATTTATCTAAGAAAAAGAAGATAAAAAATATGACCAGTAAAAAAAGACATCAAACTCAGTTAGTAACAACCATACCTAAAACAAAAGCAAACTAAGCAAACAACTAGAACAGGGACAGAACCACAGAAATGGAGATCACATGGAGGCTTAGCAACAGAGGAGTGAGAGGGGGAGAGAGGGGGAAAAAGTACAGAGAATAAGTAGCATAGATTGTAGGTAGAAAATAGGGGGAGGGAAAGAATAGTATGGGAAATGTAGAAGCTAAAGAACTTATTAGTCTTTTTAACAAAACAGATACTGTGAAGAATAATTATTTAAAAAAAAACAGTTAAGCAAATATGCCAACTTATTAGTTCTAGGTGATGGGAATATGAATGGTTTCTGCTTTTCTTTGTACTTTTCTGAATTTTTAAAATAAAAGTAGATATCACTTGTTAGTTTTAAGTACATGGTCTCAAACTTTTAGGTGATGTCTTTCTATTCTTGTTTTATCCAGTGTTTTCTATTGGGAATGTGGGCAGAATTTTATCAATTGTCTTCCTGGCATCTATGGATATAACCACGGAACTTTGAAATTATCACCTACTGAGCCATACTTGCATTCCTGAGGGAATGAGTTTATTGCACAGGCCTCTACTCAGTAAGGTGGAAACACACAGAAAGCACACTCATCCTGCCACCCTTCAAGCCCACTCTCTGGGAATGCTCTTCCTTGCTCTGGATGAAGTCTTGGGCAGCTTTCAGCTTTTCCAATTGCTTTTGGTCTAAAACAGATCCATTTTCGTAATTAAAAAGCTCTATTCAGCCCTGGTGGGTGTGGCTCAGTGGACTGAGTGCCAGCCTGTGAACCGAACTGATGCTGGTGAAATTGAACCCATGGCTGGGTCCCCACCAGGGGGTGTGTGACAGGCAACCGATGGATGTTTCTCTTACAAATCCATGTTTCTCTCTCTCTGTTTCTCCTCCCTTCCCAAGTAAATAAAATGTTCTTTAAAGCCTTATTCAATGCAACATTTAAACTCCAACTTTTTACCAAATTGAAATTTTCCCTCTTTGTTAACTGCCTCATACTGGAAAATCTGTGGTGGGGATAGGGCATCAGGTCTTTCCTAAGTGGTTTTTGAGAGCTGTGTCAGGGTTCTCCAGAGAGACAAAACCAATAGGATCTGTTTGTTTGTTTATTACAGGGAACTGGCTCACATGACTATGAGAAGTTTCACTGTGTGCGTCTGCAAGGTGGAGACCCAGAGAGCTGGCGGGGTCATTCAGTCTGGGGCCAACAGCTTGAGAACCAGGGGTGTAATTCCTAATCTGAAGGCAGAAGACCAGTGTCCCAGCTCAAGCAGCCAGGCAGAGAGTGAGTTCTCCCCTCGTCTGCCTTCTTGTTCTAGTCAGATCCTCAATGGACTGGATGATGCCCACCCACATTGGGGACAGCAACCCTCTTTACTGAGTCCACCGATTCAAGAGCTCATCTCATCAGAAACACCTTCACAGACACACTCAGAATAATGTTTAACCAAGTATCTGGGCACCTCGTGGCCCAGTCAAACTGATGCATAAAATTAACCATCACAGGGAGATGAGGGCCCTCAGGGAGAGAACAGAGATGAGGAGCAGGAAGGCCCACCAGTTGGGTACACTGAACCCTTGGGGTGTGCTGCACTCACACTTACTGAGGGGGTTTCTCCCCCAACACTGCAGCTCTCTCACCTACAGAGCGCTTTGACTCAGGTAATGCCTCCTCAAGGTGGCAGCATCAACCTTTCCTTCCAGTCCCCTGCCTGTCACTCTGCCCAGTGTGGGAGTCTCTACTAAACACCACTCCCTGCCATGGGGTCCACCTGCTGCCCATGGGAAATACGGACATGCCATTGCTGAAGCTGGGAATGCAGGCCTCTCTTATGACAGTCTTCACTCTTAATTGGACAAAGGCAGCTCCAGCCCCAGCCTCTGACCTTGAGTTTTTGTTGGTTCCTGTGTCTCTCAGGTTTCAGGAGCCCCTCCTCTGACTTGAGGTAGAAGACCAGGTGTGTGTGGGGGGAGGAGGGTAGATGCTCATTGGCAACACTTTCCAAACACCTCCTCACTCCTACTTGTCAACCTCCCAAGGAAACCCCGTGGCCTGGAGAGTTCTAGAGGGCTGACCAAGGTCAGGCAGCTCCCTGGAGAAAGGGAGGTGCTCGACCCCTCCATTCTTGCTCTCAGCCTGCTGGGCTTCTGCCAAAGCCAGACCTCAGGAAGTGCTGTTTTAATAGCCCTTACGTTGAATAATCCTGGCCATGGCATAGAATTCCTTTTACAGATGGCCAGATTGATTAGTATGTTTTTAATGTTTGTATCTGTTTTCATATGTAAAATTTCTCATTTACTTTTCCTACTTGCTTATCAGACTGATACAAAGGTATTTCTATCTTTATGAAATGACTTAGGGACTTTTTTTTTCTATCATTTCGTATACCAAGGGAGTTATTTTTGGAAAGTTATATAAAATTTGGCTGTAAACAATCTTGGCATTGTGCCCTATAAAATGATAAGTCTTTAAACAACGTTTCCAAGTTATTCTATTATCACTGAATGGTTTGAGTTTTCTATCTCTTTCTGGGTCATTGTATTTGGCCATAAAAGCTTTGTCAGAAAATCATCCATTTTATTTCTAGGCTTTCATATTTATTACCAGAAAGTAGCATGGAATGTTCTTGTCATAGTTTCCTAGGGCTGCTGTAACAAATTCCTACGAATGGGGTGGCTTAAAACAGCAGAAATTTGTTTTCTCACAGCTCTGGAGAGCAGAAGTCTGAAATCAAGGTGTTGGCTGGGCCGGTTCCTTCGGAGAGCTCTGAGGGAGTCCGTTCCCTGCCTTTCTCCCTGCTGCCCGTGGGCGCCAGCCGTCCTTGCTGCTCCTTGGCCTGCGGATGCAACGCTCTGACCTCTGCCTCTGTCATCACCTGTCTTCCCCTCTGTGTGGCTCTGATCTTGTCTCCCTTCTCTTATAAGGACACCAGACATTGGATTTGTGACCCACCCTAAGTCCAGGATATTCTCATCATGAGATCTTTAACTTAATCACGTCTGTAAAGACCCTAATTCCAAATAAAGTCACACTCTGGAGGGCAGGAGTGGGCATGTCTTTTGGGGGGCTACTATTCCACCCACTACACTTTTATTCACACGGTCGT
Organism: Phyllostomus discolor; assembly: GCF_004126475.2. NCBI lineage: Eukaryota > Metazoa > Chordata > Mammalia > Chiroptera > Phyllostomidae > Phyllostomus > Phyllostomus discolor. The sequence continues at coordinate 34,506,364 of NC_040909.2, read as the reverse complement.
GAGAATTAGGTTGAGGGTTTCTGAGAATAAACATACAAATTTACTTGTAATTAGATAAAAGTCTATTTTTCTGACAGCTTTCAGCACCATTGAGAGAGCCTTGTTTGCAGGATGCCACCAGCTCCATTTTCACAGGAAATGTCTCTCTTGCCTTTCTCACTGTATATGTTGGGGTGACTTGGATGGCAATGCTGAGTTCCATGAAATTCCTCTCTTGGAGGTGACCAGGAGGGAAAGAAATGAACTGTTCACACTTTCTACCAAACATTTATAATCTCCTTGAAGTTGTGAGCTTCCAGAAGAATGGGTCAGTACCTCTCACTCTTCCGGGAACCATGCTGCCCCCACCCCAAGCTGCGTCCTTCCCAGGGCAGGGGCTCTCGTTAACACCAGGGCAGTGGGTGCGGGGCGGGGGTCTGCATCTCCTCCCCCTTCACGCTAGAACACAGCCACATCCATGCCTCAGTGCAACCTCTCCTAGCCTCAGAGGGGAAAAATGGAATAGCTGTCGGAAGGAAGATGGATCATGCAATCTGATCATCGGTGAAATCGGTTGTCACAAGTCAGGGTTCTAGTTGCTAAGTGACTGTAATGAAAACATGTTTTCATTGAGATAAAAACTAAAACCACAATAGCTTTGAGCACCATCGTATGGGAAAATACCTCTCACAACTTCATCGGGCGGCACACCACACAACCCACCAACCACACCATTGATGAAACACTTCAACCCCTGAGAAATGATGAACTAGACCTCCCGGACCTCTGGAGAGAGAGATTTGGCAATGTCTGTGGGGCAGGATCCTGCAGCCAGAGATGAGGGGGGAGTGCAGGCCAGTGTATCTCAAACTTCCCAGCACCACAGGATCACTCAGAGGGCTTGTTAACCACCGATTGCTGATCCCTGCCCCACAGTTTCTGACTCCACAGGCCTAGAGTGGGGAGAATCTGCCTTTCCTACAGGTTCCCAGGTGATGTGCAACAGTTGCCCCAGGACCTCACCTTGAGAACCACTGGCCCAACGTGGGTCTTTGGAATCTGCTTGTTAATAGGCTCCATCTGTGGTTGAGGTGCTCATTCTGTAAAACGCTGACTGCCGCGTGAACAGGTCAGTGGTCAGAGACTTGGGGTCTTCTAAGGTGGTGGCAGCGGTGGGACAGTGACTGTGTGTGGAGCCCGGTGAGAATCGAGTCAAGAGGAGCCTACCTGAAACTCCATGGGGCCCCCACATTACCTTGTATTTACCTGGGAAGCCTGAAGCAGATGAAGCAATCCATCCCCGGGGGGCATTTAAAAATCAGCCAGGAGGGATTAGGGTTTGGCTGTTAGGGCGAAGTGTTCAGAGGAGCCAGCCTTGTCTGAGGTGGAGAAGTTGACACAGGGCTTCATCAAACCGTTTCTGAGAAGGCCTGGGTCTGTGCGAAAGCATTAACTGTGAACTTGCTACGTTCCAGACCCTGAGGCCCCAGGGTGTACATTTATCTGGATACAAGCAGCCCTAGAGGGCAGAAAGTCCCAGAGGGTAGGGGTGAGAGCTTGGGCGGGCGGGCAGGCAGTACAGGGGTCTGACCTTTGCTATTGGGTGGGGGGCTGGGGCTCCGTGGGAGAGCGAGGGCTCCCCTGGCAGAGAGGAGGCTGGGAACGGACCCACTCGCTCTGCGCTGCTGCCACCTGGTGGACAAAAATAACACTAGTCCGGCTTCCCCCGCGCGCTCCAAGCTGGCAGCAAGGGTGGGGAGGGGGCCTCAAAGGTGGATAATAATACCAGCTGGAGCTACTTCAATAATAATGCTAAAAATAGCAACTCTGGAGTATTGAGAACTTTCTATGTGTGACAGGGAGTAGTCTAAGCTCTTTGAATGCACCACGTCATGTAATCCCCGCAACAGATAAGGACTCGTAGGAGCCCTGTTATCCAGATGAGGGAGCTCTGGCACACAGAGTTGGAATAACTGCTAAGGCCACGTCGTTTATGAGAAGTGTCCTTTGAGCCCAGTTTGGGGTTTGCAAGGAGGATACGCTTAGGGTCCTGGCTTTGCCGCTTGGGCAGGTGAGACCTTAGGAGAGTTATTTAACTTCTCTGAAGCCCCGTTTCCTCACCTGAGAGATGTTTAATGCCTCCTCATCAGACTCAATGAGAAGTAACCTGGCGAAAAGCTCTCAGCACTTGCCTTAGCTGCCCTGCAGGCCAGGGGGCGCCATTCACAGAAATGCCCTGTCAATCAATAGTGCCCTCTGGGCTGGGCAATCCTCGAAAAGTGGCATTCAGCTCTTCTCCTAACCAAAAAGAGTCATCTCTGTCAATAAATTCCTCGCCTTCCCTAGCCTCTGATACCATGCGCCTCAGAAAAAATGTGTGTCACATCTGAAAATCTTCCTCACAGAGAAGGAAGAAGAATTAACATTTTTGAGCTTTGGACCATGGAAATCTGGCTCTTACTGGGCCTAGGAATCAGCTGTAGCCAGATAGCCTCACTGGGTGACTGCCAGGGGGTTCAATAAGTGGTCACTGTAGTTACTAGTAAGCACTCCAAAAACATTCAGTGGTTTGATTCTGGGATCTTGGCTAACTGACATTTAAATAGATACTATGTGCCAGCCATCCTTCTGAAAATATATATCTAATTCAAACCTGACAACAGCTCAATAACACAATAGTCCAATTATTATCATCAACCCCATTCGACAAATGAGGAAGTTGAGGCATAGAGAGGTGGGGCAACTTGCCAAAGGTCATCAGCCAGCAGGAAAGCTGGGCTGGGCCAGGGTACTGTGCCCTCGCCATCACGCCCACACACCCTCTGTGCACCAAAAACGTCAGAATCTCAGCGATACCAACCACAAAGACACAACAAAAATTCTAGACTTTTATTTTGGCGGGGGTGAATATGTGAGGAGAGGAGTTGTTATATTAACAAAGAACAGTTGTTGTGCCCTTCAACAAGGACTCCTCCAGGCTGCCTACAAGGGAGTAGGGCCAAGTGGGGTCTCTGTCTGTGGGGTGCTCCCACTGGCTGGAGACCAGAGGCCTTCAGACTGCACACGAGGGCTCTGGGGTCTCACCTACTCTGCTAAGTGCTGGGCTGGCCTGGCCTTGCTGAGAAAGGGCTGGACGAAGGCAGCAGGAGGGACAGGGCTTGAGGCTGTGTGCTTGGGAGGAAGTCCAGCGCCGAAGTTCAGGGACATGACAGTGAACTAGGTTTAAAACACTGCCTCCAAGTCACCAGGGGAAGTTGGTCTGCATTTAGCTCACTTGGAAGAAGGCGGAGATGTGGGAGACACATGGAAAGATTTTCCTCGAACAAGTTGAGATGAGAAAGGGTGGGGTGGCCAGCTGAGATGAGCTTGTGCTCAGCGTGGCGCAGGGCGGGGGTGGGTTGGTAAACCGAGCAGCCAGATAGAACTGGGTGCAAGTTCAGGCTCAGTCCTCGGACCTCAAGTTTCCTCTCTATAAAACAAATACCGTATCACCTACCACACAGGGTGCCTACCCGTGGGGATTAAATGAGATAATATGCATAAATAGCATACAGCCTGGCTTACAGTAAGGGCTCAATCAAACATTTGCTGGTCACTAGAGTTTGCTGTGCATTTACTCTCTGAGTGCCTAACGTGGGTTATAATTCAGGGTTAACAGCGTGGTACCAGACCAGCCACGTCACATTCCCAAGAAGTTGCGATGAGTACGAATTCTTGGGCCCCACCCTAGACCTGCTGAGTCAGAAAAGCCTGCATTTTCACCAGCCCCCTAGATGCTGATGAAGTCTGAGAACTCCCACCTAGTAGTGATTTGTATTGTCATAGAACGAAGTGAAAACTTTTATTCTTGCGTGGCCAACTACCGGTTTGCCCAGGACTATCTGGGTATTAGCACTGAAGGTCCCTTGCCCCAGAAAGACCCTCGGTCCTGAGGAAACTGGAAACTTCAGTCACCCTCTTAACTGGAACCATACTTCAGCCCGGGGAAGAGATCACGGGATCACAGCTAAGGAGAGCAAACCAGCGGAGGGTGAGAGAGCGTGAGGGATGGGGGCTGATGGTGAGGGAGGAGACAGATTGGTGAGGGCCATGTGTAGCATGGGGTGAAGGCCAACTGAGAGGCCCAGGAGCAGAGGGACCCCCCTCACCCCAAGTGCCCAGCAAAGCTCAGGGATGGTTCCTGAGAGTGGGCTTTCTTTGTGAAACCGAGGCAGGAGCTGAACGTCAGAGTAGGGAGGCTGTGGAACAGACAGAAGTGGAAGTGGCTGAGAGCCTGACCCTTGGGAACTATAATATTTGAGGACTGCAGCGGGCCAGGGGGCTGCCATAGGCCGTGGGGTTGGGAGTGAAGAAGGGTAGTAGGAGCCTGTCTCACTTAGGGTTTACGGTATGGAGGCCCCTGCTGATATCTGTAATAATTATCAATTCACTTAATAAACATCATGTTAATTTTGTACCACTAGGCCTTCCACAGAAATGGAAGGGGTGTGAGGAATGCGGTGTCATGGTAGATTCTGACCAGATGGATAAAAGGTTGAGCCAGGCTCTGAAAGGACCAGCTGTGATGAAAAGAGGAGCTACCTACGGTAAGTGTCCACTTACAAAGAGCTGGGAAGCTTTGGGCACGGCTCCTCCAGGCAGTTGTTTCTTCTACTAACCAGTCATCACTGAGAAGCCATTGTGCCCAAGGGACCAGAACGGCATGGAACCCTCTTGTGGTCTCTGCCCTGGCTGTACTGCCGAATCACCTGGGAGCCTTAACAAGTCTTCATACCTGGGCCCCCTCCCAGGCCACTTGCTGCAGGTTATCTGGGGTGTGGCCTGGGCTTCAAGATCTCCCCCCACCTCCTGAAGTGACTCTAAATCTAATACACAGTCGTTCGAGAACCACTGGCGTAGGTAGATGGAAATTTGAGACGATGGCATCAGACTTGAGATGGCTTTGCTACCTGCCTCACATCCCTCCTCTGCCTCCATTTCCCAGCTGGGCTCCCACCCAAGTAGTCCCTGGGCTGTCACAGCATCCGGATTTCCTCCCCCTCTTTGCCAATTCTGGGCCAGGGTGTTGGGGGGCCTGCGTGGCAGGTGGTGCTGACCACGGTGGGGGAGGCAGAGTGAGTCATGCGTGGGTCACACACTTAGTCATTCTGGGGAACTGGGAGAAGCGAGGCCGGCCCCCTCCCTCAGGGTGTTGTGGGGGTGAGAGCAGGGATGTGTCAACCAGATAAAGAGTTTTGTCAGAGCTTCTTGAAGGGGAGATGGATCTTTGCTCCTTTCATTTCCTCTTCCTGCTCTCAGCAGCTGTGAAACTACCGGAAGGGCCTGGAGTCAGAAAAGGAGGCTCAGGAGGCCAGTTCATTTTTCTGCTGGGCACTCACGGTGCGGGGCACTCACAGTGGGAGGCACTGTGAGACTCTGATAAAATGTGATCATGTCCCCGAAAGACTGCAGGTGTATACATAACTCTGCACGACTCTGACCGGGGTGGGGTGTCAGCCAGCCCTCCTATCGCCCCACAGAGCCAGGATTAATTTCCCCTGTCCTGGGGTCCCTTGAGTCCAGACGCAGGAAGGAGGAGGACAGGGCCTGGGCAACTGTGACGAGAGAGCCAGCTGCTGCCTGGCAGATGAGAACAAAACAAGCTGCCAGTTACCTGCAGGTAACGGGAATTTTAATTTTGACCTCCACGTGTTAATTCCAGGGTTCCAAAAGCTGAGGGAGCATCGGAGTCTCTTGGAGGGCTTATTAGGTTCTTTTCAACTCCGAACTGCTGGCTCAATGGGTCTGAGATGCTGCCAGATAATTTGCATTTCTTACAAGTTCTCAGGTGACCATGAAGCTGCTGGCCTGGGGTCCAGACCTCAAGAACCACTCATCCAATTATTTTACCTCTGCTGGTCAGCTCAGGCGCAGGTCCCACGACTGACCAGGGAGCTGGGTTTGAGTCCAAGTTGATGGTTTACGACCGTGTTGCCAGGATATACATATTATGGAAAGCATCCATCAGTTCTTGGGTCCATGTAAACTCAGCCTTGTTTTTTATTTGTTTGTTTGTTTGTTTGATTTTCCACATCAGCATGATAATGAGCAATTTGGCATGACTGGAGCCCAGAAAGTGGAAGTCCTGGGGAATGAGTATCTCCAGTTTGCACGGGGTAGCTCACCTCCTGTGTGCCTGAAGAGCAGGGCCTGTGAGTGTTCGCAGCTCTGATTGTTACAGTGCTTTTGTTTTTTACATTAAACACAGTTGTCCATATATTAGGAAAAATGCTGGAGTGCTTAAGAAGCAAACTGGAAGTCCACTTGCCTTTGCGGAAAAACTTCCCATAGTTAAGGTGCTGACAGCAGGGGTACTTCTGAGCTCACTGCCTGGCCCTGCAGAATCTGGCAGTGGCTGCAGGCAGAGGAACAAACCAATTGCTGAGGTGAATGCCCACAAGGCTTCTCCTGATTGGACATGGTTGAACTGGGCCCTGAGGCACAGTGCATCCAGGGCTGGATTTCATTCTGATGCTGAGTTGGTGTTCTAGGGCAGTGATACTCAAATCTCACTGTGCACTTCAGTCACCTGGGGTTCTTATTAAAATGCTGATTCTGACTGAGACGTTTGGATCAGGGCCCGAGAGTCTGAATTTTCAACAAGCTCTTGGGAGAAGCAGATGCTGCGATGCTGACATCAGTGACACCTGGGAACTTTAATCTACTGCATCTTCAGAAACTTGTGAAGGTGGAGGTGGAGTTTATTTTAAACAGGTAGTTCTGGTATATACCTAGGAACCTTAGAAAGTGAAACCTATACTCTTCAAAAGTAGTGCAATTAGTCGGCCCAATATGCACCTGAAATTTTCCTCTGGTCAGCAAACAACCTCCTCACCTACAAGGTTTATGAAGACCCTCCCTTGTGGCTCCCCCAGGTTGGGGAATTCCTTTCAGGGCACACAGCATGGTGATTCATCATCCCTGTCACACTGTGAACCCCTGTGACACAGTGACTGGGTTTTAATGCCCTGTTGTCCTCCTGCTGTGTGGCTCAGAGCTCGATAAATATTTGTTGCCTGAATAAACATATCTGATTTCCCTTCTTTTGTGGGTAATGAACACCAGCCTGTTACTAGTTGTTTAGCGGCACAGCCCACTGAGACATGTCTTAAAAATGAGATAGAGGGGCCACTGCGGGGGAGACATCATTTGACTTCCATTTTACCAAGCTTTCCCTGGTTGTTGTGCTGAGAAGGGAGTGCAGGGGGACAAGAAGGAAACAGGCATGAACGCTGGTGGCTGGGGCTAGAGCATTAGCAGTGGAGATGAGAAATAGGTGGGTTCTTGACATACTGTGCAGGCAGAGTCAGCAGGATCTGCTGACAGGTGGGATGTGAGGTGTGAGAGAAAGCGTGGAATCAAGGATGACCCTGAGGCTTTTGGCCTGAGCGACTAGAAGCACTGAGCTGGGGAAAGACATGGGTGAAGCAGGCACAGGTGGGCGAGGCTCGGGCACTCAGCCTTGGGCATGTTAACTTGGAGAAACTCTTCTTGAGACGTCCAAGGGGATGTCAAGCAGGCAGCTGGTTATATGTATGGGGTTTGGGAGTTTCGAGCTGGACATAATGCCTTTGGGAGTCACTAGCATGTAAAAGGCCTTTAAGTCTCAAGGTTGGATGAGATCACCAAGAGAGTGAGTTCAGGCAGAGAGGAGCACCAAGGATTGAGCTCTGGGATGCTCCAAAGTTAACGGGTTAGGTGGAAAAGGAGGAACCAGCAAAGGAGATGAGGGAAGCAGATGCAGCAGAAGAAAGTGTAACAAGGAAGAGGGAATAATGAACTGTGTCAATGCTGTCAGAGGTCAAACGTGAGAATAAGAACCAACCACTGGATTTAGCATGATGAAAGCCACTGGAAACCTTGAAAAGGGTGGTGGTAGAATGACAGGCGAAAGTCTCTTTGGAGCCGTGTAAAGAGAAACAAATGAAAGGAATTCATGACAGTAAGCACAGGTCCCTCTTTTAAGATAGTTTCCTGCAAAAGACAGCAGAGAAGCAAGGCGTGGTATCGGGCAGAGGAGGTGGGTCAAGGGAAGGTTTTGTTCTTATTTTAAGATGGAGAGGTTCCAGTAGAGAGAGAACTGATGATACACAGAAGAGAGAGACGGCTTGGCCAAGTACTCACTAGGTGCAATCAATAAAAAAATGAAATCACACTGTACAAAAGACTGTAATCCTGTGGATGGGGGCAGGGGCGGTTTCCATGAAAAGCAACATCAGGCAACCCAATATGTGTCCTTTGCAGCCCTACCTGGGTAGCTCAGTTTGATAGAGTGTCATCCCTGTGCGCTAAGGTTGCAGGTTTGGTCCCTTGTCAGGACACACACAAGAATCAACCAAGGAATGCATAAATATTGGGTTGGCCAAAAAAGTCCATTATGTTTTTTCTATACAACGTCTCTAGTAGCATTTAGTTGTCTTTAACTTCATTCAAAACAGGTTTGTTAGACTGCATTGTGATAGCTGTCATATCAGCATGCACTTAAAAAATTGGTGAGTTTTTGTATAGCCATTTTAATACTGAAGATGGAAGAAAATATGCAACATTTTTGGCATATTGTGCGTTATTTCAAGAAAGGTAAAAATGCAACTGAAATGTAAAAAAAGATCTATGCAGTGTATGGAGAAGGTGCTGTGACTAACTGAATGTGTCAAAAGTGGTTTGCGAAGTTTCTTGGTACTATTGACATTGTGGCCAAATAATTCTTTGCTGTGGGGCTGTCTTACGCATGGGAAGATGTTTAGCAGCACCCTGGCCTCTACCCATTGGAAGCCAATAGAAGGAGACAGCCAGCATACTCAAAATATCCAAATCAATAAAGTTATTGGTGAAAATGAAAAAATTTGTGTTTTATTTTGTGAAAAAAAAGTAACGGCCTTTTTAGCCAACCTAATAAATGGAGCAGCAAATCAATAGTTCTCTGTCCCCTCCCCCACCTCTCTAAAAATCAGTAAGTTAAAAAAAAATTTACATTAAAAAAAAAAACCTAAGAGCACCATTTTTAGGCTCCTTGCCATGAGCTCCCACACCTAGCTGCAGCCCCCAGTCCTCTGAGGAGGTGCACATGCCTGCCCCACTCACAGGCAGGGCCACTGAACTTCAAAGCGGGGAACTTGCTCAAAGGCACAGAAAGGCTGGTGTCAGAGCTCAAATCCAGGGCTGCCGAACGTCAGGAGGCCGTGTCTCCACACACTGCTGCACTCACCTGCCTTCCTCCTCCGGCTTCTTGCAGGAAGGAGACACTTCGAGTGGCCCCCTGGCAGTCTCCTTACTTCAGGTTCTCCTGTAAGAGATGGGTGTTCTGAGCCAGACACTGGCAACTCACAATGTTCACAGCAAAACTTGAGGAATATTGGAATAAGAGGAAATAAGACAGACAGGCATTCCTCTTCTTTTCTTTATTAATGAGCTGAGATACACAAAGACTTAATAAAAAGTTACATAAAAGGCTCAAGCATCACCGAGATCTTCAGGCATCACTCTCGTTTCATGACAATGGCCACCTGTTACTACTGTGTAACAGAAGCTGGGCGCTCACAGGCGCTCCATTATTCAAGTATCTTTCCTTCCAGGTAAACCCGACATGGAATTTCTAATCCAATGGGCTGCCAATGGAGGAAGCCTCTCTATGGCTCTGGATTTCCTGTAACACATGAAGGGCCTCTGAGTTAGAGCTGCCAGGTGTTAGTGGGTCACATCTGGCAAAGTGAGACAGGCCACACTGGGCCACCAGGCACTCTCCACAGCAAGCGCCACAGGAAGGTGGGAGGCAAAGTCCTAAGAAAAACCATCTAAACTTCCCCTGTGTGGCAAAGTGCAGAGGAAGTCAGTGGCCATACCCCCATGCCGTGGGGGTGGGGAGGATGGCTAGGATTACCTGCTGGGGAGAAAAGGAGCCCTTGAAGGGGGAGGGTGTCAGAATTTTAGAAGGAAATCTGAGAGCACACAATGCAAAGGCATGGGGTGAGAGGGTTTCAGGAAGGGTGTGCTCCAGGGGACGTACCATTCAGGCAGTTTGGAAAGAGTGGGAACACTGGGATGTCATGAAAGACAGGAGTCTCACTGGGCTCCTCAGTCATGGAGTAGCATGGCCAGCTGCTTCCCAGACTGACCCTGCCAGGTGACCATGGAGAAACCATACTGGGGATGCCCCACGGCACCCTCCACTCTGGCCTATCTGGAGCCTTCACTGCCACAAGGGCCCATGATTCTCTAAAACACAAAGAACTATCTTTTACAAGTGTTATTCACCCACCTCACCTATGAGGAAAATGAGGTCATAGGAGATGAAGGCTGACCATTGGTTCAACAGCAGAAGCTGCAGAAGGCCACCCTTTCACCAGTTTCTCTCTAGGGCACTGTGGAGTTCGGCTGTGGGCTGAGGGCAGGATGACGTCCTGCAAGGTGGGGCTGGGGAAGGGGCAGGTGCACTGCCCCTGTTGGGTGGGGTTGGGGTGGTGGACTACAAGTAGTTGGAACCCCATTTGCCCGGTTACCTTCCTGGCTAAAGCTGATCTGCCTCTAAGACTCTCTGTGTAGTGTTCAGGGAATTGTGGGCTCCACAGAGGGCAGGGTGTGCTGGTGGTGGTCCGTGCCCTGGAGATGTTTTCTACCAGGGGACACTGCCCTGTGTGCGGGGCTTCTGGTCCCACTCACCACTGCCTGGGTGCAAAGCACCTCCATCCTGACTCCCTCCCTCCTGCCTGCCTCCGCCTCACCCCCAGTTTGCAGCTACTGTCAACCTGCACACGGGCTGCTGGCTCAGAGGAGCATCGGGGCTGGAAAGAGCCTTGTCCTGCTCATGTTTAAAGTGCCCCTCAATGAACATTATAGGATCTTGGGAAGCTGTGAGGTGCCTGATCTGGAATGTTCTTTGTTATCTTTTCTTTTAAGATAACAGAAAAAGAGGCCATTTACATAAATAAAGAAGTTTGATTTCCAGCAAAAGTCTCAACCGTTTCGTTCTGCAGCAGGATCGCTCTTGGGCTGGCCCCACGGTGCTGGTGATGTCGCCGAGTTAGCACTCAGCACACTTTCAAAACTGGAGAAGGACCCAGGTGTCCTGATGTCCAGCTGGGCACTCACTTTCCCCGGGGTCCTTTCTCCAAACAGTGGCCAGACCACCTGCTATGGATATTCTAGTTTGCCTAGTGACCTGACATGTAACGTTTAGGAAGTCAGGTTCACTAGCTGCATTGCCTGATCTTCTGACCTCCTCTCAGGGGTGCCCTGCTGGTCTGCTGCCCCTCCACTGCCACCCCAGCCCCCAATTCCAGTCTTTGGCTCTCAGCAGCAGCACCTGAGTGGGTGGTAGACATCATGAGGGAGCTGGGTGACTATCCCCTCGTAGAAACGTGTGTATGAGAGCGATAACATCACCTCAGCCTTCCTTTCTTCTCCAATCATATGTGACAGTTAAGGTCCGAGGGGAAAAAGCAGGAGCCAAAAAGGCAACCTGATGCTCAGTTTGCAAAGGCTTAAAGGGACTGTTATTTACTGGGTTTAAGAAGTGGTCATCAGTTGATCAGAGGGAAAACGGTTTCAGGTGTTGGTGCTGTTTCAGAAAGCACAGTACCGGATCACTTTTGGGTAAGAGTCAGCGTGAACCAGAATTTTCTGGATGGCGCCATGTCACCTCACTCTGATGTGGAGAAGCGTGTGGGCCTGTGTCAGTGGGTCGGTGTCGGAGAGGTGCCAGGCAGTACTGGCGAGGAGAGGAAGCCCTGTGACCAGCTGGGAAGAACAGACGTGAACCCACACTGACTGGAAAAGAAAGGAACATACAGGCAGATCCACTCACTTTAGTTTATACATTTCCAGGATAACAATGCCCCCTTTGGAACTGACTGGCTAGTCTCTCCAGTTTACAGGCCATGAGCAGGGTCTGCTTCCCCCGAGGCTTCCAGCTGCAGCCTCTGTTCACTTCCAGTCTTGCGGTCACTGAACTTTCATACTGAGCTGAGTTTTGGCACTGCTGGGAAAACTCAGTTTAAAAACAAAACAAAACAAAACAAAACACAAAACCACAATATTCCAGACAGGTTGTCAGAGAGATCTGCTGAAGACTTGAAACTTCACCAGGCAGTGGACACAGACCCCCTTGATACAATAATAATCACTAAAATAATTTAAAATTCTACAAAAGACACCCAATTGCAGACACCGTGGACTGGAGACAAGGGGGGAGTCGGGTCATGGCTTGTTTTGCACCCTGTACATGGTGGATAAATGCTTCCACCTCAGACCAGCACTACGTAGTCCAAAAACACAGCACAGCCACCGAGAGGTGGGGAGGGATGGGGCTGAATCAGCATGAGGGGCTCGGGTGCTGCTTCTGTGTGGTGGTGCTTCCCTGTGTCTTGTGAGGCACAGGAAGGCCTGTGCCCTTTTGGTGAAGCCAAACCCAGTCTCCTCCCCGCCCACCCTCCCTCTCTCCCTTCCTGTGCCAAGTCCTTGGGTCAAGGGTCATGGTTAGAAATGGTTTTCAGTGAGGTTAGGCAGTAGAGGGGGCCCGAGGCCTGGCCAGTGCATGGTCACTGTGCCCAGGGCCTCAGGCCCATCACAATATCACACACTGAAGTTTGTGGGTGCCAGTGGCCCGGTCTCCCCGCCATTTGGTCTTCTTCTTCTTCTTCTGGCTTTTTTCTGGAATCTGTTGCCTTTTGAGACAGTGAAGGGCAGAAAATCAAAGTCAGAATGGGCTTTGCTTCTCTCTGTCCCTTTCTTCCCTTGGCCTTGGGTCTGCGGGGCTGGGGGCTCATGAGGGCAGGATGGAGCGAGCTGCCTCACTGTCCTAGGTGCTGGAGGAGGGCAAAGCCTGGACAGTGTCTCTGAGGCAAGGGGAGTGGGGAGGGGGAGAGGGCAAAGCCTGTCATCCTCCTGGTGCGAAGTCCCGCCATCGTTCTGTGGCCACGCTGATCTAAATCATGTTCTACGTCATGTGCTACATAGTGTGGACCTGCATTTTCATGTTTCGTGTTTTAAATAAAATGGCAGGTCAACCGAGTACAAAAGCTTTATACATATTTTCTGTTAATTTTTTCCATGTCTTGGAACTAGAGGTCTGTAACCAAGACTTTACCACCTCCTAGTGATAGCACATCCTAAATGGAGGCAAAATGCCCAGGAGAAAAATAACTTCAAGAGTGCATAAGATGAAGGCTGCAACGTCTCACTCCACACTGGGAGGCTGTGGAGCACGTGTGTCTGCACTTGTTTGATGCGCCAGTGGCTGCGGGTGGCAGGACGGGAAGGACACTGTTAGAGCCCTGCATGGGGTCTCACAACAACCAGACGAAGGCAACACGCTGAAGGCATGGTGCCTGAGGACCACTGGTTAGGCTGCTCTGTACATGAAGATTTTGGAAATGGGAAACGGGGGCGATGGGGACAGCAGCCGGGAGGCTGTTTCAGTCACCTGAGCACAAGGTGATTGAGGTTTGAACCCTGGCTGTGCAGAGGACTGTATGAGAGACTGCTGACTGGGACTGTGACACTTGAAGACAGACTGTGTGTGGGGTCTGGAAAGGGACACACGCTCAAGCCCTCTGCGACCTGGGCCAGACAGTCGGAATGTGGCTTGTTCAGGTGAAATGTCAAAGGGCAGCTGCGGGGCTGGGGGCACATGAAGGCAGGATGGAGGGGCTGCCTCACTAGCTGACCTGCAGAAGCCAGGGGAGGCCGGGGAGGAGGCTGAGCTGCTGCCTCTGGCAGAAGGCACTTCCATGTGGCTGGCGATGGGCTTCCCTCACAGGCAGTGGGGTGGGCAGAGGTAGGTGGGACAAGGGGAGGGATGAAGAAATAAATGGAGGGACAAGAAATCTAAAAATAGGCCTCCAAATGCCCAGCCTCAGCCTTGGACCCAGGAACCTTGTTCCTCCAGCCCTCCTGGTCCCCCTCCTGCTACCCCTCCTGCTGCAGACAGAGGCCCCGTTTCCAGGGAGGCGTGTGGTCTCACCTGATCACTCTGACCAGGTCATGGAAGGCTTTGTCCACGTTGAGCGGTGGGTCCTTGGCACTGGTTTCTATGTACGAAATCTGGAAGGCAAAGCTCACTTTTGGTAAAAGCGGCACTGAGATCCATAAAGTCTTGTTCCCTAAAAACTCGAGTTCTCAGACATCCTGAGGAACCCCACGCTTTTAAAGGCCCCACAGAACCCTGGCTCCAGCGACCCCGAGGCCCTTGGGTGGCTTCTCACCAAGGCTGGAAAGTTTTACTGACAGTGTTTTTAAGTCCCTCTTGTTCTCTCACCAGAGATATTTAATAGCTCCCTAAAAATAGAATTAAAATGATCTTTTTATATACTTGAAGACTAAAGACTTTCATTTGTCAAACTAAAATATATTCTGATTCCACTCATTTTTCTTCTGAGGTCTATTTCTCCACCTTGGGGGGACTTCTGTCCCTCTTCCCAGGCCTCCGAAGGAGACTCGGGGGGTGGGGGGAACGGCTGAGGAGAGGCTGTGCCACAGCCAGGATGCTGAACCCTGGTGACCCCTGGCCAGTCCACGCCTCCCACCTCGACTAGACTGCCCGACCCGGCCTGTCTGCAGCCCCGAGCTCCGAGCTCAGCCTCGTTTACTGAAGGCTTGTGTCTGCACGTCTGATGCACAGTAATCAGCACTGGGCTGAAAGGCAGCCGCATGTTGGGAGGTACAGCCAGTGTGACCCTGCAGAACGGGTCATGAGGGTCGTGTCCACACCAAGCCTGGCAGAGGGATGAGAACAAAGGCCCTGTGAGGTTAGGACATAGTCCTGAGCACTCGTCCTCACCCATAACAGGGACCCCACAAAGTCAGGAAGGGCTCACCCCCACTGCCCCGCGAGAGGAGAGCACTCGGAGATCACCCAGCACGCACGGGACTCCCCACACGAGATGGAAGTGAGCCAGCTGTGACTGGACTGAAGGGCTTTGGGACTTCTCCTAATTTTTTCCTCATTACAAAATTAAGGCATTTCATAATAACACATTTGAAAAAGAAAAGCACAGTAAACAGAATAAAAATGATCAGCACTTGAAACACAGGGCGGGGGAGGTAAGTTGATATTTTAGAGGAGTATTTGAGAACACGTCCTACTGGTTCTTTCCATCAGGTATCCCGGGGAGAGGTCAGATGCTCACCCAGGGCTGCAGCATCAGCAGGAGGAGGGTCCCAGGGAGCTGCTCAGACACAAAGGTCAGAGCACAAAGGGCAGGGCTCGGCCTTGAAATGCTCATCTGACTAATACTTGAGCCGCTGATAAGCCTGAAAGGAAACTGCCTTCCCCCACAGGCTGCCAGATTTAAGGATGTTCTTTGAGATGACTGTGGGCTGTTTGGCCTCCCAGGTAGGTCTCAATATCCCTGACCTCCCTTAACTCTTATCTTAACCGTCAGAGGTGAGCCAGCGTCTCCATTTTGCAGTTGGGAAAACTGAGCTTAAAGTGGCAACATGACTGACTGCCCAAGGCCACACTGAGGAGGTTCAAGGTTTGAACCAGGTTCATGCTCCACTTCCCACCTGGTCTTCCCAGGTGGGGATACTGAAGTCACCTTTGGAGCTTCTTCCGTGTGTGGTAGGTGTCCCAGTACACCTGGTACCAGAGTCCTAAGTGGCCTCATGAGGCCAGGACAACGTGCTTCCCTGTGCACACCTAGAGGGGAAACAGAACAGCACCTACGGCTGGGGGTGGGCCCTGCCTGGAGCCCTTGCATGTCCTATTCCTAGTTCTGCCAGCTCAGTAAGTCCCAGGTTCCAGAGCCTCACATCACAGCTGTCTGTCCCATGGCATCACTCTGAAGTATGCAAGCTGTAGTATCCCCAGGACCCCAGACACCCTCCACCGCCTTTCTGGGGGCCCTGCCTCTACCACTGAAGAAACACTGATGTGTATTAGTTGGCTCTTAGAATTCTAGGATTCTGGTAGCAACAGGACCTAAACCAAGGGAGGCCCTGCAGTGAACAGGAGTACCATCTGACTCCACTAAAGGACTAGGAAGTGCCACCTTCCTGCACTGGGTGGGGCTACCTGCCTTGGTCAGCTGAAGAGAAACGGGTTTTATGAACTCTAAGATTAGCGTGTTGTCGACAATAGCTTGCAGAGTATTCGGCCAAATGACGAATGAGGCAGCAGCATTGTTTTTAGAAGCATCGGCTGAGAGACAGGAGACTGGGGTTCGGGGTGAAGGTGGGGTACTACTCAGCAGCATGAGGTCCCTGGAAGCCACCTGACCTCCTGGGTCTCCTTCACTTTGATTTGCAGCACCCTGGTCCCACCCCCCACCCAGGGCTGCTGGGAGGAACACCGAAGGGGTTTGTGAAAGGCCTCAGCAAACCCTCTTCAGGTCACTGTTTGAAGCTCAAGACTGTGAGTGGGAATGGCTCCCTAGGCTGCTCTCTGTCCAGGATGTTGGGCCAGTGGAGGGGGCCTCAGTCTAATGCTAAATCAGTGGTCAGTTCCCAAGCCTCGTCTAGAGACTTCTGAGCAGCATCCTTCCTGGCTGCCCATCCCTCATCATGAGGCAGGGACTGTGCCTGGCTCCATGACGTGGCATTCTGGTCCTCGAACACCACTGAGCGCTCAGTCCCTCTTGCCGCTAGGATCCTCCTCAGCCCCCCACGTCACAACACTGAGTGTCCCAGCCTCGGTCCCAGGCCCTGCACTGTGTGCGGCCACTCTGGTGGGTGCTGACTTATCTCCATGCTGCTGACTGCCCAGGTTTACCTCCAGGCCAGTATATCTGACGGCTGTCTTTGCATCTCCACTGGATTATTACCTGGCTACTCACACTACCAAGATCTAAAACCCAGCTCCTCGTCTCCCAAGGCCCAGTTACTGCAACTTCCGTTTTCTGAAAGTGACTCATGCCCCACATCGTGGAGTCATCCTCGATTCCTCTCCTCCTTCTCACCCCCAGCCAATCTGTGAACAAATTCTGCTGGCTCTCTCAGAATTGCATCCAGAATGCGACCATTTCTTGCCACCTTCATGAACGCCACGTGGGCCCACGTCAGCTTGCACCCAGGTATGGCAGCCCCTAACTGGTGCCCCTGCTTCCACCCATGTCCCCACAGACCACTCTCCACGTGGCCACCAGAGTGAAGCTCTTCAGCCATGCGTCAGACCACATTGCTCTTCACCAAGACCTCCACAGGAGTCCCCCTCACTCCGAGTGAAAGTCCATAAGCCTCAAACCACCTCCCTGACTGCATGCCTGCTGCTCACCCCTCCCATTCCCACTCCAGCTACACAGGCCTCCTTGCTGTTCCCCACACTCTCGCCTCAGGGCCTCTGCACTGAGTACTACCTCTGCTGGAACATTCTTTCCCCTGACACCCCGGGGCTTATTTCCTCGCTGACACACAGCCTTCCCAGCAAGGCCCTCCCTGGCCACCCTGTTAGGGGAAGCACCCCCCTACCCCCACCCCACAGTCCCAGCCCTCTCCCCTGATTTACTCTTTTTTCACAGCATGTGTCACCTCTGACACACGGTAACTGCTTTGTTTATTGTCTGTTCCTGCCACTAGAAGGAAAGGCGTTGTGTTTCCCAGGGCCTAGGAGTATCGAATGAATGTGTAAATGAATGCAGAAGGCAGAGACGAGCAGGACGACCTCTCAGTGAGCCCCCTTCCTCTGCTCACAGAGCCGGGCCCACCGGGCAGAGAGCAGGGGCCACCTGGCAGTCTTCCTGGCAGGCCTGGCGGACTTCCACATAACTTGTGCTAATGTGGGCAGAGGTGGGAAGTCCAGTGACCCCACCCAGCACCATCAGATGGCAAAGGGGCATCACCGTGAACTAAAAACAGAACCAATGTGTCTGCTGGCACCATGTAGCCTGAGAAAACCTCAGGATGAGTACTTGTAAGGTGGAAATAAATGAATCTACCTCAATGTGTGGTTCTGAGGAGTACCCCCCAGCACGATGCCCGGCACAGAGCAGGGCTTAGTGAATGGCAGCTGATCCAAGAATTCTGAGCATAACCAGGCAGCTAGCTCAGAGACGGGACAGAGCGGATCCTCCGAGCAGCCCGGAGATGGGTCTGCTGCGTCAGGGGCCAGGAGGGGGCTTGTACGCCACAGTTTGCAGTCCACTGTGCAGGCACCTGCTCCACACGTTAGAGCCTCTAACGACTGACAATAGGTGCCTTCTCTCTGGTCTGTGGTTTTATTTCACAAAATACCCCACATTGCATGTGCCCGCTAAGCCTTCCCATAGAACCTAACCCACCACGTACGAGGCTTGAGGTCCAGTCACACAGACAGGACTGCAGGAGTGATGGGGTGTTGACTTCCACACATCCCCTGGCACCCCCCAATACACACACACAGACACACACGTGCGCATGCACAAAACTTACATTGTGTTTGGTCGCCATTTCCTTTCCTTGCTCCCTGGTGATTTTCCTCAAATGCATCAAATCGACCTTGTTGGCCACAAGGATCATGGGGAATGACTCCCTGGAAAACAAAGGATCAGCAGCTCGTGAGTTTTCACTGTCCCCATCCCTAGCGAGGCCGGTGCAACCATGTCTCAAGCACCACACAGCACACAGCAGTGGCCTCCCCAGTGGCCTGGGGCTGACTTGAGTCCTTTCTTTCACTTTCCAGGAAGGGAAAGACCCCTGAAGGCTGCTGGCTGTCTTGGTTTAAAGGTTTAGGACTGTTGCAAGATGAGTGAGAGGCCCCCAGGGGACCCCTTGGCTCAGAACGGTCACCGAGGGCACTGAGGGGCTGCTGGCCAGGGGCTGGGCTCCCAGACCTGCTCCCTTCTACCTCTCCATCACCCTGATGCGCCCACCGGGCAGGACCACTGTGACCATCAGTACTGACTCTGACTCGTGAAGAGCGCCGGGGCCAGGGTGTGTCACGCCGCTGGCGCTCAGTGAATGGCAGCTGCAATCAGGACGACTCTCAGGAAAGCAAGGGCGGGATCAAGGGACATGTCTACCCTGAAGATGCCCCCTGACATATGTGGCCGAATTGCTGTCCGAACTGAATAAAATGCCAGTCCGGCAGCAGCTGTGTCAGCACTGGCTATTATTATTAGGAAAATTATAATTGGACAAGTGAAAATGTACTTTATTATTTTCCCTTGCACTTTTTTGGTTAGCTAGAAGGATAAACAGTTATGTACATCTCATTCATTTATATTTTCTCTTTTGGGATTCCTAGTCAGGGGCTGAACCCACATTTCTCTTCTAGAGTTTTATGTGAGCATGAGAGTTCTAGAGTTTTGTGTGAGTGTGAGAGTGTGTGTGTGCACTCGTGTATGAAGGAGAGAGAATTGTGTGTTCCTTCACCTTGTAAAGTTATTAACACTTTGGCTTTGAAGTAGGTGTTAACTGAATTTTTGAAATTTACTGAGATTTCCTCAAAGTTTGCTTTTTTTACTTTCTTTACATTGCCTCCTTAAGATACAATAAACTGAAAAAAATAGTCAGGCTGAAAACAGACTCCAAATTATTTAACTACTCCATATAATGCGATGAAAAAAAATGAACCTTTCGTTAGGGGCTCACATTCAAATGCGATTTAATCAATTACAATGTATATTGGAGGAAAAGCCTCATTTTTTCTTTGTACTAAAAATTGGTTAAATTGGAGCTGAAAAACAGACATGTTTCTTATGACCCCTGAATTCACTGGTGGGACCGTTTAGGGGGATGAGAGGGGCTGACCCTGGAAGCCCTGGAAGCCGCTGGATCCTGCAGAAAGAACCAGCGCAGGAGTCGGAGGGACCAAGGTCTGAATTCAGCCTGCCCCTCCATGCCTCAGTTTTCACCTGAGAATGTGAGTGAGAGACAGAGACAGACAGACAGACAGATAGACAGAGCCTGCTCGGAGCCAGGAGCCGGGGAGCCTGGCCCAGCCACGCTCACCTGTCCTTGACGCGCAGGATGAGCTGGTGGAAGCGGTCCACGTGCTCGAAGCTGGCCTTGTCCGTGACGGAGTAGACGATGAGGAAGCCGTCCCCTGTGCGCATGTACTGCTCCCGCATGGCACTGAACTCCTCCTGCCCAGCTGTGTCCAGCACTGGGGTAGGAGGGGGCCAGTCAGGGCTGTCACCAGCCACCCTGGAGCCCCCAGTGACCTGTAGACCCCCACGCTGCTGCTCCGTTTCCTAACATGGGGATCGTCAGGGCTGCTCTGAGTTAATGAACCTTAGTTCATTGGCCCTCAGAGCCATCCATGGCACAAGGATGCCCTGCAAGAGTGCCCACTGGGAGCCTGTTATAGCTGCCTGGGGCCCTCTCCCCATGTCTGGGCCTGGGACCCCTTCCCCTGAACCAGCCTTCTCCCTACTCCCCTTGCCTTGGCAGCTGACTCAGACCCACAGCAATTTTGCTGTCTGAGCCCCCATGACTCTCCCACCTCTGTACAGACCCTTCTTGGCACTGTTCTTGCTACCTGTTTAACAGATGCTGACCCTCAGCATCCAGAGGCAGGGACCTGGTTGTGTGATTCACCTGTCTACTTGGGGGGAGCCTGGCACAAACTGTGCCCAAACAGGAGCTGAATGAGTAAATGAATGTGAAGTCTATCCAATTTTGATCATCCATGTATTCATTTATTTAAGAAATATTTGAGAGCCTACTATGTGCCAGGCTGTGTTGTAGGCACTATTGAGATGGGATGAGTGAAGCAAAATCCTTGCTCTCGGCTCACTCTACTCTCTGACCAGACCGAACTCTCTCTCTCCCTGGAGGCAGTGGAGCAGCTGGTCACAGATGACAATTACTTATGATCTAGTAGTGAGACATAAACAAATGAATAAATAATACGATTTCCAGCGGAGACAACTACCTATGATAAAGAACACTATGGCTGGTTGGAGGTGACTGGCAGAAGTGGGTGTCATGTTGGATAGGGAAGCAACGTGTCTTGCAGGAGATGGTATTTGAGCAGTGACTAAATGGCGGCAGGAAGAGGGCCCTGCAGCCCTGGGGCAGAGCGTTCCAGGCGGAGGGAACATGGGGAGGAGGCGTGCCAGGGCAGGCCTGATGGCCTGGGGCATTGGGGGGCAGGTCTGGGGGCCCGCTGCACCAGGGTAGGGCCTAAGTCATTCCAAGCAAGAGAGGGGCCCCTGGAGAGCCTGGGCTGAAGAGTCACATGACCTGAAGGACATCCGAAAAGCTCACCCTGGATGCTGGGCAAGCGGAGATGAAGAGTGGAAGCAGAGACATGACTTAGGCAGTGGTTAGTGCATAACCAGGCAAGAGAGGGTGATAGGGGTGGGGGTGGATACTGTGAGAGGTGACCCGATTCAGGTCATTTTCTAAGACAGAGCCAGGGCTTTCCAGAGCGACTGTGGGGAGGTAGGGGGTGAGAGAGAACGTCACAGAGGACAAGGGCTGCTTGGGCCTGAGCCACGTAAATGGTGCCGTCAGATGCTGCGATGGGGAAGGCTGGGTGAAAACAGGGTGTGAGAGGCTCAGTTCCCCACACAGGCTTGTTCTCCGCACATCATAAACGAGGGGCCGGGCTCCTTAACTTCAGGTCCTTTCAGTTCTGACCCCCTGGAATTATCTGATTGGGATATAAAATGAAGGGGCTCAGAAAACAGTATCTGAGGCTGAGGACCAGTAGGGGAGACTGAGGCAGTTTCCTCAATGCTTCCCAGGGAGGGGCAGGAGGACCACATGTTTACCTGGAGGGAGTGAAGCCTTTTTTCCTAAGTAAACCCCACTCAGAACTGCCATCAATCAAACAGAGGAAATGGCATGGATTTGGCTGAAGGGGGGATGGGAAGACCTGTATTAAACAGCAGAAGATATCCAGGTAATAGTGTAATTAATATATTTATAGATTTTGAGTGTGTATAGTATCTAAAGCAAAATCTAGAGACCTAGGATATTTAAAACTACAATTATTCAGAATAAAAAAAAAAGCCTTGGTAGGGAGCTGAAAATCAAAATGGGCCATCTGGGAAGAAAAAATAGTCATTTCAGACATCAGAGGTCTTAAACATTATATTACACATGCTTTCTAAAAGAATTCTTGGAGGATACACTCCAGCAAAGTGAAAAATGCATCTATAAAAAAGAAAGATGAGTATTGTAAATAATGATAAGCAAACACAAAATGTAAGCATAAAGTTTAAATGTTGTTACAAAATTTGAAGAAAATGAATGAGTGTAGAAACAACATCTATGATGATCCATCCGTGAAGATGGGGGCTGAGGAAAAAGTAAATCACCACTGAAGTTCTTGCCTCATGTGGGATAACATCCCAATGATGACAGAAAAATGTAAGTATACACACACACACACATTTGTGTGTGCATATGTGTGTGTGTGTGTGTATGTCTATACATGTGTATGTGTGCATGTACAGAATAACTACTAGGACAGAAGTAAAATTCAGAACTTCCCAATAATGAGAAAGGAAGACAGAACAAAGTAACTGGGGCCAATCCAACCAAAGGCCATAATAAACTAACCAACCATATGGAGCTGAAACAGTAGATGTGAAATGAGATGGCAGAAATAAATCTAACTATAACTAGTGACTATAAATGAAAATGCATTCAGTTCACCTGTGAAAATAAGATATTTTGTATCTGAGCTCAGGGTTTTTTTGCGGGTGGGTTTGCTCTTATTTTTTTAGGTTACACATATAAGTTAGATCATATGGTTTTTGTCTTTATCTGATTTGTTTCATTTAGCATATGCCCTCAAGATACAACTATGTAGTTGCCAATTACAAGATTTCGTTCTTTTTATGGCTGAATAATATTCTACTATGTATATATATGGAATAGACACTTAGGCTGTTTCCCTATCTTGACTATCATAAATACTGCTGCAATGAATGTGGCATGTATCTTTTTGAATTAGTGTTTTCATTTTCTTTGGGTACTTACCCAGAGGTAGAATTTCTGGATATGGTATCTCTATTTTTAGTTTCTTAAGAAACCTCTCTACTGCTTTCCATAGTGGTTGTACCAGTTTACATTCCCACCATGTACAAAGTTTCCCCCTTTCTCCACATCCTTGCCAACATTTCTTATTTCTTGTCTTTATGGTAATAGCCATTCTAACAGATAGGTGACATCTCATTGTGGTTTTAATTTTAATTCCCTGATAATTAGTGATGTTGAGCACCTTCTCATGTACCTGTTGGCCTTCTGTGTGTCTTCTTTGGGAAAATGTCTATTCAGATTCCTCTGCCCATTTTATAACTGGACTCTTTTCTTTTTTTTTTTTTTTTTTGCTATTGAGTTGTATGAGTCCTTTATACATTTGCAAATACTTTCTCCCATTACTGTCTCATTTTGTTGTTGGTTTCCACTGATATGCAGAAACTTTTTGTTTGATGAGGTCCCATGTGTTTATTTTGGCTTTTGTTGCCTTTGCTTTTGGTGTCAAGTCCAAAATCATCTCCAAGACTGAGGTCAGAAGCTCACAGGTACATGGAATAAACTGGTGGTGGACAGAGGCAGGGAGGAGAGGTAGGGGGAGAGGGGTGTGCAAAATGGATGCAGGTGGTTTAGAGACACAAATTTCTAGTTATAAAATCAATAAACCATGGCTATAATTTATACCATGGTGACTACAGTAAAAAAAATACTGTATTGTACCTTCAAAAGTTGCTAAGAGAGATCTTATAAGTTCTCATCACAAGAAAAATTTTTTTTGTAGTATGTATCATGACAGATGTCAATTAGATTCACTGTGGTGATCATTTTGCAATATATACAAATATCAACTCATTACATTATACGCCTGGAACTAATATAATGTTATATGCCAATTATAACTCAAAAAGGGAGATAATTAATACAAAATCCATTATCTACTACTAAAGATATATATAAAATAAAGTGACACAGAAAGATAAAAAAATGAAAGAATATGCCAGCCACATGCATCCACAAACAGAATTCAGAGCCAAAGCAATAAATAGGACAAACCAGGGTATTTATAATGGGAAAATCATGAAGTGCCAAATCACAGATCTGAGCATCTAAGAATGTTGCCTAAAATATAAATAAGTATACGTGTGTGCGTGTGTGTTATATATATACACACATACTTATTTATATATACGATTCTTAAAAACAGGAATTGACAAATTCCATAATCACTGTGGGAGAATTGAATGGACTTCCCTTTGAGATAGACAGACAATTGGACAAGACACAGAGAGAACTTCACACTCAAACAGGAAATAAGTATTTTTAAATACACATGAAATCATCACAAAATTGGCCATATGTTAGGCTATAAATAAAAAATGTCAACAAATTCCAGAAAGCAGAAATCATATAAGCCATCTTTTGTCTATAATGCAGTAAGATCAGAAATTAACAGAAACATGAGTATAGAGGAATCTTCCCACTTGAAAATCTTGAAAGCTACACCACTCTTGAACTCCCCAGTTAAAGGGAAAAGCCAGTTAGAAATGCCCACCAATAAACAGAAAAAAACCTCTGGTGTGAGGCCACAGTGATACTCAGAGGAAAAATACAGCTTCAAATGCACTTTTGAAAACAAGAAAGACTGAAATTTAAGTAAGCATTTAAATTAAGAATCTAGAACAGGAAAAATAAATACAACCAAAGAAATAAGAAATTATCACTAAAAGTAGAAATTAGGAAAATGGGACAAAGGAAAAAGTATTGATATCTACAAATAAAAAGCTTATTCCTTGAAAGGACCAATAAAAAAAACCCTCTACCAAGTCCCATCAAAGGAAAAAAAGACAAATAAACATTTAGAGTTATAAAAGGCCAATGATTATTAGTATAGATTTTTATTTAATTATGAGAGAAAACCATGTGCAGTTCTATAGCAATAAATTTTTGATTCTTGATGAAATAGATCATTTAAGAAAATATAAAGAAGCACAATTGGTTCAAAATATATAAAAGTTGAATAGGTCAATGATTATCAATGAAATTGATGAAATAAAATCTACCCCATGAATGGCACAAAGCTATTCTTGTGATCTGCAGATTGTTCCAGAGCATGGAAAACACAGAAACTTTCTATGTCGTTGTCAGCGCCCAGCATAACCCTAACAGGCTGGAAAGAAAGGGCACATGGGTCTGTGGCGGCTGCCAGGCCCACCCACTGCAGGGAATGCAAGCAACGGGCAGCGGCGGGGGGGGTGGGGGGGGGGGATATTCGGTTATCCATTGGCCAATTCTTTTTTTTTTTGAGATTTTATTTATTTCTTTTCATTTTAAGCATGCTTAAGGGTTTGGAACTTTAATATCACCTCTTTAAATGTACATGCCAATATCAACATGCACCCTACAGCTCCTTTTTAAACAGCAACGGCACTGAGGTACGATTCACATGTAAATCTCCTGCAGCGTGTACACCACCACAGTGGGTTCTCATTGACAGTGCTGTGTGGCCTTCACCCCATCTGGTTTTAGAGTACACCTGTCCCCCAGAGAGAACCCTGTATCCATGCGCACACATTCTCCACACCATCTTCCCTCCCTGCCTCCCCAAAACTTGGGCACCTACACACATGCTTTCTTTTCTCTGGAATTGCCTATTCTGGACACTCTACAAATGAAATCATACAATACGTGGTCTTTTGGGACTGGCTTCTTTCATTTTGCCTCATGTTTTCAAGGTGCATTCATGTTGCACGCATCCGTCTTTTATTCCTCTACATTACTGAGTAACATACCGCTGCACGGACACACGGCATTTACTTGTCGATTCGTCAGTTGAGTTTCAGTTGTTTCCACTGTTTCCCTCATATGGGTCACACTGTTTTTTGAATATTTGTGTACAAGTTTTTGTGTGGGCACTCATTTCTTTTTGCATATATGCCTGGGAGTTGATTTGCTGGTCATATGGTAACTATATTTAACCTTTTGAGGAACTGACAAAGTATTTTCCAAATTGGCGGCACCGTTTTACAATTTATGAGTGTTCTAACTTCCCCACTTCCTCATGAGCACTCATTACCTGTTTTTTATTACAACCAGCCCAGCGGGTGTGAACTGGTGTCTCGCGGTGGTTTTGGTTTGTGTCTCCCTGGCGGTTGATGATGTTGGGCGTCTCTTCATGCATGTTGGCTGCTTGTACGTATTTTCTGGAGAAATATCTATTCATATCCTTTTCCCACTTTTAAATTAGGTTTTCTGTATCTTTATTATTGAGTTGAAGGAGTTCTTTAGGTATACTAAATACAAGTCTTTTATCAGATACATGGTTTGCAGGTTTTTTTCCTTCCATTCTGTGAGCTGTATCTTCAGTTCATGGTATCCTTTGAAACACAAACGTCTTTAATTTTGATGAAGTCCCATTTATTTATTTATTTTTAGAGGGAGTGGAGGGGAGGGAAAGAGAGAAACATTGAAGTGTGAGAGAAACATCAACCCATTGCCTTTCACAATCCCCCTACTGAGGACCTGGCCTGCAACCCAGGCATGTGCCCTGATCGGGAATCCAAATGGCAACCTTTTGGTTTACAGGCTGACACTCAATCCACTGAGCCACACCAGCCAGGGTGCCAATTATTTTCTAAGTACCTACTCTGTACCAACTGCTCTGTGTGGTACTTTGAGTTGTTAAAGACTAAGATGTATCTGGCTATCACGATATTTACAGGCCAGCTGGACTGAAGAAAAATAATAATATGAAACAGAAATTGGTACATGGTATGGGAGGTCTAGGGAAGGGTGGAGGGGCGGTCTCTTCACCTTGGAAGGATAACAGAAGGTTTTAGCAAAGAGGAGACATTTAATCCTGCCCTAGGAGGAAGAACAGAATTTGACATGAAAAGATGGGGCCTGGGGAAAGGTCTTCTGGGCAGAGAAAGAGCATGAGCGAGGGCCTGGAGGCTGGGAAAGAGAGCAACGAGGAGGCTGGGTGCTGGGGTAACAAGGTTTGGGAGGGGGAACAGGAGGTTGAAAGAGGAGACAGAGACACCAGAGGCTGGGGACTTTGGGTGCTAAACGAATACGTTTGAACTCTGTGGGCACTGGGGAGCTATTGAAGGTTCAGAGAGGGGAGGGAGTATAATCAGAGTTTGGCAGCCAAAAAGGGATGCTTCTGGAGGCAGGCAGGTGTTTGAGACAAAGTGAAAAGAACAAATGGGGCACACCAAGGACACAGAACACAGGAAGTGGCAGTGGGCGACTCAGAGAGAGAGGAGAGTTGAGGGCACCTGGAAATTCCAAACCTTGGGCCCCAGGAGGGCAGGTTCAACCAGGGAGGAGGACATGGGGGCTGAGCTGGGCCTAGTCTGGGGTGAGGTCCCATCCCTTGTTCCCTCCCCACATGTACACCTGGAAATAAATGCCTGGCCACAGGCCCCTTGTCAGCAGCTCTGCCTCCAAGACTTCCTGGAGGAGGCTGAAGATAGCAGGCAGCTACGCTCTTAGGAAATGATTCTGCCTGTATTCCCCCTGCCTGCTGTTACAAAGGTAGGAGGACTTCCGAGACAGAAAGCATTAGTCACTGTGGGAGAAGAGGTGTTCTGCCACAGTGTGTGTGTGTGTGTGTGTGTGTGTGTGTGTACGTGCAAGGGATAGAGAGAGAGTGTGTGTGTATGTGCGACAGGCAGCCAGGCTGGGGAAGGAGGGAGAAGTGAGTAACAGAGGTTCTGGAGACAGAGGGTCAGCACCACGCTCCTCTGTCTGGCCTGCCCCAGGCCTCCCACCTGAAGGTCGATGGGGCAGCAGTGTTGCTGAGGGAGATTTAAGTAGAAACCCTGGGGCTACTCTTGGATCTCGTGGATTTCAGAAACTGAGCTCCACGTGCTGGTGTGATGCATGGGGCCCCAGGCAGGCAGGTGGCCGGCAAGGAGAGGTCACCAGCCTGAGTCTCTGCTGAGTCCTCCTCCCCTCCCCCATTTCTCTCTCTCCCTCCCTTTCCTCCTCCACTGCCCTCCTTCTCCAAGGCTTCTATAGGGAGGCAAATCCTGGCATGGGGTCTGGGGTATCTGACCTTGGCCTGCAGCCCAGGGTACAGTCTGAACTCTTTGGCTAAAAGTAGGTCCATCCACCATGTTCCTACTGGCAGTGAGCACAGTGGCAGGGGCCTTAGACACACACACCCTCTCAGCCCTCCTCACAGCCTTGGAAAGAAGGTATTATTGGCCCCTAGATCAGGTGAGGAAACTGAGGCTCAGCAAGTTAAAGAGATCTGTTTAAGGCCATATGCCGGGAAGCGGGGCACTCTCGTGTCACCAAGGCCCAGTTGCCCCAGCTGATTCAGCCTTTCTCCTCCAACCAGAGGGCATGCGTGTAGCTCCCCAGAACCAGCCAGGCTTCATCATGATTCCAAGTGTTTGCCCAAGCCGTGACCTCCAACTAGAGTGCCTCTCTGCAGGCTCTCCCAACACCCTTGAGCCAGCCACAGTCCGCCTTCCCTCCTGAGGGCCAGGCCTCTGACCTTTGTCACTGAAGCCTTCTTACTATGTGTGCCATCAGATCTCCCAAGTCTGCCTTCCAGCCTGGCTCTGCTCCCCACTGTGGGGTGGAGCCCCAAAGGGAGGGACCCCAAAAGCTTTAGCACCAAATGAGAGCTCAAAAAGGAACTGCAGGATGACCGGGAAGACCATGTGCATGCTACACCAAAGCAGTTACTGTGCTCAAACAGCCCAGGCCAGCTTTAAGGGAAATCACTGAGCACTGACATTTTAACTTCTGTAAAGTACTCTTCAGGGTGATATAGAGTAGAGATGATAATTTCTAGAGGCCATATGCCTCCAAGGACCATGCCTGCTGTTGTCTATGTCTCTGGTCCACAGGCCCTTGGTGGGAGGCAGAGGGTTGTGTCCATTTTGGAAGGGAAGCCTGTACCCTTCCTGGGAAGAGACTTCAGTGAAGCAATGCCACCTAGCTAAGCATCAAGTGATGAGTACTCTTTAACACTATAACGTGCACTCCCCTTTCTGGGTAAGGGCGTGGATGGAGTAGGCTGGATGCTGGGTGGAAGTGCTGTTCCCAGAAAAAGAGCTGCTTTCTTCTTCTCCAAAGTGCTGGCAGGGCACAGCCAAGCCACTTGGGAGTCTCAGAGGGTGGGAGCTAAAATCCAGTGGCCGGTGTGGCTGGCTCCCTAGTGCTAGGGGAAGATTCCCTCTGGCAGTGGCCAAAATATGCCAATACTTGACTTCAGATGATATCAAGGGAGAAGTGCTGACCACGTGGCCCTGGGGACCCAGCTGGGGAGTGAGGTGAAGGGGCCTTGGGATATGTTTTCATGAGGCCCACAAAACCTGAACTGGTGGACAAATTGCATGTATGGGTGCATGTTCTTCCAGGGAGAGGGACCATGGCCTTGGGGGATTCTTAGAGGAGCCTGGCACATCATCCCCCCATGTCACTCTCAGGGAGGGAAGAGAAGAAACAGGGAAAAGGGCAGCAGGAGGGCTCAGCTGTGCGACCAGGAGCTCAGGAACATGCAGGGACAGATGGCAGCCTGAAGGGGGGCAGGACGTAGAGCAAGCAGGACAGGAAGGCAAAGTGTTGACCTATAATCCCATTCCCCCACATGACCACTCTAGGAAACCAGCATCTTACAGATGCAGAGACCAAGGCAGGGCAATGTTAGTGACCAGATCAGGTTCATACTGCTAATGAGCAGAAGAGGCACAATTTGAACCATGCCTGTCTGGGTCCGAGCCTTGCTGAGCTCCTGGCACCTGCCTGTCTTTAACTGGGGAGCCAGCACTGGGACCTGGAGCTGGTGGCATCATCCAACATAAGAGCAGACAGGTAAGATCTCAAACCTGCTGGGTTGGTGCACTCAGCTCAAACTGGTCATGTGTTAATCTGGAGTTAGGGAAAAGCCCAAAATGAACTGCAGGAGCACAGGGCCTGATTGTCAGCAGTGTAAGAGGAAAACCACCTGGGGTGTGGGGTGCTGACAAGCTTGGAATGACCCCAGGCTGTGCTGGGACTTTGAAGGGAGAGGGCATATGTTGCATTCCACCTTCATCACTCAGCCTTGCTTAGCTGACTCTGCGTCACTGGTTAATGGTGGGTCCCTCAGCTCCCAGGCTGCCTAGTGGGGCTACTGTAGCACAGAGGGAGATTAAGATCCTTGGCTTTGGGGTCAGAGGAGATGGGGCTCTAATCAGCTGTGTGACCTTGGACATGTTACTTCCCCACTCAGTCTTACTGCCCTCACCTGCAGAGGCTTGACCAATCAGAGGGCTGCTGGACAGGCACTGGGACCCTTGGGGCACAGGGCTGCAGCAGTGGCAGCAATTTCCCCATGGTACAGAAGTATTTCACCATTTTATCAACTGGTACGGTAGGAGTGGTGCATGCTGGCTAAAGAGCAGCTGTGCTTGCCTGCGAAGTGGTACACTCCAATTTAGCAGAACTATCCCAAGGACGAAATAAAACAGTATTTGCAAAGCCCTCAGCACTTGGTCTGGCCTTCAGGGAAAGTCTGGTCACTGGTAACTGCTAACATTGCTGTGAGGGCAGAAGGAGCAATGGTGAAAGACAGCCTGGGAGGCAGCTCTGGCCGCAATGTAAGGAAGGGCTTTCTACCGGCAAGCACTGCCCCGGGTGATCTGTGAGCTCCACATTCCTAGAGGCATTCAAGCAGTGATGGCTGATGGAACCAGAATAAAGGTCAGGCAGGAACCTGTAGGACTGGCCTTCATAATCTCAGGCAAGGAGAAAAGAGGAAAATTCCTTCCATATCGCTGTGAGCAGGAAAAGGGGAGGATACACCCCACCCCTAGTTGGTGCCATGGAGAAGTGCCTACTGTGCAGCTGACCTGCGGGCTGCCAAGCATGGAAGCCCACCAGGCAAAACCCTGGCTCAGAAAACTTTCAACGAATGTTCCTTTTCCTCCCACTGCCCTTCCAATGTCCTCCCCTTGCTCTCCCCAGAAAAGAATGTGGATTCTAGTGTTCTGGGAAAAGCCAGGTCCGGGCCCCTCCGGGAAGACAACAGCACTTGTGTCTGAGGTTTGGGCAGAAGCCAGGGTGGAAACGTCCCAGCTTCTGAGGGTGCAGGAGAAGAGCCAGGACTTTTGCTCTTTGTAAAGACTGAGCCCCCTGTGGTAGATACAGGGCACTGAGTGGCTGTAGAGCTGGGCCCAAGAGCCCCTGAGTGGGATGGGTGTCTGGAGACTCTAGGCCCACTGCTGTTTTCTGTGGATGGAAGAAAGACAAAAGGTTCCAGAGGCTGGCTGGGCACAGGGTGAGACTGGGGTGGGGGCATATGAGTGTGCAGGCCCAGAAACACCTGCTCGTATTATAAGTGGGCAGATTTCATCATCATCCTACCCTGCAAGCCTGAGACTTGGGCCAGCTTAGGAGGTAGCATGACAGGACAGGGGTCATGCTTGGCAGAGTCAAGAGCCCCCAGGGCCCGGCTCTGTCTCTAGCCAGGTCTGACCCTTCCCCACATGCACCACAGTTTCCTCAGTGTAAAGTGAGGGGGCTGACACCACAGAGCTCAGTACCCCTCTGCCCCAGCCTAACCGTAAAAAGGGGCACGCAGGGCTCCAAAACAAACAACTGAAAACAGACACGAGAGAAGGTACTGGTACGCCCACGTTTAGAGCAGCATTATTCACAACAGCCAAAGGGTGGAACCAGCCCAAGTGCCCATTGCTGGATAAAGGGATACACAAAATGTGGTACATACATACAGTGGGATATTATTCAGTCTTAAAACAGAAGGAAATCCTGGCACATATGAAAACACGGGTGAACTTTAATGACATTGTGCCACGTGAAGTAAGCCAGTCATGAAAGGGCAGATACTCTTTGATTCCACTTATATGAGGTCCCTAGAAGAGCCAGATTCATGGAGACAGAGAGTTCAGTGGTGGTCGCCAGGGGCTGGGGGGAGGGTGTTGGGGAGTTAGTGTTTAATGGGTATGGAGTTTCAGTTGGAGAAGGTGAAAAGTTACAGACATGGCTGGTGGCGGGGTTGCAGAACAATGAGAATATACTTAATGCCACAGAACCCCACACTTGAAAATGACTAAGATGGTAGATTTTACATTATGTACATTTTACCATCTAGTCACACACACATACACAAACCCTTCCAGCACTCTGCTCAGCCTCAGATCTTTTGGATTCATGAAGCTTGAGAACTGGGGTACAGTGAGCCCCACAGCTGAAAGCCAGGGCAAAGCGGGGTCTGAAGTCAAAGCCCAGGAGAGAGGGCCACAGAGCTGGGAAGTGCGGGAGCTGATGCCACCCCACAGCTGAGGTGGGGACCTGATGGTGAGAAGATGTTCCCAGAGCAGGGCCCTCAATAAAAAGAGGTGAGACAAAGGTCCCAAACCCTGTGGAAAAGAACTCAGAGTACACTTGCTCCAAAGCCTGGGGGTCTCACAGGCACTGGAGAGCCTGGCTGCTGGCCCCAACGTCAGCCATCTCCTGTCTCTGGGATTCTGGGAGGACTAGGGCCATGAGGCCCCTTGAAAGAAAACAAAAAATAGGTTTATAATTCTCACAGAGAAGGCTTCCTATCAAGCTCAGGAATCTCTGATCTGAGATTCACGTCAGGACGGGAGCCCCTGGCCCTCTGAAGGACCTTGGGTGAGGAGGAAGAAGGGCAGGCAAATGTGCCAGTTGGTCCTGATAATGCAAGCCACACCCCCTGCCCCCCTCCCCCTATTTCAGCTCCCCTTCCTGGAGGCCCAGGGATCAGCTGTGTGAGGTGGGACACTGACTGTGCAGGAGACCAGGGGGAGTTCAAACCATTGCTGGCCCTCTGAACCTCTCTCCGAGCTTTACCTTCCCCATCTACAAATGGAGATAACACCAGAAGCTACCACAGTCGTGTTTGTATGGATTGACAGAGAGCATATGGAAAGTGCTTAGCTCGGGCCTTCCACACAGTAATTGCCCAATAAATATCATTATTGTCATGGTAATTATCATCCTCCCCTTCATCATTATCATCGTTGTCGCTATCATTAACAGTATCATGTTGCCATGCTTTTGCTCTTTCTAAGTTTGGAAGAAGAGAACCCCAGAGTTCAGAGCACTTGGTAGGTGCCCCAGGCTTTGCCACCCCTCTCCCTCCCCACCATGGTGTGGCCTCCAGGGAAGCAAGACCTCAGGGCTCTGGATGTCCATGGAAAGTCCTGTTCACCC
This sequence comes from Phyllostomus discolor, assembly GCF_004126475.2. Taxonomy (NCBI): domain Eukaryota; kingdom Metazoa; phylum Chordata; class Mammalia; order Chiroptera; family Phyllostomidae; genus Phyllostomus; species Phyllostomus discolor. Next base: position 34,473,307 of record NC_040909.2, on the reverse strand, counting down.
CAGGGCTGCAAACCACCCCAGAAGGGGTCCGAGTTATACTTAAGCCTAACCAACCAGCCTTTGATTAAAGTTCCCAAAATAATACACATCTTTTTAAATACTGGACTAATTAATATTTAGCTGCAATGTTTTAAGCTTTCCTTTTCTTAGCAGAAGACCTAGTAGAGTGGAGAAATGTGCTAACCTAAGAGAGTGGGAGTCAGACCTTTGCTCCCGAGGCAGGCCTGGGTGGGCAAGGCCCTAAGTCAGGCCTGACCCTGGCAGCGGGATTAGAGGTGTGGCACCTAAGGGGGGCCCGGGGGCTTCAGAACACAGGCTTTCCAAACCCACGCTTACGCAGCGGTGCCTGGCCAGGCTTCCCTCTCCCGGCTGCTACTCTGTCATCATTATCACAAAACCTTGCTCAAAACCCCCCTTGAAGAAAAGGTTTTTTCCCTCAGAAGTAAATATAATACCATAAGTTACTTTTTAGAAAGTATGAAAAGTTTTTGTAGGTGTAGAGAGAAATAATATTTATTGAACTCTAACTAAATACCTGGCATGGCGTTACTCTCTTACATTTATTATGCAATGTTTTTAGAATGTTTTTGGTGGAAATAGCCTAGAATGATGGGCAGAAAATGGCCCCTTTAGGAAACCCTAAAGACGATATATCCCACCAGCAGGCTTGTAATGTATGTTCATATATTGAAGGTTAAGTCCTACAGTAAAGAAACCTGTTTACATTCCTTTAATTCAGTATATCCCAAAGTATAAGGTATGTCCAGAAGGTATCCAGCCATGTAATATGAAAAATAGAGACATTTATTGAAGAAGATACAAGATACAAGAAACACTGTACAAAGGATAATGACACCTTAGTCCCCTTCAAAGTAGGTGCTTTGGGACCTCACACAGTTCTCCCAATCACCATCAGCTGCCTCGTTGTATTTTCCTGAATCTCATCGATGGTCTGAAATCCCTTCTCTCTCAAAAGTGATTTTAGTTTTGGGAAAAGCCACAAGTGTCAGGTCACCAAATCTGGGCTGTATGGGCGCTGAGTCACTTGGGTGATGTGATGTTTTGCCAAAAAACTCTGCATGAGACATGATGCATGAGCAGGCACATCGTTGTGATGAAACTACCAATCACCAGGTGCCCATAGCTGCAGCCTTCTGAACCATCCAATAGTTTCCACGAAGGAATGTTCAAACTTAATACAAAATTTGATGCAGATTCATTGCTGTACTCGCTCAGTCACTTTGAATGTGACAGCCACACAGTACACAAGCTCACTCAACAGCGCCTATCACCCCCACTGACTAGTACTGTGATGTCATCACTATTCACCATGGGCATTCCAGTCCACTCTCCTTGGCTGCCAGGTTACATAAATGTCACACAAATCATTCTCATTATATTAACAATGGCTGGACTTTCTTCTGGACAGACCTCATATATATTCGAAGAGGCGATATATGAGATGATTTTAGAAAGTTCATAAATCTAAGTTCTTAAATTTATTTTTTAAAGAAATTTTAAATTGATTTGAGAGAGAGACAGAAATATCAATTTATTGTTCCACATATTTATGCATTCATTGGTTGCTTTTCATATGTGCCCTGACCAGGGATCGAACCTATAACCTTGGCGTATTGGGACAATACTTGAACCAACTGAGCTAACCAGCCAGAGCCATACATTTTTAATAGTTATATATATATTTACTTTAACATATGTTAGGAACAATACAGCTAGCACATCAAACCTGTGACTGCACACATATTGTTCAGAATTCATTCATTCACTCAACCATTCCACATTTACTGAGGATTTACCAGGAGCCAAGTAGTATTCTAGATGCTGAGGATACAGAAGTAAATAAAACAAAGCCCCTGCTCTCAGAAGTGTATATTTTAGTGGGGAACGATAAAAACTGAAGCAAACAAATAAACGCATTAAACAAATATATGTTCAACAGTAAAGGGGAGAACAAGGAAAAGGAGTCGGACAGGGGCACAGGAGTGACGGGGTCGGGTGGGCACGGCCGTGGATGGCCTGCTCGGGGAAGGCCTCTCAGATACAGTGACATTTGAGCGGAGGCCTGAGTGAAGCAATACTGTCCTTCTGCAGCAAGAAGGTTCTAGGCAGAGGGAACATGAACACAAAGTCCCTGAGGTGGGAACATGTTCGGAGCCGTCAGGTACCTGATAGAACCGTTCCAAGTTCCAGGGCTGCAGACAGGCCCATGAAGGACGGTGCTTCGTAAAATTAGGATATCATTCAAAGAGGATAACAGTCATCCTTTAAAAAACATTTTTCACTTTAAAATTCAGTGGCTTGACGAGGTGGCCGAGTGGTTAAGGCGATGGACTGCTAAAATTCAGTGGCTTTTAGTATATACACAAAGTTGTATTTTTTTCAAAGTGATGATTTGGTCTGGTTCTGGTCAAGATAGAGAAACAAGGACCAGATTTACCTTCTCAGCTGAAACAACCAAAATAAAAAAAGGCAGACAAAAATATATAAAACAATGGTTTTCAAGACACTGAACATCAGGCAACAAAGGGTGGTGACCCTTTGAGGTGAGATATAAAAGAGGTGAGGGCACCTGTAAGTGCCCAGCTTATAGCCTGGAGAGAGTGTCCAGGCCACGGTGCAGGGAGGGAAAACCAGAGTCAAAGAACGTCATTTTGCAATAAAAAAGGAGTCAGTTCATCAAGAGGATGTATTGGTCTCAAACATTTATGCACTTAATAATAGAGTGTCCAAGTACATGCAGCAAAAACTGATAGGAAAAAATAGGCAAATTCACAATAATACTCTGAAATGCAATACCTGTCGTTCTCAATGATAGCACAACTAAACAGAAAATCAGTAAGGATATAGAAGACTTGAACAACACTATCAACCAACTTGATCTAATTGACAGTGATCGAAGACTTCATCCAACAACAGCAGAAAAACATGTTCTTTCCATGTGCACATGGAATGTTGCCCAACACAGGCCATATTCTGGGCCATAAGACAAGCCTCAACGAGTCTGAAGAATTCAAATAATATCCTATATGTTATTTGATACAATGAAATGAAAATAAAAATGAATGACAGAAAGATCTCAGGAAATTTCCTAAATACTTGAGAACTAAATAACACATTTCTGTGTAACCAATGGGTCAGAGATGAAATCAAAGGGAAAATTAGAAAGTATTTTGAACTGAATGAAAATAAAAACATAACTTATTACATTTTGTGGGATGCAGTTAAATGAGCAGTTAGGGGAGATTTATTGCATCAAATGAATATCTAGGAAAAAAACAAATGTTCAAATCAATGACATCAGTTTCTACTGTAAGAAGTTAGGAAAAGAGAGCAAATTAAATCCAAAGTAGGCAGACAAAAAAGGAAATACTAAAGATGAGAGTGGAAATCAGTGGAGCCAAATGGGAAGAATCAATGGACTCAAAAGCTGGTTCTTTGAGAAAATCAATGATATTGATAAATCTCTAGCCAGAAGCATCAGGAAAAAAGGAAAGATACTAATTACTAATATTTGGAATGAGAGCAGCAGCATCACTACAGATTTACAGATAATAAAAAGACAGTAAGAGAATATTATGGCCCTGGCTGGGAGACTCAGTTAGTTGGAGTGTCATTCTGTATTAAAAAGGTTGCAGATTCAATCCCTGGTCAGGGCACATGTCTAGGTTGTGGGTTCAAACCCTGGTTGGGGTATGAACAGGAGGCAACTGATTGACGTTTTCTCTCTCTCACCTCTCCCCACTTCTTTTCTCTAAAATCAATAAACATTTCCTTGGGTGAGGATTTAAAAAAAGAGAGAGTATTATGAACAACTTTATGCCAACAAATTTGATAACCTCGATGAACTAAACAAAATTTTGAGACACAAACTACCAAAGCTCACTGAAAAAAATAAAGGAATTACCTGAATAGCCTTGTTTCTGTTAAAGAAATTGAATTTGTAGTTTAAAGTTTTCCTTAAAAAAAAAAAAACCCTCAGGTCCAGATGTCCTCTTAGGTAAATTCTACTAAGCATTTAAGAAAGAAATAATACCAATTTTGTTTAGACTCTTCCAGAAAATTGAAGGGAGCATGCTTCCCCAGTCATTCAATAAAGCCACCATTATTCAACATTACAAGAAAACTACAGACCAGTATCTCTCAAGAACATAGATGCAAAAATTCCAAACAGAATTTTAGCAAATCAAAGCCAAGAACATATAAAAGTACAATTCATCATGACCAAGTACAGTTTATCCCAGGGATGCAATGTTAATTTGACATATTAACAAACTAAAAAAGGGAAAATCCTATGATTATCTCAGTAGACACGGAAAAAGCATTTGACAAAATCCAACATCCACTCCTGATAAAAACTCAGCAAAAGAAATAAGCCATCCAAACTGGAAAGAAGTGAAACTATCTCTACTCTAACATGAATGTCTATGCAGAAAATCCAATGGAACCTACAAAAAAGCTAGAATATGTGAGTTTAGCAAGGTTGCAGGTTATAAGATCAATATACAAAATTCTATAGTATTTCTAAATACTAGCAACAAAAACCTCAAAACTGCAATAAAAAAACAGTATTATATATAACACAGATGTAGGTATAAAGCTGACGAAATATGTGAAAGACCTATGCACTCAGAACCACAGAACAACTGGTGAGAGAGTTGAAGAAGACTTCAATAAAGGGAGGGAGCTGATGGCCTCATGGGCCAGGAGCTCAACATTGTTAAGATGTCAATTCTCTCCAATTGAGCTACAGATTCAACCCAATTCCAGTCAAAACCTAGAATTTTAGAATTTAACAGAGTCTAAAATTCATATGGAAATGCAAAGGACCTTGGCTAGCCAAAACAACTTTGAAAAAGAACAAAGTTGGAGATTTAACAGCACCTGATTTCAAGACTCGTTATAAATCTACAGTTATCAAGACAGTACAGTACTGGTGTTAAAACAGACATATAGATCCAAGAAATGGAATATATGGATGAACAATTTTCATCACAGGTACAAAGTCAGGAAAAGACAATCTTTTCAACAAATAGTGCTGGAACAATTGCATATTTGTATACCAAAAAAAAATGAACTTTGTTCCACACCTCATGCCATATAAAATATTAACTCGGGGTAGATGACAACCCTAAAACCTTCCAAAGCTTCTGGAAAAAAATAGAGGAGGAAACTTTTGTGACCTTGGTTTAAGTGACGATTTCTTAGATTCAACACCTAAAGCAAGATCCACAAAAGAACTGATAAAGGGGACTTAATGAATGCTGAAAAATCTGGTCTTTGACAGACCCTACCCAGAGAATGAGAAACAAGCCACAGAGTGGGAGCAAATATTTGCAGATCACATATCTGACAGAGGACTTGTATCCCAGTGGTTTTCAAAGCTTCCCTCCTGTAATGACATTCTATGATCAATGGCTCTTTGTTTAAGAGAGAGACTCAGTATATAGAGTCATAATCATGAAGAATCTGGAGTAGTGGCTCCCTAACTTCACCATTACCTGGAGGGCTTATTAAGACACAGACTGCTGGGCCTCACCCTCAGAATTGCTGAATCAGTAGGACTCGAGGTTTTTCATTTCCAGTAAGTTCCCTGGATGCCGATGCTGCTGACCTGGCTACCACACTTGGAGAACTACTAATCTCAACCAATTAAGCCTAAACTAGAAACACAATGTCAGATGAAAGGTTTTTTTTTTTCCCCACCAAGGGATAATTGCCAAATAAACTATACTGATTAAGAAATTTATCCTTCCCCCCCCTTTTTTTTTATTAGCTAGAGACATCTGTGAATGCTAATCAGAGCTTCTGACCAGCAAGAAATAACAAACATGACATTACTGAGTTGGCATGAGTCTAGCCCTGCCTCTTTGTTGAATACACATTTTGGTTTCCACAAAGCTGTTCAGAATTCACCCTGGAAACCACATATGGCCTCGCACCAACTATCTCATGATACCAATTGTTTCCTAATGGCAACTTGCAGAAAACCATCATGCCCCACCGAAGCCTGTCAGCCTTCCCTGACCCCTCTGCGCAGACCGCCTCCGCCCCCCGCAGGGCTGCCGCCAGGTCTCACCGTCCAAGATGGCCCACTGATTGTCAATCTCTGTGTGTTTCAGGTAGGAGTCTTCGATGGTGGGGTCATAGTCAGGCACAAAGATCTTCTGGAAAAACTGGATGGTGAGGGCACTCTTGCCCACACCCCCATCCCCCACCACCACCAACTTGTACGTGGGGAGGTTGTCACTGGGGACGGCGCTGGTTGCCATGTTTCTGGTGGGTCAGACCTGGGGAGGCAAGACAGGTGGAATGAGGCAGGGACCTTTTCTCCTCTGACCTAGAAGTAAATATCCATGGCTTCTCTTGCCTTTTCATAGTGATAACCACTCCCAGTTATAGAAACTTCTGAAAATAAAAACTGCAAAACAAAATTAAAATGTCACCCCAGTCCCACCATCCTGAGCCAATCACTGTTAAAATTATTTATCCCACCGTTTACTGAATACCAGCTTTGTGCCAGCCCTGGTCTTGGGGACACAATACTACCAGATGCCATGTGATCTTTAATAAGTAGAGCCAAAAGCCACGTCAAAGAAGCTTTCCCACCACTAAACTTCACCCTGTACCTGTGAGGTTGTTAGTCTGAGCAGGGAAAGCGCAGAGGTTCACCTTTCACACCAACTCTGCTCCACTGGACTGCGGTGCTAAGAAGAATTTAAGGCTGTCTTTGCTTAAAGGGAAAGAGGGCCCCAACGGCTTAGCACACCTGAGCTCAGGGTCTTCCAACTCTCAGAATCCTGTCAACCTTGCCCCTGTCCCTCAGTCTTCTTGACTTTTAGTATGCACAAAGTCATGCTAGAATCTCGTGGCATCTGGTCAACCCAGTTCTAGTTGGGGATGGGGGAGGGGAGGAGCAGGGCTTGGTTTTGCTTTAATGACATGCAACCCAGCTAAGGCAATGGTTATCAACCAGGGGCAATTCTCCCCTCCACCCTGGGACATGTGTGATGTCTGGAGATATTTTTTGGTTGTCAAAACCAAGTGGGTGTTACTGGCATCTAGTCAGCAAAGACCAAGAATGCTGCTAAACATCCTATAATGCACAGGGCAGCCCCCCACAACAAAGAGTTATTCATGCTAAAATGTCAATAGTGCCAAAGTTGAGAGACCTTGGGCTAGGTAACTTGGAGGGAGCTAGAAATATAGGCCCAGGATACTGAGAATAATTGGACTTTAACAGATAAGGAATGATTGTGAAGAGGCAACAGAAGTAAGGAGTGACCTTTGGAAATAGTGTCACAAAGTGACAATAAGGAGAGGCAGGCAGGGGCATGGAAGAAGCACTCAAAAAAACAGAGGGAAACCAGGGAGGGAGCCCATAGGCTCCAGAGGGAGGGGGGTGACAGCACCAAATGTTAAACACTGGTGGGGGCGAGGGGAGAGTCACCTAAAGAACAATCTGAGGGCTGTTGCCAGGGACCTGCGCTGCTAACCATGGGCCTTGCCAGGGAGAAGCACCACCACCTCCTGGGTAGCATGAGCACTGACCCTCAGCCGAGGAGGTAAAAGCTTGATCCTCCCCAGTGTTTGTGCAAGTTGGGAGGGGGAAAGGCACGGTAAATGTGTGACCAGGAAACTTAAGGACACATAGCCAAGTGCAAGGAGGTAGTGACCTTGGCGGGGACACTGGACTGGGTGTCCTAGTGCATTACTGCAGTCTGGGAAGGCCGCTGACCTCTCTGAGCCATGGTTCCCTTCCCTAGCAGATTAAAGGGCAGGCTCTGTACAGTTATTTCCAGCTCCAGAAGAGTGCTCTAGTCTACATTTCAACAGAAAGGGTGTTGGACACAAATGTGGGCTATGTGGCCACACTGATTTGCATGGGGTTCCAGACGAGAGTCATTGTGTAATCTTCTGCAGTTACTGAAGCTTGATGTTGACATTCAGGATTTCCCTGCAGAGTAGGGAAGTAAAGGTGAAAGTGCAAATCTATCCACAGACCAAGACTGTGTCTGCTGGATGGAGACTACACTTGCATAAATATATCGAAGTTTCAAATGGACATACCCTGTCTTACAGCTATACCAATTTTCTATTTTCTATAAGAAGCACATCATATTTGTATACCAGAAAAGCTTAACGATATTAAAATCTTCCCGACAAAATCCAATGTTCAGGCCACCTTAAAATGCATAATTCTCTCTCTTGCAAGAGGGGATTTAAGCTCCTTTGGTACAGGATAGAGGGAGCAGGGGCCAGCTGCAGCCCAGCATCTGGTTCCTAGTCTCCCCACAAAGGTAGGGCAGGCTGACACTTCAGCGCACTGAGTTCTCCCACGTGACAGAGGAGGAGGGTCAAGGGGCCACCAAGGAGTTGCAGGGAGACAGACATGGGGAAAGGTGGGAGAGAGTCAGCTCCCTCTTTCCTTTGCCTCTCAGGTTGAGCGAGAGTGGTGTCAGCTCCTTACAGTCCCTCCTCAGCAGCTGTCCTCACTTGGGGTGAATGGTGACACTGGGCAAGGGCAAATGCGCTTGTCTGTGAAGGAGGCTGTTTTTAAAGCTCCCTTCCACTCACTGCTGGCAGCGACATGAACAAAAAATACTAAGTGGGTGGGAAGGTATTGGGAAGGAAAATTGCTTCTCTTGATCTTCTTCTCAAAATAAAACAGGATAAGAAATATACTAGTAAACATGATAGAGAACATGAACTGAATCTTTGAGTCAGCGCTCAGACCACCCACAAAAGAATCACCCAGGGACTTGCTAAAAACTGTCCTCTGCTTGTCATGCAAGGCAGCCAGCAGAAAACAGTCAGATGAGGAGCCCCTTCTCCCACAGTGCCCAGCACTCGGGGGTTGAGTTCCCAGAGACCACGGGGAGCAACTGAGGGTTCCTTCCCAACTCAGACTCAATGGAACAGGTTTGGAATGCACAGTTAACACCAAAACTGAACTGGATCTCTTGTGGTGAAAAACACTTCAGTGCTGCTCACAGCTGATGGGTTGAATCTGGGCTCCAGCATTGGCTGCCATTACTGACCTCTCCACTGGACAGTACCCATGCTGCAGCCTCTCATACTCTACTCTCTCCTCCAGAGGACTTTGTGTTCTTCCAGCGTGCCCTTTGGTCACACTGAGTCCTCTGCACACCCCTGAGGCTGCAGAAAGAGCAAACACCTCTTCACAGGTCAGGCCTGAGCCCTGGAATTGCCTTCTCCTGAGAGCCACTACCTGTATCCTGGGATTGAGACCCAGAGCTGCTGGTGCAGAGGTCACCATCACACCTAAAATCTCCTACACATTTATTCTGCATAAAGGATAGGGAGTGTTTCTGGCCCCTGTCTGTACCGCAGAGCCTGGCACGGCACCAGCATGGAGCATGTGCTTGCTAAAGGAACTGGAAGCTCAGCCCTGGCACTTCTGAACAACTATCAGACCACCTATGGGCCACAGGCCTGGCCTCTAAGGAGCAAATCTCCCAGCTAGGGGTTGGGACTGTCTCCTGTCCTCTACCAAGTTGAACCAGTCACATCAATAAGACCTTTCTGGAACCAGTTGAGAGCCCAGGAAAAATATAAGGCATTGCCAGGATGAGAGAAGGAGTCCAGAAAACTTCCCCAGTTCATAAGGCTCTCAGCTGGATCTTCTTCCGATGAGCATATATTTCCAGTCCTCAGCCTCCCCCCAATAATCCCTGACTAAATGATGTCTTTGTAAATGGGGAGGGCAGTCAAAATGCCAAAGAGTATAGTGCATACTACACTCCTAAAAAATAAGTTGGTCTCATGTGCATAGAGATTTTTTAAAAGTCACCACAGGCTAGGTCAAAAATCACCACAGGATAAAAAGTTGGTTGGTAGTTAAGGAGCACAATGCTTACATTCACAGTCTATTCAACTAGACAGCACGTTGGAGATCACTCTAGAATATTGGTTCTTGACTTCTAGTCAAGATGGCAGCATAGGTAAATGTGGTACTGAAATCCTCCCAAAACCACATCAAAATCACTACTAAACTACAGAACAACCATCATTCAGAACCATGTGACATCTAGCTGCATGGAAGTCCCACAACTAGGGATTTAAAGAAGAAGCCACACAGAGACTGGTAGGAGGGGTGGAGATGCTGAAAGGGTTGGTCCCACATCCACATGTGGTGGACAAAAATCAGGAGGGATATTTTAACTGCAAAGGTTCCCCTTGTGGAGTGAGGGGTCCAAGCCCCACACCAAGCCCCCCAGCCCAGGACTCTAGCGCCAGGAAGAGAAGTCTCCATAATACCTGGCTGTAGAGACCATCAGAGTTTGTGGCTGGGTGAGACAGAGGGCTTCTGGAGTCTCAGGCATTCCTCTTAAAAGGCCCACACATGGACTTACTCAGATTCACTCCCTCTGAGCTCCAGCACTAGGGCAGCAGCTTGAAAGGAACCTGGGACATATGGGAGAAACTGAATTGTCTGGCAACAGCGAGAGAGCTGGGAGGACAGCTTTCTGCCAGACAAAAGTGCTGGCAGAGGCCATTGCTCCTTTTCTGAGCCCCTCCTCAACCAGAGCTGGCAACAGGGAGTCAACAGTAGACTAGATGAAGCCAAGAATCAAATCAGAATTTGGAACATAAGGAAACAAAAAACACATCCAATCAGAACAACAAGAAAAAAAAATGAGTATAGTGTAAGGAGCCTCTGGGAAAATTTCAAGTGTACCAACATTCAAATCATGGGGATGCTAGAAGGAAATGAGAGCAAGAAATTGAAAACCTATTTGAAAAATTAATGACAGAGAACTTCCCTAACCTGGTAAAGGGAATAGACATTAAGTCAGAAAGCGCAGAATCCCGAACAAGACAAACCCAAAGAGACCCACACCAAGATGCACCATAATTAAAATTCAAAAGTTAAAGACAAAGAGAGAATCTTAAAAGTAGCAAGAGAAAAGCAGTTAGTTACCTACAAGGGAGCTCCCATAAGACAAGTCAGCTTATTTCTCAATAGAAACTTTGCAGGCCAGAAGGGAGTGACAAGAAATATTCAGAGTGATAAAAAGCAACGACCTACAACCAATATTATTCTACCCAGCAAAGCTATTGTTTAGAATCAAAGGACATATAAAGAGTTTCCCAGATAAGAAAAAACTGAAAGAGTTCTTCATGATAAACCAGTATTACATGAATTGTTACAGGGTCTTCTTTAAGAAGAAAAAAAATTAAAATATGAACAATAAAATGGCAATAAATACATATCTATCAACAATTGAATCTAAAAAATAAAAAATGAACAAGCAGAATAGAAACAGACACGTAGACATAGAAAACATTCTGATGGTTGCTAGATGGGAGAGGGGTTGGGGAACTGGGTGGAGAAGGCGAAGGAATTTAGAAGTACAAATTGATAGTTACAGAATAGTCATGGGGATATAAAATACAGCTTAAGAAATATAGACAATAATATTCTAATAACTTCGTATAGTATTAAATGGGTATGAGATTTACCGAGATGATCACTTAGTAAGTTATATAAGGCCTCATCACTGGGGTGAAACTAATATAATATTGTATGTCAACTGCAATTGAAAAATTAAAAAAGTATTAAAAACAGTTTTAAAATTAGAATAGAGTCTAACATACAATATGCGCAACAAGCGAGTCATAGCTTTAACATTAGGATGTTAAAATATTCAAAGACTTGTATTCTGCTTCATAAAAAATACTTTACTATAGACATACCTTGTTTTACTTTTTATTTTTTCAATTTATGCATTTGAGAGAGAGAAACGGAGAGGGAGAAGCATCAATGTGTTGTTCCACCTATACATTCATGGGTTGCTTCTTGTATGTTCCCTGACTGTGAATCGAACCTGCAATTTGGACATATCGGGATGACACTCTAACCAATTGAGCTACCCAGACAGGGTCACACAAACTGTTTTATTGCACTTCACAGATGTTGTGTTTTTTACAAATTGAAGGCAAGACCCCACACGGGCAAAAATGTTACAACTCACTTTCTTGCGACCCTCACGTTACTGTGGTGGTCTGGCTGCAGTACCTCTGAGACCTGCCCGTAGCAGCTGTTCTCATTTATCTTTCCAGTTATTAAAACGCTAAAAATAGGTATTGTAGACTTTTTACTATAAATTTGGGATACTTAGACAGGGTAATTAATTTATCACTATCTCATATTTTTGTTTGGAAATAGTTTTGAAAAAATTGTAGTGTCATTAAACATATTGATTTTCACTTTGTTCAATGTCAAAAATGCTTAAAGTGATATACTTAGGAAACTGAATTGAGAGGAGTTTAGACAAATGCATATGAATTGAATTTACTAAAATAATTTGCTAATGCTCTGGCTGGTGTGGGTTCAGTGGGTTGGGCATTGTACCATAAACTGAAAGGTTGCCAGTTCAGTTCCCATTTGGGGCACATGTCTGGGTTGCGGGCTCGGTCCCCATTTGGGGCATGTGTGGAAGGCAACTATGGAAGTGTGGAAGGTTTCTATCTCACATTGATGCTTCCCTCTCTCTTCTTCCCTCCCTTCCCCTTTCTAAAATAAAAAATAAAAATAAATTTAAAAAATAATTTGTTAATGGCAAATTGTAAACAAGGTGACAGTCCAAAGTAAGATTTATATATAAATAATTAAGTTATATTTGTATCACCTCGAGCATATATTTGCTTCAAATACATGAATATTTATAACTCAGTAAAATTTTCTGGTGCTGTTCCATGTGTCAGAATTTCTCCCACTGGCCAACATATTAAAGACTATTGTTTTCATTGATTTTTATTGCTAAACCACTACCTAAGAAATAAAAAAATTAAATAAAAAATAAAATGTTCATTCTTCACCATTGAGGGGTCATGGATGGCCCCTTTGAGGTGGGAGGGTGGTATAAGGTGGACCTAAGGTTCTCCTTAAGTTTTCCCACCAATTTTCTGTGCTGTATTCTCTCCTCCAAAACAGCTGAGTGATCTCCAGTGTGTTCCCTTTCACAGCCTCAGTTTCTTACTTGTGAGATGGGGCTGGTTAGAGAATCACATTTTGCAGAATTGCCTAAGCATATAATTTAAATGTATGAAACGTGCCCAGCTAAGAGGAGCTAAAATTGTGTTCTCTAGCCTCAGTGTGTGTGTGTGTGTGTGTGTGTGTGTGTCTGTGAGAGAGAAAGAGAGAGAGAGAGAGAGGATTTTCCCATGGTTCCTCTGCTCTGAGGCTCCCCATTCCCAGCCTCCTGCCACCCCCTCCCCTGCCATCTCAGCCCCATTGCAATCAGATTAAATAAGCCTGTGTGGGAACATCACCCACCATTTAGAACATTGTTTCCATGGGAAATGGCTCTGAGGTTCCAAGCAGCCCCCTCCACTCAGAAACCAACTTTTGGAACAGCAGCCACTTGGCAGATGGGTGCTGGCTCCCATGGCAACCACCTCTCAAGAGCCCCTCCCAGCCCACAGGCAACCCAAACCCTTGCTTCCAGGGGAAACTTCTTCCTAAAAGGCAATATCACTGCCTCAACAATCCTGATGTGTCTGTGAAAACTTCAAGCATCTTTAAGCCAACAAATAAGCTTTCGGGGCTGCTGTCTAGCCTTTGCTCCTTTCTCTTCCCGTGGTTAGCACCATCTTGCATAATTTGAAGTCGTTTCCTGAGTGGCAGATTCACCAACCCTGAGCATCTTGGAAGTTCTGTGAGGACAAGAGCCATGTCTCCTCGTTTCCTTACTTCTCAGAGGACTGGGCAGGGCACAACGTGTGTTCAGGGTCTGTTCGGTGACTCCACACTGCCCTGAAGCAACCTTCTACCCACTCATGCTCCCTCAGGCCAGGAAGCAGGGGGTGGTGCCTGTTCTTCTGATGGTTAGGCTCACACCTCTAGGTTGACCCCAGAATAACTTCCTCACCCAGCAATTTCCAAGTGTGCCTGGAGGAGGGGTGGGGGCACCAGACCTCTGGGGAGCAGGGTTGTGCAAAGCCCCCCTTGGTTCTTCGGGGGAACAGACTGGGCGGAGGCACAGCCTTCAATTCTGCAGCCTGGCTGCTGGAGTTCACTCATGTCTCTGATACGGACCCCTTGTACAACCTAAAGCAAGTTTCTTAATTTCCAGGAGACTCAGTTCTCCCATTTATAAGACAGGAAAACAGGGTCCTCAAGAATGTATAAGGTTCCCATTTAAAAAACAAAAACAAAAATAGAAAAACTGGAGGGCTCCCCAGCAAGGGCATATTTGCAGTGACATGCAAAGCAGTTGTACCTGGCCTCCCTCCAATCTGGTAGACGCCAGTGATTCGGACCATTTACCTGCCCCATCCACAGCCCTAAGAGTATCTAGGGCTGCCAGGTGACCCAACAGTATATCAGATATAATGCCTAGGACAGCAGTGGGCTCTCAGCAAATGGCAGTCCTCAGTGGTTATATCACTAAGTTTTCTCCTTCTTCCTAGGTTCCCAGTTTTTAGGGCTTCTACAGATCTTACTTCCTAAAAGAACACCCCAAAACACTGCCCATTTTTCTAAGTGGGCATGTGAAAGAAATGGCTTCAGCTACAGACATTGTCAAAGGTCCATGGCTTCCTGGCCTCTCCATGTGCCGCATCTCCGCAGCCACCACCACTTCCTAAACAGTGTCACAGTCCTGGCCAAAACAGATGGTACCTGGGAGAGGCCACAGAGCAGTAGCATCGTCACAATTTAGTGGATGTCTGCGGTGGCTTGGTTGGACACCAAAGGTCATGCTGGAATCATCACATCACACTGCCTTGAATTCTTTTGGCAATTAGTTTTGCAGCATCACAGGACTTGGCTTTGATTGTCATGGTGACTCACTAACCCATAGGGTTCATCCTTGCGGCTGCTTCCCTGGCCCTGACTCTAGGACCACAAACTCAAAGCTGGGGCAGTGGCCAACTCAGAGTCTCTCCCAGAGATGCTGCCACCTTTATTGAAGATTTAGTTTGTACAGCTTTTGCTTCTCTATTTCTATACTAATCATTTTGAAGATTCTCCTGAACCCCATCAGTGGAACTACAAGTTGTTTGGGTAAATAAGGCTAGAAGAGGGGGACATACTCTCTATTAATGGAGCTCTCGGGAGATTGAAAGGACTTCTAGTCACATTGAGCTGAATGAGCCCTGGGAAGCTAATTTCACCTCTCTGATATCTGGGTGTGCCCAGCTCAGGGGTGGGAGGGGGTGGGGGGTTGGGGGATGAGGGCACAGTGGGGGGAGTGACCCAACCCATGTAGAGGAAATGGCTCTGAATTCCAAGAGCTGCCCTTCCCCTCTGCACAATTCCCAGAAATGGGCAGCTTCCCCAGGGCTGCTGATTTGCCACTGTGCCTAAATGGTGTGTGGCCCTGCCAGGGTCCAGGCCACTTGGTCTCCCTTAGGACTTCACTGTCCCTTCCCCAAGACTTTGCTCCAGCCCTTTGGCTCATGCCTTTGCTGATCCAAACCCAGCACTACCACCGCACTACTCAACCCTTTCAGGAAGCTACCAGTGCCCTCATCATACTTCATTATTACGACTTAACCACTCACCCAACTTTGTGTGTTATTTTATGCTGTAAAGGACGTTAAACATCACTGGCTCTAGATGGTGAGTCTGTGACATGGGTGCAGCCCCTCTCACTCCCACAGCCATGGCAGACATCACTAATTGATCACGGTCCTCTTTCCTGCTCACTCTTAGAACCCTTTTCATGCAGCACCCTCCACAGCCAGAACTGGATGGCTGATTGGTCCAGAGAGGAAGCTTGTTTGCCAACCCAGATCTAAACAACAACTTATCTGGCCCCCTTCAAAACGTCCCACCTAGTGGCCATCCTGTTCCATGGGAAGAACTCAGGACTTTTAGGGGTAGCCTTCCTGATTACGTCTGGAGATAACCCACAAGGCTTCACTCTCTTCTCCTCAAGACTTAGCTCCAGCCCTTCTGTCTTGTTGCTATTGCAAGCCCAGCATATCACTGCACCACTCTGGAGATAACCAGGTCTTCTGTTGGTTAACAGGTTGTATTACCTAAGTCTTCTGTTAATACATCAGCCCCTGCTTTTCTACTTCATCAAATCCACACTCCTCTGCTGGGATCACACATCACACCTGGACTGCTGGCAGAAATGGTCGGACAGGGTCCAGGGATCAAGGCAAAGGCCAATGCTTGAAGTTGGCCGATGTGGGACACAATGCCCTCGGGTTTACTCAGAGCCTCCAAGTACCTCGTGCTTCCTTATACCACAGCTGTTAACACTGGTCTTACCACTAGTGTGAAAGTGCCTCCCGGACAGGGCCTGGAGCTTAGCATCTATACCCAGCACTGAAGCCCAGAGCAGGGGCTCAGAAACCACCTGGCATAAGAATTGTAAGAGTGATCCTGTTAAAAACAATACAAACGATGTAGCAATGTGCCTGATGCTGTTGGAAGATTTTACAAAATTCACTCATTTAATTCTCCCACCAGCCCTATGAGGTGTGACTTTGATTATCCACAGTTTGCAGTGGAAGGAACTGAGACACAAAGAAGTAAAATGACTTTTCTAAGGTCATGCAGGCAATGCAGGGACCTGGAACCACGTAGTGTGGCCCAGAGCCCAGGGCCAGCCCTACATGCTGGGCATCCTATCGAGGCTGCTAGAGGCTGGGTGGGTGTGGAGTCAGTCCAGGCAGCAGAGCCAGGAGTTTCAGTGGAAAGGTCAGCAGTGAGCCAGGGAGGTAGTGTCATAGTCAGAGAGGCCCCCAGGCCACAGGTCCCTGTGGGAGGAGCAGCTGAGGATGTCAGTGCCCGAAAGGCACCCAAGGCAAATACTAGTCACTGAAAGCAGACATGCCTTTCATCCCCACAGGGATAAAGTCTACAAACAGGACACAGGTATGGTACTGCCAGGTGGCCTCCTGCACTGAGGACCAGGGAGGAGGCTGGGAGCACCGGTGGCTTTGACACCCTCATTTTCCAACACCTGCATGTGGAACCCTCTCCACTGAGCTGGTCACTGCCCCAGCCCCATCCTGTCCCCTTGTAGTCCTACACACAGGCTGCTCCTTCCCCAGCTTGGGGCCGGCCTCTCACCTGGAACCCTTTACCAAGGAGCTTAAGCTATGGACTCAAGACAACCTGAAACCTTAGGCAAGTAAGGTGCCTCTTCTGTAAAAGTGGGGACAGTGGCAGCATTTGCTTCATGATGGCCATGAAAAGCTATATATTTATTTGCTTGGCTCAGCATGTGGCCCATAGTGAGTGTTCAATAAACATCAGCATCCTTCCAAGTCCTCTTTCCTCCAGGAAGCCCTCCCTGCTCTCCATAGTCCTTCCTGAGTTCATGCCTGCAAATTGGCAGGTTCCACAGGTGACAGCTCAATTCAGCCCATCACCACACCCTCCTCTCATGCCATCTGCAGGCTGGTCCCAGCTCCCCCATCCTGCCTTGGGGGGCAGCATCACCGCTCAGCCTGCCACTGTCCTCCCCACAGCAATGCCATGGGACAGCAAGCCCCCATATGATTGCTGGCTGAATGATGGGTGAGATTTAAGCTCCTCAAAGACATTTCCCCAAGAATTCAGGAGATGCTTATTCACTGAATAGAGTGCAAAAGATACCAAAATACTGGGAATTCAGCATAAAATATGGCTTCCCTCTCCGGTCCTTAAATCCAAAAGTGCTCTCCACTATAAAACCTAGCCCCCCTCTGGATGCCTCCTTGAAAAGAGAAAACAGGACACATGACACCTGAAAGGTCCCAGTTTTATAATCCAGGAAGAGCAAACTGGACAAGTCACCAAATTTGCAATATACACATGCTCACACTGCAGAAGCCTCACACACCCAGTAAGTGCCTGGCACACAGTGGCTGCTTCACAGCCCTGAATAATGTAAGAACCAGTCCTGGGCTGCAGGGTGAGGCAGGGGAGAGCACAGAGGCCCCATGTGCCCAGGAGACCCTCCGACCTTGCCCTCCACACAGGCCTGCAGGAGCACAATGGCCACTGGCTGGAGATCTGCCCCATCCATGGGCTCCACGACCTTCCTGATGACCACGGTGAGGTTAACCAGTGAGAAATGACCAGCAGAGGCTGGATAACTTGCACAGGACAAACTCTCTAAGTGTTCTAGAAGCTCAGAGGCCAGGGGAAGCAGGTGGGAAAAGGCTACAGGGTCAGGTGGGAGCAGGGAGGTCACACAGAGAGGGTGCGCCACAGCCCCAGAGGCCTGAAGGCAAGAATGTGTGCAGTGGCATTTAATGTCCCCATTTTGCCAGCAGGGAGAGGGAGAGAGAGAATCAGGCATTTGCCCAAGGGCATAGCTTGGTAAAGGGCCGGTGAAGCTGAGATTTGGCACCCAGACCTGGCAACTGAAAACTAAAACTGCCCTGCTCACCACCAGCTAGATCAGGGTACCCCTTGGGTCTGAGAGGCTCTCAGAACCAAGGAACCAACAAGGGCCCCAGTGTCTCATGGTCCACACAACCCTTGAGAACGTGTCCCACCGGTATCCCTGAGTCATGGGGATGCTGCCACTGGCTGCTTGACCCTCATGGTCTCAGAGGTTCCACCCGGGGCCCCCAGGGTGTTCCCATGCCCCACCACTGACAACAAGGATGGACTCAACCCTGGGGTCAGAGACAGGGCTCACCATCTCCCCTCTGTTACAGCCTGGCTCACAGCTTCCTCGAGTGGCAGCTAGGGGCAGAAAGGAGGAAGTGCCTTTATGTTTAAATTCTTATTTTCAGTCCTGGGGGCCTATTAATATTTTCTGAGGGCTGGGAAAGTCTCACCTGTAGTTATGCAGAACTTCTCAGTCTTATACAGAAATCTGCATGTTCCGAGGAAGGTCATGCTGGTGGCCACCCCACCAGGGAGGGCCAGCTTCAGGATGCTCTGGGATTCTCCAAAAGGAGGGTCTTCGCACTCCCCAAAGCCTGGCAGGCCACTGTCCTACCCCCTCCAATTCAGATTCAGCTGTCCCCTAAGCCCCCACCAAGGGGAGCTTTTGTGAGTCCGTGTCTTCACTGTATCTCTTTGGGCTACTCAGGCCCCAACCCTCATAAACAGGACTCAGCCCGCAGCGCCCACTGCCCCCTGGCCTCCAGAGCCCCTTTCCCACCCTTTTATCTGGCGATCTCTTTCCCTTTCTCCCCCAGAGGCTCAAGCATCCCTTTACTCAAATCTGAGGTCAAGGCCTAGCAACTCTGTGGCTAGGCTCCGATCTCTGCCTGGGCCGCCTCCACCAGCACCGCCCTCCTTCCACACCAGCTTCATTGTCCCTCAAGCGGCCCCTGAGCACATGCACTGTGCCTCCTGGAAAAACCACATGCGGGTGCCTGGAGCTCTCCCCGCTGACAGGGCACGCAGGCACCCCTGCTCTCTCTGGAGCAGCTTCTGCCCCCACTTAATCCTCATACAGCATCCTCATTCCTCATACAGCATCCTTAAGTATGGGGGTGGCACCTGATCTGTCAGGGCTCCAGCCCCTGGCAGGGCACCTCAAAGTCTGCCAATGAATGTTCTCTGCCTGCACTGCGGTTCCCCTGCCAGTGAAAACACTCCCTCTATAAGGAGCGGCCTCCCTGTCTCCCCCAGGAAGCCTTTCTTAAACCCAGCTTCCCGAAGTGATCCTTCCTTCTCCTTCCTGGGCCCTGTCCTACCTCTCCAGGCCACCCACTGAGCCACCTTGCTTGTGTCTGTGGAGGGCCACCCAGAGGGCAGGGGGCAGCCGGAGGGCTCTGGAGCCACTACTCCCTTTGACTGCTCTCAGCCACCTCCCCACAAAGGCACTGTTTATTCCCTGTTAGTGATGAGGGACCCTGAGGTCACAGAGGCTCTGTGGCTTGTACAAGGCCACACATCTCCATCTGCAAGTGACCACAAGCTTCTGCCTCTCCTGGGAGCATGCCCCTCTCCCCTCCCCTCTGCTCAAGGAGCAGGGAGCTATTTTCCTGTCACAATTCCCCTGCTAGGCGGGGCAGGGGCCACAGAGGGCTGGACCTCCTCTTCTTTATCTCAGGGTCCCCCTAGAGCCCTAGAGCAACTTTCTGCACAGATGCTCCATGTGGCTACTGTCTGCATTTCCAAAACACAGGGTCGGCACCGGGAGCCAGGCGGGAGTCTGGCTTGGGTGAAAAATGGGGCAGAGGTGGTGGGGGTGCTATGCCTGTGGGCCACACAGAGACCAGAGGAGTGAGTTAGGGGCCCTTTTAAGGGAGATGCCATATGAGGATTCCCACTAGATACATATGGGCACCAACCCAGCAGGAGGAGTAGGTGACAATGAGGGGCTCTTTCCGGCCACCTATGCTCCCAAACACTGAGTGCCCTGTAGTTCCTGGGGCCCAGTGACACCCCACCCCACCCCCAGAGTCTCCAGATGGCAGCAAGGCAAATCCTTTCATACTACCTTTCTCCCGAGTGAGCTGTGTGGAGCTAACCAGAACACAACTTCACGGGTTGTCCCACAAGGCTGTCCCAGACCAGGGCTCCTGTCTCCTGGATCTGCAGCTTCATATCAGTGCCCTTTGGTAAGAGGCCTGGAAGAACAGAGGTGGTGACAGAGAGCAGAGCAAAGCCTGAAGCATCCTTCAGCAGCAGCAGCAGCCTCTGCCTGTTGGGTGGATGCTTCTTGTCAGGGATGACTATGGCTAAACTCTAGCCCAAGTCCTGGCTGACCACATCTCAACTGCTTTACCCTGCAGCAGCAGAAAGGGGGACTCAGGAAACAAATGGACATTCTAAACTCATGGGTAGGCAGAGGCCAAGCCCATCATAAGAGAAAGAGGGCAGGTATAGTCAAGAGGGAAAGGTGGGGCCTGTGGCTAACAGGAGACCACTGCTACCCCCTCTCTGCCACCAGTTAACGGCTGCAGCATGAGCACATCTGTAACAGGGTGGCCAGATAGTCTACATTTTCAAAGAGTAGCTAGGAATCTGGATTTTTATGCAGGACTGATATTTTAATGCTGGTAACAAATTAAAAAGTTTTACACACACTATAAAAGCTGAACAAATCACTGCCCTGGGTGGCCCCAGTCCACAAGAGCTCCCGCTGCCACCCCTGGCTGCCTGGAGCGTGCCTCGAGCATGCACACATCGAATGGCGTGGCCACTCCAAGGCAGACTGCTCTCTGCACTGCCTTGGCCTGGCCTGGCTTTGGCCACAAAGCAGGCCGTGTGAAGTCTCACCACTTTGGAAGTGGAAGTGGCACTGGGGACAAGCGGCAGGGTGACTCAGCTGAGGGAGACGCTCTAGTCCAGCAGTCGGTAGGGGACAGGTGCAGGCCACCCCTGGAGCGCATCCGAACACAGAGAGGGGGAGGCCAGAAAGGCACGTTCAAAAGTGACTGTGGCTTTGACTTGTTTCCATCAATTACATTCAAATTGTTAAACACCGTTAATGAAAAATGTGGTAATTTTTATGTTTGACCCCCAAAAAACAAGAAGAAACAGGGTCTGGGCTCTTTCCTGAAGTGATCTGGTCTCCATTTTAAAAGAGTAATCAGACTTAGAGAAGGAGCAAGGGCAAAATAAGAGGGAAACTTCCTGAAAACGAGGCGGCAGGGCCATGAGCAGCCCGGGGCGATGTGGGATTTTCCTCTGCGGAGGCTGTGAAGCTGGTCTCAGGGAGGTGGGTCTGGCTGGCTGGCTCTGGAGGCCGAACCGGTTTGCAGGTGGGGTGGGATGACTTCTCAGGGACTCTTCTGAACTGTGGATTTTAAGCCCATTCATGTGAAGGGCAGGAGGCCACTTTTCACATCTTCCTCCCCAGTCTCTGAAGAGCTGCAGCATTTTTCCTGCCCTCGTCAGCAGCCTGGCCAGGCTGGATGGCAAGCCCTGGACGGCAGAGAGGGGACAACGGCAGACCAAGGCAGGCCCACTCCATTCCCAAGGGGCAGGGCCCATCCAGAAGCTGCTACTGGCAGAGGGGCCAGATTCCTGTCCCTTTTTTCTATGTACATAAAAGGTATGAATCAAAGCGTTTGCCCCTCTGCTAGGTGTGCGACCTCAGGCACATTGCTCAACCCGTTTGTGCCTCAGTTTCCTCACTTGTGAATAACAGTATCCACCTCACAGGATTGTTTGAAGAGCAGAATGTGTTAATATTTAGAACAGTACCTGGCACATGAAGTGTTTGCTATTATTATTATCATCGGTATGTATGTTGTAGAAATACAATTTGTTGTAGAAACTCCTGCCAAAGACCCCACTCCACCAAACAGGCCAGAAAAGTGCCTGGAGCCGCACGGAGCTGTGTTTTCTGGAGCATCCCAAAGTGCTCAGGAGAAGGGGAAGGGGGAAGACAGGAGCTCCCTTTGAATCATCCCGTAGAGCCCGCTCTACAGAGAGACTGCAGCCGCTCAGCTGGACTGAAGCATCACTGCTGAGCCACCCCAGGGTTTGAAAAAGAAGCGTATTTTATTTCTGAGGACTGGAGCAATAATCACAACCCACAATCCGTGCTGGCTTGTTTCAGGGGCTCAGGTGAAGGGAAAAGCTATGGAGCTACAGCCCACCCCACAGCCCACCTGATGGGGACAGTCCACGGTGGGTGAAGCAGGAGGAAGAGCAAATGTTAGGAGCATGGAAATGGATCCGAAAGGCCCAGTTCTGAATCCTGGTTGTGCCACATATTAGCCGTGTGACCTTAGAAATATTACAAAACCTCTCTGGACAAAACTATTATTGGCGACGGCAGCCATCTGAAGGTAGAATCAAGCTGAGTCCGGTGGCCAGGGTTGATAACTACAATGCACATTTATTAAGTCCTGATCATGTGCTAAACACTTTCCATGTGCTTCCCTGGCCACCCTCACCGGCCCCCATACCAGATTCGGTCGTACTCTTACAAAACACCCAACTGACTTGACGGCACTGTGCATGCTGGTACCCTACTGCTTGATTGTTTATGAAGTAATGTGTCACCCCCCACTCGACTGGCAGCTCCAGGAGGGCAGGGCCTGTCCCCTGTTTTATTCTCCACAGTATCTGGTCCCCAGCGCATGCCTGGCATAAAGAAAGTGCTCAATAAATATTTGTTGACCTACATTAGCACTAATAATCACAACTACTCTGCAAACTGTTCCAACAGGAGTGGGGGGAAAATTAACACTTGGGTTTGCTCTGGCCATCAGGAAAGAAGGCCTGACCTAAGAGCTTGATCTGGCCAGGGTCAGTGACAGTACTAATCCCAGAGCCACGGCTGGTCTTACTGCAGGTAAGTAAAGGTGTAGGGCCGGGTGTGTAACTCTTACTTAGATTAGATCTGTAATGGCTCTTTTCAGATGTAAAAGCGCAGGCCCACAGCCGAGTCTAGAATATAACCATCATCGTTGCTCTGCAATCAAAAGTAATGGAAATTGGAGTTTTCAGAAGTTCTGGGGAAAGTGTCCAGGAAAATTGGCCCCTGGAACATGGCAGTAAACGAGGCTTGAGGAGACAGACAACCAGCGAGAAGCTCTCCAAGGGCGTGAGCAGACATGGAGAGGATGTCTGAAAAGTTTTAACTTCTGCCCCATTCTGAGCAATGGGTAACCCCCTTTCTTATCAGCCCTTGGTGAAAGCCTATTACACACAACAGCCTAAAGGCTTAGTGGGGCTTAGGAAATGAGGAAGCCAAAGCCTATTGTGCACATGCAAAGTGTGGCAGCTGACCCTGCCAGAGGCCAGACGGCCAGCGGGCACAGTCCCCACCCTGCAATTCCTAGAAATACTGCAGACTTTGTTGATGCTTGGACAATGTTTTTTAAAAATGATATACTCGGAGAACTTCTATAAGGAGAAATCCTTTGGGAAGAATGAAGAAATATTGAGGAGAACACCTCCCCTTTTCCGCATGTGTGGGATGAAGGCCTGACCCATATAATCAGACTGGAGCAAAAAGAGGGACAGGGTAGCTGGGTCCTCTGCATTACAGCAGCATTGTCCCCTGGTAGAAACATAGCAAAGGCGGCTCACAGCAGAGGGGACTCACCCAAGCTCACACAGACAAGAGGGAGGGGGCAGAAATTGGAACCCATGCCCACATCCCTGTGGGTGTTCCAAGGAGGGAGGGGAGGACTGCGAGTTCCTCTGCAGCCCTGCTGGCAGGTTCAGACACTCGCCTGAGACCCTCCCTGGGGCCCTCTCCTTCCACTCAGAGAGGCCCTCCCAGTCTTCCACCCAGCTTTCCTGCTCAATCACACTGACCCTAAATAGAAAAAACATCCCTGTTAAATGCTTTATCAGAATGGTTATTCTGTTGAAGTGCCAAGTGACCTGCTCCCGCTCCCCCTTTCCATCCCTCCGGCCGGCCCCCATGTGAGTCCAGAAGGAACACAAAGGCTTTGTTTCTTTATTTTGATTTCCTCCGTAAAATCTCAAACATGCAGGAAACACCCACCCAGTCCCAGAGAAGTGGACTCAGGCCGCTGTCCACTTCAGGAGGGTGGGGCTGGGGGTCAGGGAGTGGGGATAGGCGGGAAGGTCCTGATGCCAGCTGACCTTCGCTCTGGGAGTGCCACCGGGGCACCTGGGGCCTGGCTTCCTTAGCAGGAAAAGAAGGGCTTCGGTGTGAGGGGCACGAGGCCTTCCCAGCCCTGCTGCCCAAGGAATGTCAACCTGAGGAATGTGGGTGTGGAGGGATGGCTGAGCAGACAGATCTCATACAAGTTTTTTTTTTCTTATAGATGCCCCAAGGCTTTGGGACAGTGGCTCCACCCTTTTCCATCATCTCCGGTTGCAATAAAGCAGGCTTTGAAAGAAGAACATGACAGAGGCTATTTTGGGCTGCTGAGCCTACTTGTGAGGGAAGGGTACTAGCCAAGAAAGATGCGTTTGCCTCCATCTCTTCCTTGGGACCTCATTTCCAGTGGAATGAAAATATAAAGGAGGAACTTGTGTGTTATCTAAAACAGGCGCTTTTCAAGAAGATACATTGAAATTCTGAAGGATAAAAAGAAAAAAACCTAAACTGAATTAAAATTAATTTTCTTTTGAAATGGTTATGGAATGCTTTGGGGAGGCAAGAACCTGCCCCCAGGACTCCCCAACAGGGCCAGCTCCTAAGGGGTGGGTAGGCCGCCCAACCCACCACACATTCAGCAGCCTCTACACAGCTCCTCGTGCCTAGGAATACCTTCACTCCCCATCTGGGTGCCTGGCACACGAGGGGCAGCCTAACACACAGTGTGTACAGCGGCTTCTTTTAAAGCCAGAACTTTTCTTGAACACATGGGCCTGTAGCCTCATTTCAAATAAAAGGATCTGGGGGGGCAGGCTTTGGGGGAGGCACTCTTCTGCTTCATTGACCTGTGTATTCCTATGCCAGAGCAACACAACTTTAATTCCCCTAGTTCTCTAGTGTATTTTAGTATCTGGTAGGGCTAGTCCCTTCTTCTTACTCATCAACAGGTGTCTAAGTAAGGGAGCAAAATGCTCAAATTTGATTCTGAGATACTTCATTTTGGTCAACTTCAGGGTGGATTTAGAGTGGGTAAAATCAGGAACAGAGAAACGCTTGCAATGCTCTTGCAGCAATCTGAGCGAGAGAGGTTAAGGCTGGAGCCAAAGGAGAGATAATTAGAAATGAGGGGAGGAATTTAAGAAATAACCAAAACCATCGGGATTAAAAAAAATAAAATAAAGGGTCTGCAAACATAAAGTGTATGTGTATTTCTGTTTAGCCAGATAGGAACTGGTTTTATAATGTGTTTAACTGCCTTCACTGGTACAGTCTCAGATCACTTCTATGGGGAGACAAACCCCGACAAAGCAGATTCTCCCGAGGTCTTTGGGTGCCCAGCCTTTGCTGGCTTTACAGCGTCTCCATCGGGTGAGGGAGAAGGGCACAGGCAGTGTTGTTCTTTGTCAGCAACTCGGAGGCAGAAAACACTTCAACTCGTTTTCACCACTTAATGAGGAGGATTCCGGGGCCACCTCAGGTCCCCAGTGTTCTATTATGAAATTAGTTCAAATCTTTGCCCCCAGTGGGTTGTAACTCTCTGAAAGTGGGATCTGCCTGAGTGTGGAAGCCTTTTCCAGAAGTGTTCGAATTTTTTCTGCCCTGATTTAAAAAGCACTGCTCTGAGAAATGTTCTAACTCAGGCCCAAGCTCCACACAAGCGGGATGGCATCAGGCTCCAGCTCCGGAGGCAGCCGGGGGTGGAAAGGAGAAGGCTGTGAACAGCTGGGTGAGAAATGCCTCCCGTTGTCATGGAGAGCTTCCACCCTCTGCAGCTGGAGGGCTGCCTCTCCCTCCCCCACCCTCCCAGGACCAGGGCCAGGCACCTGGGGACCTTCTTCCTGAGCAAGCAAAGAAAAGGGAGAAATGGAAAGGTGAAGGTAGGGATTAGAAATGTTCTATGTTGCACTGTAGTCCCTTCCTGTAAAGTAGTTCTAGACTTTAGAATAGAAAACGTATTTTGTTAAAGATCATTTCAGATGAGCTACTCAACGAGTTGCTGTCATCTAGTTATAAAAGGAAAATCATATTTATTCTTTCCCTTTTCCAAATATATACACCCACCCTTTAAATGATAGTTCAGTTTGGGCAGCTGCGGCTAAATTATGCTCTGCAGTCTGGCCTGAGCCCACGAGGGTCAAGGCAGGTGTTTTCTGAGGGCAAATCCACTTTTTGGAAAAAGATTAAATCCAAAAATGCGCGCTCATCCTGCTCCCCTGTGCTCTTTCCCCAGTGTGGTCACAGGCAACAAGAGGGCCCATCAACAACCTCAAGGGACAACCAGGTGGCATTTCCAAAAGGCCACCACAGCTGAGGTCAGGCCCACACTAAGGATGAGGGACATGTTCTAAGTCCTGCAGTGTCATGCAAAGGACTGAGTGGGTGGGTAATGGGTACATGGTGTTTGTTATATTACCCCTTATATTTTTCCATTCTTATTTTTTTTTAATTCAAAAATACACCACGTACACAAATGATTCAGGGCTTTGTGGCTAACTATCACCGGGTTCTCTGCCTCTGCCAAGCAGCCGCTTCTGCACCTCTGTGGGTTCTGCCACCTCCTAATGTCCCTGCGCATGGGCCTATCCGTCCCCTTTCCTCCTGAGGCCTTTGCTCCCCTGCGGCACTGATTGCACATGGTCAGGCCCCCATCGGACGTGTCCCATGAGCAGCAGGAGAGAAGAGATGTATCGTTTTGGGTCCTCCGGTTCTGGGAGCAGTGCAGAGTGAAAGAAGGAGCGTGTGTGCACTTCAGGACCAGGCAGACCCTGGTCAGACTCCTTCCAGGCTCTGGTTCTCTCAGAGTAAGTCTGTGGTGGCCTGCTCAAACTCTCCAAGTCTCAGTTCCCTCATCTGTGAAAGGCTAACGGCCAAACTGTGAGGCTTACAGGTGGTGAATACAGAGTGTCTGGCCCACCAGTCTTTGTTGAAGGAAAGATGGGAGGGAGAGAGAGGCAGGCAGATGGACACACAGAGAGGCTGTCTTTAAACCATGCCATTTGAGGAGCAGTTGAAGCAGACAGAGCTGCTGGTGCCGGAGAAAAGCATGGCTATCAAAGGTTCACATGAGACAGACCCAATTGGATAGCTTAAGGGGAAAAAGGAAGAACTTCGCAAGGGTGAGAACATCCCCCTGGGGGCTGACTGACTTGAGGGGCAGCAAGCTCCCTGTGTCTAGAAGGATCCATGGGAGGGACTCCCCTGTTACAAGTTTCCCAGCCTTTACTCAAGGGATCATTTAAAAATCTTTCTTTAGCCTTAGTCTGAACTAAATATCCATAAAAAAAAGATTTGATATGATGCCTGCATTTTTAATAGTAAGTATAAAACTAGTAAGAGCTGTATGTGCCCCCCCTTCCCCGCCCCAGAATCATCACCCTCACCACTATGAGGAATGTGCTCTACCGGGTCTGAACCCAGTCGACATAGGCTCCAGGGGCCCCTCTGGGCTAGGATTCTGTTATCTGAAGGTTGCCTGAATGCTGATAATACTCTTCATTTTTATAACCCTTTCTGGTTTCCCAAGCATGTTCTCATCTGTGTATTTCATCTAATCCCCCTGACAACCCTGAGGGCTCAGCAGAGAAGTCACAGATGGTGCCTGGGCCACTGCAGCATGGGACCCTCCCAAGGCCCTATCAATAGTCATGAAGGGCCGGAACCAGAGCTCAGAGCTCCCCACTCTCCACCCTGCCCTCCTTCACTTTACACGCTGCACAGCCAAATCCTTTCCTGGTGCTCTCCGAAATCTCATTACCTATACAACCCATATATAAATTCAGATAGACAGATGCCAGGCTCTCTTGATGAGAATATACCCCTCTGACACCCAGAATGTCACCTCAGCAACCAGTAATGACCCGCATTGTCATTTGGCCATTGGCCATCAGCAGGCCCCACCTAGTGAAGCTACCAAGAACATTAAAGGACACTGAGTACTAAAGGACATTGCTACTTTATGACCCCCACTAGACAGATGGCTGTAGGAAGCTGCTGTGGATCATGCTAAGCGGTTAAAAGGGCCTAGGGGCTCAGTGGTGGGAGCTAGGCCAAGGAGGGCCAGGGGGCAGAGTCTCTGAGAATAGGTAGGGAAACCTCATCACGGGCAGCAGGAATGCTACCCAGAAGACTGGAGATGGGCATCAAGGAATGCAATGCGGGCACCAAGGAGGGCAGCCTTGGTTTGTCTGAAGCACGAGGTAGCAGCAGCATTGCCCTCTTCGTCAGAGTTCTACAAGACAGACTCGCTGGCTGACTGCACAGACTCCAACTCAGGCTGAGAACTGACAGCTGTCCCACTCTATTTTCATTCTTGACACTGTCTCTACCACGAAGACATGCTGGCCCAGTGGGAAGGCAGAGTAACACAGTGAATCCTGGGTAAACAGTAGTGAAGCAACCTGGCTTAGACCAGGGGATCTAACGGGGATCCAGGGCTTGTTTTCAGAGATCCCTGAAACCCCTGAATTGTATGCTCAATTTTGTATACCCAAGCAATTTTTCTCTGGGCTTCTCACTGGCATATTCAAGAAGCTGCCTGTCCCATGAAAGAACTTGCTGGAAGTGGCACTGATATCCCATGCCTGTGTACAGAGACCTCACATGAGCTGAGAGCATCTTTGGGAGATCTAAACTCTGTTTAATCCACTATTACTTGAGGTCTGGTTTTTGCAGCCAAAAGCATCCTACTGCTCTAGTACCATAGGGCCAGTGACATCACCCAAGACTACGAGGATTGGTGTGTCCACCAACAAAACTCCTCTCAAAGCTCGAATTCTCTGCTCAGCCTCTAGAGAATGGGCACCTGCCAGATGCCCCAGGTACAGGGAACTCTGCCAGCTCCTTCCTTTTTCTCATTCCCAGACAAAGGTAACTGTACCTTTGTATAGCCAGCCAGATGCCTGTCCTGGGCCTGGCAGAAACAGAGCTTCTGGAACTCAATGCACTGGACGCTTGAGAACATTCCAGCTTTGCCCAAGAATGTGTTCCCACTTAGTTCAGACGTGTATGGTTTGTATGAATGATACAATGCTCACGAGCAGGTATGTTTTCAATCACTTGCAGGGAGGCATACTCCATTTGGGATCATTTCATGGGTAGAGCAATGATCACACCAGATGTGAAATATAAAATAGAGGTCACGTTTCCCTGAGAACTCACTCAGTCTAGCAAGCTGGTCGATGTGCGATTCTGACTGATGTTAGGGCCTGGAAGCTAGTTCAGCTCCTCAGAGCTCAGTGGTCCTCCCTGGTTCCAGGATCACTCAAGCTCAGGAACCAGCCCCAGGGATAACTGATATGTCACTTTATAAGCATCTCAGATAATGGAAGGCGTAAAGTACTTGTGATTAGAGCTAGTAATAAAAGTTATACCTGTCATAAAAATGCCTTATGTAGATGAAAACATGAGTAGTGGAAAAATACAAACTGCTCTATGCAGAGGCAAAGCTGACAACTCGGGAAGACTGTCGCTTGCCTCACCAGGGCTCAGTAGAGGGCCTTGACCCCCCCCTTCTCCATAAGGAAATGTTGAGGCCAGGGGTTTCGGGGGGGGGGGGGGGGGGGGGGGGAGCAGGGAGGCAGTTTCCAACAGAGCACCAGGTTTACTCAACACTCACTCCTGCCCAGAAAGAGGCTGGCAGACCCTGCAGCCTTGAAACCCCCAGAGCATCAAAGCCCCATGCTGCCTGCCCTGGCAGAGAAAGGACAAACACCACCATAAACCACAGACAGAGAAGCTAACAGGCCGCTGGGCACTGAGAACAGACCCAAGGATGAAAATCATGGCCTGAAACATTTTTAACCCCAGTCAGCAGGGACACACGATTTACAGGAAATTAGGAGAGTTACAAAATGTTAGCCAGCTCAAGTTTCTTCCCTCTGAAGAAAAGCAGGAGAAACTCTAAGAACTGTCTCAGTGAAAGTGCTTTGTTCAGAGCAAAGCCCCCCACACATGTCAGTTATTAATACACAGCAACAGCTCACCACCCCACACGTCCACCCACCAGAGAATGTCAATAGAGGAAAGCACAGCACAGGCTGCCCTGGAGCCTTCAAGCGCGGGATGGCCTGACCCTCACAGGAGGGTCCTGAACAGCTGCATGATCTAAAGCATGATCTCTAGAAAGGCTCTTGGGCACGTTAGTGACCCTTTTAGCCCCAGTTCACCACCTGCATATGAGGATAATAAAAAAATCTTTTCTGCAGGAGTCTTATCAAATGATGATCAAACACATCCATGTCTGGTCTGTGTGAGCCCTGTTGGCTGCTGTTATTTCAGTAGAGCTGCGGGGTTTTTCAAGTCAGATCTCCCTACTACTCCTGCTGCCAGGGAGGTCACTCTTTTGAGGCCACAATGCCCAGCCTTGTCCCAGTCAGGTCCAGGACAGTGAAGTCCTGGAATGGAAAGAACTATTCTAGCCCAAGCAGGGTTCCGTGGCCAGAAGAAGGACAAGCCCAGAGCTCTGTGATAAGGACCACCATGAGCCCTTGTCCACCTTTCCAGGCTCGGCTTTGTCCCCAACCAGCACAGACCTCGGTCCCAGCCACAGAGTCCAAAGGCCGTTGGATGCTCCTGCCAGGCATCACCTCTTCTAGGAGGCCCTCCCTGACCTTCCATACTGTCTACTCCCAGAACCCCTGAGCTTCCCTGATCCCAGGCCCTACCACGCTGGGCTGTGGCTCGGTTTGTGCCCCTACCTTCCCTGCGGACCAGCAGCTGGCACTGTGCCCCACACACGGTGGGCGCTCCAGCCAAGTCTGGTCAATGAATGAGCCTGGCCCTAGTTGCGACCAGAGCCCCATGTGCAGTGTACAGTTGCTTTTGAAGAAGGCTGCTTTTTGTTATTCAGCTGAATTTGACAACTCCACCCACGGATCCAGCGCTTGTTAACGCCATTTTAAAAGGGGAGAAAGCCCCCCCCCCCCACAACCGCGTTGCCCACCTCCCCGTGGGTTCTCACTGGGGCAGACAAGGAACCCGACAGCGATTATCATAACAGAGCCTCTTTGGGTGGTCGGCAGGCCTTCCCCACTAGAGTCTCAGTCGTGGCCGATTTCTCGATCACACACCGTTATTCGGGAGCCTGTGGTGGGGTCCAAAGGCTACTTAGTCCCAAAGCGCACTCAGCTAGGAGAGCGCAGCCCGGGTCGGGGGCCGCCACACCTCCGGCCCGGAACAAAGCGCCAGCCAGGGCTGGGGGCCGCTCGGCCCGCGCCCTCCCTTCTCTTCTCTCGTTCCCAGCTGCCCCTACCACTCACGGCACGCTCCAGCTCAGTCCGGGCTCGGGCCCTCAAGTCGCCTCCTCCATGCTCCAGCCGGACTGACGGCTCTGGCCCGCCAGCCCGCCGGTCTCTCTGGCCCGTCCCCACCCTGGCGCCTCCTTAAAGCGACCGCGTAGCCTGCGAGCGCCCGGAGCGCCAGCCTCGCAGCGCATTCCTTATATTGCAACAGCTCCTGCTAAAAATAGAGCGCTGTGAGCGCGGGGGTAGTCAGCCCCATGCTGCTACCCAGCCGCCCCTGCTTGCACCCTGGCGCCAGGACACGCTACCCGCCACCCGTGCGGAGTACCCCGGACACTGCAGGGCGCGCGAGCCCGGCCATGGACCGGTGCCTCCCCCGTGGCCCTGCGCACTTACCCGGGTCCCACTCGTGGTTCCGTGGAGCTGGCTTTAAGGTGGACGTAGAATGGGAATTTGTCCCGGCCCCTTTAAGAGCCTCTGCGTTCCAACCTTTAAATCTCCGCTGGGCCCGGCCAACTTCTTAGCCTCCCCAGTCCTATGCAATCCCGAATTCCCTTAGAATCTTAACCTTAACTGCATTCCCTTAGAATCCCCTAGCGTGTGTCTTTCTAGATCCTGCCTCCAAGGTCGCTTTTCCAGGCCCTCCTGGGGCACCATTCCTGGGCCCAAAGTTCGTTCAGATGGATGCGACGGGGATGAGCGACACGCGCGCGCGCTCCTTTTCCTTGTTTCAGTTCCGCTAACTTGTCCACTGGCGTCATTTATCCCTCTTTTAAAAATAAAGGTACAATTCGCATATTATAAAATTCTACCTTTTAAAGTATTCAATTTAGTGGTTTGTAGTTTATTTGCAAAGTTATGCAACCCCCACCATTATGAGTTTCCAGATGATTTTCATAATCTGCTCCCCGCCCCTCCAAAACTGTACCCATTTGCAGTCACTCCTCCTTTCCACCTTCCTCCACCCCTTGGAAACCACTAACCTACTTCTGGATTTGCCTCTTCAGGGCATTTCGTATAAAAAGAATCATACAACATGCGGCCTTTTGTGACCAGCGTTTTACACAGCATGATGTTTCCACGGTTCATCCGTGGAGCAGCACACAGGAGCACTTCACTCCTTCTCACGACTGGATAATATTCCATTGTATGTGTGCACCACATGTTGTTACTCCCCTCATCAGCTGATGGACAGTCGGGTTGTTTGTGCTTTGGGGGTATTACCAATAAAGCTGCTATAAACAAGTCTTTGTATGAACATACGTTTTCATTTCTCTTGGATATATACTTAAATGTAGAATCGTGGGTCATATGCTAGCCATGTTTAACATTTTGAGGTCTCCTCCGACTGTCTTCGAAGTCAGCTACACTGTTTGGCATTCCCACTAATGATGTGTGATAGTTTCAGTGTCGCCATGTCCTCACCAACACTTCTTACCCTCCGTCATTCTTTTATTGTAGTCATCCTAGTGGGGGTGAAGTGTATCTCATTGTAGTTTTGATTATCAGTGTCATTTCTGAGGACGTTCCTTTTGTGGGTGGACCTTGATTATGACTTGGGACCAGCTCTACACATCCAGGGAACCCTTATCACTTTGAGACCTGCGCCCTCCACCCCAGGCCTAAAGGGACCTCACTTCCCTGGGTTCTGCACGCCATGCTGGGGCTTCCAGTGTGATGCAGGTTTCGATTGGCATCCCAGGTGGTCATGCAGCCAATTGGTGAGAGCTACTGTGCCCCCTGCATCCCCACGTCCCCCTGCTGTTCTGAAGGTACCGAGTGTGGTCCCCATGCCAGGCGGATGTGGATTGGGTGCGATCAAGAGTTTGTCACTTTGGTAGGGAGTGGCAGAACTGACCGAGGAGGGGCCCCAGGGACAGATGTTCATCTTGACTGGCTGGATCTTGCCCTGGAAGCTGCCTCTTCCTCTCTCTTCCATTTACCACAGGCCGTGGGGGAGGCGGGCAGGGGTTTGCATGTTTTGGTGTCTGTCAGCCCCTCATGGGCTCTTCTGTGAAGAGACACTCTCTCCTGGGCCCTGACTGGCACAGTGGCCAGACTTGCTCCCAGCTTGAGCAGAGATGTCTGCACAAGAATCAACGATTTACCCCTTTCTACCAGTTCCATACCCAAACCTCTAATAATTTGTCTCTTCAGAAATGGAGTTAAACAGCTAGTAATCGCACGCAGGTACCTGAGATTCACTAATGATGAGAGTAAACCCTGCAGGCTGTGGCCGGGTCTTCAGCAGGGAGCCTACCCCATTTGGGCTGTCTCCTCTGCTCTTTGAACCCTGAAATAAAACATGCCTCAGTTGCTGGCAAATAGGGACTTCAGAGAACAAGGTCACTAAACAGAAAAGTGAGACCTAGGTTTGACAGTTCATTCACTCGGTAAACACTGCCGGAGCACCTACTGTGGACCAGGTGCTATGGCAGAACCTACCTCCAAGCAAAACCAGAGCGCCATCGAGGTATGAGTGGCGTGGGAAAGAAGGTCACTGGGAGCCCTGACCGGTGTGGCTCAGAGGGTTGGGCATCATCCTGCAAACCAAAAGGCTGCAGGTTCGATTCTTCATCAGGGCTCATGCCTGGTTTGCAGTCCATGTCTTAGGTTGGGGGCATGAGAGAGGATTGATGTTTCTTTCTCTCTCCCTTCCTCTCTCTCTAAAAATAAATTAATGAAAAAATTTAAAAGGCACAGAGTGGGGATGGCATGGGAGCCCAGAAAGGGACACCAAAACCAATGCCAGAATGCAGGAAACAGGAGTGAGAGGTGATGAGTGAACCAGGGATTGAAAGACAAATAACAGTCAGATAAACCAGAGACAGAAAACCTTATATGCTGAGGCATGAGTGAGATCAAGTCTTTCCAAAAACTCCAGCAGATCTGAATGGCTGAGTAGGTGTGCTTGGGGCATGGCAGAAGCCAAAAACCCAGGCAAGATTCAGGCCCAAGTTTCAGGTCCTGAGAGCCAAGGCCAGCCACAGGATGTTTTTCCCAGAAAGGGGCAAACATCAGAGGCTCTGGACTGACCCAGAGTAGAACTTTCCTGTGTGATGACATGAGCAAATGTGCCTCGTCCACTGCGACGCATCCTGTGCTTGCCTCTGTGTCCCAAAACTTGCTGAGTGCCATGCCTAAGAGCAGACCCAAGCAGGTGCCCAGGGGTTAAGTAGGCAAACCTGGAGGGCGGGGGCACATTGGGGCCAGGAGCCAGCCAAGTCATTGTGGCACAATCTTCCCTCAGAATTCCCAGCCCCAGTGTGGTCCCTGGGCGTTAAAGCAGCTCTGGGTCCTGAGCACTCATGGTGTGCCAGACATGGGCATAGTGATGGGCCCACCCACCTCCCAATGACCTGTGCAGAAGGTCTCCTTACCCTGTTTCAGATGTAAGGAGACCCCAAGCCCAATCCCACCCAGCCAATAGACTGACAATAGACTTGAGGCGCTGGTCAGTGGCTTGTGTGTTTGGCGTTGGGAAAGCAGGGTGAAGGTCAGGAGGATACTAACACTCGTTCTGTCAGAGTCTCTCCAGTCCTGTGGCTGAAACTAGATATTTTTCCTGACCCTGAAAGCACCAATTATGGGTTAGCAGAAGAGCCTCACCGCCCCCCCCCGCCCCGCCCCGCCATGTCTGTTCATCCCCTCAGCTGACCTTTGTTCCATGCCAAACACAGGACTTTCTTCCTTGGGCTGCCCATGATACGGCGCCAAGAACTACATGGTCTTTGCTCAGGGTTTTCATGGCCTTTTACTAATCCAAAACTGCTCTCCTGGCCCTATTCAGAGCAGGGCCTAGTTTCCCTCCCTGATGCTTGTGGTTCCTGATGCTCACAGCTCATCCCTCACCTGGGCTTCTCTTGCTCTCTAGTGGCCAGAAGAGCAGTTTTCAGTGTACTTCCCATTCGTGGCCAAACTTTTCCGAAAAGTTGTCCATACTCAACTAATATGTTTGTTTTCACCCCCATGGCTCTTCTTTTGTTTAAATTAAAATCCAGTGACTTTTAAATAGTTTGGGCTGCTAACTCATAGGAAAGATATAGGCTTGCATTGCAAGCCGAACACACATATACACACACAAAAATTTCATGAAACAATACTTATCTTGACTATGTGTTACATGCTGATCTATTCTATTCTGTTTCACTAAAAAATGCCAGCAAGACCTCTACATGGATTTCATGGGTTGTGCCCTACAGTCTGGGAAACACTGATTTGTATTTTGACAATCCAGAGCCTCAAGGTAGTGGCATTACAGCAGACATTTGTCAAGAAAGAAAAGTCAACTCTAAGATTTTGAAATACATGCTAGAACAATAGTTTGAAAAGAGAAAAGGGTTAGGATTTTCAAAGGCCCAGGAAATTTTCTCTCCTAGGCAGGATGTAGCAGGTTGCGCAGCCCAGTGCTCCTACTGCAGTGAAAGGAAGTGAGGCTCTCCAGCTGTTCCCTCTCCCCTCCCCCAGCGCATTTGCCAGTTTGGGGCTCTGGCTAATGATCAAGCTTTGCCCAGAGGGAGATCTCTAATGGAGGAAAGAGAAACCAGCAAAGCTTTTAGTGGCCACATAGTACTTGAATGACAAATTGGAAAACAGGTGGCCTTAAAAATACAACCAATTTTCTCCACATGACATTTGCTGTGTTCTGGGCCTGGGAATGCTTCTAGTAAGTAGAGTGAAATCTTCTGTAGTCCCATTATGCTTAAAAAACAAAGGGTCCCCAAGAAGAAAGGGCCTGCCTCAAACACAAGGCCAGCACTGCCCTAGTGATATTTGCCAGATTTTAAATTTCCATGGGGACAGAACCAGGAAAGCTGGATTGGGAACCTCTGAAGAGCAGAGCTGAACCTCCAGTCTTTCATGGCTGAAGACAGAGGGACCTGAAGGTTCCTGATCAAAATCCACATGTGAGGAGTAGGTGCAAACCAGGGATGGATTGTCTTATAACATTTGAAACTCAGCCCCAGCGCAGCTCAATTCTTCCCTGGATTGAGATGATCATCCCTCACCCCCATCTGCTTAAAGAAAGAAAGAAGGAACACTTTGTTTGGCAAATCACATCATCTGGAGTCTCTATACCTCCTATATACAATGTAAAAAGAATAACTAAGCAGGTGAAGAGGCATGAAAATATAATTGATAAGCAAAAGGAAAAAATAGACAATAGAAGCAGATACACAAATCATTCAGATGTTGGAGTTAGTAGACAAGACTTTAAAATAACTGATGGTAGAGGAACTGGAACTCTCATACAATTGCTGGCAGAAGCATAAAATGCTTCTTGTCCACAGTGAGTTGGACAAGGAAATTTTCATGTACAGAATTATTAAGTAGAAGAGGGGACTACTTACTAAGGGGAAAGATAACTCTAAAGAAT
Source organism: Phyllostomus discolor (assembly GCF_004126475.2). Lineage (NCBI taxonomy): Eukaryota > Metazoa > Chordata > Mammalia > Chiroptera > Phyllostomidae > Phyllostomus > Phyllostomus discolor. The sequence goes on along the minus strand of NC_040909.2, from coordinate 34,436,255 downwards.
TATAGTTAAAGCAGATAGGGACGACATCTCCTAGGGCTAAGGCAGAACACCCAAGGAAGGAACAAACCTGTAAGAAGAGGTCCTGACCCTTACTTTCTACCACCAGGCTAAGATTCATACCTTGTTGGAGATAGTGCAACTGTGCCTCACTGGGTGATGAAGTTCACCAAAGTTCTGTGCAGGTGAATTCACTGGAAAGCATTTCTCTTTGGTGGTGAGGGAAGCCTTCCATGGAAAGGTGCTACATTGTGGAAGTTGCTGCAAGACTTCCTGCAGGAGTGGTGCATTGGAAAGTTGTCCTCTGGGAGACTGGAGGAAGCTGCCAGTGAAGACAAGCTGTGTTCTTTTGTGTGGCCACATGTGCAGCAACTCTGTGCTGCAGGAACCTGCCAAGTGAGCACATCAGGACCAGGAAGAGAAACCTTACTGCTGCAGTGGCTGGCCATGCTCTCTACTGACAAAGCTTAACGTTATGCCAGATGACTATGCCAGATGACAAAGGAGAAATGTTTGTGAGGTACAACTCCATTAACACCAGGCAGGTAATTAAGGTTGGATTTGGAGCTGAGAAACACAACTGGCTTTGAAAAACTGTCTAGTAGACTTCTGGCCACGATGGAGGCATAGGTAGACACACTGTGCCTCCTCGCACAACCAAAAGAAGGACAACAACAAACTTAAAAATAAAAAACAACCAGAATTGCCAGAAAATCAAACTGTATAGAAGTCTGACAACCAAGGAGTTCAAGAAGAAACATTCATCCAGACCAGTAGGAGAGGTGGAGATGGGCAGCCAGGCGGAGAAGACTTGCGGCAAGGCAGTGGCTTGCAGACAGGGTGGTCCCACATTTGGGTGCAAATAAACCAAGAGGAACAAATGGGGAGTGAGACAGACTACGCAACCCAGGATTCCAGTGTGGGATAATAAAGCTTCAAAATCTCTAACTGAAAACACCTGTGAGGGTTGAGGCAGAAGGAGAAACTTCCAGCCTCACAGGAGAGTTCACTGGAGAGATCCACAGGGTCCTAGAATGTACACAAACCCACCCACCCAGGAATCAGCACCAGAAGGGTCCAATTTGATTGTGAGTAGCAGGCAAAGTGACTGAACTCTGGGAGAGCAGAGCCAGCCACACTGTTCTCTCTCAGACCCCGCCCCCACATACAGCATCATGAAGCAACGATGTGGTTTGCCCCTAAGGCTCTGCCCCTTTTGATGTAACAGGCATGCCAAGACAAAAAAAAAAAAAAAAAAGGCCCAAATGAAAGAACAGATCAAAGCTCCAGAAAAAAAAATGCAACTAAGTGACGAAGAGATAGCCAACCTATCAGATGCACAGTTCAAAACACTGGTAATCCGGAAGCTCACCAAATTGGTTGACTATAGTTGCAAATTAGAGGGGAAAATGAAGGCTATGAAAAGTAAAATAAAGGAAAATGTACAGGACACCAATAGTGACGGGAAGGAAACCAGGACTCAAATCAATGGTTTGGAGCAGGAAGAACAAATAAACATTCAACCAGGACAGACTGAAGAAACAAGAATTCAAAAAAATGAGAAGAGGCTTAGGAACCTCCAGGACATCTTTAAACATTCCACCATCCAAATCATAGGGGTGCCAGAAGGAGAAGAGGAAGAGCAAGAAATTGAAAACTTATTTGAACAAATAATGAAGAACTTCCCCAATGTGGCAAAGGAAATAGTCTTCCAAGAAGTCTAGGAAACCCAGAAAGTCCCAAAGAAGTTGGACCCAATGAAGCACACACCAAGCCACATCATAATTACATTACCTAAGATTAAAGATAAGGAGAGAATCTTAAAAGCAGCAAGAGAAAAGGAGATAGTTACCTACAAAGGAGTGCCCATTAGACTATTAGCTGATTTCTCAAAAGAGACCTTGCAGGCAAGAAGGGGCTGAAAAGAAGTATTCCAAGTCATGAAAGGCAAGGACCTACATCTAAGATTACTCTATCCAGCAAAGCTATCGTTTAGAATGGAAGGACAGATGAAGTGCTTCCCAGATAAGGTCAAGGTAAAGGAGTTCATCATCACCAAGCCCTCATATATGAAATGTTAAAAGAACTTATCTAAGAAAAAGAAGATCAAAAATATGAACAGTAAAATGACAACAAACTCACAGCTATTAACAACTGAGCCTAAAAGCAAAAACAAACTAAGCAAACAACTAGAACAGGAACAGAATCAGAAATGTAGGTCATATAGAGGGTTATCAGCGGGGGAGTGGGAGGGAGAAAGAGGAGGAAAAGGTACAGAGAATAAGTAGCATAGATGGTAGGTAGAAAATAGACAGGCAGAGGTTAAGAACAGTATGGGAAATGTAGAAGCCAAAGCACTTACATGTATGACCCATGGACATGAACTAAAGAGGAAGGGGAATGTGGGTGGGAAAAGGTGTGCAGGGTGGAGGGGAATAAAGGGGGGGAATGGGACAACTGTCATAGCATAATCAATAAAATATATTTTTTAAAAGAAAAACTGTCTAGTAGAGTCTACTAAAGCTAAATATACACCTACCTTCTGACTTAACATTTCTACTTCTAGGTATACACCTAAGAGAAATGAGTAGATATATTCACCAAAAACAATTATAAGAATATTTATAGCAGCTTTATTCATAATAGCTAAAAACTGGGGACAACTCAAATGTTTATTAGCTGAAGGATGAATACATTCTGGTTTATTTGTACAATGAAATACTACACTTCAATAAATAACAAGGAAATAGTGATATGTAAACAACACACATGAATCTCACAAACATCATATTAAGTCAAAGGAGACTTATTCGAAAAGACAACACACATGAAGTCCAGTACAAAGTAGAACTGACTGATGGCGATAGAAGTCAGAACAGTGATTATCTCTAGGGCAGGGGCAGTGACAACTGAGTGGGAAAGCAGTGCCTGGGAATGTTATCTTGATCTGGGTGGTGGTTATGTGCACATATACAAATGTGAAAATTAATCAAGCTATGCATTCATGATTAGCATACTTTTCATATTTCACTGTATGTGTTATACTAAAAAATTCAAATTGTCCCCACCTACATTAATATGTTGAAGAAAATAAAGGAAAATATAGATAGAATAGATGAAAGGGTTAAATGATTTGCAAAACCAGGCTAAGATCCTGGGGTCCCAACTGCTGAGGAAACCAGAACACAGCTGTGTGAGGGACACTCGGCACATCCCCCATCTGGATAATGCCTGGCACATAAACTCAAGGGGTGTTCTCCAGACTCCAAGACATCCAGTTTCTTGCAAGAAACCCTGGCTGCTCAGGAAGCTGTGCCCCTCCCCCAGAGCATAGGCTCGGGTGTCTAGAGTGGGAGCCCACCCTGCAGGGGCTCTGGGTGGAGCATGGAGAGGCAGCTGGGGAAGCAAGGGAGACAGGAGGGAGGGCCCCCACACAAGGGGCTCCTGCAGGCACCATGAGGAGAGGGAGTGAGTGTATGTAAGAGACAATAACAAAAACACATTAGAATGGGAGAGAAAAGCAGTCTTCGTACATTCTTCCTAAATCCAAAGTACAAAAGTAAAATAAAAACTGCTGAGAGCAAAAAAAAGACAAGAAAATGATCCTGGTGTCAAATTTGGATCACAGAAAGGTTTCCCTTGAGTAAATCGCCACCTTGTGGCAATGAATGTGACTTTCAGGATAAAGAATAAGGTTTTGTTTTTTCAATCTTTGGATTCCAAAAGCAAAATTAACAATGAAAAGGATCTCCCTTAGGGTATGTCTAATTAAAGCAGATGTCTTTAAGAAAGACATCTGACATCTAACCCTTTTCAAAAAGAAAAAAAGTGTCTATCTTTTAGTGTGCTGACAGGAAGAGTTTAGTGCCTGGTTTAAATTTTATTTGGGGAGCTAAGTTCAAAGAGAGATTTCAAACCATTCAAGAGCTTGAGTAACCACCACATAACCACCACTGTGTGGCAATGAACACCACTTGCATCTAGGAGACCCACTTTGCGATGCTGTGTCTTACAGACATTATTACATGGATGTGCCACAGTTTGGTTATTCATTGACCATTGAAGGGCATTTTGATTACTTCCAGTTTTTGGTGATTATGGATAAAGCTTCTATAAATATTTACATGCAGGTTTTTGTGTACACATAAGTTTTCAGATTAACTGGGTAAAGATGTAGGAGCATGACCACAGATCAGATGGTAAGACTATGTTTAGCTTTGTGAGAAACTGCCAAACCGTCTTCCGCAGAGGCTGCACCATTTTGCATTCCCACCAACAATCAATGAGAGTGCCTGCTGCTCCGTGTCTGTGCCAGCATTTAACAGGGTCAGTTTGGGGGATATTTGACATTCTTATAAGTGTGTAGAAATATCTCATTATTGTTTTGATTTCTAATTCCCTAATGACAAATGAGGTTGAGCACCTTTTTCATTTGTTTATTTCTCACCTGTATATCTTCTTTGGTAAATATCTGTTCAGATCTTTTGACCGTTTTTAAGTTGGCTTGTTTTCCTTTTGTTGAGTTCTGTATATTTTGGATAGAATAGTCCCTTATCAAATATGTGTTTTGCAAATATTGCTCCCAGTTTATGGCTTGTCCTGCTATTCTCTTACACCTTTTGCAAGGCGCATGTTTTTAATTTTAATAAAGTCTAACATTTTTTTTTCTTTCATGGATCATGCTTTTGGTCTTGTGTTTAAAAGGTTATTGCCAAACCCAAGGATTGCCTAGATTTTCTCCTATTTTTTTTCCTGGAACTTGTGTACTTTCGCATTTTATGTTTATATCTATGATCCATTTTGAGTTAATTTCTGTGAAAGGTGTAAGGTCTATGTCCAGATTTACTTATTTATTTATAGCAAATGGATGTTCAATTATTCCAGCACTATTTTTTTTAAAGACTTTCCTTTCTCCACTGACTTTTCTCTGTCTCTTTGTGAAAGCAGAGTTAACTACATCTGTGTGGGTCCATTTCTGGACTCTGTACTCTGTTCCATTGATCTATGTATCTATTCTTCCACTAATATCATGCTGTCTTGCTTATTGTCGATCTGTCTCCTTTGACTTAATATGATGTTTGTGAGATTCATGTGTGTTGTTTACATGTCACTACTTCCTTGTTATTTACTGAGGTGTAGTATTTCATTGTACAAATAAACCGGAATGTATTCATCCTTCAGCTAATAAACATTTGAGTTGTCCCCAGTTTTTAGCTATTATGAATAAAGCTCCTATAAATATTCTTGTAAATGTTTTTGGTGAATATATCTACTAATTTCTCTTAGGTGTATACCTAGAAGTAGAAATGTTAAGTCAGAAGGTAGGTGTATATTTAGCTCTAGTAGACTCTACTAGACAATTTTTCTTTAGAGGAAGTCTTGAAGTCCACTAGTGTGAGTTTCCAACTTCAGCTTCATGTTGGCTGTACTGCATCTCTTACTGTTTCACATAAACTCTAGATTCAGTTTGTTGGTTTCTACAAAATAGCTTGTTGACATTTTGACTGAAATTGTGTTTAATCTATAATCATAGTGAAAAGAATTAATATCTTAACACTATTGATTCTTCTTATCCACAAACATGGAATCCCTCTGCATTTATTTAATTTTTTCCATTTCTTTTATCAGCTGTTGTTGATTTCTAGTTTAATTGTACTGTGGTCTGAGAACATACTCTGTATTACTTTTATTCTTTTAAATTTGTTAAGATATGTTTTATGACCTAGAATGTGGTCTGACTTGATGAATGCTCCATGTGACCTGAGAAGAATCTGTCTTCTGCTGTTGTTGGATGAAATATTTCTTAAATATGAATTAAATCAAGTTTACTAATGTTGTTGCTCCGTTCAACTATATCCTTGCTCATTGTCTGCCTGTGGGAACCGTTCATGACCAAAAAAGTGGTACAAAGTCTTCGATTTTAATAGCTGGTGTGTCTGCTTTTCCTTGCAGTTCTATCAGGTTTTGCCTCATGTATTTTGATGCTTTCTTAAGTGCATACACATAAAGTATTGTTGTGTCTTCCTAGAGAACTGACCCCTTCAATGTTATGTAATGCATTCTCTTCATCCCTGATACATTTCCTGCTTTGCCTGAATTAATGTAACTATTCCAGCTTTTTTTTTTTTTTGACCAGTGTTAGTATGGCATAGCTTTCCCTACCCCTTTACTTTGAACTTTCTGTGTCTCTCTATTTAAAGTTGATTTCTTACAGACAACACACAGTTGGGACTAGTTTTTATCCACTGACAATCTCTATCTTTTAATTTGTGTAGACCATTTACGTCATGTTTGTAACTGTTTTCTATTTGTTTCACTTGACTTTCATACCTAATTTTGAATTTGTAATTTTGTATTCTCTGTCTTAAAGGGAATCCTTTAAAAACTGAAGTCATCCTGTCTGGTATGCATTAAATAACTGTGAAAAAAATGTGCACACCAGCCCTGCTGGGAAAGAAGGGATGCAGGGATTCAGGGAAGCAACTGTGTTATGCCTCCGTGAACCGGGTCTAGGCTTGGTGGGTCCAAATCCCAGTTACTGACAAACACTTCAGCCAATGAGAATGTCCCTTTAGTCCAATTCTGAGGGCAGGGGGTGGGACTCCCACCTGCCATTTCGCTGGGCCCAGAGTGGGCGTGGCTTACATGTACGAATGTTTGTTACCTGACTCACTTCACTTTGGTCTGTGTTGCCATGCGACCGTGGCTGGGTCGCTGAAGACTAGGTTGGAAACTCTCGCTGCACGTCGAAGACTTTGCACCTGTCGAGAGATCGTTCGCGGTGGTTCAGTTTCCCAGGAATACATTTAACAGTAGGAATAGCAGTGTTCTGTGGCCTTTTTTTTTCCGCCCAAATTCTTTGTCTGGCGCCCCAACTCAGGCCTCTGCGCGTGCCCCTCAGTGGGCTCCGCCGCTAGGAAGGATTTCATGAATCCACAGTAAATGCACCCGACCCCCGCCAGCCACGAGAGCCCCGTGGGCTGCAGGCTCCGCTTCCACTGTGGGGTGTTCATTTTGCATCGGTGCATTTATTTGCTGCCACTTATATTTACCTTAAAGGGAGCCAGGGGGTGGGGGGTATCGGGACGGGGGTCTTTGTCTAAAGCAGGCTTGCTGATCCTGACAGCAGTTTGTAATGAATCTGTGTAGTGGGCAGGCCTGAGCCAGCAATAACAGGGCTTCTGTCTTTGCAGAGCCATGGGCAGCAAGAAGAAGGAAATTGCCCTGCAGGTAAGCCTTAAGGGGTACATGCTTCCAGGACTTGGTTGGGGTTGGAGGATGAGGAGGATGGTATGGAGCAGGAAGTGCAGAAGTGATATTCTGTTTGCCAGCAGTGTATGACAGACGTGTTCTCAAACATGAATATAGATCTCAGATTCCGAGTGATGACAATGTTTTTGTGCACTTAAATATAAACAAACGTAACATTCAGTTTAAGCTCTTTATGTTTGTAGTGCTTACGCAGCCTTGAAACTCTAACATGAATTAAAATAAAAGTACAAAACCAGAAAATGTTGATCAATACAATGCAAGGTGAAGTATTTTTTATTGAAATATAATTGCAACTTGCTTCAAGAATATGATATAGATTCTTCTGAATTTGAGCATGCCTCTGTAAATGTGTGCTCCAGAGACCCAGTTCTCCCATGACTGATCTATTCAATCGTTTGCTTATTCAACAGTATGTTTGGTATTTTATGTGCTATGCATTTGTCACATAGAGTGCTTCACTTCACTTGCCCCCAGGACAAGTGAATCCATAGCCAGCATCCGCTCTTTCTTCCTGGTCTTGGACAGTAAGTTGTGAGTGATTCTAAGATGATGGTAAAAACATACAGGCATGGGCTGTGGAATTGGGAGGGAGTGCTTTGTCATAAGGGATCATTTGGATGATCTGCAGTATGGGTACATTTTAAAGCAAACTTTAAAATGTCTCATAGTCAGCTCTGCCCATCAGGATATATGCTCAGGCTATAGGCACCCCCTGGAGAGGCAGGGTATTGAGACACATAACTTCACTTCCGTTGTTCTCAGTGGCACCAGCATTTTGCATGTGAATTTCAAAAGCCTAGTGATTTGAAAAAAAAGGAAAAAGCAGTGCCATCTAAGGGTAGTACATGGGGTGGGGGTAGGGGAGGGAAGAGCTTCAGACTGGAATCCTAAAGACTTGATGTATTTCTTGACTCTCAGCCAACTCTGGGACTTTGGATGAACCACATAACTGCCTGTCTGTAGAATGAGGATGTTGGGGGAATTATACTTCAGGGACTTCCATCCTTAAGGTTCTAATAGTCTATAGAGTTAGGAAACTCGCCATCTGTGTGTATTCTACCTGTAAACAAATACTTAGTACCTGTTCCTAGCACTTACTGCAGCACATATAATGTCCTCAGCCTCTCTGTGGCTCTATATCCTTTATGTACATGAAAGGGGGGAATAATCCATAACCTGCAGGGGGAGCTGTTGTGACAAAACTTCTTTGGACAATTCCAAGCTGGTCTGAATACTGTCTGTGGTAGCTGTAAGATTTTTACCTCATATGATCCTTTTCATGGGTCTCTATCTATAGGGATATATCCCTATATCCTCTTTGGGGCTAATAAAATTTTTAATTGTAAATTTTATTTTTATTTATTTGTAATTTTAAAAGACTCATTCATCCATTCATTCATTTTTAAATATTTTATTTATTTATTTTTAGACAGAGTGGAAGGGAGGAAGAGAGGGAGAGAATCATCAATGTGTGGTTGCCTCTTGTGCACCCCCTATTGGGGATCTGGCCCACAACCAAGGCATGTGCTCTGACTGGGAATTGAACCAGTGACCCTTTGGTTTGCAGGCTGGTGCTCAATCCACTGAGCCACACTAGCCAAGGCCTGATAACATTTTTTAGTAATCTTTTTTCATGTGTTTCCCCAGAGCTCTTGAGTTGAACGCAGTACTCAGAGTAAGTGTTCCATCTTCTGAGTAAGGGGGGCAGAGGGTGTGCCCTGAGGCATCTGTGCTGACTCTCCACTTGGTCAACACCTTGAAAGCAATGCTTTCAGGTCTGCCAACCCAGGAACCTTCTTCTCTCTCTGGGTAAGACTATTTAGGGTTCCTTCTGTGGCTGAGACAGAAATGACAGGACATCCAGGGACAGTGTAGTTGAAAGGTGCCATACACTCCCCATTCATTCCCTACCAAATGTAGGGAAGACTTAATGGACTCTGGGTGTTCCTCATACTGTTCTACTCCTGCCCTGCTCCTAGGAGGGAGATTCTTCAACTTTCCAGAGTCCTGGCCGCACTGCTGGTGCGGCTCACTCCCTCACAGGGGTGCTCCACAGAGAGCTGCTCCTGAGGACAGCTGAGTCTCTGAAAGTGACTGTGATGAGAGACAGGATGGGGTTGGGGGTGGGGGTGGCTCTTTGGTACCCTTCTATCACTTTTGTCAGGACTGTAGTTGTGGACCCAGCATACAATCTACTAATTACAAAGGGAAAGAGAATAATTTCACAGTGGAGGAGCCTGACAGGCCACCTTAATCAAGTGGTCAAAGTGAACATCGGCAGTAACAAGGCAGATGGAAATTGTGTGTCACCTGATAGGGTGAACACTCTTCTGCTTCTCTAATACTCCACCCAGTTCCAACCAATTTCAACCAGTTCTAACCAGCTCCAACCAATCCAACTAGCTCCAACTAATTCCAGGCAATCCTGTCAGCTCCAATCAATTCCAACCAATCCAATTAATCCAACCAGCTCCAACCAATCTAAAGATGCACAGCCTGGGTCTTCTGGCCAAGGTGGAGGTGTAGGTAGACACACTGTGCCTCCTCGCACAACCAAAATAAGGACAACAAAATTTTAGAAACAAAAGAACAACCAGCACTGACAGAAAATTGAGCTGTATGGAAGTCTGACAACCAAGGAGTTAAAATAGACACATTCATATAGACCGGTAGGAGGGGCGGGGTTGGGTGGTGGGAGAGGGGTGGCAGCAAAGAAAAGCGGTGGCTGGTGGGCCCCAGGCATGGGGTGGCAATGGTTGAACCCAGTGAGGTGGTGGATTGTAGAGGCGCATGGCACACAAGGCGGCTGGCAGACCAGGCAGTCCCACATTTGAGCGTAGATAAACTAGGTGAAACTGGAGAGCGAGACAGACTGCACAACCCAGGGTTCCGGTGTGGGAAATAAAGCCTCAAAACACTGATTGAAAACACCTGTGGGGCTTGAGTTGCTAGAAGAGACTTCCAGCCTCACAGGTGAGTTCATTGGAGAGACCCACAGGATCCTAGAACGTACACGAACCCATCCACCCGGGAATCAGCACAAGAAGAGCCCAGTTTGCTTGGGGGAAGCAGTGTTAAGTGACTGAAATCCAGCAGAGAGCAGAGCAAGCGCCATTGTTCCCTCTCAGACACCTCCCCCCCAAACAGCATCAGAATGCAGTGACTTGCATTGCCCCGCTCTGGTGAATACCTAAGACTCCGCCCCTCACTATGTAACAGGTGCTCTAAGACAAAAAAAAAAAAAAAAAAAAAAATGGCCCAAACAAAAGAACAGATCAAAGCTCCAGAAAAAATATAACTGAGCAACAAAGAGATAGCCAACCTATCAGATGCACAGTTCAAAGCACTGGTGATCAGGATGTTCACAGAACTGGTTGAATTTGGTCACAATTAGCTGAAAAAATGAAGGCTATGAAAAGTGAAATAAAGGAAAAATGCATAGGGAACCAATAGTGATGGGAAGGAAACTGGGACTCAAATCAAGGCAGTGGACCAGAAGGAAGAAAGAAACAACCAAACAAAAAAGAATGAAAAAACAAGAATTCAGAAAATGAGGAGAGGCTTAGGAACCTCCAGGACATCTTTAAACGTTCCAACATCCAAATTATAGGGGTACCAGAAGGGGAAGAGGAAGAGCAACAAGTGGAAAACTTATTTGAACAAATAATAAGAGAGAACTTCCCCATTCTGGCAAAGGAAATAGACTTCCAGGAAGTCCAGAAAGCTCAGAGAGTCCTAAAGAAGTTGGACCCAAGGAGGAACACACCAAGGCACATCATAATTACATTAGCCAAGGTAAAAATGAAGGAGAGAATCCTAGAAGCAGCAAGAGATAAGGAGACAGTTACCTACAAAGGAGTTCCCATCAGACTGTCAGCTGATTTCTCAAAGAGACTTTACAGGCAAGAAGGGGCTGGAAAGAAGTATTCCAAGTCATGAAAGGCAAGGACCTACATCCAAGATTGCTCTATCCAGCAAAGCTTTCATTTAGCATGGAAGGGCAGATAAAGTGCTTGTCAGATAAAGTCCAGTTAAAGGAGTTTATCATCACCAAGTCCTCATTATATAAAATGTTAAAGGGACTTATCTAAGAAAAAGGAGGTAAAAAACGTGTATAGTAAAATGACAGCAAACTCACAATTATTAACAACCACACCTAAAACAAACAAACTAAGCAAACTAGAACAGGAACAGAACCACAGAAATGGAGATCACATGGAGGGTTAGCAACAGGGGAATAGGAGGGAGAGAGGGGGAAAAGGTGCAAAATAAGTAGCATATTCTTATTTTGCAAAGAATAAGTAGCATAGATTGTAGGTAGGAAATAGACAGGGGGAGGGTAAGAATAGTATGAGAAATGTAGAAGCTAAAGAACTTATAAGTATGACACATGGACATGAACTAAAGGGGGGGAATGTGGGTGGGAGAGAGTGTGCAGGGGGGAGGGGAGTGAAAGGGAAGGAAATGGGACAACTATAATAGCATAATCAATAACATACATTAAAAAATAAAAAAATTAAAAAGGAGAAAAAAAAGATGCACAGCCTGACTGTAATCAGGAGGAAACACCAGACACACCCAAACAGGAACATTCAACAAAATAACCAGTATGCACTCTTCAAAAGTGTCAAGGTCATGAAAAATCAAAGAAAGACTGAAGGACTATTTATTCCAGATCGAAGGAGACTAAAGAGACCCGACAAATCTGGCACATGATTCTGATTAGAGCTTTTGCTACCAGGACTTTATTGGGAGGATCAGTAAGACTTGAATGGAGTCTAAGGATTAGATAGTAATAATATATGTATTTATATTCTAATTTTGATGGTTGTATTGTAGTTATGTAGGATAATGTATTCAGGAATAATGGAATATTATATTGGTAGTTTACTTTCAAATAATTTAAGAGAAAAAGTTCTTTATATTGTACTTGCAAATTTTCTGTAAGTTTGAAATTTTTTCAAAATCAAAACACTATACAAAATATATACTATTTATGAAAAAGGATAATATGTATTTCTCCTTGCATTTAATTTTTGATGTAAACCAGAATACTTTGTAGATTAGAGAAAAATGTGAAGAGATGGCAATAAATTCAACTGTTGATTATTTCTGATGTGGATGCTTGGACATAGTTTTTAAAAGATGTGCAAAATGTATACATCAGCTCCAACCAATCCAACCAATTTCAAACAATCCAACCAGCTCCAAGTAATTCCAATCAATTGCTGATAAAATTAAGGAAGATTTAATAGCTGACGAGAAACATCATGTTCATGGAATGGAAGACTTCAGTTAATGTTTCACTTGTTTCCTAAATTGATCCATAGACTCAATGCAATCTCAACTGAAATCTCTGCAGGAATTTGTGCAGAAATGGCTGAGCTGGTGCTAAAATGTTTACAGAAATGCAAAGGACCTAGAATAGCCAATACAATCTTGAAAAAGAAAAAATATGGAGGCCTCGCACTGCCTGATTCCAAGACTTATTGTAAAGCTATAGTGATCAGAATAGTGTGGTACTGGCATAAAAATAGACAAATAGGTCAATGAAACAGAATAGACTCCAAAGTAAAGCCATACTTATGCTGTTAATTGGTTTTCAACAAAGGTGCCAAGGCAATATAGTTAGGAAATAAATCTTCTCAACAAATTTTGCAGAAACAACTGTATGTCTACATGGGAAAAAATTAACCACAATCCTTCCCTTGCAACATGCATAGAAATTAATTTCAGATGGATCACAGACTTAAATGTAAAAATTTAAATTATAAAGCTTTTAAAAGAAAATAGGAGAGCATCTTTTTGACTTTGAGGATTTTTTTAGAGCCAATAGAAAGTGCTAACCATAAAACTAAAATTTCATAAATTAGACTTCATCAATATTAAAAACTTCTGTTTAACAAAAGACACTATTAAGGAAATGAATAGGCAAACCACAGACTTAGAGAAATATTCATAATACTTATATCTGACAGAGAATTTTACCTAGAATAAATTAAGAAACCCTCTATAATCTAATAAAAAGGCCAACGATCCAGTAAAGAAAATGGACAGACCAATGGGTACTTCTCAAAGAAGATATATGAATGGCTGATTAGTACATTAAATACGTTGAACACTATTAGTCAGCATGGAAATGCAATTAAAGCCACAATATGATACCACTATATTACTGTTATTGTGGCTGAAACAAGAAAGACTTACATCACCAAATTTTTGTGTGAATGTGCAGCAACTGGAACTCTTAACCTTTGCTTTACAATGGTACAACCACTGTAGTAAAAGCACCAGAAGTATCTTATTAAACTGAAGATACATTTACCCTATGTTCCAGCAATTCCACTCCTAGGTACTTACTTATCAAAGAGAAAGGAAAATGTGAACACAGTAAGACTTTATGCATAATAGTCCAAACTGGAAGTAACCTAAATATATATCAAGCAAATTATGATATAGTCATATGATGGAATATGCTCAGGAATAAAAATTTAACAGACTACTTATACACAGCTACACCAGTGAATCCCAAAAATATGCTGAAGAGAGTAGCCGGCACAAAATGATATGTGTGTATTATTTCATTTATGTGAAGTTTTAGAATACGCAGAATGAGCCTGTTGTGACAGGAAGCAGATCAGGGTTTACCTGGAGTGGGGAGTGACGAGGAGGAGGCCTGAGGAAACGCTCTGGGGTGATGGGCGTGCTCCGTATTGTGAGGGGGCATGGTCGCACGGGTGTATGCATTTGCCCACGGTCATTGAACTATAACTCTTCAGTTCTGTGCACTTCACTACACATAGCTCATATCTCAATCAAATGTATAAGAAGACAACAAACGAGTGCCACTCTGTGCACAAATATAGATAAATGTCAAAACTTAATGTTGAGTGAAAACATAAGTTGTAAAAAATATCCACAGTATGTTACTATTTATTTACACTTACAGGCACAAAACTATTTTAAATATTGCTTTTGAACAAGTAACAAGTAAAAGTTATTTTCTTAAAAATACCTGAGATTTTCTTAGTATAGGGTTATTCCTAGAGGAGGAGGTAGGAAGAGAGGGAAGGAGAAAAGGAGATTGGGAACAGAGGACAGCTTGAGTTGTGTTTGTAACTATTTCATTGACACAGAAAGAGAATGAATATGAATGAATATGAAGATGAATCTGGAGCAAATATACCAAAGTATCTCCCCATCGGCGCCCTCAGTAATACAGCATTTGTTCCTCTTTGATGTTAGGTCAACATCAGCACCCAGGAGCTTTGGGAGGAAATGCTCAGTTCCAAAGGACTAACTGGTAATTTAAGATAATTGTTGAGATCCATCCACGTCAGAATTGCTAAATGACAGATTTACTATGAAGAGAAAACCTATAATGACCACCATTTTCCTCCAACCTTGAGTTTCATGAATAAAGAGCTAGGTGATTTCTTTGTATATATAGATCTGGCCTGAACATCTGCTGGTAAGTTCAGGCCAGGACACTAGTTGGTACCGTCGGACAAAAGTCTGGGCCGTGTGGTCATGTGCAGTAGAAGACAGGCGCCTCACACCCTACCCTGGCTCACGCCACCTACTGGACCGAAGAAGACAAGGGCATCCGAGTTCCACCTAGGTCTCTATCAGATTCACTTTCCAGGGGAACAATGCTGATTTTATGAAGTAAATAAAACTCTCCTTTACCCAGAGCAAGTCACTTTTAATTCACAGGGGAAAAGGTCAAAGCTGTGTTTATTATCAAGGTAGCCAAGAATTGATTGTCTGCTGACAGGTCACCTGCAGTGACTTCTTCCTTTCAGTACAATTCAAATATTTATTGAGGGCTACTCATTATGGTAAAGGGTCCATGTTATGTAAATGATTTCCTACCCTACTTACTTTGTTGTTTGGAACTCAGACCACTGAATTGCTAAGAAGGAGGGATAGCTATGTTTCCATGCTTGCCCACTCTGATGGGATAATAAATCCCTATAACTATTAATATCCCTGCAAACAGACATCCATCTGAGGGAGGTAGAATGTGCAGGTATAAGTTTTGCCTATCATGGCAGACGCAGGCACTCACTGAACCTTCCTGCTCCCTGGTTCTGCGCAGTTGTCGACGTCTATCAAGGCTGGTGTGGCCCCTGCAAACCGGTGGTGAGCCTCTTCCAGAAGATGAGGATGGAAGTTGGCTTGGACCTACTGCACTTTGCATTGGTAAGACCCTCTCTTAGCAGAATGTCAGACAACATTGTAATAAGAATTAAACATTTAGCCCTGGTGGGTGTGGCACTGGCCTGCAAACCAAGGGTTGCCTGTTCGATTCCTGATCAGGGCACATGCCTGGGTTGTGGGCCAGGTCCCTCATTGGGGGTGTGGGAGGAGCAACCAATCTGTGAGAGGCAACCAATGTTTCTCTAGCACATCGATGTTTCTTTCTCTCCCTCTCTTTCTTCCTCCCTTTCCCTCTCTCTAAACATAAATAAATAAAACCTTTTAAGAAAAGAATTAGCAATTTAAAAACAGGAACAGGAAGGGTAAGCTTCCTTTTTCAGATCATTAAAAGGCATCAGCTGTGGATTTCATATCTGTCAGGATGCTTCCCAGTTTGTTGGGGGATGAAGATTGCTCCCCCGCCCCCACCTCAGGGACAGCCAGCCTGGGCCAGGCCGGGCTGGTCTGGGTGCTGTGCGCAGGGAAGAAGACGTGCCGCTCCAACATGCGTGCTCCTTCCTGGCTCACGGACACCGTGAACTCTGAAGTTTCACTTTCAGAGCGCAGGCTTTCAAGATTTCCATCCTCTGCTCCATAAAGGGGAACTGTTAGTAAACATTTACTTGGATTCATGTATGGAAATGGAACAAATTCCAAAGAAGTGTGCAAGGGACGCTCCAGGTTCATAGACGGAACACAGGAGAAAATACACCCCTTGCTAATTTCCCAACAAGTTTGACTTCCAGGACCTTGCCCTTCCTGCCTCCCTAGGGAGTCCGTCCGGACGCTTCGGCAGGGTGTGTGGAGGAAATGCCTGGACTGAACCGTCAGGCACTGCAGGCGGTCGGAGCACCTTCCACCTCTGAGCTTGCCCGTGGTGGCAGCAGCGGGGTTTAGACAGTGAGCTTCCTTGTGCTGGAGGAGAGGCTGGGTGGAGAGCAGGAGAAGCCCTTGTTTCCCCCTCCTTTGTTCCTCAAAAAAGTATATTGCCAACAATTTTTACCAATATGTTGACAGGGCAGTTGTTACGATTTTGATGAAAAAACAATTGGAGAAGCATGAAAGCACATCAGGGCTTCATCTGGGGAGAGGCAGTTACTGGGCATGTGATGTATGTGTATGGTGTGTGTGTGTGGTGTGTGGCATGGCAGTGTGTGTGCTGTGGGCTGCATGTAGTTATATAGGTATGTGTGATGTGTGGTTGTGATATGTGGTATGGTGTGTGTGACGTGTCAGTATGTGATATGTGATGTGGTGTGTGCTGTGTGTATGTGTATGTGGTGTGTGATATGTGTGATGTATGGTGTGTGTATATGTGGTATGTGGTGTGATGTGTGTATATGTGATGCCTGGTGTGTATGATGTGAACATGTGAGTGTGTAACATGTGGTATGGTATATGTGTGTGAGTGATGTGTGTGTGTGTGATACACGGTGTGTGTGGTGTGTGTGGATTGTCCTGTGTGGTTTCCTGCCATCATGCCCCTGTTCCTGCTGTGCCCAGGGTCCTGCTGACAGCTGGTTTTTGTTAGGCAGAGGCAGACTGTCTTGACGTCCTGGAAAAGTACCGTGGGAGGTGTGAGCCAACCTTTCTGTTTTATGCAGTAAGTACATTTTCAGAACCAGGACTATTTGATGGTTGCATGTCATTAGAGTTCATATAGATGAGTATTATTGGCCTTCATTGCTGGGAGCCACCAAGGGGCTACACTGATGCAGGCAAGTGTTCTCCTTGACTGTCTTTATTATTTTGACTGAGGACAATGTCCTTAAGTCATGGCATGGTAGCCTCAGGGCATTGCCCACTGGCCCAGCAGGGAGAGGCCCCTCTGAGTGGGGCAGCTTCCTGACTGGCAGTACAGGGGAGAGGATAGGAGTCACTGAAATGCTCCTGGCTCGTGAACACCCTCATCTGAGGTTTCACTCTCAGAGCACAGAAGTGTTCTGTCCTCTGCTCCGTAGAGGGGATCTTACAGCAAACACGAATACTCCTTTATGGGGTGGATGAGCTCTGCACTCACTGTTATTTAATCATAAAATGTGAAGGTCATTTACAGAAAGTCAGGAATGAGAAAAACTATTCCGACTGAAGATAATTTGAATGTCTTCAGGTGTGACATCCCCGCTCCACAGCCTTAGGGCCCACTGTCACACCTGGCTTTCTGAAGGCAACTGATTGACCTTCCTCCTGACCCAGGCCAGCCCCCTCATCATACATCAGGGAAACTGAGGCCCATCTCCCCAGGCCTCCTGACAGCCAGGCCAGGGTTATTTAGTTTGGAAACCTTTGGGCCCCTGCCCTCAACACCACAAGGATTGCAGATTGGGAGCTTATGATAAAACATTATTTGAGCCTTGAGTTTTAATAAGGAGACTGAAGGTACATGATGAAACATGGGTGGGGTGGGAAGGAGAAGTGGGAAGCAGCTGAGGTGAACATGCCCCCAGCCAAACGGCCATCGGGGTGATTCACAGAAAAGGGGGCATCATCACAGTGGTCTTCTTGCTTGAGCCCCTAGTGATGGAAGCACCATCACAATCAGCAGTACTGGAGCCTGTGCCCAGCCAGCGGGCAACTTCACAGGCTCTCGCCCTGTGGTGGTCCCCTGAGGGGCGATGGAAATTGAGGAGGACCCACTCTGTGTGAACTTCTCCCTCTCTATATCACTCCTTTGTGAGCAATATGCACAGAGACTGCTGCACAAGAGAAAACAGGAAACTCAGGTTCACCCCAAATGCCACCTCCACTGTGAAGTGCCCACTGTGAAGTGTCACCTCCCTGTGAGTTAGGGATCGTGTCTCCCCCAGATTCCAAGCATCCTGCACATCCCCTATTAAAGCAATGCTCTTATTTTATTGTAATTGTTTGTGAGGCATGATCACCTTTCTGCCCCCACTTGGCTCCACATTCACTGAGGGCACGACTGTATATTTTGATGTTCAGGGTTCATATTCTTGGCAGAGTAAGTGCTTAATAGGTATTTGTTGAGTGAATGGGCCATCTATAGGCAACTTACATTCATTGTGGCCTTGTCCCTTCCTGAGCTAACTCCCCATTGCCCTGAAGGAAACTTTGAAAGGAGGAGTGTGGGGTAAACGACAGAGAGATGGATGGAGGCTGTGGGCCTGGGGTTGATGGCCCTTGACCTTGGGCACACTCCTAAACAAAGCGCTCAGACACTTGCTGGCTCTTGAAAGAGATTAGTACCTGGGAAGAGGGTTTTGTGTGGTTTGAGTAGCACATTTGTCCTATCGCAGGGAGGAAAACTGGTGGCTGTGGTTAGAGGAGCAAACGCCCCACTGCTGCAGAAAACCATCCTAGACCAGCTAGAGGCCGAAAGGAAGGTGTTGGCTGAAGGCGGAGAACGGAAAGTGGTAAGGAGGTCACTCGTGCAAACAGCAAATTCATGGGTGTGCTCAACGCCAGCCATTCCCTCCCTTTCCCCATTAATTTTCCTGGAGCTGTCAGCTGGAAGCTTCATTAAGTGCCTACCTGGGTCCTTGCTGAGAGCTCAGGGGACAGTGCTATGCCCACTATGACGTGTGCATTTTGAAGTCTTTAAAAATCTGTCCCTGTCATCCGGAATGCTTTAGCTTCTTTTATCCACGTCCCTTTCCTCCCACTTCAACTTGTCACAGGGCTTTCTGGGTCACTGACAATGAATTCAGAAATGAAAATAAAGTTATGAAATTGAGAAGTGGTTGGAGGAGTCCAGCCTCAGGGTGAAATCTATCCTGGTGACCTGCTCCCATCACCTCACATTCCTGAAAGTTTTACTTGTGATCCCTGAGGGCTCGTGTCTTCAATTTAGGCATTAACTCTGTCCGGGTCACGAGAAACGGGGTGGGTCATAACTTGTGGTTTTGATACATTATTGCCATGATAACATAGACTGAGTTTTTCATAAATAATTGGCTTTGAAAAACAACACACCTTAGGTAGAGGGAGGTATTTCCTGGTACTTTGAGCATCTGCCAAAGGAGCTTTCATGTTCAGTGCTCATTGTCAAGGTCTCATATTCTATTCCAAAGAGCAAAGCCCTGTTTTCATAGAATGGATTAGAATCAACTCATACCCCCACCCCAAGAAAACTGGCAATTTTCCCCCAAGAAAGTCTACCACAAATGCTGGTGCCTCCTCCAGGGAAAATGAGCTCCCTCTGTACTACTGCCCTGCACTGTGTAGCCAGTCGCTTAATATTTACTCACATTTCAATTCTTCCTTTGTCTTCTTGCCAATGCTGTGTTTGTATCTGTGCCTGTGAAAACAGGCAGAATCTAAACCTTAAGATCAGCATGGATTTCCTTGTCTTCAAACACACTCACCACCCTGCCCCCAAAATACAACTACTAAAAAAGGATCTCGTGGATCTACTGAAAACCTTGACCCCCCTTTTTTTGCTCTGTATTTTGAACCTTTTTTTGGTTTCTGCAGGAAGGCTTTGTGGTACGTTTAATTAGTGCTAACCACCTTCTGTTGATGACCAATTTGTATTAGATTAAAGATGAGGTGCTTTCTGAAGAAGATGAACGTTTTTCCCGTGAAAAGGACGATGGTGAAGATGAGGATGTGGGTGAGTGCAGAACCAACGAGCAAGGCAAAAAGGCAAAGCAGACTCAGATTTGATGTTTTTTAAAAAAATGTGAGTAGTCAGTTTATCAGTCAACCTGAACTCCGGGAGGGTTAACCATAAAACATTTTGTCTCCGGTCACCTCCCTTCTGTTCTTCAATGGCACTTTTGAACACTTTTCTTGGGCACTTTTCACAGCTTTCTGATCAGGTTTAAATATAACCAGTGTGACTTTCACAGCAATTACTGGGCATCGGGAAAAGCGCCATTTAATAAAATGGAGGACAGTGACATTAATATTGTAAATTAATGATGCTGGTGTCTCCTTAGTCCTTATTTGAGCTGAAAAACTCAAATTTCTTTTTTTTACCTTTTTTTCTTTTTTTAAATATATTTTATTGATTATGCTATTACAGTTGTCCCATTTCCCCCCTTCTCTCCCCTCCACCCTGTACCCTCTCTCCCACCCACATTCCCCCCTCTTTAGTTCATGTCCACATGTCATACTTATGAGTTCTTTAGCTTCTACATTTCCCATACTATTCTTACCCTCCCCCTATCTATTTTCAACCTACATTCTATGATACTTATTCTCTATACCTTTTCCCCCTCTTTCCTCCTACCACCCCCCTGCTGCTAACCCTCCATGTGATCTCCATTTCTGTGGTTCTGTTCCTGTTCTAGTTGTTTACTTAGTTTCTTTTGGTTTTGCTTTAGGTGTGGTTGTTAATAATTGTGAGTTTGCTGTCCTTTTACTATACATGTCTTTTCTTTATCTTCTTTTCTTAGATAAGTCCCTTTAGCATTTTATAAAATAAGGGCTTGGTGATGATGAACTCCTTTAACTTGACCTTATCTGAGAAGCACTTTATCTGCCCTTCCATTCTAAATGAGAGCT
This sequence comes from Phyllostomus discolor, assembly GCF_004126475.2. Taxonomy (NCBI): domain Eukaryota; kingdom Metazoa; phylum Chordata; class Mammalia; order Chiroptera; family Phyllostomidae; genus Phyllostomus; species Phyllostomus discolor. Next base: position 34,415,315 of record NC_040909.2, on the reverse strand, counting down.
TTGCTGGATAGAGCAATCTGAGATGTAGGTCCTTGTCTTTCATGACTTGGAATATTTCTTTCCAGCCCCTTCTTGCCTGTAAGGTCTCTTTGGAGAAATCAGCTGACAGTCTGATGGGAACTCCTTTGTAGGTTACTGTCCCCTTATCTCTTGCTGCTTCTAGGATTCTCTCCTTCGTTTTTACCTTGGGTAATGTAATTATGATGTGCCTTGGTGTGTTTCTTCTTGGGTCCAACTTCTTTGGGGCTCTCTGAGCTTCTTGGATTTCTTGGAAGACTGTTCCCTTTGCCAGATTGGGGAAGTTCTCCTTTATTATTTGTTCAAATACGTGCTCAATTTGTTGCTTTTCCCCTTCCCATTCTGGTACCCCTATAATTCGGATGTTGGAATGTTTAAAGGTGTCCTGGGTGCTCTTAAGCTTTTCCTCATTTTTTTTAATTCTTATTTCATCATGCTTTCCTGCTTGGTTGATTCTATCTTCCTTCTGGTCCACTGTATTGTTTTGAGACTCAGATTCCTTCCTTTTACTATTGGCTCTTCTCCATGCATCTTCCTTCATCTCTTTTATGGTAACCTGCATCCTTTCATCTAATTTGCACCTAAAATCAACCAGTTCTGTGAGCTTTCTGATCACCAGTGTTTTGAACTGAGCATCTGATAAATTGGCTATTTCTTAGTCACTCAAAAGGATGAGTCCTGGGGGACTGATCTGTTCTGTTGGAAACATATCTTTCCCTGTCTCTCCTTTTTTTTTTCCGGTCTGGTCGCTCTTGTTACGGTGGGGGATGGAGCCTTAGGTATTCACCGGGGCTGGGCACCCCAGTTGCTAGATTATGACGTTATATGTGGGGGCGGGGGCGGGAGTGGGGACGGGTGGGAACAATGGTGGTAGTTCTGTTCTCCTGGGCTCAGACCCTTCTCTGGGATCCTGGGCTGTGAGCTCTGCCCTGGTCCACAATCACTGCCCCTCTGGGTCTGCCTGCCGCAGCTTGTGTACTCAGGGATCACCACTGCATTCTTGCGCCCCGGATGGCTGTCACACCGATTTTGCACCAAATTTCCCCCAACCTCCGCGCACTGCTGACCCGCGCCAGCCCCAAGCCCGCCCGACTCATCTTCTCCTACCAGTCTGGATGTATGGGTCTACTGCAACTTCTTGGCTGTCCGACTTCCATTCAGATAAATCCTCTATCAGTTCTGGGTGTTATTCTGTCTGTAAATTATTGTTGTTCTAATCTTGGTTGTGCAAGGAGGTACCGTGCGTCCACCTATTCCTCCATCTTGCCGGAAGTCCCCCTTTTTTCTAAAGTGTCAGAAAGTCAGCTGTACTGAACACCTCCCCCCCCCCCACCAACCTTGTACCCTCTACTTATTCCCCATGTATCAGCTCACGATTCAACACTGCTGGGCATGGCAGTTCCTCCTGAACCTCCACTAGGAGAAGAACTTGATCTGAAAGTGTGAAGAGAAGCCAGAAGTTAGCAAGGCTGTGGCAGGCAAAGAGAGAAAGCCAGTGAGGCTCCAGAGGAAACCAGGACTAAGTTCAGGAACCCATCTCGAAAGAGAAGGGAGATTTTGATTATTGCATGAAGTAGAGGGGCTGCTTATTTGTGTGTGGATAATGAGGACGGTTTGAGTTTGGTTCCAACAAGGAAAGAGGCCCAGTTTAGGAGAGCAAGAAAGGTCAAGTGTGCAAAGAAAGATCATTGATTTGGCTTTTGTAGGAAATACCTGTGTCCTTTTTTAGATCATCTCCTGTGTCTGCACCCTCCCCCCACAATTCATTATTCCTCTCAAATCAAGTCTCTCCACCTAGAAAACAACACAAAACCCTACCATTGCCCTTGGCCTTCCTCTCCATCATGCTGAGCTTCCTGAACATTGTCCACACTCCTTTGGCCACCCCACCTTCTGCTGCTGCCTTGACCTGCTGATTCGGCCTCTGAGCCTGCTCCTCCTTGAACTGGTCCTCACCAGGGCACCAGGGACCTTCTTTATGTCAAATCCAAGGGACAGTTTCCAGTCATGTTCTTTTTTAAAAGATGTTATTATTTACTTTCAGAGAGAGGGGAAGGGAGGGAGAAAGAGAGGGTGAGAAACATTGATATATGAGAGAAGCATTGATTGGTTGCCTCTCACATGCCCCCAACCAGGGACTTGGGCCAACAACCCAGGCATGTGCCCTGACTGGGAATAGAAGCGTCAACCTTTCAGTTTGCAGGTTGACGCCCAACCCCATGAGCCATGCCAGGCAGGGCCCAGTCATCTTCCACTGCATCTTTCTGTAGACTTGGACGACGTTCACCATGCCTTCCTTCTCCAAATCCCCTTCCGTCTTGGTTTCTGAGACAGCATGACTTTTCTTGTTTTCCTCCTGCATTGTTGGCCTCTCCTCAGCCTCCTCTTCACACTGGCTTCTTTTCTTTTGCTCCCTTTTCAAGCTGGAGTTCTCCGGGCCCCTGCTCTGGCCAATTCTCTTCTCTCTTCTCACCATACACCTCCAAGCTGATCTCACTCACTGGTCAATTTAGAAGGACTTTTATTGTAAGAGTCCCTCAAAGTCTGAGTGCTCATAGGATGTTAGAGATAGTACTCACAGAAAAATGAAGTTGTTGCTTAAAATAACTCATACCTTTGCAGTACACGTTTTTAAGATTTTCAAATATTGTCAAGTTTCATTGCAACAGAACTGATGTAGAAGTTGAGAACAGAAGGTAGATAGCAGAGTACAGAGTCTGTGCAGAATGGAGGTTGCTCACCAAGGCCAAGTTTGAACAAATAGGAGTACAACAGCGATGGACTTGTGGACTGGACATGGGCTCTCTCCAGCTTGTGTGGGCCTGACAGTGGACTGTGATTATGTGGCATGTCTCTCAGCACACAGCCAATGGGACCTAACTAAAGGACAGCTGGTCAGGAGAGACTGGTCAGAGAGCTATGACTGGTGTCTTGGCTCCAGACAACAAGCTGGCCAGTACAGTCTTCTCTCAGGGGAATCTGAACGGAGACAGGGAAGACTGGAGCTGCAGCCTGGTCAATGTGCTGGCACCGAAAGGTCATGTCAACTCAGGCCTCGGGCAGCCATTGCTGGCCACATGCCAGGAAAGTTAAAAAGAAGCTTTGGCAAAGGAGCCAGTAGCGTGGGAGGAGAACACAGTAGTCAGCAGTTAGAGGTCAAGAGTCATGGGAGGGTGATAGGAAGGAACACAGTAGCCAGGCCTGCCTTGCTTTTGCTCCTGCTCCCCACTCCCCACCCCACAGGCTTACTCTTTCAGCTGTTTCTGGGTTCCTGGAGAATCTTTGATCTCCTGGCCACCCCTTCTCTCCCCGTTCCCCACTCCCTCCCTCCCAGGTTTGGGTCCCTTGCATGTCTCTGTCCCTTGCAGCCAGGTTGAGGTTGAGGTTTGGAGCCAGACCTGTGCTTACACTCAGGTGCAGGTCTGCAGGGGCACAGCGAGGAGGCCCAGCAAGGGAGCCCCAGGAGCTGTGTGCAGAGGCTGTATGGCCCTGGCAGACGGCCTCCTGAGAGCCTCAAGGATGGGTGCTGTGAGTGCAGCATCTGAAGCACCATCCTTGTCTTGTTACAGTTTCATCGGAGAAGGCCTGTACCTTGGCAATCATTAAACCAGACGCAGTGGTCCATGGAAAGACTAGTGAGATTATTATGAAGGTAAGGGAGACAGCACCTACCCCGCAGTCTGTCCTCACTCTTCTCTGGTGGAAAAACAGATGGGGCATCGTGCACCATGTCCTTCCTGGTGGGAAAAGAAAGCTGTGAAGGAGCTTAAACCAAAATTTCACTTGAGCAAATTTAAATTTTAAATCTAATCAGGAAAGATATGCTGAAGATGAGGTTGCCACTGCTTTTAATGTTGCTTTTCCCATGATCTTCTTTTCCTTTTCAACCCATTTCAGTGTGAATTTGAGCTTGATTTACCCTTTCAGAATTTGTGTATATATATCCTGCAGATCCAGGAAGCTGGGTTTGACATTTTAACAAGTGAAGAGAGAACCATGACAGAGGCAGAAATGCGACTCTTCTACCAACACAGAGCCGGAAAGGTCAGCTCACCTGCTCCTGCGTGTCCGATGCACTCGTGTTCCTTCCTTTTTTGAGTGTGTTTATAGGTTGCTATTAATTTGGGAGACACAGAATATCATGAAGAACAAGAATTTGAACAGCTGTGAATTGGCTCTCAGAATAATATTATAGGCTGTATCAGGTAAACGTTCTTTGGCTGCAGGAAGAGATTTTGATTCTACCTTAAGTAATGAAATAAGGAATATAGTGAAATGATACTCCCTGACTCCCAGAAATGAAGGAGGCATCGAGCAAGGAGGTGGAAAACCTCTTTGGAAACCTCCCAGGAAAACCTGGGAGAAGAAAACCCAGGACAGCTGCAGGGATCTCAGGAGCAAAACCTCACAGTCACTTTAGCTGCCACTGTCGGAGAACTCAGGTTCAGCCACTCTCTGTTTGCGTCTGCTTGACTCACTTACCTGGGAGGGAGGGTCTGGTGGGCCTCAGACCCCCTCTCAGGTGACGTGGGTGTGTGAGAGAAGTGTGGGAAGTGTGGGTAGACATTATAGTTGTCAGCCAGACGAGGGCCAAGCGATGGGGGAGGGGCTGGTCCCTAAAGGAAAACCAGAGTGCTGTTCCTTGAAGAAGGGGGAAGAATGGCAAGGTACTGCTAATAATAATAATAATAATAATAATAATAATAAGAAGAAGAAGAAGAAGAAGAAGAAGGAGAAAATATAAGAAGTCTCAACTATACCCCACCCCTTGGTTATCCAGTACCCACATGATTTTTATATACATGGTTTTTTTAATGCCCCTACCCAACTAATTATAATCTCATGTTCAACCCCAAACAAATCAACTCAAAATCTCATCTTCCTGCTTTCAGCTTACATTTGGTTTCTCCAGGTGTGGTGGGGTATCAATAGCACCCTTCCCAGCCTCCCTCCATGGGCATGCTGGCTGGTAGCAGGGCTGCTCATGATCCCCCACCCATCCTGTAGGTGGTATGGGCCCTGCTGACCCTCTGCAGGCCCAGGGTCCCTGCCCTAGGTCCCTGATTCCCCTCCCTGTTTCCAGGAGGCATTTGAAAAGCTGGTACATCACATGTGCAGTGGACCAAGCCACCTCCTGATCCTCACCAGGACTGAGGGCACTGAGGATGTTGTCACTGCCTGGCGAAACTTCATGGGACCCTGTGACCCAGATGTGGCAAGGAGGGAGCAACCTGACAGGTGATATCACAAGCTGGGGTCCTTTCACCCATCTCAGCACCTGGATCCAAGGAAGCTAAGAGCCTTACTTGATGCTCAGCCTAGAATTGTGGGTAACACAGGACTCTCTGATGGCCAGGAACCCCTTCTTTGTTATGTATTTGGGGAGACCCTGACAGCCTCACCTCTGATCCACTCCCCAGCCCTTCACTGAGTGTCTCCTGTGGCCTGCCGCCTCGCTGCCCCCTCTGCCCTCTTCTGAAGGCTGCTGCTGGACCCAGGCCTCACTGTCCACTCTGCAGCCAGAGGGCCCCATAGTGTGGTCTCAGGCCAACCTGCAATACTCCAGAAATACAGATTCCAGGACAAGTCAGACTCTGGGTGGGGCCTGGGAATATGCATTGGACTCAATGCCCTCCACCCCTGCTCCCCACCCTGGGTGTCCTGAGCGTAAGCACACTGTTCCATACACTGCACTAGGCTGCCTTGGTCTGTGCCTCGCCCCCGTGTGTTTCCAGCCTGGCACCACCAATGCCAAAGCCACTGTGTCTTTCCCTTAAAGCCGAGAGAGGCCCAGCCAACAGGAAAGAAACGAGCAAGAGGCTAAGTAACAGAGGCTGTACTTTGTAGTTGAAGGGGCCAGGAGCATTCATACATAAGTAGGCTTGGGCTAGTGAAGGACACCCAGTGCTCAGAGCCTAGGTCACCACAGACTTAGGCAGCCCCTTCTCCGAGCCTCCATTCTCTCATCTGTGAAATGGGGATATGAGCATCTATCATGGGAGGCCCTAGAGTGTAATGGTTGAGAAAGATTTCAAAATTTCTTCCTCTGACTGTGTGGCCTTGGGCCATGCTTTGATCTCTGCCTCAATTTCCTCATCTGAAAAATGGGTACTAGCGTGGGACCTATGTCAGACGTCGGTGGAAAATTAAATGGGCACATGTATATGTATGAAGCATGTAGGACAGTGCTTGATGCACTGGAAGTCCTAGCCATGCTGGCATTAGTGGTGGGTCACTGGGGGATTAACTGTGCAAACCTATACAAACCCGGCAGGCGGCCAGCCTGTGGTTGTAATATCAGTAACATGGTAGCTCCTGGGCTGACACCACGACTCACGCCATTTTTAAACTGGGACTCACGACAGTCTCCCTCCTGGGGCTGAGGCACAAATGAAATGAGAGCGTGAAGCCCCCGGCAATGTGCCCAGAATGCTGCCGTGACGGGATAGATGTCAGCTAGTATCGTCCTGGCTGTTGTTCTTGGCATTCCCAACGGAGAGAAAGCCATTTCACAGAAATGCAGGGTGCTGATTGGTAGCTGGAGACCATGTTGCCAGAGAGCAAAACATTTCTTTTGAAATGAAACAATTGTGTCTTGTACATTTTGCCAATGCTCCCAGTCTCCGCGCTCAGTACGGCACAGAAATGCCCTTCAACGCGGTCCATGGAAGCCGGGACGGAGAAGATGCCCGCCGAGAACTGGCTTTGCTCTTCCCTGGTTTTAAGTTTTCAGACCAAGTTCCAGAAGCCCCCCTGGGTAAGTCATCGAGGCAGGTTTGGTCTTTATCAAATCTTTAGTGAATATGGGGCGGGGTTGGCGACTGATAATAACTATGTGGTGATCAAGTCTTCAGTGCCATAAGGCCCTGCTCGGAAAACAGGAGCCCTTATATATATAACTTCAGTAGCAGTCCTGATCAGTGTGGTCTTTTCATAGAGCAACAGTGGTGTTTTTAAACCACATTACCTATTTTTTTCCCCTGCCTTCTTACTTCTGAAGCCATGTTTTTGTTGTAAAGTTACCCTGCATTTTCCCATGGGAATCACTGGGAAAATTTAACTTACTGTAAGCCGTCATCAGAGCCAGTCAGAGCCCAGACATCATTCCCCTGCTTCTTCTGTGCCCTGCAGACCCCACACTAAGCCTCCGGCGGGGTAGCTGAGCTGAGGGTTATACAGAAGGGCCTCTGCCTGGAGCCTGCCATCACCCTCACATCCCTCAGCACCCACATTTTGGGAAAATCGTGCTGGGTCATTCCCTCCCAGTCTGGGTGAGAAACTTAAGGAGTCCAAAGTGCATGTGACTTACCCCACTTCACAAGTGGGAGAACCAGGCTCGGCCCTGCTCCTTCTGCGGAGGTCTGCGTTTCTGGTTTGAGCCTGAGGTGACGTGCAAGGGGCCAGCAGGTGAATATCCTGAGCAAAGCAAAGGATGTGTGTGTGGGGAGGGATTTTTGGGAGAAGGCTACAAGCGGATCTGAAATAGTAATAACCTGTGGTACCCAAATGTTTGGGTTTTAACCAATTTACTTACCTAAATGTTTGGTATGTTCATGGTTTTCTCAAGATCTGAATCCAGCCAAGGAAGACTAGGTGTCCTGAGGGCAAGGTAGAGCTGAACAGGTGCTGGCCCTCATTTCATCCTTGCCACTGCCAGCTGAGGGACTAGTTGAGTGTACAATGGATTTTAGGGAGCTGAGAAATCATGGGAAGTATGAGGTTTACACATCCAAGTGTGTGCTGCAGTTCCTTAAAGCCATGCCCTTGCCAGGAGGAACTCTCACTTTGATGGTGGCACAGCCGGGGCTGGCTTTCTGCTGAGCACCTGCCCTCAGAGCACCCACGATGCATTTCCTTATGTATCCAGGGTCATGGGACATGTGCATCCTTTTCAGAGGGGTGATTGGAAACAAGTAGGTCTGACTCAGATCCAAGACTGAGGAACAAGGAGAGTGGATTGGCTGTGGAATACTCATCGGGGCCATTGGGTTGAGTGTTGGGAGATTATGAGGCTGCCTTTTGGGCCTCAGGTGATAATGGCACAGGGAACAGAACTTCAGAGGGGTCTGAGCCCAGATCACATCCAGGGAGTAAGTGTGCAGCCTTATGCAGGCATGACTTTGAAGCAGCCTCCTAGCGGAGTTGCTGTTCTGCCCTTCTGTTTACTGCGCCATGCCTTCCCAGTGGGCAGGAGCAGAGTGTGCTTTCAACTGACCCAGCACTTTTTCTGTTAAAGGGGCAGGGATCAAGGACACTGGAGGCAGGTAATCCTGGGTTTGAATCCTGGCTCTGCTATCTACCAGCTGAATAGCCTCCGCAAAGTTAATTTACCTTTTAACCTCAGTTTCCTCATCAGTGAAATGGAAATAATTACAGACCCATTATAGCCCCATAATAATACCTCTGTGATGATAATCTTCCTCGGAGGGCTGTTGTGAAGACAAAAGATATCAAGTTCTTAGCCTCGTGCCTGATGCGTATTAAGTGCTCAACAAATGTTACTCAATTCTCCTAATTAATTTCTAGTCCCTGACACATATATCAGGACTTCTCTTTGCTGTCCCTTCAACCCTGACACCTAATTTTATTGTCTGTGTTGTAGTCAGATCCCCTTTGCCTGTTTCTTTGTGGGTGCTGTGTGGGACAGAGGACTGGGACAGGGCTGTTTCAGAAGTCCCAGAGAGCGTCTGTCGTCCCACAGATCGTGAGGAAGAATGAGCGGTGAGCCCCACCAAGGTGCTTCCCTTCCCTGAGGATGTGGATTGGATGGATGTGCCGCCTCCAGAGCACATGACCCAGGGTGAGGCCCCAAAATGCAATGTCAGTGCATCCGGGTCTGCAGCACAGAAGGAAACTTCTAGGATCTGATGGCACCCTTTTGAGTGCTGAAACTTTTTTAGTTTAGATATCTTTCATGAATAATAAAATATATACTTTTCTGCCTTGCTAAACAGTCTATAAACATATACTTTATACTTTTGGGGGGCTATTTCTGGGATGTTACTGAAATAAGTGGGTATCAATTATTACACTCTGCTCTGTCATCACAGGGGGCACTGAGTTACATAGGACAGACAGTGTTTCCCCAATAATAAATCTACTTTATGAATAAACAATTTTAGAGCTTAACCTGCTTGAAACTAAAAGCTTAACTATGATCTTGAAAACTGCACAGGATGGATGTGACACGCTGAGGCACACTGACTTGCAGGCAGGTGGAGACCGGCTGGAAATCCAAGCTGCACACACAGCCCTGTGGTTCTGCCAGACCTGCCCTCTGCGTCCACAGAAAGTCAGGGTGTGTTCATGAAGCCGTGCTTGGGATCACACTGGGAACCAGGGTCCACTGAATTTTCCTGACACTCCCTTCCCCCATCTTTTTGGGTTCTGGTTTTGGCTAAAGCCTACGTTTAAAACCTGAGAGCTCCTCACAGACCCAGGTTGTTGTTGCCTCCAGCTTTCACCAAATTGCCTGGTTCTGTTGCCTCTCCATGGTCATGTCCTTGAGGGATATAGGTTTCTAGTAAAAAATTACTATTCTTACCCCATGAGCACGAACACAGCCATTCATTCCCTCTTACCAGTGTGCCCTTTGATTTAATTTGAAGTTCATTAAGCCCAGGCAGAAACTTTCCTCTCTGACTGAGCAAAAGGCTGTGGTTTTCTCTATCATGAAGTGAATGTCAGCTATTTTCCTTCTTTGCTGGCTTTCTCCAGAGAACTTCACTCCTCTGACTTGGAAGTTCTTTAAATGGGCAGTGAGCGCCCAGAAGACCCCTCTTCTCAGGGGCATTACTCTTCCGCAGCCCACAGCATAAGGCACTCTGTGCTGGCACTGGAGACGGGTGGGGTGAGTAGGGCTTCATGAAAGTGGAGACCAGAACCCCCTTGTGGATGGGAACACCCATGCCCATTGCACGTAGACCCCCGTGTGAAACAATGGAACCCACCCCCCACAAGACGGTAGGGAAGTTGAATCCACTGTTTCCCACCCCTGGACTCCAGCCCACCATGGGGATGTGCTGTCCCCTTTGTGAGTGGGCTCAAGAGGGGGACTCAATTGCTCTGTGCCCATCTCAGAGCTGGCAAATGCCAGAACCACTAGAGCCCTATGCCTGGTCTTCCACACCATGGGTGTCGTGTGGCTCTGAATAAGCTGGGGTGGGGGCACCCAGCTGACAGCTATCTGATCTTCCCAGAAGCCAGGAAGCCAGGATATGCCATCACTGGAGAGATGAGGAATGGAGTGACCACAGCCTCTGAAGGCAGGGAGGGAGGAGGGGCAGGTGAGAGAAGTGAGCCTGGGGTGGGGGCACGATTAGTGCTGGTATGTGGGGCAGGGCAGGACGGAGAACACAGGGGCACTAGGTGACAGGTCAGAGTGGGAGGAGTGTTGACACACCCCTCCTTCTTTTACAGAGTAGGGCGTTTTTTCTCAGAATCCAGAAGGTTCACGGCAGAAGGAATGGAGGTGGTAATGGTGGGGAAGACTCCGTTTCGGAGAATGGCTAAAATGTCAGCCCCCTCTCTGAGGATGGGACTTGTTGGCAGTGACCCTGGGCCAGGCTTCCTCCCACAGAAGCCATGGGCTGCAGGAAGGCCACCGCTTGGTGTTAAAGCCTCTTAGCTCCTGGTGTGAGTACCTGACAGGGTGGACTGCCTGGCAGACAAGGTCAGCAGCCAGAGGCTGCAGAGACAGAGGGGGGAAGAAAGACATGGGGCTCAGGTAGGCCGCACATGGCCCTCGACTGGGGGAGGGTGGTATCCCTCAGCTTTCTCTCAAGCTACATCATGGACTACAACTTCCCTCAGGCTGGGAACTGACATGTGCCTCTTCGCTCAGCGATGAGGGAAAGTCAGTACAAAGGGGCTGGGGCAACACTAGCCTCTATCCCAGGTGACAAGGTGTTGAGATGGCTCCCTGTCGGCTCTGTGTCAGGTCTGGGGCCAGTCCCCCTTTCCTTTCCTTTCTCAGGCCTCAATTCCAAGTTTCCCCAGTGACAGGGGAATTCCCTCTCCTGCTAATCACCTCACCATCCTTCCTTCCCACCCTACCCCCCAGCCCCCATGCTCTGGGGCAGGGATCCTTGACTTTCTATTTTTAGTGAGACCAAGAGACAGGAGGTGTGTGTCTGCATTTTAGAGACAAGGAAAAGAAGGTGGCACAGGTGTGAAGTGCCTGCGGATCCTCACGGAGGGACAGCAGCTGCTTGTGTGCTGTGCAGCTGGTCATTTGCCAAACTTTGGGCCCAGGTCCAGGTGGCAGTGGAGGTGTGGCATACTAAAGGGGAAGAGGAGAGGTTGGAAGGGGCAGACACAACTTTGGGGAGATCCTGGTGGGCGGGAGTGGCCACCTGGAAAGGGTCTGCTGGCCTTCAGGAGGCCAGGAAGAGAGTGGCCCCCAGACAGCCGCAGAGGCCCCCGGAAACTGTAGTGACCCTTGGGCACCAGCCACCCCCTCTGAAATGCAAAGTCACTTTCTGGTTTCTTATTCACCAAAAATCACAGGTTGCAGAAGCCAGTACACATTACCTTCTAATATTTCCTAATGTTCTAGACATTTGGAAAACAGACTCCTTTATAGAAGTTGCCATGGTCTTTCTTGGCTTTTATTAGCATGTGTTAAAATCATATCATCCAAACACTATCAGAAGAACATGTGTTGTTCTGCATAAAGTGCTCAAGGAAAAAAATGCAACTTATTAAATTGGACATTCTTTTCTAGTTCATAAATTTTGGGTTACAATCAGGGCACAAAAGGAGAAACAGAATGCAGTATTAGAGAGAGCGAGAAGCTTAGTCGAGAACTTGGGTGAAGACACAAGATCAGCCCCATTCCTCCCACCTCCCTGCTGACTGAACACTGCACCTGTGTAGAGCAGCAAACAGCTTTGTTTTAATAAATACATTTTCCTTCATTCAAATCAGAAAAGTTAATTATAGTAAAGCACTTTTTCTTTGACCATCTGTTTATAGCCACAGGCAAGATTTATCCACAGAGTTGAAGTGTGAAGTATTGTTTCATTGGGCCTTTAGCTTTCGGATGCTATCTGGGTTCAGGATTGTCTCAGCAATTCATTATTGGTTTCTTTATATTTATTATCTGCTACTTTGACATACCAACTCCATAGTGTTTTGTGTCTCAAATGCCAACCAAGGGTGTTCTCGCATTTAGCACACTGATAGCTGCACAAAACCCAAGTGCCAGTTGTGATAGATTTTTAAATCAAAATTGGTCTGAAAAAAGAACAACTTAGAAATCTGTGTTTGAATCTTGGGTGGTCATGTTGAGAACAGGAAGAACTGCATTAAATACATTTAAAAACATTCATTTGCAATCAGACACATTGAGTCTTCCAAGGAAGGTACAGGTTGGTGATGTGGTGGCTGTGACACAAGCAACCTCATCAGGAGTGGCTGGTGGGCTTGGGACCCCGTCAGTGGCACGCACTCATGGCAAGCTTCTGGGCCGCAGACTGCACTTCCTGACCACAGTGCCTTTGACTTTCTTTAACAAAGGGAAAGGAAGGCTGGTTCTACCTTCAGACAGTCAAGAGCAACCTCTGCTGAGTTCACCTTGAAGCTGACGCAGCAGCTGGAGCAGACGCCAAGCTTATGGGTGCAGAAGGGCTAAGCAGTACTCGCCGTGAAAAGAACTCATCATCAGTCCTCCTGGGGAGAGTCTCCGTCCTTCTTTCAAACTTCAGTGCTTTTGGCTTCTTGCAGGAAAAAGTCTTAGCCACATCTCTCACTAAAATTTCTACACCATTTTCCAAAAGGACACTCAACAGCAGTCCTGAGTGGACTAGTATGGAATTTGCCACATTTCACTAAGAGAAAAACAGCTTTCTGAACTATCCTGCTTTTGGCTTCTTTCCACAGATGGATCTGTAGAACATTCTTGAATATCATAGTGATACATGCTGCTTCAGGAAGCGCAAGGCGACCAGACTTTGTTTCCAGGAAGTGATAAGCTACTTTAGCTTGAGCATAAGGTTCTATGACTGGTTCTAACTCTTGCCAGATACTGCTACACCAATGACAGAATTGAGGGCAGTTGGGAGGCTCTGGGTGCCCAGTTCCTGCCAAGGAACCAGGGTTATGGCTGGGCTTTCACTATCAGTAGTTATATTTCCCTTTAATGCTTCAAAAGACCTAAGCTGAATCTGTCCCCTTACTGTACTCCACCCTGTCCGTCTGACTTGGAAGTCGGAGAGCTTATTGAATCAGGCTGATACTGACGGCAGTAAGAGGCTAGCTTACTATTTTGCACAGCACCATGTATCATGCCTGTTATTCAGGCCAACGATAGCCAACCTTTCCTTTTTCTTTTTTTAATTTTTTGTTCTTTTATAAAGAAAATCTATGTAAATTGAGGTTCAGAAATGCATATATTTTTTACTTACAAATATTCATCTGACCAAAATTCAACATAACCTTTATGGAACACTTAACAATTGTTTTGTTTTTAAAATAACATTTCATTCAAACTGTATATAATTCAGTAAAGTTTTTTTTTTAATACAGCAAGCAATGCTTAAACCCTGGAAAATCTGTAGAAAAGAGATTTTCACACAAAATAAGAAAAGAAAAATTTAAGATATCCCCCCCTCACACATCCATTCATCCTGACCCACGTACACACACACACACACACACAGCTGTGTACACACAGACACATTCATTCTCACTCACAAAGTGGCTGCAGCATAGGCAAAAAATTGTAGGTCCAAAGGAAAACGATTGATTGTTCTAATAAAGAGTCCAGGTAGCTCGGGAAAAAAACCAAACCAAAACAAAACACAATAGTCCTCTGAGGAAATTACTACCTCAAAAATATGTTCTCAAGATGAATTTGAGATCTAAGCCTACCAAATTGCTTTTGCAAAACAGCTCCCTGCAGTCCAAGGTGACTTGTGCAAATAGAAGGAATCAAATGAGGCTAGTTCCTGTACTTCCTTTAACAAGGATGTGGGATGCTCACAGGCGCCCAGGGTGCTCTTGTCACGCCAGGTACTGCTGCAGTGCCGTCTTGGCCCTGAAATCACAAAGTTCCTTTGGTCGTCATTTCAGAAGTATAAATGAGGGGAAAACCTGGGGCTTGAAGATGGTAGTGGGGAAAGTCTAAAATGTTAGATTCCCCAAAGTGAACTGGGGTGAGGCCAGCCAGGCACCTGCCCTATGGGGCAGAAACCTGCAGTCAGGAGACACTTTCACCCCAGCTGCCTGCATCCCTCCTGGGGTTCTCAGAAAGGGCTGCTCTCGCTCTTACACCTGCTGCAGCCCAGTGACACGATAGTTTTCCTTTGTCACTGGCATACAGTTGTCACGGATCTGGAATTATGGTCTACTGCCATGCAGTTTTTACCTAGTGCTACAGGACACTGTGAAGGACGCTGAGTGTTTGTGAAACTAAAAACTGACCCAGAAGGTGTTTAGGTGCTGATTAGAAGGTACATGCAAGGGGCCAAGAGCTCATGGGATGAGGCAGCGTCATGGTTCCAATGCTTCAAAACTGGTTATGATCTTATCGCATCTTCTCCCGATGACACTGATCAATGTGGGGCATGTGTGTATTAGGGTGCCTGAACGCTCACTAGGTGCAGAGGGCCAGGTATAATGTGGGCAGTGACTGGAGCTAGGGCTGAGGAGGCCTCCTTTACTACTCCTGTTATGAGCTTAGTAGAATTTCTAAAGGCACAGCAACTGTGGGAATTAGGAAGTCAGGTTTTAGCAATGGCCTTCTCTTCTATGTTAACTAGGCAAGGCTAACATTTTCAGTTACTATTAGCTGTTGAAAGTAGCAAGTAGATCGGGCATGCAATAAGCTGGGCTCAAGTGTGGTTTCTGTATAGCAAAGTAATAGATATGATATTCTTGCAATTATCTAAGGCTCTATAAAGATAATAGTTACAATAGTTCAACCCATTAGAAGACTGCCTCCAAGTTATGAGTGAGCTGGGTTCTACAAGGAAATCTTCCTACAGAAACAAGTTTGTGACTGATGTCATATGTTACCCCAAATGACCATCTACCTCTCCCCCAAAACCTGATGCCCTCTGAGCCTGGGGTGGAGACAGCTGGTTAGCTACAGTTCCTCACCTGTAAGTGTTTGAAAGTCAAAGGCTCCCAAAGCCTTAACGACAGAAGAAACCTGAAAGATGTCTACTTTAGATAATAGGCTTTACTGTGGGACATGGTGGGAATGTCCACAAGAGGGTCTTGATCAAAACTCTGTATTACTCTCTAAAACTGCCAATTCAGATTCTTTCTGGATCTTCCTCAGAGGTTAGCTGAGACCATGCCCTTACTGTTTCTGCTATCTATTATTATCTAAGGAAGGAAGGTCATCTTTCCTTAGATGGACTTAGGTAGGGCAGTTAGGCCTTTATTCTAGAGGTTGAAGTTTAGCAGCTGTTGAAAACTTACGTGCCATACAAATCTGAAGAAACAATACCAGACTGGTCTAAGCCATGTAGGCCAGGGCTCAAACCTATCCTATATCATGCTGCTGTGGCCTCCTGTAGTGTTCCAGGTCATCCCAAAGGTGATTTGCAGCAGAACTGTCATCATTTCTGAGCAAACGTAAGGATGCTACTCAGGGAATGATCTGGCTCTTGGCCAGAAGGGATGGGCTGACAGAGCCCATCACTTCAGCCAGCAGCTGTTACTACTGCTGTGGAGGTGGAGGTGGAGGCTCTCAAGGTACAGCTCAAATCCAGCCTTCACTTCATGGCTGGCTTTCACTTGCCTTTGATGAGACACTCATCTGAGCAGCAGCCTTGGGCTATAGTTAGTTACTCAGGGATTTCTTTCTCTTCCTTAACGAATTGGATGAAAAGCTTCAGGAAGGCACAGGCTCAGCTCTGTGTGCTCCAGTCTGGCACAGACGTTCATTCGAGGAGTTACAAAGTGCCTCTTCCCTTTGGTGGATCAGACAAGCAGGCCGCTGGCTATGACACAGTGTGATAATGTTCTATGGGAACAATGGGAGCACAGAAGGGGTCCCTGGCATAGGCTGGGGGTTAGAGTGGAAAATATATCAGACAAGACTTACTGGAGTTTTGAAGGATAAATGGCCATTGTCTAGGCATTCTCTTCTGCTTTCAGGACACCTACGCACCTGGATCTCTGCCTGCCTCATGGGGTGCTTCTTCCATTCCTGTGCTGATCTTCCACATCTTCTCCTAAATGTTCAAGGACCCCCGAGCATGGTCCTTAGCTCTCCTATCTTCTTTCCTCTCTTATTCTCCCTCAGTGACCTCATCAAGCTCCATGGTTTTATATACCATCCAAATTTATACTTGCAGCCCCACTCTTCCAAGTCCCTTGTTTATTTAACAGGCATCTCAAAGTTGGCATGCCCGAATAAGAATTCTTGATTCTCCCTACTCTGTCCACTTCTCTTATAGTCTTCACTGTATTGGTAAATGGCAACTCCTATGCAATTGCTCAGGCTAAAACTCTAGGCATTTTTCTTTCCTCTTTTTCTTTAACATCCTATATTGAATCCCTGAATAAACCTTGTTGCCTCTACCTTTAGATTAAATCCTGAATCTGACCACTTCTCAGTACTTCTACCACTATCACCCTCATCTCTTACGTACATGACAATAGCCTTGAACTGTTCTGGTTCCGTTCTTGCCCTATTACAGATGATTCTCTACAAAGCCTCCACAATGATCCTCTAAAATTCAGATCAGATATCTCTTTTGCTCAGAATTCTCCAATGACTTCCTATTAAACTCTGAATAAAATCCAAAGTCCTTACTATTGGCTACGAGGCTCCTTACTTGCTCCCACCACCTCCCTGAGCCCACTTCTCTCACTCTCCCCCTTTCTCTTTTTCTGCAACCCCTGGGGTCTTCCTGCTCTTCCTTGAACATGCCAAGCTCATTACTGCCTCAGGGCCTTGAACTCACTGCCCCTCTGCCTGGAACACTCTTCCTCTAAACATCTGCCTGGCAGACTCGTATTTCATCCAGGTCTTTGATCAAATGTCACATCCTCAGAGAGGCCTTTGTTGACTAATCTGTATGAAAAGAACTTTTCTTATTCTCCAGTCCCTCAACTTGCTTTCTAGTCATAGTACATCTCATTTCCTGCTAGCACATTACACATTTGTTTGCTTATTGTCTGTCGTTGTACTAGAATGTAAGTGCCACGAGGACACGGACTTCATTAATTTTATTCACCTTTATATCACTGATGCCTAAAACGGTGCCTGGTAGAAGTTAGTATTATAAAACAAACAAATATCTGTTGAATGAATGGGGGATTCCGAGGAGAGGGGACTGAGATGGCAAGTCAAGATGGAACATGAAAGTGTGATACTGGAAGAGGGCAGGAAGGGTAGGCACAGGGTTGGAGTGGGGACACAGAGGAGGAGAAAGGCAGAGCCAAACCATGGCAGGCTTCTGCGCCATGCTTAAGAGTAGGAGAATGAAAGAGTTGATGTTCCTTGCTATCATTATGGTAATGTACGGAAGTGGGCTGAAAAGTGAAGGCTGTGTTATAGAGCAGTATACACAGCAGGGAAGAAAACATTGGCTATTCTGAGGTTAGAGGAATCTCTGGAGATGACTCGTGCCTCTCACAGTAAAGGGTGAGCTCTCTGACAACAAGATTCCTTAGTTGTTACTGCTGTATCCCCAGCAGCCGGGCCAGCACAGGACAGCTGCACCGTCAGGTGTTGGGTCAATGTTTTATTAATTAATACCTTCCTTTCTGCTTTCCAAAAGGCCGCATGCATTTCTATTCTAATGATTATGGGGAGGAAAAGGAGTAGCTTCTGGATTCTCTCCAGATACCTACTAAGTTGGCCCAGGCTCGTGCTAATTCAGAGTAACATGAGGATCTTTATTAATTTGCTAATTATTAGTTTTATCTCTTACTCAAATGTCATAGTTGGTTCACAGAAAATTAAAAAGGGAATCCAAGAATCTAAAAGATTTTAAGTTTGGCCACGTTAATTACTAAACAATTCAAATTCTTCATAAAAGAATCCAATGTGCCCCAAAGCAAGGCCCTTTTGATACTCACTTGTCACAAAGGTTTGAATCTGGTGACTGACTCAGTTTGTGTAGAATATCTACAATGCCCATGTCTCGTAATTTATCCTGGCGTTCTTGTGAACCTAAGAGATTAAAGCTAACAGGTTACTGGGCACATGACCCAGGCAGCTGCTCTCCTTGGTGTACAGACAACCATCTAGAGCTTGCCAGTGTCCTCTGCTGTCCACCCTCCCACCCCCTTGGCCTCCCCTTCTCTGTGTGGTCAGAACCCCTCCTGCTCGGATGCTCCAATGGCATTCTAACTGGTCTCTCTGCCTCTAGACCCTCCCTTCTGCAATCTACCCTGAATTCTGCTCCTTGATTATTTTCTCCACGAACTGTTGGGCTCAGGTCAGATTCTCCAGCCTGGCACAAGGTCCTCTGTCATCTAGCTCCAGTTTTATCATTTCTTTCTGGGTACACCAAACCAGGTTCTTCCGACCCCAAACAGATCTTATTCTCCTCTCTGTTTTCTCTTCCTCTCTCCACTGACCTCCCAGGGTTTCGTGCTGCATCTCACTAGCACGTGGTAGTTCCAACTTCACATAGCTCCGGTCTGTCCTCCAACTAGACTAGAACCTCCTGGGCAGAGCCTTATTTCCCTGGTGCCTGGATGGTACTTGGACTCTAGGGCCTGTACTTAGAATCTGGTTTCTCCTCCTCCTCCTTTGTTCTGGATACAGTTGCTCAGCAGGGTAATCCGCCTAGAGTCTTTCCTTCCCACTGAAGAGCTGCAGTGACTCACTCATGCACTGATCCCCTCTAGACCCAGTGAACCAGAATCTCTAGGGGTAGAGCCCAGAAGTCTGCATTTTAAGAAGTTCCCCAAGTGACTTTCAATCAGCCAACCCAGCGCTGAGGCCCAGTCCTCCCCTGTATCTGGGGGGCTGGAATCATCTGCGGAGTTTTAAAAAACTTATGCCTGGAGCCCACTCTTCAGATTCTGAACTAATTGGTCTCATGCCAAAATACCCCAGGAGATTTCAATATACAGCCAAGGTGGAGAACCCCTGACCAACAGAGGCCTCCTGACAAGACAACCGCCTCACAGCCACACTGTGCTTTTCATTTCTCACCATGGCACCCTCTTCTCCACTCGGCTTATTTGCCCGTAGTCCTTACATGTGTTCCTCTGCACACAGCCTAAGGCCTAGCCTCCCACTCACTCCCACCTCTCACCTTCTCCAAGTGCGTCTCACTGTCCTCCTCCTCAGCTCTCTCAAGGGCAGGGCCTGCCACTTGCTTCTACAGTGTAGACTGCAAGGTGGGGGCTCGGTGTTAACTGTCAGCTGACTTAGGCTCCTCCCACAGTTTCCCAAGGCGATGCCGTTGGGTGCCTGGGGAGTGGTGCACCCAGGCTCTACACCCAGGATCTCAGGGATGGGTGCTGCCTTCCCTGAGCAGTACTTTCTTCCCATAATTTTCTTCAGAACAAATTTCACCAATCTCTTACCTTCCTCTTCATTCCATATGAGGTTTGATATACAAAACATAGCGGCAAGCTGCAGTTTGACATGTGAATGACCCTATTCGATGCAGAAAAGGAAAATAAAAATGGAGGTAATCTCATTTTAAATTATTTTTTTGTGTGTGTGACATACTATAAATAATCCCAACAGTCTAAAGGTTTCAAGCAGGGGGTTCAAACTCAAATGTCTTGAGGGGCCACAAAGTTAGCACTGATGGGTGAATGCATTAGACTAAAGACAACAGGAAGTGGTGAAGGATCTGGCAAGCTTGGGAGTCAAGCCTTGCCAAGACATTACCTTCGAATTTTAGATACCCTCTGGCTGGCCACACCAAACACCTCTAGGGCCATAGGTGCCATTTGTAATTTATCATTCAGGCCACACTGACATAAGGCAATTCTAAGCTTGTGGCTAAAGCTACGGTTTATGTCTATTAGGAAACGTTCAAGTCACTAGCAGCCAATAATTGGATGGATATATATTTTGTATCTGTCCCTTCGCCTACTGATTATCTGATTTAAATTACTCTTATTTTTATAGGAACATATCCAAGAATAACAAGACTGAGTCTTGGTATTCCCCAGAAAGCAAAAGGCTGTGGGTTGGATTCCTGGTCAGGGTACATGCCTAGGTTTCTGGTTTGGTCCCCGGTTAGGGCACATGTAAAAGGCAATGGATTGATGTTCCTCAGATCGATGTTTATCTGCCTCTCTTTCTCCCTCCCTTTCCCTCTCTCTAAAAATAAGTAAATAAAATCTTAAAAAAATAAAACAGAACGGAAGGTAAGAACCTATTCTTGTGGAGAATGAGGGTGCTAGTTTGCACCCTCCAGTTTGCTGGAGAATCATGGGAGGGAGCCAGGCAGTGCTGAGTGCCTCTCCAGGTTGTAGATGTGAATTTAACATGAACCAGTCAGCCTGGCTCTGTGCCATTCTCTACGGCTGATGGCTCTGACATGGCGGGCAAAGAGCACACAGGTTCTCCCACAGTAAGGGCTTTGGCACACCACGTCAACAGAGTGAAAAGAGGACGAGTGTTTGATCTCCTGGTGATAAGATCAAGGGTATCATCACAAGAGTTGGTAGCTGAAATGTATGTAAGTAGGTGGCAAAATATATTTGACAGTAACCAGATCAAAGAACAGGTGCCAGAGGGCTAGAGGGTTCACCCACAAAAAATTAAAGCCTTGAGGGAAGACAGGGATTGGGGGATGCTGGGAGAAAGCCAAACACCCAAGTCTTCACTGAGTAAGAGGGAGGCAATCAGATGACAAGGGTGGGGAGTAGGGTGGATGATAATACTGCCAATGGCACAAGCTCCTAGGACTTGCTCTTGTTTCTTTTTCTTCAGGATGGAAGAGCGTTCCTTGAATCTGTTAGAAGTCCCTGCCTTCTAATGTGCAACTAGTGTAGAGCAGTGAAAGGAAACCAAGGCTTACCATGTAATACTTGATTTTCTGCAGGATGTCATCATTGGTCATAATGAGTTCTTTTGCTGTTGTCCCATCTGCTATGTTGGCTAGGATGCACAGTGTCTGGAAAAGAACAAAGGGCCAGTGATCAGGAAAACTCTGAAGTCCCAAGACTTGGCTCTCTCAGGAATCCAGGCAGTTTCCCAGATTGGATTCTTATAGGTTCCAGTCTGAATGCCCTGATTTCTCACCCCTGGCCTCACTGCCAACAAGAGTAACAATGCCTAAGGAACCCACACATTTCAGTGGTGTATTTCTGGGCATAAGACATTGCTGGGCAAAGGCACACATGTCTTAAAGCTCATGATATCACATAAATAAAAAGGAAAACAATTTATTATTATTTTCTCAAAAACTCCATTTCTAAAAGAAGCTCTTGTGACTGTCCCACAAGGTTTCTTCAAAGAGGCAGTCTCTTTGGGGCAAGCTTCAGAAGTGTTCCAAGTCCCCTCCCTCTCTCTCCAGATGCTACTTGCTCACAAGAACATGCCCTTCAGAGAAAGGCCTGAACCCTGTCCACTAGCCATGCACAATTAGGACCTTGACTTTTCTGAAATCTATTAGAGCAACAGAGGGAAACAAACTGGAAACAAACTAGAGAAATTTCATTGGGCAGTGTCTGTTCATATCTTGCTCAGTTTTTATGTTTGGTAGACTGTCTTTTCTACTGTTGAGTTTTCAGAGTTCTTTATATATTCTGAACACAAGCCACTGGTCAGTTAAATGATCTTTCAGTGGAGGGTTTGCCATTTCATTCCCTTAACAGTGCCTTCCACACAGCAGAAATTTTACATTTTGATGAAATCCATTTGCCTTTACTAGATGATGTTTTTAGTGTCATATCTAAGAACTCTTTGCCTAATCTAAGATCTCTAAGATTTTTTCCTGCATTTCTTTCTAAAAGTTTATAGTTTTACCTTTTACATTAGGTCTACGATTTATTTTGAGTTAATTTTTGTGTAAGGTATAAAATAGAGTTCAAAGTTATTTTTTTTGGCAATTGCTACCATGCCATTTGTGTGGGGTGACACTGGTTAATATAATTATATAGGTTTCGGGTGTCCAATTCTATCATACATCATCTGTACACTGTATTGTGTGTTCACCACCCAAAGTCAAGTCTCCTTCTGTCACCATTTATCTCCCCTTTACCCTCTTCGACCTGCCCCTACCTCCCTACAGCACCACTTCTTGAACAGACCATTTTTCTCCACTGGACTGCCTTTGCATCTTTATTAATAAACTGGCCATATCGGTGTGAGTCTATTTCTCGACTCTATTCTGTTCTATTTACCTGCATGTGCTAACAGCACACTGTCATGACTGCATTACTTTCATAGTTAAGTTTTGAGAGCAAGTATTGTGAATCCTCCAACCTTGTTCTTTTTCTCCCTGCAAAATTGTTTTGGCTATTCTAGTTCCCTTGCCTTTCCAAGAGATTTTACACTCTATATTTAAAAGTCATGCTGGGATTCATATTTACTAAAAGTCATGCTGGGATTTTTATTAGGACTGTACTGAATCTATAAACAACTTGGGGAAAACTGACATTTCAACATAGTATATACTTGTCCATTTATTTTGGTCCTGGGTTTTCAACATAGATCCTGCACCTGTTTTGAGAGATTTCTATGTAAGTATTTCATTTTTTTCTGAGATCCTGTAAAGGTACTGTTTTTAAAATTCCAATTTCTATTTGTTCACTGCTACTATCTAAAATTACAGTTGATTCTTCTACAATATCTTGTGGCGCTGCTTAACTCACTGATTAGCTCTAGCTTTTTGGATGAGTCCACAGCATTTTCCACATAGAAATTCATGTCTCTGGGAACAGTTTTCCTTCTTTCCAACCTGTATGAATTTTCTTTTCTTTTCCCTTTTTCCGTACCGTGCTTGGTAGGAATTTCTGCATCATGTTGAATAGGGTTGTTGGTAAGAACTGTCTTGTCCCTGATCTAAAGACAGTGGTCATTTCACAGTATGTGCATGTCAATTTATCACATTCTACATTTGAAATATATGCAGCTAATTTTATATTAACACACCTTAATAAAAAAAATTAAATTTATCAGCTGCTCTTGGGAGATATTAAACTTCCAGCTAACAACCAGTGTAAGCTTTCCATAGCTGCCTACTTTTAAACCATCACCAAAATCTGTAAGCGTATTATTTGTGTTCTGCCAAAACACATTACTGTCGATGTTGTTGGTCTTTTCTTTTGGCCTCACCCAAATCTTGCCTTACCTTGCTTCACTTTTCAGGTTAGTGGAATTCTATCTAGGTAAGCTGTCTTTAATACATGATATTCATTCCTATGCTCTCCAGGTAGAAAATTTCTTTTGAACAATGTGTGTACCTCATTGTTGCATTCCAGTAATAAATCTCAATTGACTTAATTTCAGTGATGCTTATGAAATTGTACTTTTTCTGCGTTACATTTTTGTTCACCAAAAAACAGTTGTTATTAAATTTTAAGGGAAATCATCTAAAGTATCCATCTTAAAACAACTTTGTCAAATGTATCACCTTTTTTTTGCTCACAAATTCAATCTCAGCTCTTAAGTCCTACCACTCTGACTTTCTGGGTTGTTCTTCAAAAGCCTGCTGAATGACTCTAACTCCAGAACTGACGAACTTGGCAAGTTTCTTCCATATGTGTAAGTGTACAGCTCAATGAATTTTGAAAGTGAAAACACCCGTAGCCAACACCTATGCTAAATAGTTGAACATTATTTTTACCTCAGATCTTGTGTTAAAATTTTAAGTATGCAGGTGATTTTTAAAATTGTAAAATAAAATAGGTACTATGTTAAAGTCTTATAATAAATTTCAGGAAATTATAGAAAAGTATTTCCCACAATGTCCT
This sequence comes from Phyllostomus discolor, assembly GCF_004126475.2. NCBI lineage: Eukaryota > Metazoa > Chordata > Mammalia > Chiroptera > Phyllostomidae > Phyllostomus > Phyllostomus discolor. The sequence goes on along the minus strand of NC_040909.2, from coordinate 34,391,438 downwards.
CTCACGAACACATAGCTTCTGCTTTTGTTTGTTTTTTTTGCCTACCCTAAACCTGCCCTACTGAAATTCAATAAAAAGTAGGGGTAAGGGATACAAATAAAGAACAGAAACGTATAAGAATAAAGAAACAAAAATTTTTTTCAGCATAAGGGATTATTTTATCAGGGAGCTACAGGAATTTGAGGTTGGAGCATGGTGGTAGAAAGGGCTAGAAATGGTGAACCCTAAAGAAAGGGTTCACTCCAGAATGACTGAAGGCGGCTGTCCCTGTGGAGACAGAGACAGTGTGTACAGTACCTGACACGGAGGGTGAAACTGTAAACTCCGGTCATGTTCTCTGTTTCAGAGGGAAGAATTCTTAAAGAGAGTTGAAAGGGTGGTAGAAAACCTTTCTTGGTATAATCAGAAGATATTCCTCAAAAAAAGGGAACACGTACCTGTTCTTTGACTTCAATGTTATGTTCTCCTTCCAGAATAAGAGTGACGGCTTGCATAATCTGCTTTCCATGAGTACTCATTATTTTATCTATATGCTGCAAAACAATGGGAAATCCACAATTATCATCTGGGGAACAAAGGAACAAACCATAGGATATAACAGAAGGCTTCTAAATACACAACTACTTCAAAGAGAACACCACAGCATATAGAACCAGACATTAAAGAACAGTGTATATTACATTTTAAAGCTGTATTTTGCCTTCAACATTTTTTTTGGTGACTTGAAGATGAAGAGAGCATAACTTGTCTTGATAGAATATAGAATTACAATCACATGGGATCCTCAAGCCCAAACATATTAAAGAAAACAGACACATAAAAATGGGTGAAGGACAGTGGATTGAATGCAGGCTGCCAACTGAAGGGTTGTAGGTTCGATTCCAAGTCAGGGTACATGCCTGGGTTGTGGGTCAGGTCCCCAGTGGGGGCCACTCAAGAGGCAACCACACACTGATGTTTCTCTCTCTTCCTCTCCCTCCTTTCCCCTCTCTAAAAATAAATAAATAAAATATTTTAAAA